>NC_063353.1:11103911-11189286 GCF_021869965.1 Rhincodon typus | reverse complement strand
TCTACCACCCGAATATATTCTACATTAACAGTACTTCAATTTCTCCAACTTTTTGATTTGATTTGATTTATTATTGTCACATAGACGTACAGCATGGAAACAGACCCATCGGTCCAACTTGTCCATGCCGATCAGACATCCTAAATTAACATAGTCCTATTTGCCAGCATTTGGCCCACATCCCTCTAAACCCTTCCTTTTCACATACCCATTTAGGTGCCTTTTAAATGTTGTAATTGTACAAGTCTCTACCACTTCCTCTGGCAGCTCATTCCATACACGCACCACCCTCTGCATGAAAAAGTTGCCAGTTAGTTCCCTTTTAAATCTTTCTGATCTCACCTTAAACCTGCGCCCTCTAGTTTTGGACTCCCCTACCCTGGAGAAAAGACCCAGGTACAGGTATTTCTGCTATAATATGTGTTTCGTTAACATGAATTGGCTGTAACGTAACTGATGAATAGTGGACGCTGTTTGGATAACGCAATCTTTCTACTGTACAGTATAGTGATTTCCCTATAACGTGATTTTCTTTGACAATTTTCTATAGCGCAAGGTCACACAAGAATGCAACTATTGTGTTAGACAAGAACTACCTGTACCGTTAAAAGTTTTGTTTTGCATACATTACAGGCAGAACATACCATACAAATTGCATTTCAGTACTGGAATAAAGGGAAGAATACAATTTAATGGCTGCAGAGAATGTGCACAAAGAGCGAGAAGCTTCTAACGTAAAAGCCAAAAAAAAATGATAAAAGGGATTTATCCATCCTTCATGTCACCAATGACAAAACGCTTCTAACACCACAGCTTCAAAAGGTTCTTCTTGTTTTTGCCGGGCTAAATAGTCTCTTTCTTCAGTAGTTTCTCTTTTAATTCACTGGATGTAGGCTGGGCCAGCATTTACTGCCCTTGAACTGAATGTCCTGTTAGTAGCCATTTCAGAGGGTGGTTAAGAGTCAACCATATTTAGAGTCACATGTAAGCCATATCTTTATGGTAAAGTTGAAAAATTTCCTCCCCTAAAGGACATTAGGTAGGTTTTTACAACAATCCAAGGCTAGCTTTCAGTTCCAGATTTTTATTAAATTCAAACCTGCCGTGTTGGGATTTGAAACTACCTTCCCAAAACAGTAATGTGAGATGCTGAAATACTAATCTAGCAACATTACCACTATCTCCCCTTGTTTTCACCCACTGGTGAAGGATAGAAAAGGGGCGACAACACTGAACTTTTGATGTTAGTAGCAGAGTTATCATGGAAACCACAAGCAGACACACACGAGTGCTCAGCATGAGGTGGAGAATATGGGAGAATTGCCAAGTCACCCTAGCAATTGTTGAGGTTACATGATACAGCAGGAGTTGGCAATAAAAAGGTAGCCTGTTGTGCAGTATGGGGGATTTGATAGGGCTCAAGGAAGGAGAACTGGAAGCTTTATGAATGCGCATCACAGCAGTCGGATACAATAGATGCCTGGGAAAAGGTCCAGCACCTAACCTCTACATGGTGGAAGAGGGAGACGAACAACTTTAGAAACAGAAATGAGAAAGAGAACAAGTCTATTAAATATATGCCATTTGAAAACTTACTCCTGTTAACTAACTCTCGGGACCTGCTCCCAAGCATTTATGTAAAACATGACAGCAGAGTGCTTATTCACCTCCCGTTAGTAGGCTACAGAGACTTCTGCTCTAGTCACTTTACAGTGTGATATTGCTTACAAGGATCTTTGGCAGATGTTATTCTGGTTGTAGCCCAGATCCTCCAACAGTTTGGTTTATATTTTTAAATAAGAACATTGAAGCTAAAGTAAAAATATTCAACCTGATGAGTCAAGTCACAATCATTGATCATACCATTCAATCTGTGCAATCACCTTCTCACTTTTACCATGGCAACATTGTTCCCTTGAGGGTTTATAAGGTTTCAAAGATTGGACTCTGTGTTTAAACAGTGATTTCACTAACAAAACATTGATCTAGGATACCCCTGAAATCTAACAGCACACACCACTGGATTTCCAAGCTCAACAGTGGAACAAATCAGAATTAGAGTAGGTTTTATTGTCACATGGACTCAAATACAGGGATACAGAGTACAGTGAAAAGTGTACAAGGTCGCCATCCTCCGGCGCCATCTTGGATACAAACGTACCTAGATACAAAATCTTAAGTACAAAGTGAAGAAATAAAGTTAAGAGTTTAGCATTACAGTCCTTCTTAAGTGCTTAGCCATGGGCCTGGATCCACAGTCTTCCTCCCCAACACTGAGACCTTCGCCAGCACGAGTCCCCTCACCCTGCTGCCACCGCAGAACCGTGTTGCCATTCTTCAGCGCCATCTTGCCTCTACCAATGGCGTCATTGCCATGAGACCGCGCTGGGCCGATCTTGGCAACGCAGCCACTGCTGAAGCTGCCAGGTGCTCTCCACAGAAGGTAAATAAGGTTAAAGTAAACAAAATCAGAGAAAGAGAAAGAAGTAAAAGCAGATGAGTCCGCGATGTGCTTCGACTCAAGTCAACCTTATCCAATTTTTGAGCTACTGGTCTCTGCTTGTAACCCAGGGGAGAAAGCTGATCAACTGTGAGACTAGTTGTAAAAGGGGTCTATCATCTGAGGCAGTCCACCCTCCTTTGGCTGGTCCAGGAGAACATGAAACTAGGACGGATGGGAATGTTAGTTAAGAGGGCAACTCCCATCTTTCTACGATTTTCTGAAGTAAGGTCAAGACCCAAAACGTCAGCTTTCCTGCTCCTCTGATGCTGCTTGGCCTGCTGTGTTCATCCAGCTCTCCACCTTGTTATCCCATCTTTCTACCATGTGTTAAATCACTTGATTGAGGATAAGGGGACCTGTGTAAGGAAATTGATCACAAGGGATGCAGACTAAAGTATTTAAAGAACTGACAGAAACATATGATCATAACAGTAGCTTGATACCAAGCAACGGGGGACCCTGCCCTTTCATGAAGTGGAAAGGATTAATTAAACCTTAATTCAGACTTGTCTCACAGAAGAGCAGTGACTGAAACATATTTTGCCAATTAGGTTTAGAGAACTTGTTGGACATCTCTACGTAGCCTCGCTACAAAATACCATGTGACTGATAACTTCCACTGATTTGGATATTACTCAGGTTGTCGCAGAGCCCTGTATGAATCCAACCAAACTGCCCACGTTCTGCATACTCCATCCCCAACAATTGATTACTATAGATAATGCACATAATTCAACAAAACCTCCGCATTTCGGGGAGGGGTAGTGGGATAACCACTTGTGCCAACTCGCAAGGGTGTGGCAACATCAGCCCACAGACGGCACTGTGAGCCGGCACTCGTATGGACCGCGCTCTGTTCCTACTCGAGTGCAGCCCGTAAAATAAAAACAAGTGCGGGCGGCTCAAGGGCAAGGGAATGGTTTTATGAAAGGCAGTCTGAGTGAATGGGCAACAGCAAATCCGCCAGACAATCCGCCTCCACTAACAACCAACACCTGCAGCTGACTTCCACACTGACCCTTCTCGTGAATTGGGATTTAATAATAGAGAGAAATTGTGAATTCAACATTTCAATCGAAACCCCCGGCCCCGTTGATTTGAATGGGCACATTTTTGCATTGTAACTCAGTCAGGTATGTTAGTGATTCAGATCATAGCTTGTATCAAGGGAGCTGAGAAATGAATGGGAGGGTAGACTTATTTTTATTTTAACAAAGAAACCACTTGGTTGTCTCCCGAAATTTAGATTAATTTTGTCCTTTTTGTTTTACCTGACTTGCCCACGCCAGCTCTCCCGAAGACAGCGAGTTTCACTTCGGCACTTTTCGCCATGGTCCAGGGAACAGGAGGGGGAACCTGTTCAATCCTCAATCCAGCAGCAGATATAAACACCGAGCAAAGGGGCTATCAGCGATCCGATCCAGAGTCAAACTTCATTCCCTTCTTGCTGAAGACCGACCCCTTCTGCCTGGGGGGGAAAAGGGGGGTGATTTAAAAAGTGGAAGGTAAAACGGGTCAGTTACTTTCACAGATGAGCAAAACCAACAGGGAAAATAACAGCTTGACAAGGCTGTGAAACAACTGCTATCATTCCACCGGCTCGCAGTTCTTGTATCTGTGACCAATGTGATACTACTCAAAGCAGTGGGACTGCGGGACTGCTTCACATTACTACCCCCCACCTCCCGACTTTCTCTCTGCGGATGGTGACTAACGGTATCACTATCACTGTGGCAGGCAGCAAGATTTTCAATCTGTACCTGGTTTATACCAAACAAGGTTCAAACGTGCAAACCTCTTTATCCCACCGTCCAAATGGTAACAAGGGTAGGGCTTATCCTAAGAGCTGAGGGTTCCACATTCACCAATTCAGCACTGGGGAGAGAATTTGATGGATTAATTTTGGAGTGGGGGGGAAAAAGGACAATTTAATTTAGTCCCATTGCCCTGAGTGAACCAACAGCATTCAACTCCGTTTCCACAGTGCCAGCGCTGTTAACTTTCCATCTCTCCCTTTAAATTATCATCCTCACTAAAAGAAAAACACTGCATGAGGTATTAAAAAAAACACACACACACACACCAGCTGCTGTTGTTGTTGCTCCCATTTGTTCAAACTCCTTTTGCCTCTCTTGTTCCGCTGCAATACTCCAGCTCGGGACAAGACTGAAGCTGCAACATGGAAAATGGGTTGTCCTGGTTGGGTTGCAAACGGAGGAGGTTTTGAGAAAGAGGTGGGGGCTGGTATCGCTGCCAGTGACTCCGCCAGTCAGGAGAGAAACGTTTGC
This sequence comes from Rhincodon typus, assembly GCF_021869965.1. Lineage (NCBI taxonomy): Eukaryota > Metazoa > Chordata > Chondrichthyes > Orectolobiformes > Rhincodontidae > Rhincodon > Rhincodon typus. The sequence goes on along the minus strand of NC_063353.1, from coordinate 11,184,495 downwards.
CTGCCTGAGCTTGGATGTGCCATTGACAGAGAGCACCGCCTCCAATACTATATCGGCCATAACACGCGGACTGGATCACAACGAAACCAGCACGGGATTGACATTTACTTGGTCCACATCAGGGCAGCTCTAATGAAGAGTCATCTGGACTTCTTCTCTCTCATATGGCAGGAAAACAGCTCCTTCGGTCCAACCAGTCCATGCTGAACATAATCGCAAACTCAACTACTCCCGCCTGCCTGCTCCTGGCCCATATCCGTGCAAACCTTATATCCTTCCATCCATTCCCATATCCCTACAAACCTGTTCTGAGGAAGGGTCACCGCACGGAAACATTAACTATGATTTTTTTCTTCAAAGATCCTGCTAGACCTGCTGAGATTTTCCAGCAACTTCTGTTTTTGTCCCTCCACACCATTCCTATTCATGTACTTATCCAAATATCTTTTAAGCGTTGTAACTGTGCCCACATCCACCGTTTCCTCAGGAAATTCATTTCACTCTGTTAAAAAACAGTCCCACATAATTTTTTTTAAAAAATCTCTCTCCTCTCACCTTAAAAATGTGCCCTCCAGTCTTGAAATACTCCATTCTAGGGAAAAGACACATCATTAACTCTATCTATACCCCTCATGATTCTATAAACCCCTATAAGATCACTTCTCAACCTTTGATGCTCCAGTGATCATAACAGCGATGATTAAAGAAAGTCGGGGACCCTATGTGACCCTTTTCACAAAATCAGATACATTTACTGCATATGTAAAGTGAATTGTGAATTTCCACAGGCTTTATTTTCTAATCACTATTTGCTCCTGTCTGAATCCCTGGCAGTGACAGTTGTTTTGCATTGCAACATTGGCCATTCCTGCCTTCTGCATCAAAAAATTGTGTGTTGAAGTCCCTCTCCAGACACCTGATGTCTAGGCATACTTCACAACACCACTGAGGGAATACTATATTGTTGGAGGTGCCCCCTTTCCAGTGAGATGTCCAACTGACATCTGCCCTCTCGGATAAGTGTACAAGATGCTATAGTGCCATATCTTTAAGAAGCATAGAAAAGTGCTCCCCAGTGTCTAGGCCAACTTGAATATCTGAACTAGCATTACTTTTTTTTAGACACTGTTACTCCTAAGAGCTTGCTATGCACAATTTGTACACAAAATGGTTGCAAGGGACCAGGATTAATTTGCTATTAGTCTTGTTTCAAAAAGTGACATCGTTGTTCTTTTCTAAAAGAAACGACCTTCCCAAATGCATGTACAAGTTAAAACAAAAAATAAATTAATAGTTCATCATAAATAAAGTGGAGTATTTACTGATATTTCTGTATGATATTGTCTGCACTCTGTGGTGCTGCTAAACAATCTGTGCATAGAATCCCTACAGTGTGGAAGCAGGCCATTCAGCCCATCACTGTCCCTCCAAACAGCATTCCAACCAGACCCACAATCCTATCCCTGTGTTTCCTTTAGCTAATCCACCTAGCCTGCAGATCCCTGGACCCTTTGGGGCAATTTAGCATGGTCCATCCACCTAACTGGAACATCTTTGGACAGTGGGAGAAAACCAGAACACCCAGAGGAAACACACACACAGACATGGGGAGAACATGCAAACTCCACACAGACAATCACCCAGGACTGGAATTGAACCTGGGTCGCTGGTGTTATGAAGCAGCAGTGCTGACCACTGAGCCATTGTGCCACCTTTGCATAGTCAGCAAGAAGCCACACTCAGAGAGAGTGCAGAGCAGAGTGTATCTTGTGCATTTGGAAATGTAGCTCCACAGTGAAAATGTTCCAGTTCTGAGGAAGGGTCACCTGACCCAAAACATTAACTGATTCGTCTTCATAGATGCAACCAGACCTGTTTTCTAGCAACTTCTGTTTTTGTTTCTGATTTACAGCATCCGCAGTTCTTTTGGTTTTTGAGAAAATGTTCAAATTGCCCTTAGTAATAACCCTTGGCCTAGTGCTGGAGTCAGGACTAGCATTTTTGCCACTAAGTTAAAGAATTAATAACCCAATAGACTTGTGAGCACACAACGGCTGATACCTGGTACTGAGGGAGATCCGCATCAGGGAAGTTGCAGCTTTCAGGTGAAATGTTAAACCAAGGCACTGAATACATGATTGGAGGAGCAAGGGAATTCTGTCCCTCAATCAATCCCTTCAAAACAGAATTACTACTGGTTTATTTATTGCTGTTGTTAGAACATTTTTATTCACAAACTGACTGCTGCGTTTCCTTGAATAACAACAGCAATGTTACTTGAAAAACTACTTCATTAATCATGCAGTAGATAGGAACATCCTGAGAATTCAAAAGGCTCTGCATGAAAACAAATTCGTCTTTTCCCTCTTTTTTTTCTGAGCATTCTTTGCATCACCACAGGTTACCTTAGATTTGCTATTTTACTGGAAGTGCACACAGTCAGCAGGACTTCAGTTTATATGCTGGATGTTCAGTTCTGGTCACCACACTTTGGTGAAGACAGTAACTTCCTTGAGTGGGTGCAGAGGAGATTTGCCGGAATGGTTCCAGGATGGGGGCTTTGGGTGGAGGAGGATCATGTTCACTTACAAGATTAGGTTGGAAAGGCTGAGGTTAGTTTGCTTGGATAAAAGAATATTGAGAGGAGATTTAATAGAGTTCTCCAAGATTATGACCAGCTTAGATAAAGTACAAAAAGGAAATGCCTTCCCATAAATTGATGGTACAAGGAATTAGGGGACAGGATTTAAGATTTTGCAAGGAGAACGTGGGTTTGATCCTTTTGTACTCACAAAGGACTCACTGGCTATGAAGGTGGAAGCAAAGACAATCAATGATTTCAAAAGGAAATTGGATGGATTCTTGAAGGAAATAAATTTGCAAAGCTGCATGGATCAAGTGGGCAAGTGGGAATGACTGGATGCTTCTGCAGGGATCCAGCAGAGACTGAATGGCCTTATCCTGTGCTATAAATGACTCTATGATAATGACTAATGCTTGGCTTAACAATGATAGACTGTTTAAAGCCTGAGGTCTTAAAATAAAAAAAAATAAATAACATCATTTATCAGGAAAAAGAAATGTATAAGTTTGCCTAAGGCCATTTCAGTCTATCTGTTCAATCCTAGAGGAGCATAGACTGCTTATAACATTTTTTTCCTAACTGCCTGGCATGCAAAGGAACAATTTAATGTTTCAGTTCCATTTGTATTCTGAAACTTACTCTCCTGTTTAATGGTAATTGCAGCAGCAGCAGCGTACATTTAAATTAGTTATAAATTGAAAAATATCTGAACTTGCTCAGTGTTTTACAATCTCTACTTTCACTCCCTTTTGTCTATCTGATCACACAAATAGGGTGAGGGAAATTCTTAAATTACATTTTCAAAAGGGAATCTACCGTTGTCCGTTAGGACCCATTAATACTTAATTGATGGGTTTTTAGGGGAAAGATGAAGCAGTTTTCCAATTTTGGACATTAAAACTACCATGCAGCAATTAGCTCACCCACTCAGCTATAGTTAATTCAACGACTGAGCAAATAACCACAATGGCAATGTGTTTGTTTAGCACAGACTTTCACTGGTTCTGCATTGCTGTTGGTGAGGTGCAATTGTCGGCAGATTCAGATCTACACAGCAAATATCATTAGCTAATAAACATCAATCTGACCAAAGACAATTAGAGAGTATACTTTGGGTCCAGATTAAATACTGGTCATAAAGCCATGGAGTCATATAGCATGGAAACTGACCCTTCGGTCCAACCAGTCCACGCCAGCCAGAATCCCAAACTAAACTAGTCCCACCCGCCTGCACTTGGCCCATATCCCTCCAAACCTTTCCTATTCATGTACTTATCCAAATGTCTTTTAAACATTGTAACTGTACCTGCATCCACCACTTTCTGTGGCAATTCATTCTACACTCTGTGTTAAAAACGTTGCCTGTCTTTTACCTCAGCTTTCTGCATTTGCGTACCTGGGGAGCAGCACGAGCATGGTGTACAAGAGCACTGGTCATTTTGGGCATCTGTAATGTGCATATAACGGTTAGGATGGAAGTAATCAACAGGTGTCCCAGAGAGCAAACTATAATTTGGATAAAGAGATGAAAGTGACGAGCTGGTTTTATTTCCCACTGTTGTCCTATGTAATTTTAAGTTACATACATAGCAGAGTGAATTCCATCCCCAAAGCTCTTGTGGGTAACAATATTATAATTCAAATCATGGATCAATAACAAAATGACCATATTAGTTAATCAGATGGCACAAAGTTTCTGCTCTATGGTTGTCATCTCTCCAGAGATAGAGCAACAACCTTTAATCTTATTTGATGAGTTTCAATGAAATTAAAACATGCATGATCAGTGACAGGAGCTTCCACAGTAATTGCACACATCCTGGCGATGACCTCTATAAACTGCTTTCTTCAGGTCCAGCAGCAGATGCACAAAAGGAATGCCCAATGGGGCTGGGAAATTAAAAGCTTGAGGTGAAAACTCCCTTCCAATCAGTTTCAATTGTTTTGTAGCAGCAAAAATACGACCCAAAGTTGTAATTGCTTCAATAGTACTATTGTCAGTAATCCACAATATTATTCAGTTCACTGCTTTGGATCTTTGGTCTTTGTATTTCTAATTTGATATTTTAAAAAATTTGAGTGGTATATAAAAACTGGTTAGTGTTTAATAGAGATAGTAGGAACTGCCGATGCTGGAGAATCTGAGACAACAAGGTGTAGAGCTGGATGAACACAGCAGGCCAAGCAGCATCAGAGGAGCAGGAAAGCTGACGTTTCGGGTCTAGACCCTTCTTCAGAAATGGGGGAGGGGAAGGGGATTCTGAAATAAATAGGGAGAAATGGGGAGGCAGAAAGAAGATGGATAAAGGAGAAGATAGGTGGAGAGGAGATAGACAGGTCAAAGAGGTGGGTTTGAAACTAGTAAAGGTGAGTGTAGGTGGGGAGTTAGGGAGGGGATAGGTCGGTCCAGGGAAGACAGACAGGTCAAGGAGGCGGGATGAGGCTAGTAGGTAGGAGATGGGGTTGGAGCTTGAGGTGGGAGGAGTGGATAGGTGGGAGGACAGGTTAGGGAGGCGGGTACGAGCTGGGCTGGTTTTGGGATGCAGTCGGGGGAGGGGAGATTTTGAAGCTTGTGAAGTCCACATTGATACCATTGGGCTACAGGGTTCCCGAGCGAAATATGAGGTGCTGTTCCTGCAACCTTCAGGTGGCATCGTTGTGGCACTGCAGGAAGCCCAGGATGGACATGTCATCCAAGGAGTGGAAGGGGGAGTTGAAATGGTTTGCGACTGGGAGGTGCGGTTGTTTGGTGCAAACCGAGCGTAGGTGTTCCGCAAAGCGGTCCCCAAGCCTCCGTATACTGTATCCGTTGTTCCAGATGTGGCCTCCTGTACTTCGGGGAAACCAAGCGGAGGCTTGGGGACCGCTTTGCGGAACACCTATGCTCGGTTTGCAATAAACAACTGCACATCCCAGTCGCAAACCATTTCAACACCCCCTCCCACTCCTTGGACGACATGTCCATCCTGGGCCTCCTGCAGTGCCACAACGATGCCACCCGAAAGTTGCAGGAACAGCATTTCATATTTCGCTTAGGAAACCTGCAGCCCAATGGTATCAATGTGGACTTCACAAGCTTCAAAATCTCCCCTCCCCCAACCGCATTCCAAAACCAGCCCAGCTCGTACCCGCCTCCCTAGCCTGTCCTCCCACCTATCCACTCCTCCCACCTCAAGCCCCATCCCCATCTCCTACCTACTAGCCTTATCCCGCCTCCTTGACCTGTCCGTCCTCCCTGGACCAACCTATCCCCTCCCTAACTCCCCACCTACACTCACCTTTACTGGCTCCAACCCCGCCCCCTTGACCTGTCTGTCTCCTCTCCACCTATCTTCTCCTTTACCCATCTTCTATCCGCCTCCCCCTCTCTCCCTATTTATTTCAGAATCACCTTCCCCTCCCACATTTCTGATGAAGGGTCTAGACCAGAAACATCAGCTTTCCTGCTCCTCTGATGCTGCTTGGCCTGCTGTGTTCATCCAGCTCTACACCTTGTTGTCTTAGTGTTTAATGTCCAGCATTTCAAAGTAAGCTTGGTCATGTAGTAGAAGATTATGCTTAGTCCAGAAAGCAGATTGCGGTAAGTAAAGTATCTGGTTAATCCTCGATATATGTAATTCTTGCAATTACAGAAAAGCTAGAGTTTCAAGATCACAAGAGACAAGGTCTCTTTTGGAAGCAAGATAATTCTACCAATTTGTAGCAGCATCAAACGGCCAACGTTGGAGTGGGAAAATAGTTAAATCATTACAGAAGTGGGGAATGATACATAGCCAACTGCACAGCCCATATAAATCTGTTATTTATCCACCACTAAAACTTATTCTCACCATAAATTTACTGTATTTTAAAGTCTTCAGGACACATTTCATTGTCATCACTTTGGAAACAACGTCATTTCAGAAACACATTTTACAGTATACAGTAAGAAAGCGAGTTTAAATTGGATTGAAATATTAAGCATTTTCAATCTGAAATTGGAATTGATAACAATTATCCTCCACTTTTGAAAGATCTACTAAATACTAATAAGGCTTTCTGAATGTGTTGTTATCTGTTCTACCAACTTAATTATTCCCTGTTGACTCTAAATCACAGAAAATAAATCTCACTAACTGATGCCATCCACATGATAAGCAAGCATTCTGCACCTCAAATGAGGTGTGAATATTTTCCTATGCAGTCGATGTGCACTGAGGAACTGTGGAAGATAGCTCCATTCTACAATGATACCTAATCACTTCAATTAAACCTGGAGTGACTTTTTAAAATTTAGTGTCTATCCAGTTGCTGGTCTTTCCTCTTTCTTCATGTAATCCCGTCTACGTGTAAGAACAGAAGTGCATTGGATTACTGCTCCTGGGCCAGATCCCAGGATCAAAGATAAACCAAGGCCCAGACTAAGATTCACTTATAATGTTACATTACTGATAGACTGCAGTATACACAACAAGTGTAACTAATTGATTAGGTTAGATTTTATTGTCACATGTACCCAAGTACCAAGAGTACAGAGTTACCACTGTCCAGCGCCATCTTAGAATTTAATAGTTAGAATTAAAAAGAAGAGCAGAAATTAAAGAAACAGAAATAAAAGGAAAAGAAAATGTCTAGATCACCCCCATTGCCACCACAGCCGTGAATCTTGAGCTGAGCTCACCAACGTTGCCTGTGCTGAACCCACCAATGCTGCGGTGCCACCACCACTGCAAGTGCCGCTTTACCACGACCGATGTCTCTGCCTGAGTCCTGCGCCTCACCCCTGCCTGCGCTGGACCCACCAACATCATAGTCGCCACTCCCCAGCACCATCGCTCACCACTGAGCCCACATCGCCAACTCTGCCGCCATCTTGGAATCAATTGAAGTATCAGAGTCCAAAACCTCCCTGAACAAATGCAAGAGTGTAACCCTTTGAACCAGCGCTGACACCAGAGCCGCCATCAATGCTGCCGCTGCCACAGCCACCATCTCAAGTCCTCCGTTCTGAGGAAGGGTCAGCGGACCCGAAACGTTAACTCTGGTTTTTTTCCTTCACAGATGCTGCCAGACCTGCTGAGGCTTTTCCAGCAACTTTGTTTTTGTACCTCAAGTCCTGCGTTGGACCCACCAACACCAAAGTTGTTATGGTCCAGCGCCATCTCTCACTGCAGCCGAGCTCCCCCAGGGCAAAAGGTAAGGGAGAGCTGTACAGAAAAGAAAAGTAGAAAGAAAAAGAAAAAGAGAAGTCGCCAGAGCAAAGAGGCATAAGAGCCCAAACGCTCTATACCACTGCCGCCATCTTGTTCTACAATTAATTTTGGATAATGTAACTGAACAATTACTAATACAAAAGAAACAAAAGGGGTTGCGCTCATTAAAATTGTTATATAGATTCAATATACGTGATTCAAAAATAATTTCATCAATTGTCACACAATCATCTGATATCTTTACAAATTATACGCTGACCAAGTAGTATATTTCACAAATTACATTTTGTTAACAAAAGTTGGAATAATTTAAATGAAAGAGCATCAACGCCTAATCAAATTCTAATGGATTATCTGAAAACATTTTTACGTATATGTACAGATTGGTTATCAACTGAAGGGTCTGGAATATGTAGTTTACTGTCCAGCACAAAGCACTCATTAAAGATCTTAATGAAGTAAAAATAATAGGCCTGGTAATGTAACACTGCTTTAGGAAATAAAACCGGTTTAGAAACTAAGAGGCAAAAGTATCTAGTTTTGTGTTGTTTTCTGTTTCTTTCTAGTTATTTTCATGCTGCTACTGCTGTTTTGTTTTCAAACAAATCCTTCCCCAGTTCTGAAACTCATTCTCCATTCATCTAAATTTCTCAATTTTATTCAATATTTATTTTGTTTTAACTTCTGTTCTATAGTAAAAACAAATGTCCCTCAACAGCCATTTAACTAAGATTTAATTTCAAACAAACAAAGGTCAAGTAACTAATTTAACCTTCATGGAATTTTCAATACAGCAACAAATATAAAAGCATGCCCAACAATAATTAAATAGCTATCAGCAAAATAAAAGCTCTCCGTAAGGCGACATCTCCCTTCACTAGCAGCAGAAATTTCTTCATAAGCACCAACCTCAATGGGGCAATAAATTCTCATACTCCCTGCAGTATGTGTCTGCGCTGGAGATACACCTCCCAACATGATGAAAATTAAACCATCACAAGCTCTTACGGTAAAATGTTGATTCACAAATTATTCTCACACCGAGGGACGTCTCCCTGCAACTCCACAACAATTATTACATACCCAACCAAAACATTGATTTTATATGAGGTGGTTGAGCAATTTAATTCACTTTGAGTATAACATGATAGAATCATGCCTTTACCATTGATTACATTTTGATCCACTCACAGGACAGGAGGATTTAAAATACTGATCCATTTCTAGTGCTTAAGCTTCAAAATCTCAGAATAAATCTGATGCAAATCTATATTTGACACTTTACATGCAACCAAATCCTCCTCACTACGGGTTAGCAATTTTCTATATTAAATTGACTCTAATCTGTGTCAAAAATATTGATCCATTGCAATTTAACACAGTCCATAAAGCTGTTTCCCTGTTCAGTCTGCACTATTTGTGTTTTCCTTTCTGCTTTTGCTCTAGATCCTGGTGTCAGGTGAAGCAGCCAGTGACCACTTTGATCAGCCGTTGGCTGGTTGTATTAGTGATTTTTCTGCTGCAGTTGGTTTCTAATGTCATCTGATAAAATCTACATTGGTAAACTTGTACTGGTTAACCTCAATTAAAGCAAAATTAGAACGTGTGCAATGACTTGTCGAAACTATTCTTCAAACAGTTATTATTCCGATCAATTTACAACCTTTTTTTTTACTAAGAACTAACTCACTAATAAAGCAACTTTCTCTGGTACAGCTGAGCTACTGGCTTTCTGTAAAAAGTGATTTTGAAAATTTTTTTTAAACAATTTTTATATAGCCAAAGTCCCCATGCTGTGCTCTTGTAATACCCCAGCAAACACTAACTTGGTTCAATTTCATGTGGAGAACATATTTTAGCACATGCACAGATGAATCAAATATGCAAGCCACGAGCATTCATGTAAATGTAAGGTTAATTACAATTATAATATGCAAGTTCGCTAAATGCAACAAAAAAATTGTTGGGTGCAAGGATAAAATCTTCTCTTGAAAATGGCTCGATTGATTAAAGTAGACAATTATGTAATAGATCACTCAATATACGCCTTTTACACTGATACTGTATATTAGATTTGACATTGTACTGTATCCAATAAGTGAAACATGCTTATGGCTGGGAGTCAGATGAAATTTAGCATCTGAATGTGTGGATATATTCACCAAGGGAAATTAAAGTTCATAGTTCATTTCAATAGAAGACTCTTTGGAAAGTCTAATGATTTTTGTTTAATTGATTTTTCCAAATCACAAAAGATATACAGTGTCAGATTTTAATTCATTGATGGGGGTCTTCTTTCAGGAAGAATATACAAAACATATACTGATATTGATTTTAAACAGGCCTGGATTTTGATAGACTCCACAGTAGCTGTCACAGTACAGACACAGCACAGGCATTTATCTGACAGTGTGGGATATTGCCCAGGTATGTCCTGTCCATGAAAAGCAAGACAACTCCAACACGGCCAATTATTGTCCCATCAATCCATTCCCCATCATCAGCAACGTAACGGAAGTTGTCATTGACAGTGCTATCAAGCAGCACTTACTCAACAATAATGGGTTCACTGATCCTCAATTTGGGTTCTGCCAGAACCAGTCAATTCCTGACCTAATTATAGTCTTGGTTCAAATATAGACAAAGCAGCTGAAATTCAGACGTGAACTAAGAGTGACTGTCATTGACATCAGGGCCAGTGAGAGAGATAGATAATACCTGGGAGAGCAGTGTGAGAACCTGTGAGCCTGAGGTGGTTGGGGATTGTGGGAACGGGTGGGGAAGTTTAGACTGTTTGGACTGCAGGATTTTTAATTGAATAACACTTACCTTTCCACTGGGTTTTCCAAAGCAGAAATCAAGCTTCAGATATCAGTACGTTAGGCCATGCTCCCTGCTACAGAAAAATGCAAGATTTAAAATAGTTATGGAGCTGTTAACAGTCAATGGGAGCTCCATGGCAACCGTTGCTGCATCATTGTTAATGACTCTACGTTTTCCACTCGTAACAGTATGAGGGGTTGAATCTCACAGTTTGGGGACTCCTGATTAACAGATTAACAGGCAATACTTTACAAAGTGTCCTTTTTGGCCTCTATCTAGTATGACATAGAGTCACAGAAATTTACAGCACAGATATAGACCCTTTGGTCCAACTCATCCATGCCGGCAAGATATCCTAAATAAATCTAGTCCCATTTGTCAGCATTTGGCCCATATCCCTCTAAATCCTTCCTATCCACGTAACCATGCAGATTCCTTTTAAATGTTGTAATTGTAACAGTCTCCACCACTTCCTCTGGCAGCTCGTTCCATACACCCACCATCCTCTGTGTGAAAAAATTGCCCCTTAGGTCTCTTTTAAATCTTTCCCTTCTCACCTTAAACCTATGCCCACTAGTTTTGGACTCCCCCACCATGGGAAAGGACCTTGTCTATTTACCCTATCCATGCCCCTCATGATTTTATAAACCTCTATAAGGTTTTCCTTCAGCCTTCGACCCTCCAGGGAAAATAGCCCCAGCCTATTCAGCCTCTTCCTGTAGCTCAAAACCTCCAACCCTGGCAATATCCTTGTGAATCTTTTCTGAATCCTTTCAAGTTTCACAACATCCTTCCTATAGAGGGAAACCAGAACTGAATGCAGTATTTTAAAAGTGGTCTAACCAATGTCCTGTACAGCCGCAACATGACCTCCCAACTACTATACTCAATGCACTGACCAATAAAGGCAAGCATACCAAACACATTCTTCACTATCCTATCTATCTTCATCTTCACTTTCAAGGAACTACGAACCTGTACTCCGAGGTCTCTTTGTTCAGCAACACTGCCCAGGACCTCACTATTCAGTGAATAAGTCCTGTCCTGATTTTCCTTTCCAAAATGCGGCACCTCACATTGATCTACATTAAACTCTAATTAAATTGGCCCATCTGATCAAGATCCCGTTGTACTCTGAGGTAACTTTCTTCACTGTCCACTACACCACCAATTTTGGTGTCATCTGAAAACTTACTAAACATACCTCCTATGTTCACATCCAAATCATTTATATAAATGACAAGAAGCAGCGGACCCAGCACCGATTCTAGTGGCACACCGCTGGTCACAGGCCTCCATTCTGAAAAGCAACCCTCCACCACCACCCTCTGTCTTCTACCTTCAACACAGTTCAATATCCAAATGGCTAGTTCTCCCTGTATTCCATGTGATCTAACCTTGCTAATCAGTCTATCATGAGGAACCTTGTCTGAAGTCTATATCGATCATGTCCGCCACTCTGCTGTCATCAATCCTCTTCATTACTTCTTCAAAAAACTCAATTAAGTTAGTGAGACACGAGAAGGTGGTGGCCTAATGGTATTATCACTGGATTGTTAATCCAGAGACCCAGATAATGTTCTGGGGATCTGGGTTCAGATCCGATCATGGCAGATGGTGGAATTTGAATTCAATAAAATATCTGGAATTAACAATCTTATGATGACCGTGAATCCATTGCCGATTGTCAGAAAAACCCATCAAGATGGAAATTGCCATCCTTACCTGGTCTGGTCTACATGTGACTCCAGACTCTACAGCAATGTGATTGACTCTTAACTGCCCTCTGGGAAATTGGGGATGGGCAATAAATGCTGCTTAGCCAGTGACGCCCTCATCCGTTATCGAATAAAAAAATTCCCACACACAAAGCCATGTTGACTATCCCTAATCAGTCCTGTGTTACCACAGTGGCTTCCCTAAGATTTCACATCCTACTTAATTTTATCCCATTGGCTAATAAATTTGAGATTCCTGAGGTCATAAAATGTCATATAATGCATCTATTTATTTCCATTTCTTTTTTTCTGATTCTGAGACCTATAAAACATGTGCTCACTAACCTCTATCAGGAATGCCGAACTGTGATTGCTCTGACTTCAATATGATTTTTAAGTCTCAGCTCAAGTACATTATGATTAAATGTAACCAGTTTTCCCGTCACCATACTGAAGTGTTGAGACTGGAGAACCACCAACCACTGCTTAATGTGCCTGGCTAAAGGTTTCCCATTCCAGTACTCCTTATGTATGTCATCCTCATTGTCCTTCCCCTGGAAGAGGTTGGATCTGACAGAGGGTGCTTGCTGTCATCCATTGTGATGCTCTTGTTTCTGGAGAGAAACCACTTCCATTTACAGACCTTGTTCCATTTAATTAGTATGAGTGCCAAGTGGAAATTGCAATGTGTTGATGCTAAATGTGCAGTTTAAACACATCAGAGAGGCAGCTGTCTGTGTTCAGAATAAACTGGATTTGAAGTCAGATCTTGGAGAAGCATTCTAAGCCATTGTGTCACTTAATCCCCAAGTCTGTATTTGATTTCAGCTCAAACCATCTTTTGGTCATTGCTAGACAGGTTTCACAAAGTGTCTTTGAAAAAAAATAAGCCATGTTCTAAAGTAGAAGAGAAAAAGTAATAGGAAACACGTACAAAGTTGCACAAAGCCACTTTACTTTCTGCTGACAAAGTTGACCAGAAATAGTATCCTGAGCTGTAATCTCAGACCTTTCAGCAGTCAAAAACTGTACAAATAACATTTGTTGGTTCTATGTGTCAATGAACTCAATAAGCTGGCTACATGTTTTCACAAGCTGCACATTGAAATGAGTGACAAAGAAAAAATATTATCCAAACTAAAGGAGAAACAGTCTCAATCAAAAACAAAGAACAGGATACCTGCATCAACTCTCAAAGATTTTGTAAAGGCGAAAAAGAAATGCATTGAATACTAAAATCAAACAGCATGCGAAAAAAAATTGAGATGTCAGAAATAACTTTACATTACTCCAAACAAATGTTTCTCTTTCATTGTTCCCCTTCATTTCATTTTTCATATCCTTTCACTCACTGTTTAAAAGTCCTCCTACTCTTCTGATCCATCTAAATTGACTTGTTTAATGAAACAAAACCAAAATACCGTGGAAACCTAAAATAAAAAGATAAAATGCAGATAGTACGCTACAGATCTGGCAGAAACTGTGGAGAGAGAAACAAACAGAGTTAACTGTTCAGGTTGGAAACCTTTTATCAGAACTGGATAAAGAATGAAATGTAATCGGTTTTACCTGTGTCAAATGGGGGTGAATGGAAATAAAGAACAATCTTTGTTAGCACACAAAATGCAAGAAGTTAATGACAAAAGAGGTGTCGACCAGTGTCAAAAGGCAAAGTAGTGGGACAAGAAAAGAAACAAAAGATTTGTCCAGAGGAGTAGGAACTGCCGATGCTAGAGAATCTGAGATAACAATGTGTAGAGCTGGATGAACAGAATGAAGAAGGATCCAGACCCGAAATGTCAGCTTTCCTGCTCCTCTGATGCTGCCTGGCCTGCTGTGTTCATCCAGCTCCACACTGTGTTATCTCATGTGTCCAGAAGAGGTGTGAATGGCAGAATAATGAACAGTTGTCCAAAAAGCAAGCCCAAGACTGAAACTTGCAAATCAAAGGAAACAAAATGGGTGAAGAGAGGAGTTATCTCCAGTCCTGAAGAAGGGTAATACCCGAAACATTGACTGCTCCTTTCCTCCAGATACTGTCTGGCTTGCTGTGTTCTTCCAGCCTCCTGTTTGTCTATCTAGATTCCAGCATCTGCAGTTTCTTTGTCTCTAAAAGGAGTAACCCTAACCCTATCACATTCAGTCTCTCAAACACATTCCACCATTCAATGGGATTGCAGCTAATCTATATCATTATTCCTTTGAAATGCCTTGGTACCACATCCTTTAATACCTTCTTCAAATAAGGTTGTATCAATTCCAGTTTTGAAACTACTGTTCGACTCCGAGCCCAAATCTCAAAGCTTTTTATGAGAAACATTTCCACTACCCCGTACGTATAGGAGCCTGAATGGCCTAGTTCTAATCAAGTTCGATGGTATGAATAGTCATAGCAAAATGCAAACTGGCGCAAAGGTTGGAAAGATGTCTGAGTTGAGTGTTAAGTCTAGGGATAGGATGCAGTTACTGCTGTATTCACACAGACCCAAGGAGCATGGTGAACATGGGAAGAACAAACATCTATCTCCCCCTTGTGGACTGTCCATAGGATTGCATGACGTCAATTTTTATACCTACTTTGTAAAATCACTGGATAACAATAGATACTGTTGAAACTTTTTTTTATTTGTTACAATTGATTTATCCAGCATTGCCAGAAATAATTAATTCTCTAGTTATCTTTTCAAATGGTGTTGACTTCTCTAGGTTTTCTGACTTCAGTCATTCTTTTTTTGCTGGAGATCAAAGGCAAGTTAGTGCCTTTCCCACAACCAGTAACTCAAATGATCCTTCATTACTGGAGTAAGCTCCTGCATGCATAAAAACTATAAAACATTACAGAAGCTTTTTTCTTTCAAGTGAAGCTAATTACGTTGCAACAAACTTAGAGCTGTGAAGGTTAAAATATGTTTGCGAAATTGTAAGTAATCATAAAGGGCTTTGATGTGCAATTGTGGAGTTTCACATGCACTACCACCTAACGACAGTTTGACCTCCTTTTGTATCATTCCTTCTAACCCTTTCAGTGCCTGGTTTCCTTTGCATCCTTGAAGAGTTTCTCACTGGGATCTCCAAACTTTCTCAACTGAAAGTGCCCCCACACCGCTGATAAAGTAATTAATGACTGTGTGCTATGATATTATACCACAATAACTGTGCAGATACATTGCAAGGCATTGTGTTGGAGTAGCTTGGAGACAAGCAGGACTGGAGAGGTCCGTGTTTTACAAGTATGACTCTTCTTTGTGGATAGGACGATGGTGGCACCAATTCTCTGATTGGCTGAGTCTAAGGCCATATTTGGTTACAATGTTAATGGAGCAACAACCAACATGTCTTCACAAGAGAGGAACTTGCCTTATTAAGATGTACAGGTCGTTCTCCTATAACGCAATAGCTGTGTTCTTGCGTGACCTCACTCTATAGAAAATTGTGTTATAGGGAAATTGCTATAGAAAATTGCTATACTGTACAGCAGAAAGTTCGCATTATCCAAACAGTGTCCACTATTCATTAATCGTGTTACAGCCAATTCGCATTAAAGAAACATGCGTTATAGCAGAACTATCTGTAGTTAATTTCACAATAGCACTTAGGTAGAAGTTACATTATTTGGTTACACATTGTTACTAAGATCTTGGGAATCGCAAAATGAGACATCTCACCCCTTAAAATTATTTTCCCCGTTTCCCCAACTGCGTGCCATCATTAAATTAGGTGGTGCTTAATGCAGTCTTCAACATCAACCCTTTCAGATCCATTTCCTTAAACAACAGTACCCTCCCACAATGTTTTTGATGATACATTTTGTACATTCATGTATAAAATTAATTTACCATGACCCCATGACTCCCCAAGTCTCTGATTTTGCAAATTAAGGGAGTCTGAAGCTTTCACTATTCTTCAGGAAAGGATCTTTGGTCTCTTAGATGTGCTTCATAAGGAACATTGTTCCTGCAGAGAAACTCTTACCTGCTGAATCATAGCGACGTCTTGAGGATGTTTAATCTCATGAATTTACATCATGGACGATGGCTGCCTAGCAGAAAGGAATGCCTTCTTTTGTGAGGTATCCTGCATTTTATTTTGGGGGGGGTGTGAGTTTCTTCTTCTTTCACAGTGTCCTGAATCTCTGGATGATGCTTTGGCTTCCATGGAGTTGTATGCAGGTTATTTTCATTTTGTGCAAGGAAATCCTCCCTCAATCTGCTGATGGATATGTGCAAGACCAAGGGTGATGGTGGAGGGTTGCTTTTCAGACTGGAAGCCTGTGACCAGCGGTGTGCCACAAGGATCGGTGCTGGGTCCACTGCGTTTCGTCATTTCTATAAATGATTTGGATGTTAATGTAGGAGGAATGTTTAGTAAATTTGCAGGTCACACCAAAATTGAAGGTGTAGAGGACAGTGAATAAGGTTATCTCAGAGTACAATAGGACCTTGATCAGATGGGCAAATGGGCCAAGGAGTGGTAGATGGACGTTAATTTAGATAAATGCAAAGTTTTGCATTTTGGTAGGACAAATCAGGACAAGACCCTGGGGTGTGTTACCAAATAAGGAGACCTTGGAATGCAGATTCATAGTTCCTTGAAGGTGGAATCACAGGGAGACAGGGTAATAAAGAAGGTGTATGCTACACATGCCTTTATTGTTTGGTGCATTGAGTAATAGGATTTGGGAGGTCATGTTGTGGCTGTACAGGACATTAGTTTGATCACTTTTAGAATACTGCATTCAATTCTGGTCTCCCTGCTATAGAAAAAAGTGTTGTTAAACTTGAAAGGATACAGAAAAGATTTACAAGGATGTTGCCAGGGTTGGAGGGTTTGAGCTATAGGGACAGGCTGAATAGGCTGGGGCTATTTTCCCTGGAGCATTGGAGGCTGAGATGTGACCTTATTGAGGTTTATAAAATCATGACGAGCATGGATAGGGTAAATAGTCAAGGTCATTTTTCCCTGGGTAGGCAAATCCCAAACTAGAGGGCATAGGTTTAAGGTGAGAGGGAAAGTTTTAAAAGGGACCTAAGGGGCAACATTTTCACACACAGGGTGATGCATGTATGGAATAAGCTGCCAGAGGAAGTAGTGGAGGCTGGTACAATTATAATATTTAAAAGGTATCTGCATGGGTACATGAATAGGAAGGGTTTAGAGGGAGATGGGTCAAGTGCAGGCAAATGGGACTAAATAAATTCAGACTATTTGGTCGGCATGAACAAGTTGGACCGAAGGGTCTGTTTCTGTACTATACATCTCTATGACTCTGTCCTGGAGCTGGAAGACTGCTGCTTACTTAGCATCACATTTGTCCTTGGTACTGCAAATTCTGTTTTAGAACATGAAGAACTGAAATGTTCCCCATTAACTTGTGACATTTCATCATCTGACATCAAACACAAGCCTTCTATAATAGCTTGTTCTGTGGTTGGCTTTACTATCTGAATTTCAGTTAAGAATTCCTCAATGAGCTTGAGTGGATTGTACTGCTCATTTCTGTTCTCAGAATTTGCTTCTGTTTTCAAACATGGCTAATTCCTATCCTCTGAAACTTCTTCATTGAGGATAGACATGGAAATCATTTCCAACATTATTGTACAGTCACCGATTTCCTTCCTATTGATGTTTCTCTTCTGCCAACATCAGTATTCTCTACAGATTTTCTCATTTTGGGTTCTGCCATGAGTCTAGAACGCAAAACTTTTTTACTGGTCAGCACTTGACAAGTTGGATGACAACTTGGATGATTGTTCTCTGATTGCCTTCCCTTTGAATAAACTTGGCACAACTTGATTTCTCTTGACTGGTTGGTTGTCACTTGGAACTAGCTGAACATCATCAGCTACTTTAAGGCTGTTGATGTTCAGACATGTGTGCAGGGTCAAAAGTGAGAAATGTTGATTGTAAGTCCCATATACATTCTCAACTTTCCTACACATCTTGGGTTGCAAAGTTGCTTAGTGTTCCTTTAATCTTGACAGATATGGTTATCTGGTCCATGTAGTTTCACTTCTGTGGACTGTTACTTCTGCCATGACATTCAATCAGATAGAACAGTGACACTCATCTCTGTATCAATCTTAAAATAAGATATCCATTGACATAAACAGGTTCTGAAACCTGAGTCAGCTGAATCACTAATATCCCCTCGAAATGCAATGGGTATCTTTTCCTATGCTGATTGTTCTACCGTATCAACATCTTTGTACGAGCAGGCATTTAATTTTTTGCTGCTATGAATGATATTTTACTTCTGCACACCCTCTGGGAGTGACATATAGTTTTACAGATGCAACGTTTTTATTTTATCACAGCTGGGCTTATGTGCCTGTGAGGTTTTTTAGTTCCACAGCTCGGACGTTAATTCATCATGCTGACTATCACCAAAAATCAGCTCCCTCTCAATTTCAGGGAGTTTCATGCAGAATTTCTCTCCAAGATCCCTAGCAAGCTTTCTCATGCAATGTTATGCTGCTCACCTCATTGTCTATGCGCCACTCTCCAATGGCACCCCACTCGCTCTATCATGCTCTCACCAGTGGCAGACATCTTTGCTATAACCAGGACCTTCCCAGAAACCTGCCACCAGTGCCCAGCAATGCACTAGACCAATCACTGTTCACCAGGAGCTGTCCTTTACAGTTGCATTGTGGGAAGAATTGCCCCAGTGATGGCCAATAGAGGGAAGTTGCTGACAGGGGCCTGATGGAGACAAGGGCTGTCCTCTCCCCTCAGCGCTGCTGAAGGAGATCACAGTACCTGCCAGCCTGCTCTGAAGTTTCCACCCAAGTCAGTACGGTATCCACAGGTCCGAAGGAATGTGTGACAGTGCAGGAAGAAGTTTAATGACCTTCTGCACTTTGCCAAGTTAAGCGCCACCACCTTCTTTCTCCTACCTCACATTCACGTCAGCTTTGCTCCTCCATGCACTTCCCATCGCCTCATGGTCTACACTCTCACTATTGTAAACTGCGTCTTCCTTCAGTTGCTGTCACACACCATAAACCCCCAGACCACTAACCCTACCTGCCCTCTGCTCTGTCTCGTTCAGGCCACCCCATTATCCCCCCACCAGGTGTGGCAGCTTCACTCAGTCCTTCCCTTTGCCTTATAATATCGCACAATAAGGCAGAGAGAGCCAACAGCTGTGGTGGAGTGCCTGATATGCCCTCGTACCCCCTACAAGGAGAGGATCCTCTCCCCAGTAGAGGAGGACCATGATCACTAACATGGTGATATTGAGGCCCCATATCTAGGCATCCAGGTAAGCTCCTTTCTCAAGTCCTTTGTTGCTCTCCCACTACCACCACTGTAAATATAGTATTAACAGGCTCAAACTTCTATCACTATTTCACAACCTCATTCTCTCCCTTGGCGCCTGCTGGTACCAGTTGCAGCATCTGTACAGCAGCTCCTCAAGACATCATCTCCTCCTCCACCTCTGAGGAAACAGCAGCAGCAAAGCTGCCGCCTGCTCCCTCTTCCAGCTTAGGCACTAGAAACTTGACCTAGGGTACAGCCAGGCGTGCATTCTGGGACCACAAAACTGCCACGTCTCCACAGGTCGCTGGCAGTTACAGCACTACCAGAGACCAGGCACCTGCTCACCCTCAGGCAGGAGAACACCCAGTGATGGTGGCCATTAACTTTCATCAAAATGCACAGGCCAACACAGGAGCAGCAGATAGCTTTGTAAGAGGAATAGGGAGAATTAACTCAAAGGTTCAAAGAATCCACCAATGCTATCTTCTCAGCACCGTTGGTAAGGTGACAATGGAATGAGAGAGCTCAGCGTCACTTCCAGTGGTTCGTCCTCACAAGGAGACAAGATGATGCCAGTCGGCACTCAGAGGATCAACACAATTTTTTCTTGTTGAAAGCTCACACCATCCTTTCATGCAGTATATCCGAGAATGTAATAATTTGCTCCCATCTTTTACCCTGACTCTGTAACTTGTTCACTTATTATTTCAAATCTTTGCTCTCCAGCTAATACCCACTCACTCCAGCTTCTCCATACATATACCACTGGAACCCTTCATAAATTTTGCCAAAGGGAAACAACATTCTAGAACAACTAATCACACTTTTTAAAAAAGGAAATTCATGTCCATTCCTCTCTATAAACAATCAAATTATTGTCAAATGGTGTATGTTAATGCTCCAATAAAATATCTTGGGATAGTTTAAAGGGAAAAGAGCTATACAATTACAGGTTGGTGTTTAAATTGTTGTTACTGTGTGAAGCCTAAAGCTCATACACTAACCAGGAGAAAGGACAGGATAGAGATTTTTACTGCTTAAATCTGACAAAAACAGTAAACAATTTATAATGAAGAAATTTGTTAACTTATTGCCTTATTTTGGTGTTCCATTACAATCTGTGAAACACTTTGGAATATTCTTATAATGTTAAAGAGGCTGTTTAAATACAAACCTTGGCTACAACAATGAGATGTTTCCGACATGGAAACCTTCTGTAGACTTTATCCCTGCTATAACATTGCACTGGACACTGTTATCTTACCAAGATGTGATTCAATCAGTGGTGACAGTAATGCTATTTTAGCAGGCCTAATGCCTTTATTTAAGAGGAAGCATTCAGGTTGTTGTCTCATCAGAACCTAAATATCTCCCTTGATTATTAATTGCTCAGCAAATACTAGTCTCATATATTTAGCGTCACAGAATACACATTAAAATACTGTAACAAGGCTATGAGTGTAATGGGCTCATGTTGATTTCACATTAGTACTTTCAATATCATTGAGTTTGAAAATATAAATGTATTTGACATCAGTGATTCAGGAAGGAGATGAGCTTGCCAATGCATTCAATTTGTGCTGGCTATTGCCAATACAGTGTATTACCACCTATCTGCGTAATTAAAAATCTTCCTGATAGCAGGCTCATGTTGTGTCAACCTTTTTACAGGAGACTCACTGCACAAGTGCCTGCCTCTAGCACATTACATCTCCAGCAACACAGATCAAAAATGGGTAATCTGTTAAAATAGCTATTATCTATTCAATTGAACAAATGCCCAAATTAGTAGATATGACAGAACTAAAGAGCAGCAAAAAGTATCAACCAGGAACTAATGACTAGCAAAATACGGAGCGCTCAAATCCATCAATTTAATTTCCAAGATGCAATCATGAGTTTGCAATAAAATCACTCAGGTTTTTTTTTGCATCTGTTCAGAATCCACTTTGCACAGATCCACCATTAGACTAAGAACAAGGAAAACAATAGATCATTTTGAAAAAAAAATGTTATTGCTAATTGTTGCTCATAAAATTGTGTTTTGAATGTTGGAAATGCTGCATACTAGTCATCCCCATAGAGGCTTCAACTTCTATCCAGGGTGCCAGGCCAGAGCCAGAATATTTACCTGGGTCTGCGTGCTGCTCTTGCTAGCTTCTGTGAAGACATTTACCCATGTGCAATAAACTACAGCAAGGCAGGAAGACACATTGAAAAGGCAACTAGTTGTTAGCTCAAGCCATGAAGATGGAATTATCAGAGATTGGATGGTATGAATACTAAACTCTGGAGAGACCAGGGGAGGAAGAAGGGAGGTTGCAATGGGCAACATGCCCTCATAGTCTCTTGCACGAGGAGGAAGAAGGAGAGAATCTGGGGAATGGCAGCGAATTCCAGTTACATTTCAGGCTGCTTCTTCAATGTCAGACTTCAAAGCTCTGTTAATACCTGCCATTGCTCCACAACTGAGAATCCATCAGAAAATCCATCATTTGCAATCATGCCTTGCAATCCCTGCTTCATCAAGAACACAACCACAACAAATTATCAGATTGCACAATTACCATAATTAATTCTACTGCACAGTAAAAACAAACACTGAAAACATGACATAACTAACAGCA
The DNA here is from genome assembly GCF_021869965.1 of Rhincodon typus. Classification (NCBI taxonomy): domain Eukaryota; kingdom Metazoa; phylum Chordata; class Chondrichthyes; order Orectolobiformes; family Rhincodontidae; genus Rhincodon; species Rhincodon typus. Next base: position 11,162,288 of record NC_063353.1, on the reverse strand, counting down.
TGATGAATCCTAAATAATACTGTCTCATGCTTGCCCATACCAACTATCCAATAAGCATTCTTGCCTATTCTGGTGTTTCTATAAAGGGTATTAAGGGATGTGAGACAAACACCTATACAGAGTTAGGTCACAGGCCACCCACAATCTCATTGAATGGTGGGTGCGGCCAAAGTGACTATATGGGTCTACACTTTGTTACAATGTACCTCAGGGTAAACTAAGCAGGAGCAGCAAGTAAGGTGAATAGAGAGTGAGATTTTGAAGATGGTATTTCAGGCATCCTCCTGTGATACTGTCAAGATGTTGTGAACTATGATGGCCCTGTCTCACACTGTACTGTCTCAACACGGTCTGGAACAGTCTGGTCCACGTGTCTGCTTACAGACAACTGCAGAGGTCATGATGGGGTGGCAGGTAAGGGAGCAAGACTGTTGTCACATGGAAGGAAGCCAATAGGTTCCTTTTCCATTAACTTAGTGCCTTTGTTTAGACAGCCTAGTGAACTACTGAAGGATAGAAATGGGGGAAATTCAGATATCTGTAAACCCGTTAAAACCAAGGAGACTAGAGGCCCCACCATATTGTCTGCTAAGCTCCCATTGTAGCCCTTTGTTTCTCCATGGAAGCTACAAGTAGTATAATGGAAGCTGCAAACTATAGAGGAGCAATGTCAGGTTCTACAGGCCACAGAATGGAATTAGACAGGACTGGTTCTAGGCTGTGCATTCAACTATGGATGAAGCTGAGAGATGGACTTCAGAGGGGGAAATGCATAACAAAATGAACTGTATCCCCTAGGAGTTATCTCCAACAATGAACATGACAGGAGAGAAGACTGCAGTCTAAACAGGAGCCATATTTTGTATCTTCTCCTTTCGAGAATATATTTAAACAGGGATTAAGTGTCAGTTTAGCCGAGATCTATATTAGATCAGGGGTCATTGAGTTATAGAGTCATACAGCACAGAAGCAGACCCTTCGGTCCAACAAGTCCACACCGTACATAATCCCAAACTAGTCCCACCTGCCTGCTCCTGGCCCATATCCCTCCAAACCTTCATATATCCATCAAAATGTCTTTTAAAAACATTGAACCCGCAATCACCACTTCCTTAGGAAGTTCATTCCACACACAAACCACCCTCTGTATAAAAAATTTGCCTCTTATACCTTTTTTAAATCTCTCTCCTCTCACCTTAAAAATGTGTCCCCTACTCTTGAAATTCCCCATGTTAGGGAAAAGACAACTACTATCAACTCTATCTATATCTCTCACTATTTTATAAACTTCTATCAGGTATCTGTCCACCTATCTCAACCTACTACGCTCCAGTGAAAAAAGTCCCAGCCTATTCAGCATTTCCTTATAACTCAAACCTTCCATAGCCAGCAACATCCTGGTAAATCTCTTTTGAACCTTCTCCAGCTTGATAATATCCTTCCCATAACTGGTCGACCAGAACTGGACACAGCATTCCAGAAGAGGCTTCACCAATGTTCTATACAACCTCAACATAACAATCCAACTCCTATGTTCAAAGGACAGAGCAATGAAGGCAAGCATGCCAAACACCTTTTAACCAGCCTGTCTATGTGACGCAAACTTTAAAGAATTATGTACTTGTATCCCTAGGTCCCTCTGTTCTACAATGCTACCCAAGGTCCTACTATTAATTGTATAAGCCCCATCCTTGGTTGTGGTACCAAAGTGCAAATGGAAGAAAGTGTACTTGTGAACTTATGTGCTTGTGCCAGTGGACTGAGGTATTTCTGTGTGTTAGCCTGGGTATATCGTGTAGATCACAGTTATAAAACCATCTCATGTCCACCTATGTATTGCAGGTAAATGACACTCTAACTGTGAGTGGTAGAAGTCAGGCACGCAACAACCAGTCAGAAGGAAACAGGAGAAAAGAACACGCCCTTGCTTTGAGCACTATCAGCCAGGCACCTTTAAAGGGAAACAGGATAAAGGAAATAAAACTGACCTGCAAAGCCAAGAATCCCAAAATTGACTGTTCAATTGCTATCAACACTCTACAGTCTACTCTTCATAAACTACCCACAGGAACAGATTCATATGTCCCTTAACCTTTATCCTGTTTTGGAAGCATTTCTCCTTTCTTTTCTGTGGGCATGTGTGTGGACTTATCATCCCTCCTCACATTAAGTGACTAATAAACATGCTCTTTTATTAACTCAAGAAAGCCGAGTCAAATTGGCTCCTTTTAAGACACGAATTAATTTGATCTGGGAGAAAGACATCCATAGGGGAGGGGTCCTTGTTCACAGCACATTATAGCCACTAAGTAAGTTCCCCCAGCTATAGGGCTGTAGACGTGAGACTGTGTAGGTCACACTGGCAGTAGAGTTATATGTTGATTGTTCGTAGTTGTTCACCTACGGCTAGAACCTATTCATTGGTAATAAATAGTAGTTCTTGTTAACTACAGGAATCTGGTCAGTGCCTTATGTTAATCTAACAAATAAATTGGGAAATTCCAACCTATGTAATATAATTCATAACATTTCCTGTTACTCTGCCTATCACCTCCATTTATTCACTTCTTTAGGGATGCAAAGATTCCTGTTAAATTCAAGAATTTTTGATCCTGGATGATTGTTATAATCCCAGCTGATGGTGATATTGGACAAGTCAGATCCCAGAGTGAAACCTGGATCAATAGATCATACATAGATAACATGGTGTGGATCTGGAGGAGCACAGCAAGCCAGGCAGCATCAGAAGAGCAGGAAAGTTGACGTTTCGGGTCGGGACTCTTCTTCAGCTCTGACTCCAGCATTTGCAGTTCTTGCTATCCCTCTTGATAGATCGTACGATGTTTTTTTTTTACTGCGGAGGTGAGTTACCGAATATATTCACAATGGTCCGCCTGGCTATTTTTAACCCAAAGAATAAAATTATAAATTATTTATGAATAATTACAAATTAAGAATAAATTTATTAAACAAGGAAAATAACCATGAACTATATTACACTACAGGAAAGCTTTGGAAAGAATTCATTACAGACACGAGAAAAGGATTCAAACTCACCTTATTCCTTTTAAACCAACAAGCACCAAAACTCCAGCAAATGTTTTACCACTATCTCCACACCAAAGCTTTTGCTCAATTTGGTACAACTGTAACCAGATTCCTTCCAGTTAATTCGTTTGCAGTTGCTGAATGTTTTTCCTGCAGTTGCTTTCTCTCCCTGAGACACCTAAATTAAACTACAAACTAAATTTACCATTACTTTAACTTCAGAGCAAACACCTGAGTTTCCAAAACTCCGTTTCCTGTGGTCTTGCATGACTTTTTTTTATTAGATTGATAATTGTGCCTTCATTGTCTGGCTTACACTGACCAATTTCCTTGTGGATTGTCTCTTTGTCCCAGGAGCCCCGTCGCTAGGCAACAGCACAATATTTTCTATTTCCACTAAGCTGCTCACCGTATCTTTTCACAACAAAGATTATAAAACCTCATTAAAGTGCATGTAAAACAAAAGGGTCTTCAAACTACTCAGCACAAAGCCCACCACAACATCTCTTTAAAAAAAGCGAAACTAAAGCCATGTCTTTCCTTACTTAACACAAGGTACTGAATATAACCTGAACCTCAAGTAATGCATTGGGCTGAATTTTCTCAAAATTAGGCTGTGTCAATTTCAAAGAATTTCATGGAGGGCTTCTCCTGTATGAGTTTTGGTAAAGTTTCATGTAGACCTTTACAGTGCTCACGTCATTAAGCATGGACTGCACTTTCATTGTGATATTCTTGTCCTATCTTCACTCAACAGTATTGGAATGCTCACTGGTGCCAGGGACTTCCAGCATTCATGCCACAGGCACCATATTTAAAAGCCAAATGCAAATCATTTCAAACCCTGTCAAGCAGGAATAGTCCTTCATGGTTCCATTGTAGAAGGACCTCCAAGGGATGTAGGCAAAAGAGACCAACTGACCCCTAGTGCACAGACAGTGATCTAGGGGTCCTGGTGGATGGTGTGGTGGAGAAAGGGTTGTCCTCTTTTCTCAGGGCTGCCAGTAGAGATCACAGTACCAGATCCTGTTGGCCTGGTGCAAGGTCACCGTCTAGATCCGTGCCATTTCCACAGATCAAAGGAATACTCAGCAATGCAGGAAGGAGGTCATTGACCTGCGGTCAGCAAGGGTAAGGGCCACCATCTTCTCTCTGCTACCCCACATTCACTCAAGAAATGTCATACCACACTCGAAACATTGACTCTGTTCTTCCCTCCATTGAGACCTTGGAAGTCTGTGCAGGTACCCTGATGCTTATATCCTTGGTGTCATGTTCCTGGCTCATGAAGATGGTTCATAGGAAACAAGGATTACCCTTGATGAGTCCACAATGCAGCCCCCTGATTGAGCCAGAGTGTAGATACAATACAGTCTATTCTTCCACCAGGGCCATGGTAGAACAGGCAATAGGCCTCCTAAAGGCGAGGTTTCAATGCTTGGATCAGTCTGGGGGTGGTGGGGCGGTGGTAGTGGGGTGGGGGAGGGTGGTGAATCCTTGCAGTATAATGTAGACAGAGCATGCTTCATAATCCATCATACTCCGCACAACTGGAGCAGGCAAAACGGGAATGTGATGGGAGCTGATGAGCTGGGACAGTGGCAGCAGGAGGAGGATATGGAAATTGAGTAGGAAGAAGATCAACAGCAGCATGATAGAACATCGAGCACAACAAGTTGGACAGGGCTTGAGTAGACATTCAGTTCCAGTAGACGTGAGCTGGGTGCAGTCATCACCCATTGCTTGAAAGGCAAGTGGTCTCTGTTTATTTCCAGAAACCAACATGGCTCTTCTTTTGCTTACTCTTTTAGTTTTTGCCTTGCTGTTTCAATAAAAGTTAATCTTTGTAGCCATATGAAGGCTTTCTGGTATGTGATAGTCCCACACTGAACATTGGTAAGATGTTATGCCACCCTGGGCATTCAGAAAAGAGGAGCACTCGTTACATGGTATAGCACTAAGGACGGGTAGTTCTGTCTACTTTGGTTCTTAAAGCTGCAGTCACAATGACTGTTGATCAGGCTAACGATATATTTATGAATGTGAGCTTGTATTTACAGTGAAGTGTCATCCATGACTCCACTGTGCCTCAGAAACTGACCTTTTGTGTTTCCCTTTGGTAGCACTGTGAAGGGCAGCTCCTGGATGGAATCACTCAATCTGATGCACAGGTGGGTTTTAGAAATGGCACTGGTACGAGCGATGCTGGAAAGACCCAAACACAGTGGGTATTCTACCACTGATGAGCTTAGAATTGTGTGAGCCAGGTGCCAAAAGAGGTCTGGTGCTAACCATTTAAGGTGATCAGTGTAAAATTGCGTGTCCCAACTCACTAGAGCTCATTGAGAGGAACCTTTCATGCAACTCCCTGAAATTGAGTCGGCCGATATTTGACAGAATTCAGCCCTCAGTGTCCAGGAGAGTCTTGTAATAGATGTTGGATGATTGAATAGTTTTACCACTGTACAGACGGAAGTGAAGCCATTTTGCAAACAATGTAACAAGGTGTCATGTGAACAAAGCTGCATCAAGTGGGATCGCAGAGTTGTAGCACCTCAGGCGTGGTATCACTTTAAGAGAAAATATGCTAATGAACAAGTGACCAGGATGAAGAACCTGTGACCAGCAGCCCTTGTGGAATCAAGTTTGTAGCTGATAGGGTGAGAAAATTGTTGCTGTGCTTTCTTTCAGTAATAATTACTGAATCTTTATTGTCCATCTGTCTGCTGAGCAATCTTGTGATGTAGCTTCTAATAAACACAAGCTATGTTTGGGTTATCCTGGTGCACCATTGGTAAGTTCATGTTTAACAAACATAGATACATAACAATATCTAAATCTTTCAGGGATAAGATTTTGACAGAACTTTATATTGAACACACATAAAGAATTGACATGAAATTTGTAGCAATGAAATTGTCTAAGCCAGGCAAATAAACAATGATATAGAATGAATAGTAAGAAATGTACTATTTGCCAGAATGCTCAATGTTTTAGGATTTGACATAGGATGTGGGACCACATTACACTTTGGTGCAAAGGAAGATGGAACACAATTGGTAGCCTATATAACAGCAAAATCTGTATCAGACCGTACAATAACAGAAATACGAAACAAGTTAAGATTGCTCCAATTAATTGTAATGATAAACCTAGAATGCCTAAAAGCTAAATTAGATAAATCAATTAGTATCAAAGAATAATAATATTTTCAGATTGTATCATTAACTTGTTGTGAAGTTGGGTAGATTACTTATGGATTGGAAGGTGGGAAGTTAGAATTTGGTGTGTGTAAAATGCTGAAGGGAAAGCAGAGCATGGTACCATTAAATGACAATGTGTTTTTTCTCTGCTTAGAGATTTAAACAAATTGTCTGTGAGCAGCAGCTTGAAATTTTACAGGTGCACAGAAAGCCCTCGAATTAAAAAAGCCATACAGTTAGCAGACCTAATAGCAATTGTTTCGTTATCAAGACAACAAGTTTTGAAGTTAGCCAATCAATTTGAATCAGGCAATTAGAGACTAAAACCCAATTAAATTTAAATCTGATGGCTTTGATAACATAGAACCAATCCTATTATAAGAAATTGATACATCATCAAGGGTATAAAAGGAGAGGGCAGTTGGAAAATCAAGAGAGTGAATTGCCATCTGCAAGAGTTAACAGCTCTCTGCTCTCAAGAGAGAATGGCTAGCTCTTACAGCCTTGTCTAAGATTTAGAGAAAGCGCAATCTAAATCAAAGGTACCTATGGCATAACTATTCCTGACAGAAGAATTCAACAGAGAAGGCTTGCTTGACAGCACATTTGACGAAGAAGGCACAGAACATTCCAGAAGACATGTAACGCGGCTATAATTTTGAGAGCCTAATTTTATTTTTTGTACTTTATTTTATGTTTATTCAGTTTGTTAATAATTTAGTGAGTTTGTTTACTGTTAAAGTTAGATAAATAAATTGTTACTTTTTGATTGTAAAGTGAGTGTCAGGGATTTATTTTATTTAACAACTAGAAGTTGAGGAAATGCAAATTACATCACTTTTCACACTCCTTTTAACAGATTATAGGGTGAGGTGCTCCTCTCTGGATGTTTTGGTTTTTTTTAGTTATCAGAGGTGGGGGGGTGGTCAACCTCTGCTTTATGATAGACTGCAGGCAATGATAATACGCTCAAAAAGGTGAAAATAAATTGTTTTATTGAAGACGTGACACCAAACACGCTACAAAAATTGGAGCCACAGAATTTGTCTTGTATTTCTGTTATTGTACTGTAGATTGACAGGCTTTAGGGAGTCAGGAGATGAGTTACTTGCTCTTGTAGCCTTGTATTTAAATAACCAGTCCTGTTTAGTTTGTGGTCAATGGTAACCCCCAGAATGTTGGCAGTGAGGGTTGAAATCAATTTGACACTAAGACTTTTAACAGTGTGAATTTTGTTTTATATTTTTTCTGAAGAATTAAATTGAAAATTTAATGCAAGTACTGGAAATGGAAAGTATAATTTTTCAATTATGCCTCAAAATTGATATTTGGTGCTATCATAGAGTAATCATATGTAAACTAATTCACAAAGAAACTATCACAATCGTTGTTTAATTAGAAGAAAATGGAGTTCTACACTAATTTGTTCTCGATCCTTCGCCTACTTGGAACATCTTACGAACCTGATAGAAGACCCAGATTTATTCAACTTCTTTCAAGGAATAAAATCACAACATCCAAAAATTAAATAAGAATGAAATGAATGAACACTGTAGAAATAATTGGTAGTACTCTTGAAAAGATCGACATCATAAAATATCACAGTAACTGGCTTTAATTGAGGCAAAACTAACCTTCAATTTTGAAGGTTGCAACATGAAGCTGACAGCATTTGAAAATGGTATTTTCATGTTGTATTTTTAACTGTATAAATATTAAAAATGCATTTACCTACGTTGACAATAGAGACTGAATGTCAAATGCATAATACCTCAAAACATCCTGGGGATGTTACAAAGTGCTGCATAAATCCAAATCCTTGCTTCATAACTGGTTCTGAGATGGTGTGATTTTTGTGTCTGTATTTCATCTTAAACAAAAGAATTCCTCAACCGATTGCTTTGGACTTCCTTTCCTGCAGTCTCTGCAATTTATTTTATTTATGATTTCCAGTTATCTTGATGTATTGTGCAATTCCTGAAAGCCTTTGTGATGTTGGGCCAGTACTGTAGATCTGAATCCTCTGTCTTGTATGGGTATCAGATATGGTTTTGATAACATAGGACCAGGTCGGGAGTGTGATGGAATATTCCCCACTTGTGTGGATGGGTTCAGCTCCAGTAACACTCAAGAAGCTTGACACCATCCTGGACAAAGCAAGCCATTTGCTTGGCAGTACATCCACAAACATCTATTCCCTCCACTACAGATGGTCGGTACCAGCAGAGTGTAATAACTACACGATGCACTACAAACGTTTTCAAAATCTCTTTAGACATCACCTTCCAAACACATGACCACTTCCATTTAGAAGGACAAGAGTAGCACAGACCTGGGAACACCACCTGTAAATTCCTCTCCAAACCAGTCACCTATCATAAATTGGAAATACGTCACTTTTTTCCACTGTTGCTGGGTCAAAATTGTGGAAAGCACCCTCGCTAATGGCATTATAAGTTTACCAACAGCACATGGACTATAGTAGTTCAAGAAAGCAACTTACCACCACCTTCTCAAGGGCAACTAGGAGCAGGCAATAAACACTGGCCCAGTCCATATCTCATGACTGAATTGCTATAATGCAGCTAAAATGTGTCTGCAGTAGAAAAGAGCATACAATTAGATTGAGCTTTGGAATATACGACGTAGAATGAGCCATTCAGGCTATCTGGTCTGTGCTCCATGTGAGTTTCCTACCCCGCAGAACCTACTTCCACTTCATTTAGCTCTACTCTGCATCAGCTTTTACTATTCTCCCCCCAATGAGTTTATCCACCTTCCCCTTAAATGCAACTATACTGTTCATCTCATCTACTTTGGAAGTGAATTCCATATTCTACCCACCTACTGAATAAAACCAAAAACTACCAAGCTCTCTAAATCAATCACTGGATCTCTTTTAATTAATGGCAGCTATAAATTTGAAATGATACTGTGATAGAATTGCAGCCAACCCGGTGTACAGTAGGAGATGCTAGCATTATGATCAAACCTATCTAATGGTGCAAACCAGAAAAACCTCATATTCATATGCTTTCTCCTTTTATTTTTATTCCACTGGCAGTAGCTAATACACACAGACTATATTTTTCTTTTATCCTCTGTATGTTTTAAAAATAAAGCAATTTTATTTGACTTTGCCACCTTGTCAGGTTGTGGAAGACTATTTTGTATGCATCATCACTGAGCTTTGAAAACAGTACGTTTTTCTAAGATGAAGCCTTACCTTCAATGGCACACAAATGAATTTTTAATACAGTTGAAGGATGGTCACAAATAAGAAAACTACCACTGCACTGCTGTCTTGTAAAGACAGAAATATTAATAGACAGTATTTCGGCCACTATTTTCTTTCACTGGGGTAATGCACAAAGCTATGAATTTGAAAAGGTATATTCTCATGTGTGTAATACAATGACAGAAATAAAAAATGATAAAAAGGTTTTCTGAATTTCTCCAAGAATGCAAGCAGTATTTTTTTTTAGCCACATGCATGGAGCTGTCAGGTACATTAAAGCAGAGCTCAGTGGCATCCTGCAGAACTGCACTGATGGAAAGTAAAAGCCTACATTGCATGCGAAGTTTGCTCAGAAGCAGTGAAAACATTGCACACGGGAGATTCAAGGGAATTGTGAATGGAGGCAGCAACATCTTAGAGTGGTCTATAAGGATTTGCTAAGAGCCTATCCTTTCTATCAGAATGTGTACTGCATGGATGATAGAAATTAGCAGCAAGTCTTACATCTGTCTATTGCAAACAGGTTAAATTTAGTCCTGTTTGACCTGTTTTTGAATAGATAGTCATAAAATAGGCTTTTTTTTCTGAATGATAAACATTCAACTGTTCAGTTATGATGTGCTTTAACACAATACTGCTACCAACACATTGAGCTATCATTCTGGAGTATTTGTGGATTCTGGGTTTCTGCACATGCAGTAACCCTGAGGCTGTTTGCTCTTTATCATTAAGTTTCTTCAACTCTTTATGTACTGTAACACTTATATATACATCAGTAGATTATGAAATAAGCTCCTCGTTCTAACTTTAATTCTGTCTTCACATGCTTATTCTAGACTGGTGTTTTACTTACTGATATCAGAGTCATGCGATCAATTGCATCACCACAATTTACATCAATCTCATTATACCAAACAAAGCCATTCTTTATATAGAGCTACACTATTGGAAGTAAAAATCCTGTTTCAACAAAATGATGGAAATGGAAGTGACAAAGTAGTGTCAGAAAGCAGGTAATTTTCCTGGCTAACAAAAACATTAAGTTCAATGCATTTTCACTTCTATTTTAAATCAAAGCAGTGCAACTAGTATATAAGAAACTTTTGGTTTCATTTATGGGGTGTCTAGTGAACTCGGAGGTTAATCTTTTGTCGCTGTTGTCTGGCTCAAGGAAGTCCTTAACAAAGGATAAAACCAATGATACTGTGCTCTAAATAGGAGCTACATTTGAAGCATGTGAGGGTGGGAAAGCAGGGCACAACATTTTGAACACTTCCTCTGATTGGGAGTAAATGACTGCTGAATATCCTCTTGTACAATTACTAGTAATGAGATATCCAATGTTAGTCTTTGACCACGATTATCATTGCCTCATAAAATCATGAGTCTGTCAGTCAAAAGAATTCAAAGTAGAACTAAGATGGCAGCATCAGTTTAATTGACAATTGTTCCATTTACTTAGCATAGAATGGTATGTTATAATGATTCAGCTTAGAAACATTGAATAGCCTGCTTTAAGTAAGTTAACTAGCTGGTATCGTTCATGACAAACTGAGAGGCCATCTGTTGATCACAAAGGAAGTAGTGTCCCAATATGCGGTTCTATCTTCAACAGAGTCATTGTGTAGAACATGTTGAAACTGTAGTTAAAGTGGAATTTATTCAAGAAGTCTCAGCATCATTTCCCCCTTCAATTGTTAATCATTAATCCTAACCATTCCATATATTTAATAAATTAAATGGTACTGGACTGATAAAACACTACAGAGTGTTTGAAGCCAAACTTACCACCTTGAGAAGTTACTGTATCTAACCAATTCCCTACTTTTGAACAAACTACCTGGGTCAAACAGACTGCAGACAAAATAGCAGCATAGTAACAAGCAATAAAGGAGGACAAGACTAGTAACCAACCAAACAGAGTAATGGAGAGCTGGAGCAGTACTTAAGTTGCCTTATATTTAGTCAAGATCTTTATGTTATTCATTTTGCATCTAGAATACGAACATATTTGTACATCGTTCATTTATTGTATTTTTTTTTGCTCTGGCCTTACTTTTTATCAGATCAAAAGCCGTGGCTTTTTTGTTCCCTGGTGGATGGAGTCAGTTTGTTATAAACTTTAAAAAAAAACTTCTTTGGTCAGAGAATAGTAGAAATTGCAGAGGAAAGCTGGTTGGCCCATTGTGTCTGTCTCAATGTTAATTGTTTCATTGAAACAGCTCTAATATTATTTCTCTGCAATTCCCTTACAGGATCTCCCTTTCCAAATAATTATCAAATTAAGTGTCATATTTAATATTAAAGTCAAAAGGAAATTTTAAAGCCATTCATCTTGCATCAGTGCTGTTGATAAGCTGTTAATAAACCAGGGGTTGTACACACTTCAGGTGAATGAAGTAGCTTACCATGCTACAAGCAGGATCTCACATGAACATCTCAAAGACTGCATTCACCTGTAAAAAAGTTTCAGAGAAGAGAAGGTTATTACTCAAGAAGTCTATGCAGCAGAAAGAAGGATGACGTTTGAAATATTTGCCAATTTAATCTTCGAACTGTTAGCAAGTGAAATTTGGAGTTCTAAAGCCAGATTGGAATACCTGTCAGGAAAAGCTGGATATATTAACTCTGGAAATTTTTATAACACTGGTTTGAAGCTACTCGAGGCATTTTTTTATCAATGGCTAACATGTCAATAGACTGAGGTTAGACACTCCATTGGATAAATTCCTAACATTAATTGTGTTCCCTACAGCTTCTTGGATAATGGAAAACAGAACATGACTGCAGCAAGAAAACCTGCCAGAAAAAAAAGTCAAGATATATTCAAGAAAACATACCTTGAAAACCTACCAACAAGGGAGCCATAATGGTATGAACTGTGGGAAATACTATCGGATTTTGATATGCACTGAATTATGCACAGCACAACAGACTTAGATTTATACTTTGTCCCAACAATGGTACTAGAAATGCAACTAAAGACCAGGGTCAGTGTAAGATTGTAGGTGTACAAGGAAACATTTCAGCTTTGCAAACCCTCTCCCACTCTCATAATTAACTCTGAAAATGAATATTCTGTATTAGTAGAATGAAATTTCTGCATTTGTAGTTATAGATTTATTTTACATCAAACAGAAAAAATATTATGATGCTGATTATACATTCTCACTGTTCTGTTTTTTTTCCCACAGGATTTGCAGCGGTAATGCCATGCTCATTGTAACCTGTACTATGGCTCACATGATGTAATGCAATGAACAGAATCTGAGAGGGGCCTGAACAATATGGGCTGCGGTGAGTAATGTATTGGAATTGTGTGAGAAGCTTGACAAGGTCTATCTTGACATTGGGTGTAACTTGCTGCATTTTTTTAAACAATGTTCCAGGCATCAACATGAGATTTTCTCCATGGAGTAGCATGTTGCCTATCAATGGTGATTAGTGTCTGTTAATGATCTTATTAACTGTATATCTTGCCTAGAAATATGTAGCTTCCTATTTTATTACCTGCCGCTGTGAGCAAACCAGACACCAGGAACCCTTCCACATTGAAGTCAGTGCAGGTACATGGTGACTTCAGCTTGCTGCTTGCTCTGAAGGAACTCCCATTGTTGGCCACTGGGAACCAACATCTCAGGACATGGTCCATGGGCACTGGCCACACACACACTCATATCCAAGGACATTGGCATCCAACTTGTACCAGACTCTAACAACGGTCATTGCATGTCTCTGATCCACTTACATTACACTTCTGTATTACAGGGCTTCACCACAGGGTGAAGTGGCAACTCTCTCATTATGATGCTGCAGTTAGAAGACTGTGCACTCAGGGACATAGCACCTAGCTCATGGGCTGGACCAGGCGACATTTCTGACTATTCACGTGCTGTCGTAGTGCTTACTCACTCAGCACATACCTGAATGCTCATAGCCCATCGGCCTTGCGTTGCCTTTTTACACATTGCCTCCTCAGCCAGAGAGACCAGCCTCACAGTACGGCTGTACTGCCTTGCTGCAAAGCCACAAAGCCAGGACCTTGCCAGGGCTTTCAGCAGTCCCCTGGAGATCCCAGTATAGCATGGGAAATATATACATGGGCGGCACGATGGCTCAGTGGTTAGTACTGCTGCCTCACAGCACCAGGGACCCGGGTTCAATTCCACCCTTGGGCGACTGAGTTTGCACATTCTCCCCGTGTCTGCATGGGTTTCCTCCAGGTGCTCCAATTTCCTCCCACAGTCTAAAGATGTGCAGGTTAGGTGGATTGGCCATGCTAAATTGCCCGTAGTGTTCAGGGGTGTGTAGATTAGGTGGGTTATAGGGGGATGGGTCTGGGTGAGATGCTCCAAGTGTCAGTGTGGACTTGTTGGGCCGAAGGGCCTGTTTCCACACTGTAGGGATTCTATGATTCTATGAAGTCCAGTCCAGGGCTTGGACACAGTCGTCAGCCACTGGGGCTGTTAATGTCATAGTCCTCTCTTTGTAAGGGGTGGGGAGCTGAATATGAGGCAGTCCACCACCTGTCTGAACTCTTGGGTCCTATTGTGCGTTGTTTTCCTCCTGCAATGAAAGGCGGTTATTAATGGAGGTAAAAGTGGGTGGCACAGCTATTACTTACAGCACAGTTGGGGAGGTGGTCCAAGCGACTGAACAGGCAATGCTGAGGGTATGCAGGGTTAGCGGAATCGGGTGGTAGGCTAGGCGATAGCAAATTAGGGAACATGTGACAGGCAATACTGAGAATGTTAGAACATGAGTCCTGGTTGGAGGTGGGTACAATAGCAGAGATAGAATGAGTGCAAGGTATTGGAAATAAGATGGTGGCACTTAACCTTTGCCAAGTGGAGAAGGTCATTCTTCCTGAAGAGACTGCACAGACTCAGGTGGCTACCTCAGACCAAGCTGGCATGGTCTGGTGTCATTGCCTCCACTGCCAGACTTGGAGGAAGAGGACCTCCCACCTCTACAACACCCTGTCCAGTCAGAGCCCCAGATACCTGCCCATAAGGTGGGGTCTCAATTTTTCCTCATCCACCATGCCGGGCACAAATATCAGGAACTGTGAAGGGCACCTCCAGACTAACAGTGCCTGTCTAGGTGCACAACAGCCTTTTAAAGATAGTGCCAGTGTCAAAGAGCCGGTCCATTCTGGAATGTCCTGACAGTGACCTGTTTTTCCAGGAATAGCGTGGAGTAAGCTGGGCTAGAATCAGGAGAGAGTGAAGCTATTGGGGAGGAGTAAATAGTTAATGAAGAAAGTTTAATAAGATATAGAGTGGGATCTCACTTCGCCTCATGGCAAGCAACCATCCAAAAAGCTTGAAGAAACTGACACTTGCCCAAAAAATATAAGATTCAGCCCAATGTATTCCTGAAAATGTTATTAGATGTTCTTATGTTCAATGTATGTAATCAATAATCACTACAATAGAGTGGGCCAGACTAATTTATGTTCTTTGATATTATTTACTGGCTTGCAGTTTTGAATTAGCCATGTTGATGTATAAATTTGGAAAACTGTCACAGAAATAACGCTGAGCACAATATGGCAATTTCAGATGGACTGCTTTGGAAATCAATATGTATGTCACAATCCGTGGGTGTGCATAATTAGATCTAGACCTTTTAAGTGTGTGGCACATATGGTAGCATCTCAACCAGAAGCTCCAGTTTCTAGTCCCAGCTCGTAACATGAAGGCTAGGGAAGATGTGTACTTAATGTGGTCAAGTAGGTTGTATCCCTACAATAGTCCTATGCAGGTATTAACAGTAGAAGAGATCAACCATACGGTGCCACTCAGGCTATACTTACCCAGTCCAGGTAAACACAGCCAGAGAAATAGGCATAAGCTTGTGCTACATCTATGTTGTGGGTCTCAAGGTTCAGAAAGAGAATCAAGATGAAGATCTTTCATTGCCACTGCTGAAACTTGCTTGTTTACTTATGTTTGTTTCTTAAATAGCTCATACAGCTTTGTGCTCCCCCTCCTAAATTTTGCCGCACTATGCAACTGCCTAGATTGCCGGTGATTGCACCAGCCCCTGCTAAAAAGCTTACGCTTGCACCCTCTTGTCAGTAGCAGTAAAACAGAGATGGCACTCCAACTGTCTTGCAGGAGTTTGAGCACATTTGAAGCTCAGCGCCAACTTATCTTAACACGCTAATTAATGCATTCAAGTCAGCATTTATACACGAGTGTAGTGGTCTGAAAGGTTTGTCAAAAAGATGTGCCAGTCTGGTGCATAACCAATTGGCCATTCAAACAGCCTTGAGGATCTCTGAGGAGAGTATCACTAAAACATCTAACAGTTGATGCTAGCGTGGGAAACTTGTAATGTTGGAGCAAATTCCATTTGAGCAGAGAAGATTAAGATGTAATTGAATGCACTTTTATAAAATTGTGAGTGATATCGTTAGAGTAAATACAGAAAGATTGTTTCTTTTGATTGGAGAGCAGTGATGAGAAGTCATAAATTTAAAATCATTACTAAAAGAGCAAGCAGTGTGACGAATGTAGCTTTAGATGGAGTTGAAATTTGGGATTCTTTGCCACAAGTAATATTAGAGGCAGAAATCAATGTATATTTTAAAAGACAAATGCGTAGGAATTCAAAGAAGTGGAAGATAACAGCTGTGGAGAGAAGCAGGGAAGTTGGAATTGATTTGGGTCACTATAGTAAGATTCTGATACAGATGTATTGAGACTGAATACCTTCTAAAGCTGTAAATTAATATTCTAAGAAGCAAATTCCTGCAATATGAACCTATTCACTGCTGGTCCCAAGAGAGTCAAATGGTGAAGCAACTTCGCAGTGCCCAATTAATGATATCCCTAGGCAGGCAGCTCTCCTCCTTCTGACAGTATTTGTCAATTTTCGAGAAGTGGCTCATTCTCTGTTTATGTTAGGACATCACAACACTGCAGTGCATAAGTCTTTGCAAGATTCCTCAGTACCGAGTGCTGAGATGAGATTTGTTGCTACAAAATCTGGCTCAATTAACCTAAGATTCTGACAAAATTGTAAAAGGAAGGAAAGTGCAAATGATAAGTCAGCCTGCATAGTGAGGGAATTAGGTGTCATACAGGCAGCACATGGAACATTTCACAATAGAACCGTCAATGTTTTACACAGAGAATATTTTTGTAATTACAAGCGTACAATAATTTGGGATATCTGCTCCTCTCTCCAGCCTCCAGCTTGTGCTGTTTTTATGGTGTGCCTATCCAATGCACTTCAAGATGGTGGCACAATCATCTTGAGACATCAGACATCTTGTACCCCACTGGAGTGTTAGGATCAGGGAGGACCATGACATAGGTTTGTGGTGGGAAGGGGAAGGGGTTTTGGGTTGGAGGTCACAGACTGAAAGCTGTGCCAGGTCTGAAGCTACGGCTGTGATGTCACTCCCAACAGAGAAATCCCCTGCCCAATGTTTTATACCCCAATCAGACACCAACCTCAGACTGAGTGGCTCCACACACCATCCCATCCTCTAGCGCTGTTGCCCACCACCTCTCCTTCCTGATAGCCTATAGAAGCAATGACCTATCAGTAATGTCGCTAGATTAGCAATCCTGAACATCGGGCAAATGTTCTGGGGAACATGGGGTTTGGATTCCATGGTGAAATTTCATTTCAACAAAAATCTGGAATAGACCACTGGTCTAATAGTGACCATGTAACCACAGTTGTAAAAAGCCAACTGGTTCACTAATGTCCTTTTAGGGAAGGAAATCTACCATTCTTACCTGGTCTGGACTACATGTGACTCCACACCCACAGCAATGTGGATGACTCTTCACTGTCATCTGGGCAATTAGAGATGGGCAATAAATGCTGACTGAGCCTGTGACACCCACATCCTGTGAACGCAACAAAGATGTTTAACTCAGATGGAAACAAGGAGGCAGTGGGGTTTGATTATACCCCCCATCTAGCTACTAAATGCCCTTCTCCCCTCCAAGTTCAGAGGTAGGCAATTCCACTCAGTATCGCCAAAGATATTACAGTTTTAATTTGTTAAGCCTCTGCAGCTGCCTTAACATTTTTTTTTTCTTCCTTTGGAAAGAAATCATTCTCTGTAAGTAAAGGTGGTGTAATACTTAGTGAACATTTCACACTATGAATGTCAGGCAACAGCCCTTAAGCATTCAATACCAGAATATAAATTACTTTGTTAACAGGAAGTTTTTGAAACTGTTTGAGAGCTGTATGAGTACCTAGCAATTGTTAATGTGTGTGAATAATTATCATCACCTTCCAGTCTTTTGACATAAACCATATCACTGCAGATTCCACTATGCTAGGCTGCTTCATGAGCATATCTTACCTAACCTTTTCCTTTTACAGTAAGTGATCGTGCCAATTTGAATTTAAGTTTCCCCTGACTCCAGGACACTCCATCCTTCATCTCACCAACGATGGCAGAGAATTCAGCCACCTGGATCCCACTGCCTGGAACTCCCACCTGAAAGTACCTCTGCCCCTCTTTATCTCTCTGTGACTTTTAATAACCTCGTCAAAACCCTTCACCATTGTTAAGTTCTAGGCCACTCCTCTTAATCTCTACCAAGCCAGCATCTACTTCCTTTTCCACTTGAGAAGCACTTTGAGATTTTTATGATAAAAGTATTGTGCAAATGTAGGTGTTGTTACAGTTTTGTTAGGTAGTGATTGTATCAAGTAATCATGTCTGACAGCAATAATGATTTAAATATAATCAAAAGCTATCAATGAAATTGGCAAGCTAAGTTTCTTTACATTAATTCACTTTTTTTTGTCTTGGTAGTTTTCTTCAAGCCTGTCACTGTATCCTCCCATTGTCTCCTGCTACATGTTCCCAGATCAATGTCCTCCATGATTACCTGTTTAACGCCCAGAACTTGATTTTATACCTCTCTGCTCCATAAGATAGCACTTCATTGTACTTTCTTGTTCTTCAGTGTGGTTGGTAAATCTGGTCTTGTCCTTTCTGCTGTTGTCCTCCATTTTCTTGGAAATTCTGGATGACCTCCTGACTCTCAAGGTGTTTATTTATATTTGTTACTTATACCATTTAACTATTTGGTTTTCATTTGACACAATTTTCTTTTTTATTGCTTTCACTTGGAAAGCTAGAAGATACTTACAATGCAACCGAAACAGTGCATTGATCACAAGAGTGGGATGATATGTTTTGGCTGTCCACAGTACATTGGTTAGGCCACTTCTAGAATACTGCTTTAAATTCTGGTCTCCCTCCTCTTGGAAAGATGTTGTTAAACTTGAAAGGGTACAGAAAAGATTTTCAAGGATGTTGCTGGTGTTGGAGGGTTTGAGTCATAGGGAGAGGCTGAATAGGCTTGGGCTATTTTCCCTGTAGTGTCGGAGGCTGAGGGGTGACCTTACAGAGGTTTATTAAAATCATGAGGGAGCATAGATAGAGTGAGTTGCCAAAGTCTTTTTCCCAAGGTAGTGGAATCCAAAACTGAAGCGCTTAGGTTTAAGATGAGAATCGAAAGATGTTAACGGGACCTAAAGGGTAGCTTTTTCATGCAGAGGCTGGTGTGTGTATGGAATGAGCTGCCAGAGGAGGTGGTGGAGATTGGTGTGATTACAACATTTAAAAGACATCTGGATCAGTATACGAATAGAAGGGGTTCAGAGGGATACAGGCCAAATGCTGGCAAATGGGACTAGATTAATTTAAGATATCTGGTCAGCATGGATGAGTTGGACCGAAGGGTCTGTTCCTATGCTGTACAATTCTATGACTCTATGAAATGAGCTTTGAAAAGACAGTGAGTGAGTTTGTGCATTCCTGACACAGTATGCTATGAGAGTGTAAGTTTGTAAGTAAGTCACTTCAGTAAACAAAATGCAACTGAGAAAATGAAAAAGGGGTAGGATGGATAAATAAGGAATGAATATTTAGATTTTTAACATAAGAAAATGATAAGACTAGAAAAATGATTAACAAACTGTAGCCATCTCCTATATGCAGTATGTTGTTCTACATTTTGTAGTCACTGGTGAAACAAGGTGCTTGCTACTGTCCTCAAAGAAAGTTTGGCTGAGATAGGTAGCTACCTCTGTGATAGTGACTCCAATTTTCTTGATTGTAATATTTTAAATGGAGTTTCCCCAGGACCTGCTGCAGATCAAACAGTCAGTCGCATTAAAGAATTCTGACAGACAAATGGCTAGGAAGGTAACAGCACTAAGCAAAATGCTTTTTTTTTTAGAAAAATGTACAAAAAGATTGGTATGAATTTTGAAGTGGAAAAGTCATGAAAAATCATTCTTCAATACTTGTTTAAAAATTATTTAAAATTTGTGGTTTAATAGTTGTAGGATTTTTATTTTAAATCCAGTTTCGGGAGTTTACACCCGGATTATTTCTGGGCTCTGTTGTGGCTGTATCACTGATGAGATGCTAATCTCATACGCTCATGCCCTCATTGTGCCAGCAGTTAATGCGACTCTGATCTGCGAGGAGGTGGCAGCTGACTGCTGAACACAGTCCTCAAAGGCAGATGGTAGCCATGATGGGGGATGCCAGTGCTTTGCAAAATAGATGAGGTTGGACATCAGAAAGCCAGCAACTTCACAGCCTAGAGTCGTGGTCAAAGAGCCAGGTAAAATATACTGCATCTGCTCTGTTACAGAAACCCTTTGTGGAAAATTATTCATTCAAGGAAGCATTGCTTAATGGATCCCCCAAAATTTCTACCTTTCTAGCCAAAAATTGTGTACCAGCCAGATTGGATTTATGATCTGCAGTTTGAAAGTTCTGGCTGTTCCCTGCCAGTAAACAAGAGGAGTTCAGTCCACAGCATCATGGGAGGTAAATGGGGTTCCTGGTTTTCTTTCAACCCTTGCTTGGAAAATCTCAGTATCTCCTGTAATCACTGGGACTCTGAGATACCATCCAGAAGTGTTATTATCAAAGCATCCATTCTCAACTCCCACAGGCAGCTGAGAATCCTAGCTCTAGTAGACGACCATGGTGGAGATATTTCATAACATTCCTCATATCTTATAGGTCAGGTTATTTGATCATCGAGTGTTTTTTTAGTTACTTCAACAATGCAGTTACAGGCTATTGAAAAAGATTTCCCGTTAACTGGGTTTTGTGACAATGAAATGGGGGTGAAAGGGGATTTTGCTGTTTGTCAACTTGGAGTGGGTGGTGAGGTGCTGGAGGAAATGGGTGTATGAGAGAGGTGGGGGAATAGGGTGATGAGAGGTGGGGCTGTGATGGATTGGGGAGGGGTGGGGATTGATTGGATAAGTTGAGGGGATGATGGGGAGTGGGAGAAATGCTGGTGGAGTCACATTGTACAGTCTGTGGCAGAACAGTGAATGATAGTCCTCAATCACAGGGATTCATGTTACTCACCATTTGTGCTTAACCTTGAATTTGTGGTCAGATTCAGAGAGGTAATGACAGCAAATGCTGACAGTTCACCAACAAATATCCTGCACATTCCAGGTCAATGAGAGACATGGTCTTTGCAGCTGTAATTGACATTTCAATAGGACTGAAAGCAACGATTAACCAACGGCAACAAGAAATGAGCATTTGATGTTTGAACAGATCTCAGCTCAAAATTAATTAAAGTAGAGGCAGCCTTTACTCACTCTGTAGGTGAATGAAGTGAGCAGCTGAAATCATGATTTTGTTAGGTTGAGTATTCAAATCTGAGTCAGTGTTTCAAAATGCATGGAGTGTGAGAGACAACTGTCCTATTTCCATCATTTTGAGGGGGGTGTTACTTCCTTGCAATCTCCTAATCTTTGGCTACTCGGTGTAAACAGAAGTGGGAAAGTTGGAGGACCTTCTCATGGATGTGGCTGAGGAGGCAGCTCCCAGATTGAGGTTAGGCATAGCCAGTGAAATTATTCACCCTGGCACCAGCATCTTTACCATGGCACTGATGTGTGCCCAAGTCACCCCAGATGCCAATATGTGACAGCTGGGCATTGGAAGAATGGGAGTGCATTGTTGGCACAAGGAACGATGTTATGATTTGTTAGGTTTCCTGTTTTATATGGAATTTGCTGCTTATTTTGTGTGCCCATTTTTTAAAAAGAACAGGCTTGTTGCATTACCTAATTTGATGACACTTTGAGGAATCCAGTCATATTCTAATTGGTCAGTTAAGATTTAGAGACCTGAATCTAATAAATCTGAACCACATCTGGGCCAGTATTTCACACTGTCAACATCCTGGCAGTTACCTTTGACAAAAAAACTAAACTCAACCAGACATATAAATAAAATGGCTGCAAGAACTGGTGAGAGGCTAGGAATAATGCAACGAGTATATCACCTCCTGACTCCTCAAAGCCTGGCCTCCATCTGCAAGGCACAAGTCAGGAGAGTGATGCAATACTCCCCACTTGCCCAGATGAATCCTCATAAAATCCCTACAGTGTGGAAACAGGCCCTTCGGCCCAACAAGTTCACACTTGAACCACAAGCCGCAGAGCTTCCCACCCAGACCCATCCCCCTATAACCCACCTAATCCACACACCCATGAACACTAGGGGGCAATTTAGCATAGCCAATCCACCTAGCCTGCATGTCTTTGGACGGTGGGAGAAAACCCACACAGACGTGGGGAGAATGTGCAAACTCCACACAGACTGTTACCCAAGGGTGGAATCGAACCTGGATCCCTGGATTGCAAGGCAGCAGTGCTAACCACTGAGCCACTACGACTGCAGCTCCAACAACACTCAAGAAGCTTGACATCATCCAGGATGAAGCAAACAAATACTTGGCACTGCATCCACAAGTATCCACTCCCTTCACCACCAACGGTCATTAGCAGCAGTGTGTACTAGCTACACGATATACTGCAGAAATTTACCAAGGTTCCTTAGACAACACACAACCACTTCCATCGCAAAGGTCAGGGGCAGCAGATACATGGGAACACCACCACCTACAACTTCCCCTCCAAGCCACTCGCCATCCTGACTTGAAAATATATTGCTGTTCCTTCACAGACAATGGGTCAAAATCCTGGAATTCCCTCCCTCAGGGCTTGTGGGTCAATTTACAGCTGTAGTGGTTCAAGAAGGCAGCTCATTACCACCTTCTCAAGGGCAACTAGGAACAGCCCAGCTAGTAACACTCACAGCCCTGAACAACTTAAAAAAAAAACCCATGGTCACAGTTGCTATTTAGCAATGAGATTGCATATTTTATAAAATCTTTGAGCTGAACATCTAATTTAAATTAGAATTTCATTAAGTACTACTTAATTATGTGCTTATTAGTAAATGAACCAGAGTTGAGTAACCATATGAATGTGATAGGTTTGATTAATTATAACAAATGTATGAATGTTTGAACAAATATTTTGCACAGACAGATAACAGACTGGAACTGTGGTTATTAATTTGGTGAAAATAAGGAACTTTTATTAACCAAGTGAGGAAATAACAGGGATATTTCTAATCCTACCTAATAGTGGCTCACATCTATTGTCACCTAACCCCTCTTAAATTCATAGAAAGATCTAATTATTTGAGTGTTAATTGAAAACTGCTTTATTAGCTATTTAGAAACAGTCATGAAGGAAGAATACCTAGAGGTGCTGACTCTAGAGACAAGGATTTAACATCGGGAATTTTTTTGGACATACTTACAAACCCTGCTCCTGTAAGCTTTGTTCAGTTTGGTGTTGGAAAAGCCTGTGTTATTAATTGAATGATGCTGATTTGAATGATTCCAAAATTTAAAATAAATGAGAGAGGCTTCTTGAAAAATGGTCATGAACGTTCTGCCAGTAAAGCAGGGGAAATATTCTGACTATCACCAGACTCCCTTGTGGATTGCAATTTTATTTTTCTTTCAGTTATTTCTTGTTCTAGATAAAATGATGGAAGGATCCGTTAATGGGGAGGAACTGAAAGCTCTTGGGGGTTTGAGGGAGGTGGTTATAGGCTGGAGCCAAAGGTTCCCTGAAGGCGAGAGAAAAGAGAGAGAGAGAGGCGGGGTTAGAGGAAGAGAATGAGCTGTTTGTGCGGCCGATATTCCGTGCCCATTGATTAAATGCAACACTGATGGAGGAGCACAGGACGGAGGGAATCAATCTCTCGAATGAATGCGTGTTGTAGGCAGGGTCGAGAACACATCTTTGCAGTGGTGTAGCCACAAGCCATAGTCGTGATAGTAAACGTGAGGGAGGAACACCATCGGGATCCAGTCTACGGGATGCAGAGTGAGCGGGAGACAGTGCAAATGATCTGATGCTGCAGGAAAGCGCCATTGTCTGTGTCAGCAACCTAACCTCCTGCTAGATCTCGCCATCTCTATTAAATGCATTGGGATCTGCAAAGAGGAGCTGTCTGCTCAATGGTGCTTGTTATTGCTTGTTTCCTTTTCGCCGTAAGGGTGAGTGGAATGTAGCCTCAAACTGAGAGGGTTTAACCCGAGGGCGGTTATTTTACACAGACAAACCGGTCTGAAATTGGTGTGATTACCTCGACACTGTGTGCCTTGTATAGCTCTTGTGCGCTTTCACCATCAATGTCACAACGGACTGGGGGAAATAAAAGGGTCGCCCAGGCGTAATCTGCTTTCCCAGCAAAATGAAATCATATTTTCCCCAAGACGGCTATATTCCAGGTTTCTTGCGCCCCATTTACACCTCTTGCTTAAATGTCTGTTTGGATTAACCACTTTACCGAAATGCTATAAAATGACGGAACAATTTTGGTTTCTTTTGCGAAGAGAAGCTGCTCATTACGAACTTGCCTCTCATTGTTAATTTGCGGGGAGAAAAATAACAGTTCGGGTCGATTTATAATCAAGTGTGCTTCCATTCTGGGGAATTTAGCGAAATGAATGCTTCCTTGAATAAATGGGATGAGCCGATAGCAGAGCTGACCTTTCTCCTTTGCGTGAGTTTAAATAGCCCTACTCCCCAAGGCTATACTGTGCCTTTGAAAAGTCCTATCGTAGTCATTTCTGTAGTTATTACTTCCGTGGTTGTAAGAGCTGATCGGAAATTGTTAGCGACTTGTGGCTAATCTATAAATGGATAGATTTGATAGCAGCCATCCAAGAATAGACAGGCAAAAAAAATCAACGACGTCCCAACGGAAAGAAATTACTTATCTGGAAAAGAGAAGTCGTTGCGAGATATAAACTTTTTAAAGATGGGCGCAGTTGTGAATATATATCTGTACAAGCACACATTTCACACGCAGACACTATATGTTACAATGCGCACGTACACTTTTGTATCTCAGGGCACACGTGTCCCTGTGTAGCGTGTGGATAAATCTATTCCAGCAACTGATATTATGATAGACAGTAGGAAGAATCTGCCATGGTTAATTTGTACAAGTCCAGGTCTTGGGATTTGTGGACCATTGGCAATAAGCAGATGATGTCGCTCAAAGCTTCAATGGGTTACATTCTGACCGTGTACAACAAAGTCTCCAAACATAATGCGCTCCTCTTTCTCCCGGGTGCACTAGTAGGAGCTTACATAGTCTCACAAAGCTTGGTTAATCAGTTTTCAGGAACGTACATGGCTCGTTCTTGTTGCCTCTGATCAAGTAATAATGATGTTCCCTCGGATATTGCCTGGTTGAGATGGAGAATTGCTAATCTTTTCAAGATAGATTTATTTTACATCTCCACACACTCTTTTTAGCCTAGGGGAAATACCCGGAAAGTATCAGAAGCAGGCTGACTGTCGACCTGTTCAACTACATGTGAATGCTCCTTCCGTAGGAGTGGGACTGTGTGTTTTTCAGTATGAAATGGTGCATGTTGAATATTGAAAAAATACAACAGTTTCTGATTCAAAACTGAAATGAATTTTGCTTTGAATTATGAATCATTGATGGAGATGCGTAAGAGCCACTTTTTTTAGAGGTACTGTCATATAATGGTCTGATCAGTCTCTTAAACTGGAATAGATCGTGGGTGTGTATCATTTAAGTGCATCTACCTCACCTATTCAGAAAATCTGTACATTTGACAAACTTAAACTGGCAACTCCAAAAATTTCTGATAGCAGTAGAGTAAAATGATCAAAATTGTACTTCAGAAAGATACAACCTCATTGAATAGAGACTGTTTATTGCATGCCTTACTAAATATCATCACCATGATAGAATTGGCCACCTCTAACCTTACTTGAATGATTATATTTGAATTCATATATACAATGATCTGTTGTCTTTTGTTCCAATAAAGACCCCATTAGTTTAATATGGTATTGACTGGAATCTTGTACCATCCAATCTAACAATTACATTTGTGTGCATCTTTTAATGTTGGCAAAATGGCCTAGTGCTTCACAAAGGAAAAATGAATGTGACACGTTGGTTTGTTTGGATTTAAAGAGAACATTACAGGTGAGGGAATTAAAGCAGTTTTATGTGGCAAGATTTTGAGATTCCAACCCAAGATAGCTGCAGCTTCATTAGAAATTTACTTGATTAAGGTGCAACTCCTTGGTACTGATGGATTCAGATGCACGATACTGGGGATTTTCTCACTTTTAAAATCATTTGCTGTTTTAATTTCTCTTCTACTCCTTAAGGGTATTGGTGCTTTACATTTAAACACATCTTTCTGATTGTAATTAAATTGCACTTAAGATTTGGCTCCAAATGTGGTGTCATGTAATGTGGCCTTAGTGAGCCGCTGTATAATTTTGTACAATCTTTATTTGCACCATTTAAATAATGAGCTGCTTTTCAGTAAAGAGGCAGGTCAGAACAAAATTACACCCCATCAATCCAATGAAACAATAAGAATTAATTTCTGTAATTTTCCAGTGAGTAATGAACTTAATTGTATATCTTATGAAATTAAGCTGTATCCTAGCAACTGGTGTTTCATTTTCCTTTGTGCTAAATGCTGCTTTAGGTAACACATGACCTCATCTCCTTACCTTTAGCACTTCCTTCCCACACTGCTGCCCAATGATAAATGTTGCAATGCTCAGATTGTCCCATCTCCTTACACTGAGGCATTTCCCACTTCACTTTAGAGGCAGTCAACATGAAATTAAGAAAAGCACACTGCTGAAGATTAAAGAGCCAGCACATCATCAGCACACATGTACACACACATGCATATTATGTTTGGCTTATTTCCTTTTTGCACCTTCGTAGCTTTCAATCATCTCATCACCACTTTTTAGCAGGCCCTTTGTCTTTGGTTCTGAGCACCATTACAATCCGTTCCACCCATTCCTCCTCCTGTTCTGTCTACAATATTAAAAAACATCAATTTCTAACTCCTTTCAGCTCTGAAGAAGAGTTGTATTGGATCAAATTGTCATCTCTGTTTTTCTCACCACAGATGCTGCCAGACCTTTGAGTTTCTCAAGCACTTTCTGTTTTTATTTCATATTTCCAGCATCAGTATTTTGCTGTATTTTTGGTGAGCTGAATGGCATTTCCCTGATGCACCTTATCAAATTAATTGAAGAAATATGAAAAAAGATGTAGACTAACAAAAATACGATAAAAGATGCAGAATAATAAAAATATATAGTGTAAAAGTCATTTAGTTAATTACTTTTAAAGATCATATTTGACACGTCTCCATTGTGCAAAGAAGCCATTTGGCATATCATATGGACTTCATCCTGAATCCAAGATGTATGCATTTGACTCACACAGTACTGTTTTAGAATGCATTTAGCCTAGATTTCTCAAAAAATGGCTGCAGTCAGAAATCTGGCTTTTCTGTTCATCCTCAGCCTTGATTGACAAAGATCAAACTGTTGTGTGAATACCTCTCCAACCTTCAATTTCTTCACACCAACTATTGATCCAGCTGTAAAGATTGAGGGGCTGCTGATGTTAGTGGTCTTGCCTGCTAATTGATTCAGAATCAATTACCTTGTCTGGGAGTTTCTCCTGAACCTGTAAGGGTGGGGGTACAGAGTATTTTTCTAATCTTTGCTAGAAGTTTGTGGATTCTATATTAGAAACTAAAATATTTTGTTCAATTTTAAGAATATGATGTCATATAAGCATCAGATTATTCCTCCAAAAACAAAAATGCAGAACACTTTCTGTGAAAGTACAAACATTTGACCCATCAAGCATGATGATTGGAAGTCTAGAAAAATTTGCTTCATTTAAACTAGTTTTAACTGGATTGAAGGGAGCATTGTATATTTCAAACTTTCAAGTATATCATTTTTTTTTCTTTCAGTATCTCATCTGAGATTGAAATGTATGCTGATTTAAATACTTTGTGTTCTCCAGTACTCTCATTTATGGTACATTGATTGATAAGCTTTATTCTTGATATAATGTGATTCAAGTCACTCTGCAAATTTAATTAGGAAAAAATACTTTAGAAATAGACTGTGAAAAACTTACATGCAGTGGTTAATCAATATTCCATTGAGCTATTTAGTAGTCAGATTGGATTCACTTGTAAACTTTGTGGGTCAGGTTTTGTCTACAGCACTTTTGTCCATCCCACTAGACTAGATTATGAACTCTTGAGGTTCTTTCTTGTGAAATTTTCTGGCATAAGTGCTCATAAAGCTGAGAGTTTAGACTTTCTCAGCTTCTAATAACGGAAATATATAGCCTATATGTTTGGATGTTTCACAAGCTAAACTTTTCTATAGAGGTGCATATTTTTCCCTGGGCTGCCTATTCTGATTTCCTGGGGTGAAAATTAAGTTTGCTTCTGATGTCAGTCAAGTGTCCTTTAAAACTGCCTAAAAGCATTTAATACTAAAATCAATCCTCTATGATCCTGAAGCTAAAACAAGTTAATGACCTTCAATGTTTATCCCAACAATTGTAAACCAGAGTAAAAACAATTGGCAGGACTAGATCACTGTTCCAGAAGCACTGTCTGACCTGGTTAGTTTTTTTTTAACTCTCTCAAAAATGATCAAACCCATCTACTGCTATTTTAAAATTCAAACTGTAGAAGTGATTATATTGGATATTTTTCATAACATTACACCCTTCATACAGCACTCTTGAAGATTTTGTTTTCTAAGTTATTATAGGAATATTTGAGAGAAAAGATAGTTTGACTGCTTGGGGCAACTGGAAAAATGAAGCCTTGTGATGAAACTTGTAAAAATATGTGTGGAGTTGTCAAACTGAATTGATCCTCTCCCTTTTCTCTACCCAATACTGCATTTTGTAGAAGTGTAATCAACTTTCCTACCACATTTATTGCCCAGACTGTGAAATCCACAATCTACCTTCATGTTTTCTGAGAAGCATCAGAGGAATTTTGACTGAAGCTTGAGAGACAGTCCAGATGGCTTTTAATAGTGGCTGAAATAGTCTACAAACTGTTGCCCATATCACAATTCAAATAATTTATTTGAATTTCAGAAGTGCAATGAATGAAAATGTTGCAAAATAAAATAAAACATTGCTCACAATGAACTTTGGCCTTACAATGATGAAAAACCTGAAAAATTGTCAGTTAATTACTACAAGTATTTGATGAGGACATAATATAGATATACAGTACAGAGGAGGTTTTAACATGTAAATTTAAATAATATTCCACAGCCAAAATTAATATATGCAGAAGAAGTTTGATATAGGGTTTCAAATTTAATCTTCAAAGATTTGCCAAAAAGGCTATATTTCTGCGTATGTATCCCTTGCAGGATTTGTGAGTCAGATTAATGAGGAGAAGTATCTTCAAAAGGCAGTTTTAAAAAAAATCCTTGATCAATGAATGAAACAGAAGAGATGTTATTGCATGTAATATGAAATAAAACCCAGATCTAGATGGAGAACCATAAATCATGGCTTGTAAATATTGTGGTAAAGCACATGAGTGGAGAAAACAATGGCGGAATGTATTTTGTGTATTTAAAAATACACAAACATTTTCTCGGAGCCTTAGACAAGGTGTCACATGGCACACTGGGCAATTGCCAAGTTCCAAGTTAGATCCAAAACTGACTGTGGCAGGAAGCAAAGGGTAATGGCTGAAGCATGTTTGTTGTGAGTGGAAGATTGTTCGTAGTTGAATTCCATTGGGTAAAGCACTGGGTCCCTTGCTTTTCTTGATCCACATCAAAGATTTAAAATGATGTTTAATGAGTGTGCATATGATACTAAAATTGGTCATTATAATTGACCAGGAGGAAGAAAACTTTAGGCATCAGGAATATATTAATGAAATCATCGGGTATGCAGAAATGTAGCAAATGAAATTCCATCTGGAGTAGTGAAATTAGGGAATATCAGTAAAGGCAGTTGACCATACAGATGATAAGATTGTGAGAAATGTAGAGGAACAGAGGGACCTATGAATGAATATCTGTGGATTGCTGAAGATAGCAGGACAAGTAGTGCAGGTAGCTAAGAAGGCATGCAGTATGTTTGCTTCATTAACCAGGGTATAGAGAAAGAGCAGGGAAGTTATGTTAGAGGTGCTTAAAATATGAGGATGGAGTTACGATATTCCCTACTGTTGTGGTCACCACATTACAGTGATGTTATAGTTACACCAGAGGGAACAATAGGATATTAATAGGGATGTTGCCAGAAATTGAGAATTTTAGCTTTAGGGAATGACTGGTATGCTATAGGTGAGATTGTTCTTTTTGTTTGGAATAGATGAGGCTGCGGAGAGATTTAATTGGGATACATATAATTATGAGGTGGCCTAGGTAAGGTGGATAGGAAGGATCCATTTCCTTTAGTAGAGAGATCAATATAGGTGACAGAGGGGTAATAAATTCCGAATAATGGCAGATAGATTAGAGTGGAGTTGAGAAGTGTTGGTTTCTGGAATTCACTGCCTGAAGGAGTGGTGGAAGCCAAAATCCTCATCTCATTTTAAAATATTTGTAGGCATACATTTTTAATGTAACATGGCCAGTAGATAGGATTAAACTGGATAGCTTTTTTCAGCTGCCAGAGACATGATGGACCAAATGGCCACCTTCTGTGCTCTAAATTTTCAAGGTTTTCAGTTTTTCAATTAAGTTAAGCAAAGCCATTCTTGTCAGATCAGCAGAAAATGAAAAAGTTATTTCCGAGTGGGCTGAACATTGAGTGAGATTGGAAGAGATTCAGAATAGCATCCCTATTAATATCCTGGTAAGTGGATAGACAATCTCTAGGTAAACAGAGATGACAAGAGAGCGTGTATTATCATGCCACTATTGTTTGCATGAAGATACGCAACAGGTTGGGAGATCCTAATGCAAACTCGGGGATGTAACCCGGACATGCTCTCAAGCTCATCGAAAAACATACGTTTAGGAAAATGAGAGTCCTGAATTTTAAATGGTACAGCAACCAGTTGTGAGGATTAAAATCTGACAAAACTTTCAATTGATCAAAATCAGTGACAACCACTGGCAACAATTGGCTAAAAGTGTTGGAATGTGTGCTTATGCATTGAGGTTGAGTTGGTTAGGAGGAAAATGAAGTAAAAGTCTGAAGCAAGGTGCTTGTTCCCTCCGATATACACAAAAAAAACTAACAGCATTAATTCCATGCACCAGCTGGAAGAAAAACAATGTGGAGAAGCATGTTGTAGTAAAACCAAAGAAATAAGCTGGGGATCAAAGGAATGATAAGAATGTTAACACTGAACAGTGAAAGAGTGAAGGTAGGCCTTGACCTAAAGATTTATATAAAGAAAGAGAAAGGGAACATTTTCCAATTTATGCTATACAGAGGAACTAGCATTAAGGTCAACAAATGCCAAAATCTTTTGTACTGTTAGTGCAATTTGTAGCTGTTGTAAGTACAATAGGATGACAAATTATCAACATTGTACACATTTGAATTGTCCTTTTTGGTTAAATTGCATACACTAGAATGTTAGATTGTCTTAGCTCCAGAAGATTTCAAGTAGACAATATCACAATGCTAAATGACACTAATGTTATTGTACATGGTTTGCAGACACATTACATAAGGTTGACTAAATCCTGCTGTGTGTAAGAGAATCTATTTGGAGTGAATGAATGGATAAAGATGTGATGGAAATAATACAAAAGGCTAATTTCAATGAAGTTGGACATGGCCAGGGCTATAGCAGGCTGGAGTACATCGGTTCACCTTGTTTTCTGATTAATTTGACTTTCATATCACTCCACCTCTTTAGCATTTCCCAGTTTTGTGTCCAATTTCATAGTGGTACCCTCACGGCAGTGTCCCTACCTATGGTCTAGGAGGCCTGAATTAAAGTCCCATCTGCTCCAGAGGTTAGTAATAAACATATCTGAACGGGTTGGTTCAAAAGGAAGCAAACATTCTGATTAAACTTGATAAAAGCTACAGGGAATTTACATGCCAATTGTATAAAAAAAAAACTACAAGTTGTTACCATGGGGTAGTTCAATGATGGCTGCCACAAAGAGTACAGTGATTACAGTGGGACAGTTTGAATGGAGGACTAAGTCATTGCCACAATGAAGACAATGCTCCAAGCCAGCGTAAGCAAGGGGAAGGTTATGAAAGCTTTAGTTTGGTAACCTGTACAGTTTATTAATCCAGTGCCTTTGCTGCCTAATGATCGTCCATTGAGAATAATGGGATCTGCTGTCTCCAACATAAAAAGAAAGGAGTTGGTTCCTGCAACAGATGCTTGAATACTTGAACCAATCCCAAATTCACTCCCATTTTTGAAAAGGGAAACATGAAGCAAGACTACAGTTTACTGAGTTCTCCTGACTGAAGCATTGATTCGGTCAGTAGACTGCTTTTTTTAATCGAGATAGCGAATCTATGGACCTTTAGGCCTTATGGCTACTACTGTTATTTGTTCATCTGGTTCTTATTTAAGATCAGTATTTTGTGTTGAAGTGGCTTTAGTTCATTGTAGGATCATAGGATGCAGGAGCAGAAGTAGACCATTTGGCCGTCAGACTAGCTCCACCGTTCAATGGTGATCTAATAATCCTCAGCTTCACTTTCTTGCCTTAATGCATTAGTCTTGATCCCATTCCTGATTTTAATTTGCCTACTCAGCCTTGAATACACGTGATGATCTAGCCTTGATAGCCTTCAGCAGTAAAGAATTCCACAGATTCACTGTCCAGTGAGAGAAGAAATTCCTCCTCATCTCTGTATCAAATGGGTGACTTCTAACTCTGAAATTATGCCCCTCAGGTCCGAGATTTTCCCACAAGGGGAACCAACATTTCCTGTCAAGTCGCCAAAGAATCTTGTGTTTCAATTAGGTCTTTCTTCACTTTTTGAAACTCCAGCGAGTACAAGCTGAATCTATTCAACCTCTTCTCATAAGAAAATCCCTCCATACCGAGAATCAACCTACTGAACCTTCTCTGGACTGCGTCCAATCATTTCATATTAACATCGGTGGTGTGTAACAGTACCGAGCAGTGAAAAATATTCTGGGATTTAAGTAAATGTCAAATACACATTGGCTTTATATGATGAGGATTCCTCACTGATTTATATTACAATTTACATAAGTGTAGGGGACCATACTTGTTCTACTTATGTTTTCAAAGGTTTGATTTTACTTTCACCAGTGTAAATCAAACTATACCCGGAAGCTTTAGTAAACACAAAAACAATTTTGCTTATACAAAGCAAGAAGTAAACAATCTGATTAAACAAATCTTTCTTCAGAATATGTGGGAACAAACGGGGGGTGTGCCATCAATAACTTCATAAATGGTGGATAGTATCCATTGCAAAGGAGCAGGGGCTTGGGGTGCGATTTTGTATCCGCATCTGTGCGAGAGCATCTCTCGCTGTCGCTCTCTCTGTCACCAGCAATGAGAAAATCACCCTTGACATATGTGGCAAGTTCAAAATATTCCATTGAATACTGAATGGCTTTCACATTTTTGAACTGACTTTTGCCACATCAAGACTAAGCCCAAAGAAGCAAAACAAAATCCATTATATTTTCTTCTGCAATTTAGTCACACTTCACTGAGCAGGGCTGGTGTTTGTATAGGTGCACAAATTAAATGTTTATAGGGCTTGACTAAGGCATTAATACAAAGCTTTATGACCCTGAGACCTGATTATATCTCATAACGAGAGTTATACATCCTAAATTGTGCCTGCAATATTAAGAAATTGAATTGAAACTAGTATAACCTTCAAAATTAAAAGCCAAAGGTGTCGGGTTTATGGAAACAGTGCCACTAACACGCGGTATTCTAGTTTGCTGCCACCAATCCTCCCCTCTCTATGCTGAGTCTAGGGCCTATCTCATTATTATTGGCAGAGGATACATGGATCCAAACAGAAGAGACATTTGTCATCATAACAAGGTAGTGTATTCAATAATAGCAGTAGATACAGTTTATAATAACTTGCTGGGCACAATCGCCAAGGACCCTTGGGACCTGTATAGAATACATCTGCTCCCTTTGGGTACTCATGCAGAACTCACCATTTCTATCAAAAGACTGTGTGGCATCATCAGTCACTTTAACATGAACATTCACTCCTTTGGAACTGTTACCTTATACAAGAAACTGGCTCAATGTAATAACGCAAAGATGAGATTTAACTATACTACAGGATCACCATTGTTGATTTTTTTTTTTGGTATCCTCCTGTTTGTTTTCCAAATGCAGTGCTGGCTTTGTGTCACTTATTGATGTTGTCCATCCTGTGGGAATTAGTGAAAACTATTTTCACGCCTATGGTCATTTTCTTGCAGGCGCATTTAGCATTCCTCCTGCTCAAGGATATAACCATATAGTGGGCTTAAAGATTCTGTGTCTCAGGAAAAGGTGCATTCAATGTTACTCCAAAACTTTCTGTGGATTATGTTGCTTGCAGCTGAAAGTGTTCCTGATGTGGACCTGATCCATTTTTTTTTTTGAGGTCTGTGGTTGGGTGTTGGAGGAGAATGGTGTGTTGCACAATTATTGCTCCCAGAAAGTGCTAGGAGAGAAAGATTGGTCTTGTCCATTATGACCAGGTAAGAACATAAGAACATAAGAACTAGGAGCAGGAGTAGGCCACCTGGCCGTCGAGCCTGCCCCACCATTTAATAAGATCATGGCTGATATTTTTGAGACTCAGCTCCACTTACCCACCCACTCACCATAACCCTTAATTCCTTTACTGTTCAAAAATTTATCTAGCCTTGCCTTAAAAACATTCAGCGAGGTAGCTTCAAACACTTCACTGGGCAGGGAATTCCACAGATTCACAACCCTTTGGGTGAAGAAGTTCCTCCTGATCTCAGTCCTACATTTGCTTCCCTTTATTTTGAGGTGATGCCGTCTAGTCCTAGTTTCACCTGCTAGCGGAAACAACCTTCCTGCCTCTACCTTATCTATTCCCTTCATAATCTTATATGTTTCTGTACGATCTTCCCGCATTCTTCTGAATTCCAATGAGTATAATCCCAGTCTACTCAGTCTTTCCTCATAATCCAACCCTCTCAACTCTGGAATCAACCGAGTGAATCTCCTCTGCACCCCCTCCAGTGCTAGTATATCTCTTCTCAAGCAAGGACACCAAAACTGCACACAGTACTCCAGGTGTGGCCTCACCAGGACTCTATACAGCTGCAGCATAGCCTCCCTGTTTTTAAACTCCATCACTCGAGCAATGGCAGATAAAATTCCATTTGCCTTTTTAATTACCTGCTGCACCTGCAATCCCACCTTCAGTGATTCATGCACAAGGACACCCAAGTCCCTCTGCATAGCAGCGTGCTGCAGTTTTTTACCATTTAAAACATAGTCCATTTTGCTGTTATTCCTACCAAAATGGATGACCTCACACTTATCAACATTGTACTCCATCTGCCAGACCTTTGCCCACTCAGTTAGACTATCTATATCCCTCTGCAGACTTTCAGTATCTTCTGCACACTTTGCTCTACCACTCACCTTAGTGTCATCTGCAAATTTTGACACACCACACTTAGTCCTCAACTCCAAATCATCTATGTAAATTGTAAACAATTGTGGTCCCAACACTGATCCCTGAGGCTCACCACTAGCCACTGACCGCCAACCAGAAAAACACCCATTTACCCCGAATCTTTGCTTTCTATTGGTCAACCAAACCTCTTTCCATGCCAATACATTACCTGTAATACCATGGAACTTTATCTTATGTAGCAGCCTTTGGTGTGGCACCTTGTCAAATGCCTTCTGGAAATCCAGATACACCACATCCACAGGTTCCCCCATGCAAGTAATGTCCTCAACTAATTCCACCAAATTAGTTAAACATGACCTACCCTTCATGAACCCATGCTGGGTGTTTCCAATGGGACAATTTATATCCAGATGTCTTGCTATTTCTTCCTTAATGATAGATTCAAGCATTTTCCCTACTACCGAAGTTGAGCTAACTGGCCTATAGTTACCTGCTTTTTGTCAACTTCCTTTTTTAAACAGTGGCGTCACATTGGCTGTTTTCCAATCTGCGGGAAACACCCCAGAGTCCAGTGAATTTTGGTAAATAATCACTAGTGCATTTGCTATTTTCCCCCATCACCTCTTTTAGTACCCTGGGATGCATTTCATCAGGGCCAGGAGACTTGTCTACCTTTAGCCCCATTAGCTTGGATCACGGCTCCCTATTTTTAAAATCCCTCCCCTCCGGGTCAGTTGTAGCAAGTAATATTTTAATTGCTTCCATATTAGCAGAAAGCAATCATGCTTCAATTCGACTTAATCAGATCAAACATGAAGGAGAACCAATGCTGAGCTTTTCTTGAGTGAAATGATGGGGGTTTAATTCCCAAACAAAAAGGAAAAAAAAAAGAACGTGGCAAATGCACACAAAGTACAGGAACTGAACTTAGAAAGGAGGAGTCAGGAGTATTCGCACAGATAGGATGATAAAGGGTGTGCTGTTTACAATCTTTAAGTAATAAGGGTGAACACATGTGTCCTAGCTGCTTGGTTAGGTGCCCTGTTTTCTCAGAAGTTTGCACATACCCTTGATTTTTCAGTCAATCAAAGTTTTTTTGACTTGACTTTGTCACCAGTGCTGAATTACTAAGCTTGAATTGAGAAGGCAGCTTTCCATAACCTTGCTGTGTTCAGTCCATGTTGCTTTCTCTCTTGCTAGTTGCTCAAAGCAACCAACTGAAATATGGTTCATTTATATATTCCCACACTAGCTCCATTGTCTTTTCCAACCTGAACACTCTGCAGCTAACCTTTCAGTTTCAATATGTGAAATTGTTGTGTACATAAAACGAGACGCAATTTTCTTGTCACTTCATTTAGTTGATCAGCGCTCCTTGATTTAAAACACTAATTCTGCGAGAGCTGTTTTTATATATTCTATGTGCCTTTTAAGGGTTTCTCAGGTGATCACAGCAGCAGTTTTAGCCAACAACTGCCCTCTATTAATGACAATTTTAATCCATGAATGTCTGAGGATTTTAAGTGAAATGAGGAAAGCTGAAGATTGATAGACCATTTTCACTACAATTGTAATAAAAGTTTTTTGCCCATCTTCCTGTACAGACAATTGTATTTGATACTGGGACACAAGTTGAAAGGAAGCAATGATTGTCCCCTCTATTTAAATTTCTCCCTCAGCTAACCCTGTCAAAAACAATCTAACTAATCATTTCTGTTGCTGCTGCTTATGGGCTCTCACTGACGTGCACACATCTCATTTAGTAACAGCAATGGCACTTCAAAAGTAATTTATTGGCTGGACATCGCTTCTCGATTTCTAGAGAATGTGCTGGTTAATGAACGCAAGTTCCTTTCTTGTATTGTATATAGCTGATTTGCCTAATATTCAGTGATTGCGCTCTCCCCCTCTCGGTCTCCCTCTCCCCCTCTCACTGTCCCTTTCCCTCTCCCTCTCTCGCTCCCTCTCTCTATAAGCTAAGTTACAACTTTCCTAAATTTGTCAGTGTAGATTTACCAGTTAGTGCATTACAGCTAAACTAATGTGAAGTGTGTTACTCCATGCGATTCTGTGCTGTTGAATCTATGGGAATCCAATCTTATTTGAGATCCCGTGTACACAGTGTTTCTGGCCTGAATTGTATTGTCAAGAAGGCATGTGAAGGAGGGAGGGTGGTCAAGCTGGAAGCTTGGGCCAAAACTGGCTGCAAAACCACATTACAAATCAGCATTATTAGAGGACTGAAACTCCTGTCTGTAGTTGAAGACCTTTGAAGGGCAAGAAATGGCCAGATGAGCAATATCTGAACTTTTTTGTGCTGGCAGTGCTTGTTCCCTGATTTTAAAAATGACTTCCTTTTAGGTGCAGTTAATCCCAATGTTTGATTGCAATCCAAGTCTGTAAAAAATAATATCTCAGCGCAGTTATATTGTATGTGCTACACAAAGCATTGATTGGAACAGTTACATTTCTTTCAATCAATAGATCTTTTGCAAAGATAGTTAGAGAAATAAAGAACTTGCACTTGTATATCACATTTCATGATTTCTGGGTGCCCAACAATACTTACCAGCCAATGGTGTAATGCAAGAAACACAGTCCATTGACAGTAGAATAGCAGGAATAAATATTCACCAGGGCATCAGCTCTTGACATGGTAAGAATGGGATTGCTTCACAGTGAGCGGTTACAACAGGGCCTTGGTTTAACACTTCATCCGAAGGATGGAAGCCTCCCTGGATATTGTACTGAGGTGTTGACCTGGCTTAAGTTATTGAAGTGGGAATGGATCCCACAACTGTTTCGCTGGAAAGGCTGAACCATAGCTGACTCACTTCTGTGATGGATAAGGTTTAGAAGAAAGAATTTGGGCTGAATCTTGCGTCCCTTTGACTAAGGGTCAGTCTTGTTGAGTTTCTCACCGTGAGGAGTAGTGAATTGTCTCGCTGCATTTACCAAACCCGCCTCACAAATCATCTACTCTGCCCTTTTTTCATCTGGTTTCTAGTTCCTTCCTAACACTCACTGCCCCCAGAGCAACTCTTTGGAGCCATCTGTAAAAGCCCATTGTGCATCTGGATAAGCACATTGCTGCCCTGCATGCTTGCTCTGGACATGGCAGACAAGGGAAAATTGGTGCCCTGCTTTACTGGAAGTGCAGAGGTGAGGCATCCCCACCCCACCCAGACTGGCATTGGAGGCAGCTGCTCCAGCCTGATGTAAGATTGCCACATGGATCATTGCAGTCTCTGGAGGAAAAGGTCAATTTCCTTTTCCATGCTACCAGTGTAAGTATCACTATCTTTTCTCTGATACCTCTTGCATTGTCTCTGCTGCTGTGCCCAACTTCTACCAAGGCACAAGCTGTAACTCTCTCACTATTGCCTATAGCATCTTCCCTCAGTTGTGTCACCCAACCCCTAACAGCACTAACCCTGTGTGTCCTCTGTGCTTCCTGCTCACTTGCTCAAGACACTACCCACCTGCACTAATAGTGACAGTCGTGCTGTCCACTCTTTCCTCTCTCTCTCATTCTAAGAGGAGAAACAGGCCCCAGAAAGGCCCTGAAGTGGAGAGGATCCTGACTCTGCACCCCCCGAGCCTCTCTCTGGCTGTACTCAAGTCCCTAGACTGGTATCATAGACTGCCCTTGTCTTACAGTGCTCAAACCCCTGAGGGAAGACTATCTCTCTTAACTTGACTGAGGATTGATAACAACAGTGTTAAGCTTCCTGTTTTTTTTGACTGCACGACCTGCCAAGGCACTACAACAGCAATGTGAGCTTGGTATCTCTGGCTGAAGGGGCAATGCACAAAAAGGCAAAGTAAGGCAAGGATGCGATAAGGATTTAGGTGAGCACAGAGTGGGCACTGAGAGACTCCAATATGCAGCACGGAAATCCTGTAGGTGAATTTGAGAGGCATCATGAGAACTCTTAGAGGCTGGTACACATCGGATTCCAATCTGAGTGGATGTGGAGTGTGTGTGGCCAGTGTTTGTGGAGCATACCTTGAAATAATGGTGCCTGGTGTCCATCATGGTGGTTGCCTTGGTGAGAGCAGTGATAAGAAGTTACCAAGCACCCACTCTGACCTGCATTTTGAGAATTTTCAGTGTCTCATTTGCTTGCGTTGGTGGTAGGTAGAAAGTTACATATTAATGAGGTGAGATGTGCAGTTAATAAGGTCAACAACAAGAAATAATCCATTTTAGGCAACTTGTTACTGCCTAGTGAGAATCTAACCTCAATGTCTAGACCTTACTTAAAAGTTGCAATGAGCTGTTACTGATATCAAGGTTGGTCACCTTGCGGAATTCTTCCCAAATCTCACCCTAGCCCAATGGCCTAATGGTATTAGCGCTCGACTATTAATCCAGAGATCCAGATAATGTTCTGGGAACCTGGGTTCGAATCCCACCATGGTAGATGGTGGAATTTGAATCCAATAAAATATCTGGATTCACAGTCATCATTATTGTCAATTGTCTAGTTCACTAATGTCCATTAGGGAAGAATGCTGCTATCCTCACCTGGTCTGGCCTACATGTGACTCCAGACCCACAGCAATGTGGTCAACTCTTAACCGCCCTCTAGGCAATAAATGCTGCCTAGCCAGCAACACCCTCATTCTGTGAATGAATAAAGAAAAAAAAAATGTTGTTCAGGCTCCTATAAGATTCTGCCCCATGTGTTTATTTTCTGGTGATGGCCTTTGGATGGCTCAGGTACTTCACCACTAACTAATAACTTTTTAAATATAATTACTATCTTGTGTGTATGTGATCACAGGAAATTGGATGTTGGTCAAATATTTTGTTGATGGTGAGGTTTGATGAAACAATATTAGTTCAGGTGTAGAATACTCCCAATCATCACATTATCCTGTAGAATCTTTTACATCCCCTAAGTAGGTCCAAGTTTACTATTTTATTTTTTTTAAAAAAGCAGTATCTTCTAACAATGCAGTGCACTGTCCATACTTCATTGAAATATCAACTTAGGTTATATGCTTTGGGCATTTGGCATTCTGTGGCTCAGGAAGGAACCCCAGTGGCAATGACCACTCCTTGAGGCCACAACCCATTCCATCTCAAACCACGTCCCATCCACCCTTCTTTGGCCGACAGCTCTTAAAGATGGAACTAAGGCTCCCACCCTTTTAACAATAGCTCATTAATTGCCTGATAGCCACAACTAACTGGGCCTCCCCCACATGGTTTATGGCTTTCCAGCCCATCCTTATAGCCACTGCTGTACTGACAAAATCAAGGA
The DNA here is from genome assembly GCF_021869965.1 of Rhincodon typus. Classification (NCBI taxonomy): domain Eukaryota; kingdom Metazoa; phylum Chordata; class Chondrichthyes; order Orectolobiformes; family Rhincodontidae; genus Rhincodon; species Rhincodon typus. The sequence goes on along the minus strand of NC_063353.1, from coordinate 11,121,698 downwards.
ACAAAAACAAAAGTTGCTGGAAAAGCTCAGCAGGTCCAGCAGTGTCTGTGAAGAGAAAATCAGAGTTAATGTTTCGGGTGCGGTGACCCTCCCTCAGAACTGAGGAACTCTGTCCTAAGGAAGGGTCACCGGACCCGAAACGTTAACTCTGATTTTTTTTCTTCACAGATGCTGCCAGACCTGCTGAGCTTTTCCAGCAACTTTTGTTTTTGTTCCTGATTTATGGCATCCACAGTTCTTTTGATTTTTATTTGACAAAATCATCAAGGTTTTGATTATTTTATTTCTCCAATCTCAATTTTCTGTTTTTAGATAATATGAGCATGGATTAGATTAGATTTTATTGTCACATGTATCCGAGTGCAGTGAAGAGTGTACAGAGTTGCTATTCTCCAGCGCTGTCTTAGAATAAAGTTCTAAGGGGCAGCACGGTGGCTCAGTGGTTAGCACCGCTGCTTCACCGTGCTAGGGACCTGGGTTCGATTCCACCCTTTAGCGACTGTCTGTGCGGAGTTTGCATAATCTCCCTGTGTCTATATGGGTTTCCTCTGGGAATTTCCCATAGTCCAAAGATGTGCAGGTTAGGGTGGATTGGCCATACTAAATTACCCATAGTGTCTAGGGATGTGTAGGCTAGATGGATTAGCCATGAGAAATGCAGGGTTTCGGGGATGGTGGGGGAAGGTGGGTTTGGGTGGGATGCTCTTCTCTGTGGACCTGATGGGCCAAAAGACCTGCATCCACATTGTAGGGATTCTTTGAATAGATAGTACTAAAAATAAGAGCAGAAATTTAAAAAGAAACAAAAGGAAAAGAAAATGTCCAGATCACCCTCTCCACCACCACGGCCATGAGTCTTGATCCAGGCTCATCAACGCAGTCTCTGTTGGACCAACCAACTCTGCAGTGTTGCCACTGCTATGCTGCCACTTCCTCAAGCCCTGTGCCTTGCCACTACCTGTGCTGAACCCAGCAAGGTCGAAGCCACCGCTGGGCCTATCTCACTGCCATCTTGGAATCAACTGAGCAAGCATTCAGTTTAACTTGGAGTTATCACCCAATGTACCACCACAGCAACATGAATTCCAGTGAGGCACCAAACTGGGAAATTCAGTTGTCACCATCCTCGCTCCAAAATGTTGTCTTTACACAGCTGTTTCCTGTTCAAAAGAGACACTAATTTTCTTGATCTTTTGTTAGATCACTGTAAGTGCGTTAACAAAATACCTGCGGCAAACTGCTGTAAATAGGTTGTTGAGGTTAGTTAAACTGTTCTGCATTTGACAGTCTCTGTTATAACATGGTCTTGGTAGTTGTGTTTGTTGATATTGGGATTTTAGACAGTAGTATAAGACATGCATCGAGTTGAATTGCACAAAAACATTGACTTCTAAAGGCAATGAAGGCCAAGTGCACTTTAAATCAATCTAATCTCCTGCAAACTAATTACTGCCATCTATTTGGGAGTAGTACCATACATCCTTCACTCGGTTTTCAACTGAGGGTATTGAAGGGAATGAAAAGGACAGACTTTGTGCAATGCACTAATTAAATCTGATGTTATATTTCTGTTGATTAATGCCTGGGAAAACTTCTGAATCATTCATGACCCAGAGGAAGGATCTTTGACAGTGGATGTTCTTCTTATAAAATGGTACAGATCTTGGTTTGGCATCAGCCATGCTGCATTGAACAAAACTCAGTGTCTATAGGGCTTAAGTATTAGTTGCACGCTTTAAATTTCAGGTATTCATATGCTACTGAATATAATACGCATGTGTGCTGTTAAGGCATTATTGAGCAGCATTTTGTATTTTAAAGTTAATTTGTTATGAGTTTCTGTCAGGTCAGTGTATAACTGCAAATATACAAGAAGGGTCTGAAATTGCAGTTGAAAATCGTGATAGACTTAACTGTAGAAACGCATCATGCAAATGAGAAGTAATCATAACTATCCTCCTGTCAGTGAAAGTTTGTGTCCAGCAGAATGTTGTTAATTCCAGAACTGTGCTGTCTGAAATAAGTGATTTGCTGGAATAGATATTAGCTGCTTTCACTATACTTTACACTGCTTTTTTTACAAATGAAGAATACTCAGTGTGAACTACAAAATAGTTTATTCCCAGTTTTTTTGCTCATCAGTTTTAGTTATTCTTCAGTACTCCTAGTGCCTATTTCTAGGCTGCAGTTCCTGTTCTTGTAGCTTCTCATTGCTCACCCTCTCCTTGCTAGAGATAACAAGGTGTAGAGCTGTAAGTACACAGCAGGCCAAGCAGCATCAGAGGAGCAGGACGGCTGACGTTTTGGGCCTAGACCCTTCTCCTTGCTAGCTTGTTTTTTCTATCAGTCAATTATTTGTTCACTGCCCATCCTTTCCAGTTCCTCCTCCAATCCTTGCTGGACCATTGGCATTTTTCTTTTTTGGCTTGACCTCCCACAACTGCAGCATTTCAAGCTCACACTTCGAATTTGTCTGTTGCTTCTGTTTCTCTCCCTCTACTCACTTGCCTTCTCTTACCGTTCACCCTGTTTTTTATTCTAGAGACTATTTGATTTCTTTGCAATTCTCGTAGATACAAAAGAAAACAAATTTGAGCAACAACATAGCTGAGACAATATTAAATGGAATGAGCATTGTTTTTAATAAGATGTGGAAGAGGAATCTGGATTCACTAGTTGAATCATATTCTGCAAATCAGTAAATGTCAGAATGTACCAGCTACTCTCCCACTAAAATGATCCATCTGTCAAGAACACTCAATGACAAAACTAAGGCAAGTTGTATTTATAGAGCATCTTTTTAACACCACAAAAAAGTTCCAAGATACTTCACTGATACATTGTAAAATACAAACAAGACACCAAGCCACATAAGAAGGTATTAGGGCCGACCAGTTTAACATGCATCTTAATGGAGAAATGAGAGAAATGGAGGGAATTTCAGAGCTTAGCTTTCAGGTAGCTGAAGGCACGGCTAACAATAGTGCAATAATTAAAATTGGGGACGCTCAACAGACCAGATTGGAGAGTGCTGATATCTGAGGACTGTGGGTTGGAGGAGAATGGGACAGGCCAGCTCATGGATGGGCGGACATCAAGGATGAGAACCGCTTAAGGTTGAGATACTACTTTACTGAGAGTCAGATAGCAGCAGTGTAGCAGTGCCTGCAACATTAGGGCTGATGAGTAAACAGGAAGCAGAGTTTTTTTGATGACATCAAGTTTACAAGCAGGCAACATGTGGAAGGCTGATCAGGAATGTTCTAAAATAGTCAAGTCCAGAAGAAACAAAGATTTGGATGGGGATTTCAGCTGTAGAAGAGCTGAGGCAGGGACAATTTTAAATTGAGCCTAGGTGGTCTTAGTTACAGATTGAAAGCTCTGCTCGGGCTCAAATATTGCACTGAAGTTGCAAAAGGTTTCTTTCAGCCTGACCTGGGAAAAGGATAAAGTCTATGTCGCGGGAACAGGTTTGTGTCGGGAACTGAAGACCATGCTTTCATTCTTCCTGTGTTTATCTGGGAGAAATTTATTCCATTCAATACTAGTGAGAGTCTAACTTTGTAGAAACAATGGCGAGCTTGAGTGAGCAGTGGTTGGATTAAAGCTGCATGTCATCAGTACATGTATGGAAACTGTTTTGGAATGATGTAGATGAGAAATAGGAAGATGCCGAGAGCAGATCCACAGGGGATACCAGAGGCATGATGTGGGAATGGAAGAGAAGCCATCAACAGCAGTTGGCTGATTACAGTTTGAGGGCCAGCCATTGTTTAGTGTTGAGGAGGATGTTGTTGACAGCTCTCTGAAAGACTGCAGACAGGCCAAGAGGGATGAAGAATGTAAGCATACCTTTGACTCACTCTCAAAGGATACAATTTGTAACTTGGATATGAGCTGCTTCTGAACTGTGGAAGGAATAGAAATCTACTTCAGAAGAGTCCAAACCTGGATTCCAGAAAAGATTGCCGGGGTTCGTGGGACCCTTGGAGGATCAATAATTGGGTTCAAGGAAATGACAGATAATTTTAATTCAAAACTTTGCGGCAGTCTACACAGTGGAGGACACTATAAACCATTCCAAAGGTGCTAAGGAGAAGAAAGATCTTTTGCAGTCTCTATCACAAGAGACAAAATATTTAATGGGAGCCAAGATGGACAAGTCACCACGATTTGATAGCCTGCTTCCACAGGTTATAACAAAGAGGCTGCAGAGTTCGTGGAGGTACTTATTGAAATATTCCAGAACACTGAAGCGTTCTACAGATTGTAAAACTGCTAACATGGTGCCTCTGTTCAAGGGAGGCTGATGATAAAAAAGAAACTATAAGCCTAACATCTGCTGGAAAACATGACTAAGGATGAGATTGCAGGGCATTTAGAAGTGTTTAATCCAATTAAACCAAGTCAATGTAGTTTTGTGAAAGGGAAATCATGTTTGGCAAATTTGGTAGAGTTTCTTGATGTTGTAACAAGCAAAATTGCTAAATGGTAATTGGATTTCCAGATGACAAGGTGCCACGTAAAAGGTTATTTCACGAGAGACGAGTTTTGGGGGTCATGTGTTAGCACGGATTGAGGATTGCTCAACGCACTGAAGACAGAATCAGGATTAATTGGTCTTTTTCAGGTTGGGAAAAAAATGTAACTAGTTCAGTGCCACAAGGATCAGTCCTAGAGCCTCCATTAATTAATTATGATTAATGTTAATGACTTGGAGGAGGAGGCAGAATGTAATATATCCCAAATTTGCAGATGATCTATAAATAGGTGGGAGGACATACAGAATATCTGCAAATGGATCTAGATTGCATGAGTGAGCAAGCAAGAACTTGGCAGATAGAGTTTAGTGGAGGAAAGTGTTTTTTTTTTCCCAACCTGAAAAAGACCAATGAATGCTGATTCTGTCTTCAGTGCGTTGAGCAATCCTCAATCCATGCTAACACATGACCCCCAAAACTCATCTCTCGTGAAATAACCTTTTACGTGGCACCTTGTCATCTGGAAATCCAATTACCATTTAGCAATTTTGCTTGTTACAACATCAAGAAACTCTACCAAATTTGCCAAACATGATTTCCCTTTCACAAAACTACATTGACTTGGTTTAATTGGATTAAACACTTCTAAATGCCCTGGAATCTTGTCCTTAGTCATGTTTTCCAGCAGATGTTAGGCTTATAGTTTCTTTTTTATCATCAGCCTCCCTTGAACAGAGGCACCATGTTAGCAGTTTTACAATCCGTAGAACCCTTCAGTGTTCTGGAATATTTCAATAAGTACCTCCACGAACTCTGCAGCCTCTTTGTTATAACCTGTGGAAGCAGGCTATCAAATCGTGGTGACTTGTCTATCTTGGCTCCCATTAGATATTTTGTCTCTTGTGATAGAGACTGCAAAAGATCTTTCTTCTCCTTAGCACCTTTGGAATGGTTTATAGTGCACTTTGGTGGGAAGAATCAAAAGGCAACAAGTTTTTATCTAAATATGGAGAGAGTCCAAAAATGTGTGGTGTAGAGGAGTCTGGATGTTCTTGTGCATATGTTCTAGTCAACCTGTTAAGAGATCTCATTCCTTATCTCTGCAGCAGGAGGAACTTGAACCTGGGCCTCCTGGTCCAGAGGCAGTGACACTATCATCATGCCACAAGAGCCCTTTGTTTTCTTCCTTGTGAAACATTGAATGATGGAGCATCTACTCGGCACTTATGGCTGAAGATTGCTACAAGTGCTTCAGCTTATCTTTTGCTGATGTACGGGCCTCTTCCCTCATTGAGGATGGGAATGTTTGTGGAGTCCTCACCTCCAGTGAGTTTTAATTGTCCACCACCATTCCTGACTGGATGTGACAGGGCTGCAGAGCTTAGATCTGATCCATTGGTTGTGGGATTGCTTAATTCTTTCTTGTTTATTGTTTATCTCTTGTTTATTCTGTCTGGAAGCAAGTAGTCCTGTTGGGCAGTTTCACCAGGTTGACATCCTGCACTCTCCATTGAACTGGGATTGATCCTCTAGCTTCATGGTAGCGGTTGAGTGGGGGATTTGCTGGGCTTTGTGGTTGCAGATTGTGCGGGAGTACAATTCTGCTGTTGTTGATGGCCCACAGTGCTTCATGGGTGCCTCGTCTTGAGTTGCTAGGTCTGTTCAAAGTCTGTTCCATTTAGCATGCTGATGGTGCTACACAATGGATGTGAAGGATGGATTTTGTCTCCACAAGGGCTGCGCAGTGGTCGCTCTCACTGATATGGTCGTGGATAGATGCATCTGCAGCAGGCAAATTGGTAAGGATGAGGTCAAGTATGTTTTTCCCTGTTGTTCGTTCCCTCACCACCTGCCACAGACCCAGTCTAGCAGCTATGTCCTTTAGACCCAACCAGCTCGATCAGAAGTACTGCTGCTGAGCCACTCTTGGTGGTGGACATTGAAATCCCTCACCAGAGTACATTTTGTGCCCTTGCCACCCTCAGTGCTTCCTTCAAGTGTTGCTCAACATTGAAGAGCATTGATTCATCAGCTGAGGGAGGACAGTACGTGGTAATCAACAGGAGGATTTCTTGCCCATATTTAACCGGAAGCCATGCTGCTTCATGGGGTCTAGGGTCAATGTTGAGGATTTTCAGGATAACTCCCTCCCAACTGTATATCACTGTGCCACCAGCTTTTGCTGGGTCTGTCCTGATAAGACAGGGCATATCCAGGGGTGCTGATGGTGGTGTCTGGGGCATTATCAGATATGATCCTTTGAGTATGACTTTCGAGCTGTTACTTGACTAGTCTGTGAGATGGCTCTCCCGATTTTGGCACCGGCCTCCGGATGTGAGGAAAGAAGACTTTGTAGGGTGAGCTAGAGCTGTTTCTGCTGTTGTCTTTTCTAATGTCAGCTGGTCCGCCTGGTTTCATTTCTTTGTTAAGACTTCGTAGCTATTTGATACAACCGAACATTTGCTGGCCGTTTCCGTGGTCCGTTAAGAGTCAACCGCATGATGCTGGCTCTGAAGTCACAGGCCACACGAGGATAGCAGATTTCCTTCCCTGAAGGACATTTGTGAGCCAGATGGGTTTTTTCCAACAATTGCCAATGGTTTCAGTGGATTTTTAATTTCAGATTTTTTAAATGAATTCAATAATGGGGCCATGGTTTTAGAACAAGGGGCCTCCTTTAAAACTGAGGTGCAAAGGAGTTTCTTCTCCCAGAGGTTGGTGAATGTCAGGAATTCTCTATCCCAGAGAGTTGTGGAGGCAAGGTTACTGAAAGTATTTAAAGAGGAGATGGATAGATATGAAGGAGGTCATGCTGAACTGGTACCAAAGAGGCCTGGTGCTGATCAGCCATGATCTTGTTTAGTGGTTGGATAAGTTAGAGGAGCCAAATGAGCTACTACTGCTCCTATTTCTGATGTTCATATGTTAGTGAAATTTGGGGAGAAAGGTGAGGTTGGCCATGGGTCGACAGTTTGCTGTGACAGAGAGGATGCAGCATTAGTTTTTTGAGGAGAATGATGACTTAAAGGAGAGAGAACAGAACCTGAGGAAAGAGAACCTTTGACAATGTTAGCTAACGTGGGGCTAGGAAAAGTTTGGGTGGTCAATCTAATAAAGGGGTTCAGGGAGAGAAGGTGGTCCCCCAGACAAAATAAGTCCAGAGAGGGCATGGAGACAATAGGGAAGAAACTTGAGAATTTACAAGAAGGTATGGGGCTAACTTTGTTTAGCTGAGTGGACAACAGAAAAAGGGGAAAGTGGAAAGGCTGATAAATGAATGGTCTCAATCTTGGGCACAAAGAAATTCATGAGCTCCCCTCACATGTTATTTGAGGAAACGGAGAGAGAGGTTTAGTAAGATTGTTTGCAAGAAAGAAAATATCTTGGGGTTATTACTGCATTCCAAGAGGATTTTGGAACAACAAGCAGCTTTTGTAGTCAAGAGCAGGACCTGACCATGCTATATGTGTGATCCAGTAGGATCTAGCAGTGAATAGCGAAATCGGTTATCCACCCCATCTATTCAAGTCTATGTCCCTTGCATGTAAAAGAGCAGGGAAGAGTGTTCTACTGGTGAACCGCCAGAGTGAGAGAGAGCAATGGTAATAACAGAAATTTGGGCATCAGAGATGGAATTGAGGGTGTGTTCAATAGCTGCAGAAATGTTGTGGTGAATAGAGGACCAGAGGGTAGGGTGCTGGGATTTTGAGAATGCAATTACAAATGAATGGAGGGGCAGATGCGGGGAGGGGGAGAGGGATACAGATGACAAGTGATACAAGAAATGCTCCGAGATGGCCTTGTCTCTGATTTATTACTAGAGGAACAAGGAGGTCACATGAAATGGAAGTTGAATTGGCTGACTGTGAACATGTAGAGGCTGAGATTAAGGAAGAGCAGGAGGTGTCAGCACAGAGGAGAGAACGTGCTGAGTTCAGATGGAAATAGAAGTCACCACAGGCAAGAAGTTATTGAGTGCAAAAGCTGAGGGAGGAAAGCAGTAAAGATATCTTGTTACAAAATTGGCAGGGCAACTTGGATAGGAGGTGTTGAGAATCAAGATGTTAAGTGAAGGTGAAGAGGATGGAATAAGTTGAGAGGCTCAAGGAAGGAAGGTTTGGTTATAATCTCAGCACCTTGACAGTTTAGTCAGGAGTGACACTTGGCTCAGTGGTTAGCACTGCTGCCTCAGTGCCCGGGACTCCGGTTCAATTCCAGCCTCAGGTGACTGTCTGTGTGGAGTTTGCACATTCTCCCTGTGTCTGTGTGAATTTCCTCCGGGTGCTCCAGTTTCCTCCCACAGTCCAAAGATATGCAGGTTGGGGTGGGTTGGCCATGCTAAATTACTCCATATTGTCCAGGGATGTGCAGGCTAGGTGGATTAGCCATGGGTAATGCAGGGTTACAGGGGTAGGGTAGAGAGGTGGGTCTGTGTGGGCTGCTGTTGGGAGGGGCAGTGTGGACTCAATGGGCTGAATGGCTGCTTCCACGCTGTAGGAATTCTATAATTCTAAGTGGTGAGAGGTATAACTAGCTGAGGGGCCTCCACTGGGAAGCAGATGTAATTATTTGTTAGCCAGGTTTCCAACAAGGCTATCATGTTAATGGAATCTCCTACTGTTACATTTCACTGGTGTGGTGTGTTGGAAATCATGCCCTGCTTTCCTGGAGTCCCAACAAAAATTCAACATTTCATAAAATGTACACAAAATTCCCCAACATATCATCTGTCTTTTAAACCCATTGCATGGACCAGGTTTTATTATTTCCATAAATAATTACTATTTGTCATGAATAAATAGATTCTAGCCATGGATAAACAGTTATCAATTTGATATATAATTCTGCTTAAAATTCAACTTGTGAAGAGCATGGATTACCACTTTAAAACTGACAAAACAAAAGCAACAACTTACAGCACTGCAGTCTTTTTCTAATTATTGCCAGAAATTAAAGATAAACAAAGGATTATTCAGCATCAGCATTATATTGGGTTTCTCGTACACATCAGTGATAGTTTCTAGCCTGATGTATGACGCAGAGTTAATGGGAAAGTTAATTAGTACGGATCAGTGTCCTTTCAAACTCTAACCCTCTGAAAACTCTCCCTTACACAAACATACACGCATATGCGCGCCCACGCACCCACACATATACGCGCCCACGCACCCACACATATACGCGCCCATGCACCCACACACCCACACATACACACACACACACGCGGGAAAAGTTGGTGTGATGGATGAAAGGAAGGCAGTTCAAGGTGTCTGTTCATGGGATTCACTGAGGTGACCTCTCTGGCTTGGCAGGCAGGACATTCTCCTTCTCCAGACACTTCCACTTGCTTGCAGAAGGTATGGGGGTTTACACTTAATCAAATCTCTGACTTGCTGCTTAAGAGCCATCATTTTACAGCAACTGCTGAGGGAAAAATAAATTAGCTGTCTTCAGGCTTAATTTGGATTTTACTGCAGAGAAATAAGACCGCCTCATCCGTTGCAGAGATTTAATTTCTTCTGACCCAAACTCTCTCACTGAACTCGGAGCCAAGTGCACAATGGTTGGCAGACAGACTGGACAACCCCTCTCCACCCAGTTATAGTAAGGAGGTAGCCTAGACCCTAACTTGTATATTTATTTAAACGCAAGTGTAAGGCGCTGTCTTCCAGCTGTAATGTGATTGGTCCGTCACTAAGCTTTAAGCAAAACACACTTTATTCTTACAATACAGTTAAACTACAAACAGAAAGAACAACCGGTATAACTTCAACTGTCATGAAATTCTTAACAAGATAATATACAATTTAACTCCCCATCAATCCATCACACAAGCCAACTTTCCATCCATTGATTCCATCTATACCTCTCACCGCCTCAGGAAGGCAGCCAACATAATCAAAGACCCCTTCTACTCTGATTATAATCTCTTCAAACCTCTTCCATTGGGCAGAAGATACAAAAGCTTAAACACAGGTACTAACGGATTCAAGAACAGCTTCTTCCCCGCTGATATCAGAGTTCTGAATGGAACTCTCAAATTTATGCATCTTCTCTGCAGCTGTAACATTGTATTCCTCACTTTGTTCTGTTACCCTGATGCACTTTGTATGGTATGATCTGCCTGTACTGCATGCAGAACACTACGTAGAGTCATGGAGTCATACAGCATGGAAACAGACCCTTCTGTCCAACAAGTCCAAGCTGATTTATAATCCCAAGCTAAACTCATCTCACCTGCTTGCTTCTGGCCCATATCCCTCCAAACCTTTCCTATTCATGTACTTATCCAATGTCTTTTAAATATTGTAATTGTGCCCACGTCCACCACTTCCTCAGGAACTTCATTCTACACGCGAACCACCCTCTGCATAAAAACATGTCTTTTTTTAAATCTCTCTCCTCTCACCTTATAAATGTACCCTCCAGTCTTGAAATCCCCCTTCCTAAGGAAAAGACACCTACCATTGACCCTATCTATACCCCTCATAATTTTATAAACCTCTACAAGGTCACCTCTCAACTTCCTACGCTCCAGTAAAAAAACGTCCCAGGCTATCCAGCCTTTCTTTATAACTCAAACCCTTCATTCACGGCAACAGCGTGGGCAAATGTGCCTATAATAAATAAAATAAAATCAACTATTCCAATATAGGTAGCATTCCATAAATACACCCTTGGCAAGGCAATTTAGCAAAACTGTTTTATTCTCATGTGCTTTTTCTCATTCTAGCTGCAGCGAGAGTTCAAACTTTCTCTGTCTGCCTGAGTTTCTCCCTCTCTGTCTGACATAGCCTGTAAAGTAACACCGATCTGCATTAATTAACTTTCCATTAATTCTGTGACACACATCAGATTAGAAACCATCGCTGATGTGTAGGAGAAACACAACATTGTGCTGATGCTGAATAATCCTTTGTTTATCTTTAATTACTGGAAATAATTGGGAGGGACTGCAATGTTGTAAGTTGCTGCTTTTGTTTTGCCAACTTTCAAGTGGTATTCTGTGCTCTTCACACAAGTTGAATTTTTCAAATTTGCTTATGTGGATCTGATCAGTCAAAATTCAGCATTCCTCCTAAAACATGTAAAAGTATCAGAAAGCTTTTAGTGACAGAACACTACACCACTTAATCTTGTTTGCTGAGAGCATACATTGGAGAATGAGACATGTTGGTTAGTATGATTTATATATCCATCTGGATAAAGAACCTTTTACAGAACACTGCACCTTCTCTGCAGCTGTAACATTGTATTCCTTTCTCTGTTCTATTCCCCTAATGCACTTTGTATGGTATGATCTGCCTGTACTGCACACAAAACTAAACTTTTCACTATACCTAGATGCACGTGACAATAATAAATCAAATCAAATCAACTGTTCCAATATAGGTTGCATTTCATAAACACAGCCTTGGCAAGGCAGTTTATCAAAACACTCTAATTCTCATGTGGTGTCTTCTCACTCTAGCTGCAAAGACAGTTCTAGCAGTTGGTTTAAAAAAACTTTGAAGAGTTCTGAGATGCTGAAAAGCATTATACAGTTAATTTCTATCTTTCCCTGTCTGTCTGAGTCTCTCCCTCTTTGTCTGATAGAACCTTTAAAGTAACAGTGATCTGTGTTAATTAACTTTCCATTAATTTTGTGACACACATCAGGTTAGAAACCATCGCTGATGTGTAGGAGAAACCAACATTGTGCTGATGCTGAATCGTCCTTTGTTTATCTTTAATTACTGGCAATAATTGGGAGGAACTGCAATGTTGTAAGTTGCTAGCTTTAAAGTGGTATTCTGTGCTCTTCATACAAGTTGAATTTTTCAACTTTGCTTATATGGATCTGATCAGTCAAAATTCAGCATTCCTCCTAAAACACGTAAAAGTGCTAGAAAGCTTTTAGGGACAGAACACTACACCACTTAATCTTGTTTGCGGAGTGTGTGCATTGGAGAATGAGGCACGTTGGCTATGACTAGTATGCTTTGTATATCCGTCTGGACAAAGAAGGAGCCTCTCCTTGGAATTTACCTCAACGTATTTTGCCCAATGAGCTGCAAAAATAATCTTGATGGCCACGAATATTGATACGTGAATTGTTGAATGCTGAAAAATACTCATTTGTCAGACAGCATGTTCAAGAGAGGAAAGTTGAATACAATAAGCGTTTTATTAACTGGCACCTATGAGAACAGGCATGTGTCAGTTGATCAAATATTCTGGATAATCAAGAGGTCCGCATAATCAATGTAAAAACACACAGTAAGTAATAGAAACATAATGCAGGGGGTATAAACATCACAGTTATGCTTTATTTACAGCATAAATCACTTAAATAATAATGTAACTTTGCCTTAAATAAAACATTATCCACAGAAAGCCTTCTCACTCGCACCCTCAGCTGACGACTTGGACATCGCGGTAGATTGCAGTATTTGAGGATAAAATGACTGAATTGAATCAACTGTCGATATTTTGTTATTTGTATTGTGCAAAATAAATTAAGCTATAAAAATTGGACAGAATAATACAGTAAACTTTGTACTTGAGGAAGATCATTTTTGCTGGTTTATCAAGAGTGCCGGTTAAAACTAAGTTTGCTGCATTTCAAGTTGATCACCTTTTCTCAGTTCTGGCAGAACAGATCAACTTGAAAAATTAATGCAGGAATGCTATTGCAGCTCAACTCCTGGTACAGCCTGAGTTCTAATCAGTTTGTGAGCCAGCAAAATTCATGTTGTTATAACTGTCTGTTTATTTTTACAAAATAAAAATGGAAAGAACTACAGATGCTGGAAATCAGAAACAGAAATTGCTGGAAAAGCGTAGGTCTGGCAGCATATATGGAGCGAAATCAAAATTCACATTTTGGGTCTAGTGACCCTTCCTCTCTACCTACTGAGCTTTCCCAGCATTTTCTGTTTTTGTTTGTTATTTACTTTTGTGATTTTTGTACCCCACCTTCCATTTAAAAATTTGTGAAACCAGATACATTCACCATTCAGTGTGTTTCAGATCTGCCCTTAAGCAAAGGGGAGGAGGAGCACTACAAAATTTACTGTGGTGAAATAAGTGGAAGTGGAACCTTTCATTCAAAATAGGATTTTTACAAAATAAACTGCAAAGGTTTAATGTATTCTGCTGCTCCAACAAAACGAATAGTAGCTCAGTAAAAATCTATTAACAGATGTATGATCTCTTTCATGGCTTTGTCTATTTGCAATATAAATAAATGGGACTATTTTATAATTGATTCCTAAGTGGAGAACAAGACATAGCCAAAACTTTGGAATGTATAGTTTGCTCTTGCCTCCTGTAATGTAATACAATATTCTTTGGGCTAGTATATCATTCAAGAAACCCAAGTTGTTGGGTTTTATCTACATGTTGTAGTGGAGCTACGGAGCATGATGTTGGTGGGCCCAGTGCTCTTTCTGTCGGATCAGGAAGGAAGACCTTCTTCTGCTTTTAATGCCTGTGTGTGGCAGAAGGATTCACAGATGGATACTCGTCTTACCCAAGCTATGGCCAGCAAGTCCTGGGATAGAATTCGCACCCAGAGTTTCTGGCTCAAAGGCAGTGCCATTACCATGCATCACAATGCTACCCATGACTATCTCTGCATAGTGTAATTTCATCCACTCATTGTCAGGCAGGCAACCAAGCCAAGTGGAGCTGTACTCAGCTCGGTGCAGATCTGTTGCTGAGTGTCCTGTAGTTGTAATTTTGCATGGCTGGTAAATGTATTGCTTTGGAGATTGGGTGGTGTTTCTTCTGGAAGTAATAGCCTTACCTGAATGTTCCACCTCCTCCCCACCACCTATGCAGCAAGGTAAGTTCAGCCCCGCCGCACCCCCTCCCCCCCCCCCCCACCCAGGCTGGACAATGAGTGTGTGCTTCAGCAGGCCCTATCTGCAGTTTCCTCTCCAAGGAACTCTTGGGAGTCTAGGCTCACTGACCAACTGTGTATGCACAATCCCAATAAAGGGCCATGTCTTCATGCTCACCATACAGGTGAACAAGTTCAATGTGACTGATACAGCTTACAAGCAAAAACTCTGCTCTTTCGTTGGCACAAAGTTATATAGTGCCTTGACAACATGGATGTGAATGGCATCAGTTGTCATTTTCTGTTGACTGAGATATATTTACCTCATTTTGATTCATCACATGAGAATATTTCACAAATCAACACAGAACTTGCACAGTAGCTCTAAAGTCTATCATTTGAGCCGCTGCTAAGTCATCAACCACGTGACTCTAATTTCATTGTCCTTTTGTTTTGAGTTCTTGTCTGGGTCTCTCTTACTGAAGTTTCTCTCAAAACATGCTGAGAAAGGCTTCAAATCTCTCTGGAAACAGTGTACAGAAGAACCATGAGATAGACCCTTCCTGTTGAAGGATTGCTGAAATGAAAAATAGTCGGAAATGATTGTATTTTTGATGAGAATAGAGGCATGTATAAAGGTGATTTTGTGGTAACATTGTAGGTATATTGGTGTAATGGGAAATGTAAGTGCTTTAGATTAAAGTGACACTAATTCAAATTAGTAAAAGATAAATTGAGGATTGACTGAAGGAAATTGCTTTTCTGAACAGATGAACATCATATGTAAAAGGCTTCCAGGTAGGGCTTTTCAGGTGAGCACCCTACACACTTTCTCAAGAGTTGGTGCTGAAATGTGACTGAACAGATAAAATAAGATGAACTAAATAGTAGTACTCTAATTGATAGGGTCATGGTCTGATAACAGGAAGACTAGTCTGAAAGCATGGGATATTGGAGTAGGGGATATCCATAACCTGTGAAGATGGGATCCTCTGGCAATCAGGCAGCTCATTAGTTGCTTCTTTTCTTTCTGTCAGTAGTCAAACCAGGATGAGGAAGTCCTGACTAACTAGAACATAGAACAGTACAGCACAGTACAGGCCCTTCGGCCCACGATGTTGTGCCGACCTATTATCCTACTAAGATCAATCTACCCTGCATATCCTACATTTTACTATCCTCCATGTGCCTATCCAAGAGTCGCTTAAAAGTCTCTAAAGTATCTGATTCCACTACCACTGCTGGCAGCGCATTCCACACACCCACCACTCTCTGTGTGAAGAACCTTCCTCTGACATCTCCCCTATACCTTCCTCCAATCACCTTAAAATTATGCCCCCTCGTAATAGTCATTTCCGCCCTGGGAAAAAGCCTCTGGCCATCCACTCTACCTATGCCTCTCATCATCTCGTACACCTCTATCAAGTCACCGCTCATCCTTGACAACAAGGTGCAGGGCTGGATGAACACAGCAGGCCAAGCAGCATCATAGGAGCAGAGAGGCTGACGTTTCGGGCCTAGACCCTTCATCAGAATGAAAGAAGTCCTAGCTCCCTCAACCTTTCCTCATAAGATCTGCCCTCCAGTTCAGGCAGCATCCTGGTAAATCTCCTCTGCACCCTCTCTAAAGCTTCCACATCTTTCCTAAAATGAGGCAACCAGAACTGAACATTTTGTTCCAAGTGTGGTCTAACCAGAGTTTTATAGAGCTGAAGACCAATCTGAGGCAAGCTGACTCCAGAATCTGGGAGCACCACCGATGAGGTATAACGTCGTCACACCACCCAACCTGCACTGGTTAACTGGTCAGATATGCGGGAGCTGAAATAATTGCATTTCAAGCAGGAATGGGTCTTGAAGTGGCCATTAATTAACGACTTTTGGGCCTAAATTGCTAGCTGGGAAGGAAGGATGAGCTTGGGCCTTCTCACGCAGACATTTAATTCAAGTGAGAGTGAGGAGGCAAGGAGTTTCTGGTCTGCCAACTAATTCACTTCCCTTCTTTCCCTGGCCCCACAGTCTCCAGGCCTGGAAGATGTCATCCATCATCTCTGTCCACATAGATATTTTTAATAAAGCATTCCATATTTTAGTAACCCTATTTTTTTTAAAAAACAATCTTCCGACAGTGAGCATCCTCTCCAACCCGTTGATACTGTGGTGTACTCTACAAATGTACTGCAGAGAAACCAATAGGAAGCTAATAAATAATTGTAATTTATTTTAAATGCTAAGAGTATTTGGGACTCTGCTGTTCTGGGAGAGTTATTGTTTCACCACAGCTAGTCTGGGAAAGGGTTAAAACATTACAAACGTAAAGCAATTCCAAGAATCTGTGGCCTTGATTTAATTAGCTGCATCCACTGAGAGTAAATCAAATGCTACATGAGCATCAATGTTAATTTGTATCTGTCAGCACATTTCTACCGTGAAATGTGCTCAGCTTTGGAAATTCTGGCATCTTTCTGACGAGCATTTTTTTCTTTGAAAATCATCCCAGAGATACAGCCCCATCACTACATTAGTTTGATTTTCAATCAATGATATTAATAAGATGGTGAAATTACTGAGAAACCTTAGCACTGCTGTGCATTTGTAATTTCAAACTGAAGTGTCGAAGTCTCGAAGTGAGTAATGGAAGAATTCTTATTTCTATTGTATGTTTCACTTCTGCATTACACTTCCCTGGTCATGTTTGAATAGCCCCATGGGTCCTTGAAATTACAGCCTGAGTCAAATGTCTCATCTGACAGCCAACACCTTCCACAACCCAGCAATTCCCCAGCAAGGCACTACAACGGTTAGCCTACATTATAGTCCTGGAGTGAGCCTTTGAAACACATGGCTGACAGTGCTACAACAACAACTTGCATTATATCATGGTGTAAAATGTCCCAGTGAACTTCACAGGAATGGTATCAAAGAAAATTTGACACTGTAAGGACAGGTAAAGCTTGGGTAAAGAGGTGGATTGGAAGGGATGTTGCTTTTTAAATGAGAAAAGCGGGGTAGAGAGGCTGAAAGGTATAAGGAGCGAACACCCAAGCTCAGTGCCTAAGTGACTGAAGGCATAGTTGACTATGGTATACTGATGAAACTTGGGATGCGCAAAAGACCAAAACTGGCTGAGCACAGAGCTCCTAGAGGATTTTTAAGACTGGGGAAGGTTGCAGAGATGGAGAAGGTGCAAAGTAATTTGAAAACAAGATTGAGAAGTTTACAGGTAGTTCTGCTACGACGCATGTTTTGTTAATGCAAGTTGGCTGTAATGTGATTGATGAATAGTGGGCGCTGTTTGGATATCTCAAACTTTCTGCTGTACAGCTATAGCAATTTACCTATAACATGATTTTTGGCGATTTTCTATAGCACGAGGTCATGCAGAACACAATTATTGTGTTATAGGAGAACTACCTATATATGCTTTGAGGTAAGAGATAGTAGGAACTGCAGATGCTGGAGAATCCGAGACAACAAGGT
>NC_063353.1:11076985-11093911 GCF_021869965.1 Rhincodon typus | reverse complement strand
TAATGGAATAGTTTAGGTTAGATGGGCTTCAGATTGGTTTCACAGGTTGGCGCAACATCGAGGGCCAAAGGGCCTGTACTGCGCTGTAATGTTCTATGTTCTATGTTCTATTAGGAAACTAAGGGTCATGCTTGTGAACTGAATGGAGGACTTTCACAACGTGGTCATCCCTTGCACATTTGCCCTTCCCATTTCAGAAGAGACTATATGATGTGCAACAAATGTAATATGTTAAATTGCAAGAAGTACAAGTAAATCACTGTTTAACCTGCAAAGAGTGATTCGGGTCTTAGATGGTTAGCAAGACACAAGTAAAAGCAAAATTCCTGCCAAATTATGCACTGTGATATGAGGGAAAAAAAGCTATTGGTAACATTCAATGATTATTAATTGAACAGAAAAAAAAACAGTACAGCACAGGAACAGGCCCTTTGGCCTACCATGTCTGCCAACCATCATGCCATTCCAAACTAATCCTATCTGCCTGCAAAAGGTCAGTATCCCTGTATTCCCTGCCTGTTCATGTATCCATCTAAATGCCTGTTAAACATTGCTTTCGTATCTGCTTCTACCACCTTCCTTGGCAGCATGTTCTAGGCCCCTAGCACCCTCCTTGTAAAATTAAAAACTTGTCTTGTTCATCTCCTTTCAAGGTTTCCCCTTCTCACCTTAGAACTACAGCCCCTAGTATTTGACATCTCCATCCTGGGGAAAAAGACTCTAACTACCCACCCTATCCATGCCCCTCATAATTTTATATACTTCTCTCAAGTTGGCCCTCAGCCTCCAATGCTTTAGCAAAACAGTGCCAGTTTGTCCAACCTCCTCTTTTAGCTAAAACATTCCAATCCAAGCAACATCCTGTTAAACGTTGTTTTTGTAGCCTCTCGAAAGCCTCCACATCCTTTCTATAGTATAGTGACCAGAACAGTACACAATACTCCAAATGTGGCTTAACTAAAGTTTTGAACAGCTGTGACATGACTTGCCAACTTTTATACTCGCTTCCTGTCATCAGTTGGGGCACAATGTCGTATGCCTTCCTTGCCACCTTGCCTTCTTGTGTTGCTGCTTTCTTGGACCCCAAGATCCCTCTGCGTATCAATGCTCCTAAGGGTCCTGCTATTTACTGTATAGTTTCCTGTTGTATTTGACCTCCCAAAATGCATCACCTCACCTTGTCTAGATTAAACTCCATCTGCCATATCTCTGCCCAACTTTCCAACTGATCTATATTCTGCTGTATACTTTGACAACTGTCCACAATTCTGCTAATTTGCATGTTGTCTGCAAACTTACAAACGAGATCACTGATTATTTTCATCCAAATCAGTTATTACTTGTATATATAATGGAGGTCCAAACACTGATCCTTGTGGAACACCACTGCCAGTCAGAAAAACACCCCTCCGTAACTACTGTCTGTCTTCTGTGGCCAAGCCTATTTTCTTTCCAATTTACCAACACACCATGGAGCCCATGTGACTTAATCTCATGGACCAGGCTACCATGAGGGGCCTTATCAAGTGCTTTAGTAAAGTCCACGTCAAGTGCAGCTACTGCCCTACCCTCATCAACTATCTTCGTCACTTCCTCAAAAGACTCAATCAAACTTGTAAAAGATTTCCCCCGCACAGAGTCACGCTGACTGTCTGTAATAAGTCCATTCTTCTCCAGAATAAATCCTGTCCCTAAGAATCATCTCTAGTAATTTTCCTACCACTAATGTAAGGCTCATCGGCCTATAATTGTCTGGATTATTTCTGTTGCCCTTCTTAAACAAAGGAACAACATTGACTCTTCTCCACAAAATAATGGTAACAACTGAACAGCTTTCATACCTGCAGCCCACTGAATTGAAATGATCTATTTACACATTACCAATACATCCAGATCATAACAATTCGCTGTGTGAAAAACACTTTCCTCATTCCTCAACATTTCTTCTCTTTTGTCAACTTCCTATAAATCTGTGGCCTTTTGTTCTCAACCCCTCCACCAGTGCAAACGTTTTTTCCCTATCTACTCTTCCAAGCCTTTCGAGATTTTGAATACACCTATTAAATCCCCGTTCTGTGAGGGGATAACAGTCCTGACTTCTGTTATCTATGTAACTGAAATTGCTCATCCCTGGGACCATTCTTGTGAAACTTTTTTTTTCCCTGCACTCTCTCTAATGCCTTCACATTTTCCTAAAGTGTAGCATCCAGATCTAGAGGCAGTACTGCAGTTGAGGATAAACCAGTGTTCTATACAGGTTTAACATGACTTCCTTTAACATAATGAGGACAAGCCTGTAACAAACAGCAGATGGTTATATCAACCGGTAATTTAAAATTGAAGAGTAGCTTTTGCTGGAGACAATATCCAGTTATTCCCGTTTGGATTGACTTGGGGTTATCTACTGTGTATCCTTGGCATTATTAGCACTGTGCATGGGACTGCTGTTTCAATGTTTTCAGACTGAGCTTTGTGCTTATCATGTGACAAGAGGTTTTTACAGTTCTCTGAAAAAGAACTCTTAGCAATACAGCCACATGATGGGAACATTATTCATTGGAGCAAAATATATTGAAAGTTGTTTGAACATAAGTGCCATTCATGACATTTTATACTAGCTTTAGGCCAATTTTTTTTTATTAAAACATTTCATGACGATCTTATTTAGTATCTGAAAGCTAATGAATAGTGTGCATGTTTTTGAAATCTTGGCAAAAAACATTTAATTGCTTTATTCCAGTAATGCTATGCCACTTGCATATTGCTCAGAGCCCTGAAAGATCCCATTATTCAGAATACAGAGGAGGTCCCATGTTAACATTATCAAAGACACTGAGGACTGAACATCTTAGTTTTCGACTTTTATTGTCCAGTTTATAGCTTTAAAGTATAAATCAAAATATTAGTTGTTTTTTCTCATGGA
The DNA here is from genome assembly GCF_021869965.1 of Rhincodon typus. NCBI lineage: Eukaryota > Metazoa > Chordata > Chondrichthyes > Orectolobiformes > Rhincodontidae > Rhincodon > Rhincodon typus. The sequence goes on along the minus strand of NC_063353.1, from coordinate 11,090,988 downwards.
AACACTCTGGATTATCAAACAAGGACTTTAATTTATGTTATGATCATGCAATGTAATAAATAAACAAGATAGTATATATTTGTATAGACCTCCAGGTACCCCCAACTTTTTTTCAATGCCAGTTGAATATTTTTGAAATGTTGTAAGAGTTGCGACAGAGCAAGGTTTATTAAACAATAATATCATAGTGAATACCTTATTCTCTTTTTATGGTGAAGATGGCTGAGGAATAAATATTAATCTGGATACTCAGGAGAACTCCACTGGTCATCTTTTTAAAAGTGCCATGAGACAATCTCATGTTGGTTTCTCATCCAAAAACTGGCACCTTTTCGTCAGTGCCACACTCCCTAAGTATTGCACTGGTGTGTTAACCTGGACTGTGTGCTTCATTCTCTCAAGTGGGATTTGATCCCACAATCTGCTGACATAAAGGTGACTTATTACTACCAGTTGAGTGTACTAAGTATGGAGTTGAGTTATAAAAACATATGAATTAGTAGCAGGAAGTGGTTATTTTACCCCCAAGCTTACTCTGCCATTCAAAAAAACCTGACTGTGACCTCAACTCGACTTTCCTGCCTATCTCTGCTACTCTTACCACAGGAGTTAACCTATCTCTGCCATGAGCAGCGCAGTGGCTCAGCAGTTAGCACAGCTGCCCCACAGCACCAAGGATCCTTTGTTCGATTCCACCCTCAGGTAACTGCCTATGTACAGTTTGCACATTCTCCCTGCATCTGCGCGGGTTTCCACTCACCGTGCAAAGGTGTGCAAGTTAGGTGGATTGACCTTGCGAAATTGCCAATGGTGTCCAGGGATGTGCAAGCTAGGTGGGTTAGCCATGGGAAATGCAGGGTTACATTGATAAGGTAGGGGGAGTGGGTCTGGGTGGAATGCTCTTCGGAGGGTCAGTGTAAACCTGAGGGGCTGAATGGCCTACTTCCGCACTGTAGGGATTCTATGATTCTGTGAAAAGTATTCAATGACTTTGTCTCCATTACTCTCTGGAGAAGGAAGTTCAACAGACACGTGACTCTCTGATGGGAATAAAAACTCCGTATCTGAAATTTTTATATTCCCTTGACTTTTGAACCTCAATGTGAAATAATGATGTAATCTGATCTGTTCATCACAAGTGAAATTTACAACCAAGAATTAATAGTAATTGTTATTATTTTGCAATCATTGTTGTTATCTCAATGGCTTTCATATCTGTTAGGATGTATCTGGATGAACATTCCTACTACATGTCACTGTTTGCTAATCCAATATACACAAACACCTTAAACAGTTCTAAGCTAATTCACACTTGGGTCATGCTTTAGAGTTTTACAACTTGTTCTCCACCTTGTAGTTCTACAGTTAATTGCTGATTTTATTTGGGATGTGAGAAGCTGGTGTTGAGGAATCTTCCCTTTAATGGACTATCACTGGTACAGTAGCTTCTGGATACTAACACCTTGGCAATACAGTAAGATATACTGGAGGAAAAATGCAGTATCAGTAGATTCCTGCCTTCGGAAATCTCTCCATATAGAAGATATGGAATGAAAGCTGATGGCCCTTGATTGAAGGCAGTTGAGCACGACATCAAGATTTTGGTAAACTAATGTGCCTTTACATTTGTGCTTTGCTGGTTTAGAGCCTCTATCACCTGGACTATGGATCACGGATTTGGGATAAATTTGCACAAATTGCTCAAGGTGCCTCGTTCTCTCACTGCCCCAGATTTTGTGCGAGTGAAAGGTTAATTGAAATGGATTCGGTTTATATAAAAATGTTCTATGAAACAATAAGAAATAGCAACTGGAGTTGGCCTGTGGTTCTATTCAGTAGAAATACAGCTGATCTGACACTCCTCGCATCCACTTTCCTGCCCTTCTCCTTGTTTCTCTAGATTCCCTCAATCAAGAATCTCTCTATCTCAGCCTTCAATGTGCACAAGGACTCTGCCCCCACAGCTCTCTGTGGCAAGGAGTTCCAAAGACACTCATGCCCTCTGAGAGAAGAAATTTCTCCTCATCTCAGTCTTAAATTGTCACCCCTTTACTCTGAGATTCTGCCCTCTGGTAATGATTTTAACGAGTAAGTCTTTGCATGAAAGCATATATTTGTGAAGTTCACCTTTGCAATTATAGATATAGCATACAGTGTGTGTTGACGCTTTGGTTGCATCTGAGTCTGATTGATGTGATACAAAATCCTTGCATCCACGTAGATGAGATGCAATCTCCAGATATGGTCTGCATTTAGATTTCCGTTAGTATTGATATAACACTTCATACCAATACTATAATTGTCCTGTTAATACACCCTTAATGGATTGCTAATTAAGTCTGAAGCTGGGATTATACCTGGCATGCCAACATACCTATTGCACTTAAGTGAGTTTTGAGACCTGTTCTGCCCAGGTTGATAAGTGTTTTTTTTTGCATGATGTTGTTAAGTGCACCTTTTACTGCTGAACCATGAAACACCACTCATATCGACTATTAATGCTCTTAATTTAAACTGTCAGAAGTGTGGCTTTGTAAGGAGGCAGTTGTGAAAATGAAGGGAATGCAAAGAATTTAAGAGGTTGGGCAAGTATATACCAAGCAAGCTTCCTGTTTGGCCCTTGTGTGACATAGCTATGTGTTCACGGGTCTCCATATAGATCAAGTTCTGAATTAATTGTGTTCAAAGTGACTCTCTCTGTGATTGGTTTTGCAAATATTCTGTGAAAACAAACAAATGAATTATTTGTTCTTCCTTGGCTTTCTTTCTAGTTTCGAAAATAAGTTTGATCCAGCTCTTGAGCACTTTACTCCAGCAGCAAATATAGCTATGTCTTGGCACGTCACCTTTCCAGTTCCTAATGTGAAGCAGGGTCAGATATTTCTTTCTTCAAGATTTCTCCAGGATTACTTTTTTTGTTTTCAATAGCTATTTTTCACCCTCACTAAATGACTCGTGAGATCAGATGCAGTCACTTAGCAACATTACTTTTCCTGTATTTGACTCAATGGGCGTTTAGACTCAGAATTAGAAGAATCCATTAATATCTCATGATCAAGCCTCCATTAAATGCAGTCACAACATACAAGGAGAGCTCAAGTTTCCAAACCATCACTGTATTTAAATTGGAAGAAGACAACAGGCATAAGATAGCAACATTTTTTGCCAATAAGGGACAACACTTACTTCATAAATGGAGCAATAATTTGCAAGGAATTCATTATCGATACCTTTTAGGTTTCTCTAGCTTCCAGTTAACCAGGTCTTTCTTTGCTGATAGGCTCCCCTTGGAATTCATTCACCTCCATCACCCTCCAGTCTGTTTTGAACACTGATGTGCCAGCGTTTGATCACCATCTAAATAGACAAATAGGATATTTGATCTGAAAAATGACATATAATAAAATAACACACTTCAAACCACACTGAGGAATCATCCTGAATATGTGCTCATGTGCTGAAGTGAGGTTTGAACCAGATGTGTAAATATATATGTGGAATTTTGAAGAAGGAATTAACAAAACATGGTTTCAGTGAACCACTTTCAGTTTGTACTCAGGATCAAGAAACTTGTTGATAATGAAGTTCAAAACATTAAAAATAGAAGGAAACGTATTCCTCTCAATAACAGCATTAAATTTGCCGATTAAAATCGTTTCTTGTGTTAAGTACCTTCCTAACAATTTTGCACAGAGGCTTCAGTTACTCCTGAAAAGTTTAGGATTGAATTTGATCTTTCTGAGGCCAATCTCTCTGACAAAAAAGTTACCAACTACATCAGTCCCTGTCATTACCGAAATGCCATAGTCTATGTTGGTGCAATTAATACTGTGCCAAGAAGATCTAGTTCATGATTCAGGTGCTTTAGTATCTAATATTCAGTTTTAGGAATCAATCCCCCTGTAGAAATGGAATGAATGCTACAGGGAAGTCTGTTCCAATCAACAGTTTGGGGTTGCGTTGGTTGAAGAGATTAACGACTGGAAAAGTAGCACAAGAAGCATCAGGTGGGCTTGCTGGGCTGAATATGTAGTGGCAACAGTGTAGGATGATAGTCCTGAGAGATGCTTGGCCTGCTGTGTTCATCCAGCCCTGCACCTTGTTGTCTCGGATTCTCCAGCATCTGCAGTTCCTACTATCTCCAGTCCAGAGAGATTGTTTGTTTGTTTGTTTGTTTTGAGATAAAGTTAAATGAGTTTGAAGCATTCACTAAATTCTGAAAGTCTGTAACCCCATTTACTTCAACGGGTGAAAGAAAAATCTGTAATTTAGAGATTCTTCACTTAAAAGTCAGACTAAGGATATCTCAGAGAAGGTTGCATTTTCATGGAGATTGTTGGAGCCTTAGAAAGTTCACTGATTTCAAGTGGGAGAAGCATGAGTTGCAGTTTGGAGCTGAGGGTGCTGGATCAGAAGAAGTGGCTCAGGCAGCATGAGTACTACTGTTAGCAGACTCTGCAGTTAGAGCTCAGAAATCCCAGGGAGTGGTAGCTCTCTGCTATGGAGAAAAGTTCGGACTAAAATGAGGCCCTTGGAGCCATTGTTATTTCAGTGTATCTGGGAGTGGGGTGAAAGAAACTCGCAAGCAGTATTTGCTCGGGGCAGCTAAAAAAAAATTGAAACTTTGACAAATTCAGTGGCAGCCTGGTGAAGCTAATAGTTTGACAAAAGCTGAAGTTATGTCAGTAATCAGACAGTTGGGAACAGTTTCAGGTGTCCATGGGATCTCTTTCTCAGGAGGAGATTGATCTACCAAGATGTGCAGTCATTAAGGCAGTCTGAGCTGGAGAAGTTTTGATAGCATTGCAAGACTAGATCTTCAAAAGTGAAGAATTGGAATAACTTGCAAAGGAGAGAGAGTTTTGATGAAATTTGGTGACCCACATTATCACTAATATCTGGTTGTCCTGATTGCACTGGCTAGTTAAAATGCAATTGGTTTTATACTATATATTGGTTGTTATTCACGTTAGTTAAATATTATTGGATTTATTTAGCAGTTTCTTAGTGATTAATGCAATTGCAGCAGTGCTCTGTGCCATGTTTTTTTTATTGTCAGGCCTTCAGTTCATAGCCATGTTTATTTGTCTAGAATTGAGAGGCCAGGAGGTTTGGTCTGTATCCTGGATTCCTGACCTCTACCAGTGACTCCCCAAGAAAGAATGCAAAGAAACAGTTAGTGCATTGACCTTTTTTTGTTCTGGGAATTTAGGGAAATACTTGTTGACCCTCTTTTCTGCTGTCTCAGACCAGAATACTTCATTGGAAATGTGCACACATCTCTCAGAAGAGCATTGTTTCTGACTCATGAAGCAATACCACAGAGGTTCTGCCAGTAAAATGTTGATGTAGAAAGAGTTACATCAGTTCGATAGTTCTCCATTACATTACCTATCTCAACTTATTCTCTGGTCTGTTGGCCAAACTGTTTCTATCATTTTGAAAAATATCAACTTGATGTCCTCATTAAAATAGTATGCTGCAGTGATCAAACCCAGAATATCACTTGGTGAAAAGAGCAGGGTTTGAATTAGTCTTACACTTAGTATTCCCCTCTTGAGCTGTTTAGGCTGATTCATCCATTTACCATAAGAGCATTTGTTGGCACCAGGAGGGCCCCTGAGTAAAACTCCTCCTTTGATCTTTATCTCCCTAATGAACTGCATAACTATAGATTAACACAGCCCTGGGAAGTGTAACTTCTTCTTATGTGGTTTTGTTAATGGATCATTGTATTTTACTATAGGAGACAGGAAAGAGCAGAGATTCGTTCATCTTTGATAAAATAGGAATTTGAGCACCTCTACATCAGGTTCGAAATGTAAACAGATGGAAAAAGCCTAAACCAACAGCTGAAGGATAGCCAGCTGCTGGTGACTAATGAGACCTCCGTAATGTAGCAGTCCAGGTTTAGATCTTTTTGCTTGCAAATTAATCCTTACTGTACCTTACTCACAGTATTGCTAGTGCAACGGTTACTAACACATTAACTCTCATAATCAGTATATTTAATGGTGTTCAACAAATTGTCTGTCTGACAGTGGTCCAAAGTACATTACTGCATGCTTCCAAGATTTGCAGTAAGTGGGGTGTTCACATTACCTCTTTTTTTCATCACCATCAATATAAGAAACCTCACTGATTTTTCATTTTTTTTTAAACTTTTTAATGCTTTTTATCAAGTTTGGTTTGAAGCTGTGAACTGAGATTTGTGAGCTAAAGATGGCTTGTGGCCTTTGTGAAACAACTTGTGGTAAAAAGAAAAGAACAGACCAAACAAGCTTTTGTTTATTTGAGAGGCCAGGCCTAGAGGTTACTTGCAGGCTGATCCTTGATCAAAAGTGTTCCCAAAGACACAAAGACCCCAGGAGGAGCATTGTGTTTAAACTGATAGCAGAAGGTGGCTATTAACAAGGTCACTACCTGGTAATTGGTTCCAGCAAGTCTGGAAAAGACCCTATATTTAAGCGAATAGAAGATGTTGAATGTTAATTGAGACCGCAGAATGAGACAAAGAGTTTGTCAGGACAGGACCAAAGCTGAAGTTGGTTTCTCAACTATCTTTTTGTTTCAATGGAGATGCGTTTGGCTACATGAAAGTAAATCATGAAGATTTGAAAGCTCCCTCCCTAATCTCCCATGGCAGCTTCTAGAAGCCCAAAGAATAGAGAACTGAATTAGAAGCATTACTACCTTTTACTTGAGTGAACTAAAAAAGTTACCTTGATCAGTGTTTCCAAAAAAACAACCAAGGAGGCTACATCCATTGCTGTGAAATGATACATTTCGAAAACCATTTAAGCAATCTGGCCAGTTTTGTTATTTTCCATTATTTATTCCTTAACTGTGTTTGACTGTTGTTTGTGTGAATTGGGGCCAAAAACAAATGTTTTGGGTTTATAGCACAGACATGAATCAGATTGCCAAATTGTTTAATGTTTCTCTTTTAAACACTGTGTGTTTAATAAATTGTCACATCTTTTGTTTGAGATACAAATTGGTGTTCGGAATGAATTGTTCACAAATTCTGGGATTGGTTATTCAGAAGTCTGGTTAGGAACCATTGGAGTAATTATTGAGGGTCTTAAGGGTTTCAGTTTTCAATGTTGTGAATACAGAGGTAGAAAGCTGATTTGGTTCGGCTGGTTGTCTGTCTCTGGGTTGTAACGTCACTTCAATGGGTTCACAGAGCACGTACAGCAAAGCCAGTGATTGTTAAATGTAAAGCAACTTGCTTAGAGTTTCAGATGGCCACTTTTATATCTATGTACTACTCCTCAAAGGAATGATTTACCCTCACTGCAACACTTGTGTTTGGAAGGCAGACCGAAGTCTTTCACCCTCATATTCTTAACACCCAACCACATGTATATAACACATTGTTGGGAACGAGGGTGAAACTGGCTCAGGAGTGTGATCAATGTAAATACAGGCAGATATCCCAATTTGAATGAGGGCAAAGCATAAGAGTGCAGGAACTTCATATGAATACATGGGTTCCTGCAAAGGTAGTACAGCATTCTATATAGCCCAGGCTATATGGTATTCTCATAAATGATGGTTAAATCCTCTAATAAAACAGATGACCTATCTTAGTTGTACATGACCAACCATCCATCATAGAAGAACATGACTCTGTAACTGAAAATAACAGAACAAACAGCAACTGGAGATTCATAAAACATAGTACACATCCATCCACAACAACAGTGAGGCTACACAGTCAGGCCATGATCCTGTCATTTTGCTAATCCATCAAAGCATTATCTTAATGTTTAAAGGTGATCATCTACTGATGTCCATTCTTGTATATGTTTATTTAAACAGGTTTCCTATTTTTCAGAGAGACAAAAGGGATGTGGTATTATTGCATCAATCTAAGAAAGGCAATATACCTTTTAGACAGCTAGATGAACATCATGATATCTAATTCTTTACGTGTTCTCCAAATTATTCTCTATACATAAATCAATCAGCCAGCCAGTTAAAGAAGTAAACAGTTGGTTAGTCAGTCTGTTAGTTAGCCAGTCAACAATGTATGTAATACAATAGTAATCTATTACTACAGGCTATTACTATAGAGGCTGGTAACTCAGCCTGTATATGCAAGTCTGAGATGTCAGATTAATGTATATAGATGTTAATAACCTTCCAGACATCTGACTCAGTTCAAGTCTGACTCTGTCATGTATGTTATGTGTGCTAAGATACAGAAAAGCACACCATATGTTGGGGCCAACATGATTTGTACCCACCCCTGCATAACAGCACCCACCACACACACACTACCCTGACTTTGATGAAAAACAATGGCATTTAAATTCCCAGCCTTTAGCTCCTTGTACCTGTACACTGGGACATATGGCAGGGACACCAGTTTTTGCTAATTGATCCCCAATATTTTCTACTTCTGAGTGCAATTAATTGAGGTGGACAATGGGGACCCAGTGGATGTGGTGTACCTAGACTTCCAAAAGGCCTTTGACAAGGTGCCGCACAAGAGGCTACTGCATAAGATAAGGATGCATGGCATTAAGGGTAAAGTATTAGCATGGATAGAGGATTGGTTGACTAACAGGAAGCAAAGAGTGGGGATAAATGAGTGCTATTCTAGCTGGCAGTCAGTGACTAGTGGTGTGCCTCAGGGATCAGTGTTGGGACCGCAATTATTTACAATTTATATAGATGACTTGGAGCTGGGGACCACGTGTAGGGTGTCAAAGTTTGCAGATGACACTAAGATGAATGGGAAAGCAAAGTGTGCAGAGGACTGTGAAACTTTGCAGAGGATCATAGATACATTGAGTGAGTGGGCAAAGGTCTGGCAGATGGAATACAATGTAAATAAATGTGAAGTCATACATTTTGGTAGGAGTAATAGTAAAAAGGATTATTACTTGAATGGTAAAAAGTTGCAGCATGCAGCTATGCAGAGGGACCTGGGTGTCCCTGTGCATGAATCACAGAAGGTAGGTCTGCAGGTACAACAAGTAATTAGGAAGGCCAATGGAATTTTGTCCTTCATTGCTAAAGGGATTGAAATAAAAAGCAGAGAGGTTATGTTGCAGCTGTACAAGGTGCTGGTGAGGCCACACCTAGAGTACTGTGTGCAGTTTTGGTCTCCTTACTTGAGAAAGGATGTATTGGCACTGGAGGGGGTGCAAAGGAGGTTCACTAGGTTGATTCCGGAGTTGAGGGGGTTGGCTTATGAGGAGAGACTGAGTAGATTGGGATTATATTCATTGGAATTCAGAAGATTGAGGGGGGATCTTTTTGAAACATATAAAATTATGAAGGGAATAGATAAGATAGAAGTAGAAAGGATGTTTCCACTAGCAGGTGAAGCTAGGACAAGAAGGCATAGCCTCAAGATTAGAGGGAGCAGATTTAGGACTGAACTGAGAAGGAATTTCTTCACCCAGAGGGTTGTTAATCTATGGAATTCCTTGCCCAGTGAAGTAGTTGACGCTACTTCGGTAAACGCTTTTTTAAAAAAAAAGGTAGATTTTTTTTGAACAATAAAGGAATTAAGGGATACGGTGAGAACGCGGGTAAGTGGATCTGAGTCCACGAAAGGATCAGCCATGATCTTATTGAATGGCAGAGCAGGCTTGAAGGGCCAGACGGCCTACTCCTGCTCCTAGTTCTTGTGTTCTTGTGATTTCTCGGGAATGGTACAGGATCGGGGAGCACAATTCTCGGGTGCTAAGGTATCATTCGCTAGCGCATTCATCATCTGGGTTTACTTGCATTGGATAGCAACTGACAAGCTGTCCATTCAGTCTAGCCAGTCCAGGACCACTTTATATTATACCTGAGCCCCCTCTTGGATCAGCTGTTCAAGTAGATGCATATGATGCTATGTGCAAGAGGATACAGAGCTCTCAAAGCAGTCTGGTCATTCAGTTCATGACCAACATCTTAAAGATAGAGCTAATAGTGATTCACCTGATTTGCTGTATTATACATAAGACATGGAGCAGAAATACACCACACACTGGTTGTCAAATCTACCTGTATAACATTTAATATACATTCAAAATTAACTCCTTGGCTGTGATGCATCGAGACATGAGAAAACATTAAAATAATTTTTCTTTTATAGTCTATTTTACATGACAATTGACAACTTTGCACGAACTATGAGGAAGGGTGGTGAATTAATGTTATTAGTTTATATTTACCACAGTGCAGAATTATCTCACTAATTAATCATGCACACAACCTTTCATCATTTCAAAATGAAAGCCTAGCGTCATGATGAAATATTACTACAAGCATTGTTGATAGATTGTACCTTATGTTAATGAGCACATTTATATACTTGTAATTAGTTTCTTTGCTCCATTTTTAATCATGTGTCCTTCATAAACACAGACATATGTTCCTATTTGATAATGACTATCACATGTATGGATTGTATTTGTGATTTACTACCAAGTAACACTCAAAGCTCCGTGTCCTTGCAAGTGATGAAGGAAGTGAAACCATCATTGATTTACTCTTTTTCAAATGTACAACAAAAGAAGAATAAAACAGCACATCATCAATTAAGAGCCACTAAATTGCAAAGTAATTTTCCTGCTGTAGAAGTAGATTATGCCAGTTTCAGCCTCATTATAGACACTGCTGTAAATCTCTCCTGACAGCTCCATTGACTCATTATACAGTCACTAGAAATTACCACATTCCTCAATTGTCCCAGCCCCCAAGACATGGTAGTAAATCCTGAAAGGAAATCTGAGTGAACTAGATGTGAGAAATGTGCAGCCTGGGATTTGTCTTGATATTGTCAATTCCTGTTAATTCAACAACTCAGCTTATATTCAAGCATAAAGTAACTGAAAATTCGGAGATTGCCAAAACCCAATATTTTGAAGCATTGCAAAGGTTTAACATTGATAGCTTTGGCCAGCATCCAAACCTTTGAAGTGAACTTCTACTATTTTGTAAGTGACATACTGATGGACTAAATTTGAAACCCTGGAAATGTGTGAGGGAATCATAATGCATTTTAATAGGAGACCATTGAGTGTGATGCAGGCAGTGTTTCATGCTGCCTGGTTGTTTTCTGTGACTTCAACACTCAGCGTGAGCTCACCATGTGGTAGTTGGCTGGACATATTAGGAGGGAGCGATTATCATGCATGTGTCCTGTTGTGTGTTCTGATTATCACACTCTGAAAGAATCACACTTCAGGCTTACAAAGTTTAGAGTGCTTAAGTTTCTAATCCAACTTGCCATGCTACCTGGTCAAGATATCTGTGTAAACCAATGTCATCTTACACACAACCTTATTCTCCAGTGCAGTATGAATGTGACCTTCTAGATCTTCACAATCAATACAGAATGGTTCGGCCACAACTGGAGAACTGCATGCAGTTCTGGTCATCGTGTCATAGGAAAGGTGTGATTACATTGGAGAGGGTGCAGAAAAGGCTCACCAGGATGTTGCCAGGGCTGGAGGAAAGATTGGATGGGCTGAGGCTGTTTTCCTTAGCAACAAAGTTTGACAGGGAATCTGATAAGTTTAAAACTGAATTTGAATATGAAGACACTTTTGCCATTAGCAGAGAGCACAATAACCAGGGGTCATAAATTTAAGAGATAGAAAGCTAATTGGAGGGTAGAGGAGAAATGTTTTCACAATTTGATGGGAATCTGAACTCGCTGCCTAAAAGGGTGGTTGAGTCACTACCTGAAAACATTTAAGCAGTATGTAGATATCATGTGCATTGCTGTAGCCTCCAAGTTGTGGACCAAAAGCTGGAAAATGGGATTAATGCCATAAGATGCCAATTCAGTTCACTCCAAGTGATAGCAAGAAATGGTTGGAGACATTGGATACTGCAAAGACTAAAGGTCCAGACAATATTCTGGCAATAGTACTGAAGGCCTGTGCTCCAGAACTTGCTGCTCCCCTACCCAAGCTGTTCTGGCACAGCTATATTGTTGGCATCTACCCAACAATGTGGAAAATTGTCTAGGTATGTCCTGTACACAAAAAGTAGGACAAATCCAACCCAGCCACTTAGCGTTCCATCAGTCTACTGTCAATCATCAGTAAAGTGATGGAAGGTGTCATCATCAGCACTATCAAGTAGCATCTGCTGAGCAATAACCTGCTCAGTGATGCCCAGTTTGCGTTCCACCAGGGCCACTCGGCTCCTAACCTTGTTACAGCCTTGGTTCAAACATGGACAAAAGAGCTGAATTCCAGAGGTGAGGTGAGAATGTTAGCCCTTGATGTCAAATGTGGCCTTGATAGAGTGTGGCATCAAGAAACCCTGGGTATCGGGCACACTCTCTGCTGGTTGGAGTCATACCTGGCACATAAGATGATTATGGTTGTGGGAGGTCAGTCATCTCAGCTCCAGGACATCTCTGCAGGAGTTCCTCAGGATAGTGTCATCTTCACTACTTCATCAATTACCCACCCTCCCCTCCATAATAGGGTCAGGATGTTTGCTGATGATTGCACAACATTCAGCACCATTCACGACCCCTCCGATACTGAAGCAGTCCATGGTCAAATGCAACAAGATCTGGACAATATCCAGGCTTAAGCTGACAAGTGGCAAGTAACATTCGAGGAAAACAAATGCCCAGGGAATGACCATCTCCAATAAGATACAATCTAACCACCACCCCTTGACATTCAATGGTGTTACCATCATTAAAATCACGTCCTTGATGTAACCATTGACCGGAAACTCAACTGAACCTGCTACAAGAGCAGGTCAGAGGCCAGGAATACTACAGTTAGTAACTCACCTTCTTGAGTCTCCAAAGCCTGTCCATCATCTCCAAGGTGCAGGTCGGGAGTGTGATAGAATACTCCTCATTTACCTGGATGGGTGCAGCTCCAGCAACACTGAAGAAGTTTGACACCATCCACAGGCAACATGAGCAAAGACCCCTCCCAACCCGGTTATAGCCTCTTCCTCAGCAAATACACTATTGCTTCTTTTCCCTAAGGCCATGGGTAAGCTACACTGCACTCGAGCAAGGTGGGGCGGTGGGGGGGGGTGTGGATTGAGATAGATTGTGGCTTTGATATACATTTCTGTAGTTGCATTTTCAGAATTTGAAACAGAAATTGAATCTTCAGCTTCTGACTACTTTTTCAGAATTGGCAGGTACTACAAGTAGGCATCATATGTTTGGCAATCCTGAACATCCAGTGAGGACTTAAACTCAAAGACATTGTTGGTCAGCAGTAGTTACTTTCGTTACTGCACCATCTCTGACCTGCGTTCCATTTGACTCCCCACTGCTCACCCAGTGGATGAATGTACTAATTCAGGCAGGGTAGCTTTTACCTAATGCAGCAATGCTTATGTTATCCACTGTCACAAAAGAAACTAGGAAGTTGGGTAACATGGCATTGGAAGACCCAAAAGATGTTTATTACAGTTCATTCGTATGTGCAAACATTGTGTACACTGGCAATTCAGTATCTGGTCTACCATTAAACAATATGGTTACAAAGAGTTGTAGAAAGTGGGGCTTCTATCACATGTCATGCATCAAGTAGCCAGGGTTAAGATAGAGGCTGAGATCATTTATATCCTCAGGTCACATGCTAAAGATCCAATGACTACATCATGAACATGTCTCTTAAACTTTTACTGACATATCAAATGTGACACATAACATATCTTCCCTCTACTCCTTAACCACTGCAAGCTCCATTTATTATATTAGCAAAATCCACATGCGTGTAATACTTGAAAAAACCTTATTTGAATTCAACAAAAATCAAAACCAGGGACATTTCAAAATTGATATCAGGACGTCGTTCTGTGTGCATCATGCATCATAGATTGAGTTTGTCACAATAATTCTCAGTTTGGTACAAAATAAACAGTCATTACTACCTGAAATGACTTTAGAACATAGAACATAGAACATTACAGCGCAGTACAGGCCCTTCGGCCCTCGATGTTGCGCCGACCTGTGAAACCAATCTGAAGCCCATCTAACCTAAACTATTCCATTA
>NC_063353.1:11056371-11076585 GCF_021869965.1 Rhincodon typus | reverse complement strand
TATCACCCCTCAATTTAAAGCTATGTCCCCTCGTGCTAGCCATCACCGTCCGAAGAAAAAGGCTCTCGCTGTCCACCCTATATAATCCTCTGATCATCTTGTATGTCTCTATCAAGTCACCTCTTAACCTTCTGCTCTCTAACGAAAACAGCCTCAAGTCCCTCAGCCTTTCCTCATAAGACCTTCCCTCCATACCAGGCAACATCCTGGTAAATCTCCTCTGCACCCTTTCCAATGCTTCCACATCCTTCCTATAATGCGGCGACCAGAACTGTACGCAATACTCCAAGTGTGGCCGCACCAGAGTTTAGTACAGCTGCAACATGACCTCATGTCTCCGAAACTCAATCCCTCTACCTATAAAACCTAACACACCGTACACCTTCTTAACAACCCTATCAACCTGGGTGGCAACTTTCATTGATCTTCTTTACTTATTATGAAGATTTTCTGCAATTCTCTTGAAGCTGTAAGATGAATTATTTGGAATGCAGCTCCAAAGCAAGGAATTCGAAAATCAAGTGTGGAGACCAGTGTATCCAATGTGTGACCTCATGTCCTGCATGTGTAGTAACTAAAATTAATGACAAAGATTTGGAGATGTCACAGATTGAGCACACCGATCTCTACAGCTGATCCTTCCATTAGCTGTGTTTACAGCATCACCAGTAGATCATACCATAGTGTGTTTATTGAAACATTAAACCAGTGGAAGTAACTGGACCATTAGGGTAACATCCTGTTGCAGTCAAATAAATGATATATGACCGTGTAGATTTCTGAAAAAGCTTCTGGTATGCTGTTTTATCACATTTAACATAACCATATGATTACATTTCAATGTGTACAGAATCTGTGTAGGAAATAATGTACATCTAAAAATGTAATCACTGGAAATGTCTGTTTATATCTGGCTTTATTTCGCTAAAATTGCAAGTACAGGGGTGACATTTTAATTCTCTCAAAACCGTTACATATGGTCAGTGAAAATCAGGCACAATATCACTTCATCTGTAGCAGGAGTGAAGTGCAGGCCTCTCTCATCGACTTTCGATAATACACTTTTAAAATCTTCTTTATTTAATACATGCATTGAAGGATCCAATTAACAAATAGCTTATGCTAATCTTAAGCCTGAGGTTTTTGAATTCAAAAATGGTTGCTATTGAGAGGGAAACAAACAGTGCTGTTTTAGAGAATAAATCCACATTGAAAGAAATATTCACTGTAATAATCTGTTCCAGCATGCAAGATTCTATCCTTAGCTCTTTACCTGAATTTTCCAGTTTTGACTCTATCTAATGGGTATATAACTGAGCATTATCCAGCAAATATTTTTCTGATTTTTTTTCTTTCTGTATGCAACTGTTAAATATGATTACAACTGAATAAATATTTTCTTTTACCAATTCGTAATTGTTTAAAGTGATAAGAGTTGCAGAGGAGCAGTTTTCCTTTAACTATTTAATCTGACCGTATGCATATTTGTGTGGGAGGGGGGTGGAAAGAGAGCGCTGTTTCAAGAGTTTTCCTCTTAAAACATTTCTTTCTGTTCCCTCTGTCCAGAGTGCTGCTGCAATCTCTGCTACAGTTAGTGATGACAACAAAATCATCGTGTCACTCCAGCCATCTGATGTGACGAATGGATCTTCTCTGTACTATGTGAAGATAACACAGTCTGTTAACCTGACTAATTATAAACTGCAGTTCAAAGACTTCAACAGTACGCTCCCTCCTCCTGTGGTCTTCAATGCTTCTTACCATGGGATCTACTACTTAGTGACCCTACTGACTGGCAACTCAAAATCAACCGTTAAGCCAGTACATTTAGTTGCTGTACTAACAAGTAAGCAACTTTTGTTTGTTTATTATGTTCATCAGTAAGTCAATTATAATTTAATGGATGCTGAGCAACGTGTCATGCCTTTGGAAGGTCAGTTATCTAGAGCAGAAGAGAGAAACCTGGTTTCTCAGCATCTCCTACAGCCTCTGGATGTCGTTTACTTCATGTGATGTCTTTGGAACATGGAGTTCCACATATAGCACTTAGTAACTGCTCAGGTTTATAGAATATTCCTAATGTTTTGCATCAGCCTTGATTAATCTCCAAAGATAATTTTCTGTTTGACATTCAGAATCATTGATATTAAATTACATGAAAATCCTGCATATTAATATATGGAAGGAAAGTGTCAACCTGTAATTACTTAATCGCATTTGGCTTAATTTTACGAAATATTGCTTAGATTACCTATTTCCTCTCAGTTATATATAAGGTGTTACAGAAACTTCAGTATCTGCTTGGTGAAATTGACAGCAATGAATGCATTTACTGTTGCAAGTTTAACGCTTGAATGATGTAAGTCACTAGATCAGTGTAGAAAAGTTTAATCAGTATTTAGCTAAGGTTGCACTTGACTCCCCTAAGCGTATCCATTACCTATAAGGCACAAGTCAGGAGTGTGATGGAATTTTCCCCACTTGCTTGATGAGTGCAGCTCCAACAACACTCAAGCTTGACACCATCAAGGACAAAACAGCCTACGTTATTAGCATCACATCGACAAGAATTCACTCACTCCACCACTGATTTTTAGCAACAGTGTGCATTACCTTCAAATTAGACTGCAAAAATTCACAAAGGCTCCCTTTACTACACCTTCCAAACTCTCAACCTCTTCCATCTGAAAGGACCAGGGCAGCAGATAAGAAAAGTTCCCATCTAAGCCACGCACAACGTGACTTGGAAATCTAATGCCATTCCTTCATTGTGTCTTGGTAAAAATCCTGGAACTTTCTCTCTAACAGCACTGTGGGTGTACGAGGCTGCGGAATTTCAGGAAGGCAGTTCAGCACCACCTTCTCATGGGCAACCAGCAGGAAACGGTGGACTATCTGAATGAGTTCTTTTTAAATCCTAAGATAGGTTGTGTTTGTTAATAGGTGACTTTCCAATTCCTAATTCACAATGGGGAAGCCACACTCAAAAATAGATATACAGCATTATGACCCGATTAAAGTATTTTTGACAATGTAGTCAACTTATAAACAACAAACTTATATTTGTTTCTATTCCAATTTCATTAATAGAAAAATTGGAGCATCATGTGGAACAAGTTTCAATTGCAGTAATGAACATTGATCTTCATAAACTTTTTACATTATTGCATTACAGTTATTAATCTCAGTTAAAATAAAGTTGATACCTGTGTCACAAAGGCCAATTTATTTGCCATATAAGTACACCAACTGCTTTATATTAATATTGTACCAAATAATCTCTTATCTGAAGAGATTACCTGGATCTATTGAGTAAGTAATAAATCGATTTCCATTAAATACAATGACAACATCTCAGTCAAGCAAAGTGCCTTGATGGATAAAATAGAGCAGTAGCCAGATTTGATAAATTACTTACTTTACTTATCCTATCCCTAACTGTTAATTTCTTACAAAAAAAACTGGCTGTAATGCAGGTGTCAATATTTTTACTCTAAGCCGCCTCTTGAGATATTTTTTAAGTGGGCTAATTATTAATCGATGAAGACTCCTGTTTGCTTTCCAGGATTGTTTTTCATTCTCATTTGCCTTCATTGGGTGATGCACCACATAGTAATAGTATTTTCTGTGCTTGTGTTGAAATTTGGGGGATTTAGAGTCACACAGGAGCAGAATTAGAAGAAATCACCATTTTTTGTCAATAATCATCACTGCTCCATTGAAGTTAAGCCTATAACACAAGAGGAAAGCATTAATTTCCTGGATACCACAGTATTTAAATTGACACATGGTAACAGGAATAAGTTAGCAATCGATCTTTTTAAAAAAAAAACATACACTTCCTGTGCATAAAATGCCAACACCCTAAATATGCTTTCTGTGAACTGATGAGGTCACACCTAAGCAGCTGCATGTTTGTTTCCAACATACTGTGCCTCTAGTAATTAACGGTATGAGTTATGGGTTTGAAATGTGATAATACATAAATGTAACTTTTAGTATGTGAAACTGTTGAATTCTTAAATATCCAATTGAATACAATATTCATTACAGTAGCCTTCACTACATTTCCCATTTACCCCCAGAGTAGCTTCTGAACACCTGTAGACATTAGTGAGAAACTCAACATTTCAGTAGCCAGGAATTCATTACTTTAATTTTCACGGCTTCCATGCACCCGAATGTCCCTTTGTTGATTGATTTGTAACCTGCCTCTCTCCCCTATCCAGCTCCTACTTCCTCTCCTGCTCATCCTAACCAACTAGTTTCACTCTCAGATGTCTGTTCCCGTTTGTTCACGGCATTACTCACCACCTCGGTGCAACTACAATCACAATTCGCTTCTCTCCAAAATTTTCATTTGATAGGTGCACTATGTATGTACTGTGCAGGGGGAGAACTTTTCTCCAGTTGTTTTCTCTTGCGATTGAATTTGGCTGGGCACTTTGGAGGTTTCAGAATGGAAATTGCCCACTATCCCATGTATTTTGAGCCTTGCTGTAGTGCGTTGATCCATTCCCTGTTTGTATCAGGCACAGATATCGCGTGAACAAGGACTCCAGTGAGAGGCTGCAGAAAACAGGGAAGGTAATGATTGTTAAAATAAGAGATTGGTGGCTGTCAGTTTTACAAGTGACCTTAACCCATTTACTTTAAGCAGATTAACTCCTGCCCAGTGCATTTCCCACCAGAATGTAATAGCTTAAATATTATGTGCTTCTCTCGTATAAAATTTTTCTCGACCTTTTGCAGTGAACAAGTTAGTGTAATGTAGACTGGTGTCGGCACTCAAACAATATAATGCAATTATATGTGTCAAATCTTTACACTCATACATCCCTGTCAACAGACTATTTTGAGGTTCTAAAACTGTTCATGTTCACAATTTGTTCTCTCTTCTAACTTTTATAAATATATACACCTTCATAATAAACTCTAGGAATGGCAAACTCAACAACAAATTATCATTCAGAGATAGCAAGAACTGCAGATGCCAGAGTCAGAGATAACACAGTGTGGAGCTGGAGAACCAGCAGGCTAGACAGCATCAGAGGAGCAGGAAAGTTGACGTTTCGGGCCGGGACCCTTCAGAAATCTTCAGAAACAATTTATCATTGTTCTGTGCTATATTCTTTTTCCTCTTGGTCCTGCCCATACATCTTCACTAATCATGTACTTATCAGAAAGATTCATAGCAAACTTTACTGGAAGACAGCATAAAAGATGTCATCAGTGTGAGAGCCAATTTTCAACTTGTGTTCCTGAATCAATTTGAGTTTACATGTTGACCTGAAAATGAAGTCTATAGGCAGAGTTTAATGTTGGGAGGAAGAGGCACATAATACAGTGGGAATGTATGGGGAGGAGACCCCATCACCATCTCAATTTCTCCAGTTAATTCCAGGCAACGTTGACAATGTCCTTCCATCCAGATGCCAATTAAGCCTTTTAAATGGCACCTTGAATACTTCATCCTGCCACACTAGTGTTTAACCAGTGGAAGATGGGCACACACTTTTTAGGCAAACAATAGGTAAACCTTGGGCAGTATGTCTGTAGTGTGATGGCCTCTTGTCTGGAATCTTGTGTCCAATGGAGAGAGCTGCAGAGCTAAGGAGGCATCTGAGGGAAGCTCCCTCCTCCGTCCACTCCCACTCAGTCCTCAGCAGTTTACAAATACCTATCCCTCCCTGGCAGCACATGATGAGCCAGCTCCACTCATCTTTATCTCCAGTGACAATCTTCCCCTTTAGGCCTGTTGCAGAACTGGCGGTCACTCCCAGTACTGGGGAACTGCTGGTCTCCAATGTAGTCAGTAGCCCTTGGAGGCAGGTCATCCATGCAAACTGTCCCTTGTGGAGCCGGAAACACTGATAGCAGCGGTAGGATTCCCAATTGGTACCTAATCCCAACATGGCTCCTAGAAATTGCCATAGCAGGGCACCACCAGTTCTTAACTTAGTGGATAGGTTTGCAGGCCTGATCTTTAAATTCTGCCTTACGTTTGATTTTTCAACATAGACAGCATGACAATACATAATTGGACAAAGAGAAAACACAGCAGGGATAATTTCTAGTGCTCTGGAGCCTTGCTGCTGGGAGTTCTTAATGGAGACTCTAGTACACAAGATAAGCTAAAATTTTCAAACTGTGTAATTAAGGAACATAGCTTCTGGCTGAGTGTGTGAAATCAGAAGTTTGTGTGTGTTCGAGGAAAATACATATGATATAGATGCAATTTCAAACTTAAAAGTCTAGGGTTTTCTAATGAAGAATAGTGATGTTGATCATTGGAAAACAGCCTGTACATGCTACTTGAATGTAGTGCTGTTGCTGCTGCCCTTGCCAACTCCTAGATTTAATTTACTTGTTTGATCGAATAGTGACAGGTCAGGCCATTGCAGTGTCACATTTTGCTCACTTGGAAATGTAATTAAGGTTACATTTGAAAATCGGTGTCAACAAAAACTCTCTTAACACACTGCACCAAAAGCAAATTGGCCATCCAGACTAGTGCCTTTCCAATTTATATGCAGTTGTACAATCAACCTGAAAATAGTTGATCCTAATCGGTATTCAATGTCTTTCGACTGTTCCCTTCGGTCCTGTGCTTCGTTGTCCTTTATGTGATTGTTGAGATTTGTGCTGATTTCTGATAAAGAATTCAATATTGAGTCCTTCAGAAATTTCCATTTTGCGATATGAAAATGCTCTCAATAACTACAATGGATGATGTTATAACCCAATTCAACCACTTTTTAAAATCAGTAGTGCTAAATTTCTATCAGTAAGGCCAAATCATACTTGCTTTTGCATGTGCCATTGCTTTAGATTTCCCACTGGATATGGTTTCCTATTCCAGTCAGCCATCATTTAAGATCAACATCAACTTAGTCTACTTGATGCCAAGGCATGCATTGATGTCTTAATTGTTTTAAAATTTCCTGTACAGAAATGGGAATTAAGATGTTTATTATTATCTGGCATGGAAAATACATCAAATTTCAAGATTTTTTTAAAAAACACTTCTTTTGTTGCAAAGAAGACTTCAATGGCACATTAGCCATACAAGGCTGCAATATGTTATCTTAGATTGTGAAGTCACTGTTTTGTGTCCTCAGTTTTCAATTAAACAGGCTCCAAATCTCAGGCACGCCATCAGTCAACATACAGAGAATTCTCTTCAAACAGCCGTCGCAAATCAGTACATTCAATTACTTTTGAAGACTGACTCTTTCTCGAGATCAGAAAATAAATTTCTCGCCACAGAAGAGGATGGAATTTATTGACTGTAAAATTCATCCATGTCTCAGATGCTCATGGGTTCAATCTCCCCTCCAGGATTTGAGCATGAAATCTAATCTGACACTCTGGTGCAAGAATGAGGAAGTGCTAGATTGGCATTGCCTTTCGTGTGAGTCATTAAACTAAGATCCTGGTCACCTCCTTAAATGGATATGATGAGTTACTCAGCCCTATTTGCAGAATAGCACAGGAATTCTCCATTGTCCTGAAAAAACATTGATCCTTCAACCAACGAAAAGGAGCCAGTTTAACTGCCCCCAATCTTACCACTGTTTGAGGAGCTTGCTGTATGATAGTTTGCCTCCAGAACAAGAAGGAAAACACTTCAAATGTAAATAATCTACTTTGAAACATTTTGGGACATCCAAAGCAAACGAAAGGTCTCATTGAGATGCAAATTCAATTATTTACTCTTTGTGAAGGTGAGGAAAGAGGTGTACTTTAGAAATTGCAGATAAAACACAGCCCTTTAGTCTGGTGATTTTTTTTCATTCAAGAGGTGTGAATGTCAATGGCAAGGCCAGTATTTATCCCAATTCCAACGCATTATACAAGAGAAAGTCACCACCTTGAACTGATGCTGTTCATGTAGGTTAGATATATCAATAGTGCTGTAAGGGAGGGATTCCAAATTTTTCAAAATTCCAAAATGTTGATCCATTGACAGTGAAGGAATGGCGATATCTTTACAAATGTGGCATGGAGAGGAACAGAGGTAGTAGTCTAGCTGGAGCAACACAGCAGGCCAGGCAGCATCAGAAGAGCAGGAAAGCTGACGTTTCGGGTCGGGACCCTTCTTCAGAAAATATTCTTTTTCAGAAATTTTCTGAAGAAGGGTCCTGACACAAAATGTCAGCTTTATTGCTCCCCTGATGCTGTCTGGCCTGCTGTGTTCCTCCATCTCTCCACTGTGTTATCTCTGACTCCAGCATCAGCAGTTCTTGCTATCTCCCAGGTAGTAGTTTCATGTGCCTGCAGATCTGATTAATTTCAGGTGGTAGAGGCTTGGACGTTGGCATATGTCTGCAAAGTGAGTTCGTTATGAGTTGTTTTACAGGCTGCTTTGTTTCTTAGTATAAACCTATCTCTTTAGGGGTCAGTTTTACAAAAACAAAATTTTTTTTAGATTCCAATGGCAGCTACATGAAACAGCTCCTTCCTTTACATAATTAATCTCCATGGGAGCTACGTTGTTACTCATCCACTCATGTTAAAATGGTTTAACTATGACTAACACTTTCTCCATCTTTGCTAGAACCACTCCCAGTCAACAGTGTGGCTGTATACGACTACAAACAATCCCCACAAACTGGAGTTCTGTTTGACATTCAATACCCAAAGCAGACCACTAACTTTTTCTCAAGATTAAAATTAAGTTACTTGGAAGGCAGTTATTATCGAACATCACTCCACAAAGGTAAGAAAACATTTCTGACTTCCAGCGATTTGTTAGAACATCAGAATAAAAGAAATAGGAGCAGGAGTAGGCCATCTGGCCCCTCGAGCCTGCTCTGCCATTCAATAAGATCATGGCTGATCTTTTTGTGGACTCGGCTCCACCTACCTGCCCGTTCACCATAACCCTTAATTCCTTTATTGTTCAAAAATCTATCTGTCTTTAAATAATTTTCATGTTAATTGCAGATTTTGGTACAAAAGTATATTGTTGCAGATTGTACTTGAATGTCTAATTGTTGTTGGGCCAATTCTATCCGATGTACTTTGTGATGTGGTAAAGTTGGTCGAGGTAGGTGAGTTAGTCAAAAAAAAAATCAGTTGGAAAAGGATTACTTTGCAGAGATTGGGGAGAAAGCTGGTATGTCAGACCAACTGAGTGGCTCCTTCAAAGAACAAGTACAGGGTGATACAAACTCAATATAGAGCTGTAACATTTTAAAAAGACATTTGAATTCCAAGTTATTAACTGACAACATCATGCAATAACATTGCATGATTTAAAACAGAAAATATCTCCTGACAAAAGAATACATGATAACACTGCATTTCTTAAGAAGTTCCCATGCCATCCCAGCACCGCACCATTAGGTTTCTAATTTTATGTGAAAAGTTCATCTCGCATTGCAGTTTCTTGAGTATTCACTCAATTCTGTTGGAACCAAACCAATAGCTGTCTCAGGTCCCATACATACACTGCATTTCTTGTCCTATCCCAGACTGCCATTTTAAACTCCCAGATCTCTCTGCAATGATTCCAGTGTTGATATTTTCCACTTGTTTTATAAGACAGATCTTTAATTTTTCATAAACTTGGGTTTTCCATTCAAAGTAAGGTTTCCATTTGCATCTTTGTACATTGCCGCACAAAAGCTAGTTTCTTCTAGTTTCTGCTGCTCCTGTCTGTCATTCTGGCAGATGGTTCCCAGACTGACTACCCTCACAGATTGGGGAAAACAGCAAAGATATATTAAAACCAAGGAACCTTCTTTTCTCAACCCATCTCCATGGCAATGTGACACATGGTGTTTAGTTTCAGATAGAAATGCAAATCAACTATGTTTGATATTATACTTTTCCCTTGATCTGAACAGTATGTAGATAGTTCAAAATATTGTTTTGTTTAGTGGTTGCGTTCAAAATCTTCTCTGATCTGAGGGAATGAATAGGTTACCGTGGGGGGAGAGGAGGGAGATTTACACCCGTACTTCAAAGCTTCTCTTGGGTTATCCCAAACACAGACTATCTCCTAAAAAGACATTCAGAGAGGCTATTATAACCCCAGGTGTGAATATTTCTAACCACCATCCCAGCAACAAATTAGAATTTCCCTTTTGATGTGCAGCTCTGGACCTAATTATAAATACTTTAGACCTCCATAACATATCAATCGAAAGATATATTCCTAAAATACAATCCTATGACATTACACTTTCAGGAAGGGCCAATGATCTCCTTCTGTACTATATAATTGTATGAAATTTGGATTTGTTCACTGTTCTTAAGATATCCACTCTCTTTAGGCACTGCAACACTTTCATTAAATGAACTGATCAACTTCATTTAGCTGCTTCTCAAATTTGACTGAGCAATTTGTTGCATTTTGAATCAAAGAATGTCTCCTATTTCTAATATAAGGAAATGATTACAGGTGCTTTAGAAAATTATCACATTTCCTCGTTGGAAGCATTTACTGTTCTAACTTCCTTGCACACAGCCTCACTGTCTGTTGCCTTGTCTGTTTCTTCAACCTCTGTGTTCACTTGGTGTCCTTCCCCTTTCCCTCCCACCAAAATGCTGTTGAGTCTAGCTAAATTGAAAATTTGGATGTTTGTTACAAAAAGATACAGTGGGTTAATGAACCAAGGTGGGTAGATAGAATACAGGTCAACCATAATCTCATTGAATGGGGGGCAGATTTTAGGGGCTGAATGCCCTACAGCTTTTCCTATATTCCTCTCCCCTGGTTTCTGTTTACACTGTCTCCCTTTGTCATTCCTCTCCATTCACCACCCCATCTTCCTTATCAATTTACAGTGCTCTCTGGGACAGATACACTTAAACATTTTCCTAAGAGATTTTCAAACAAGTCTCAATCATCCTTCCTCATCAAAGAAGGAACTCGTGGCTGTGACTAACTTCTTTGTTACTTTTTTTGATGTGCAGCTTTTTTTTTAAGAAAACTGTCAGCTGCTTTTTAAACTTGGAACTTCATGGAAGACTGTGAAATCTCACTCTCTGTAGCAAGTTACATTTATATTGTACCATACCTTACTGTGGGAAAATTGGGCTCTGTCTACTGTGATCCTGCTTGATTTGCATCCCTAAGAAGCACTGTGCTTCCCTTTACAGTGCCTTTCTGGGACTCCAGAGTCAGAAACAAAACCCTTCTGAGGAAACATCACTGGACCCGAAAATGTTAACTTTACCTTCTCTCCACGGAAGATGCCAGACCTGCTGAGATTTCCCAGCAATTTCAATTTTTGTTTCTGATTTCCTGCATGCAGTTCTGTGTGTGTGTTTTTTAAACTTCAGATTCAGGTTTTTCCCTGATATTGACTATTGCTGCACATTGGTGAACGTTTTCAACTCAAAGTTCCCAGAAGGAACCTTTTGTGAAGGGCAGTTTCAGACTACTATCTCAATGTTAGCTCTATTGCTGAACCTTTTTTGCCTTGAATTTACAACATAACTCCAATTGTCTCCAAGAGATTAAACTGGACAGGCTGCGAGTATATTTCAAGCACACAACCCTGTGGGTCTAATACTTTATAAAAGACATAGACTCCAGAATGAATTACAGTATTATGTGATTGCATTGTATAAAAGGTAAATTATTTAACAGTTAACATATGTACAGCTAATGTAAACAGTTAATGCATGAATGTTTAATGTAATCTATTGGATTCGTTTCTTCATCTTAGGCCTTTGAAATGAAATTTTCCAGGTCATTTACCACTTTTTGACCCCATGTTGTTCTGTGATTTTGTTTGACTCTCCCAGATGATTATAGAGTTGTTGGGTGGTGGGGGTAGAAAGCATCCACTTATGAGGCTTCCAGCATCAAGTGTGTGGGTCAGGTTTGAAAGTCCAGCTTCTGTTTCCTCACACATCCTCTCGAATGTGACTTTTGACACAATCGAAAATTATTTATTCTATAAATGATTCAGGATCCATTTCGACGGATTGGGTGAGATTTGAACTCATCCATGAGGTACCCTTTTGCAGATAGATGAAAGTGGGCCCCATGCGGTCTAATGTGGTTTAGTTTGATACTAATCGTGCAATTTATAGTGTAAATGCAGCGTTTATACAGAGTTTGGTCTGACAGCGGAATGGAGAGAGATTTACAGGAGCAATTGTTTGTTTCCCAATTAGTTTGGGACTCCCCACACAATTTACACAGCACAAGTTTAGTTTTGGTGTGAGATCTCATTGGGCAATTTCTAAACCTGCGCCACAAATGAGATTAATGCAGAATATGCATATGAAGCATAATAAAAGAAAAGTGCTGCAAATGTGAAGATTCCTGAACAAGTATGAAGCATTTCATACAAATGTTAACTTTCTGTTCTTGAGAAAATGGACTGCAAACAGTTGGTCAGCAACAAAATATCTTTTCTTTTCATGCACTGGCAAGAGTTTGGTGGTATTTTGGGAATGGTCTATCCTTCTAGCTTATTCCAAAATAACATGTTGATGCGTAATGGCAATCCTATAGTGCAATATTCGGTACAGTTTCCAAATGAACATCGCTCAATCACCATTTATGAGAAAATGATGAAGACGGGAGCCTTAGAAAATTGGTTCCTTTTTTAAATTACCCTTTTTTCTAATTTAAAGGCTTCTAAAATAAATTTGCAGTGCTTAATCTGTGATGTAACTGTGTTGTGTTGTTTACTGTCGATAATTTTTAAAAACAGATTTTCTGAAGGGCAAGTTAATTTTCAACACTTGGCTACCTGGAACATGCTACAGTAACATTACATTCCAACTGGTGGCAGAGGCAAATGTCAATCAAGTTCCATTAATGGAGTACAGTGCCATTAGCCATGAGCCAAAACATCATCGAACAGGTAAAACTGCCTTTACAAACGGTAACATTGAAGCTCAGTGGTAGCAATAGGAATACATAATCTCTAGGCAGATAGAGAGAACTGACATTTGGGGCAGCATGGTGACTCAGTGGTTAGCACCTGCTACCTCTCAGCCCCGTGGACCTGGGTTCAACTCCAGCCTTGGATGTTCTTGGGAGGGTCAGTGTGGATTAAATGATGTTTCCACATTGTGGGGATTCTATGATTCTATGAACTTTGTAAGTTAGAACTTTGTAATAGCCAAAACACATACAGGATACATTCATGATATCACTTCCCTCCTAACACGTCCAGCCAACTACCACGTGGTTAGCTCATGCTAGAAGTTGAAGTCACAGAAAACAACCAGGCAGCTTGAAACACTGCCTGCATTACACTCAATGGTCTCCCATTAAACACGCAGTATGATCTCCTCACACGTTTCCAGGGTTTCAAATTTAGTCCATCTGTATCTCGCTTACAAAATAGTGGAAGATCACATCACTAGTTGCTGTTTGAATAGTATTTTATTTCCCTGATTCCCTGAGAGGAGACTGACAGGAGGGAAATAAACCAGTAGTGCTGGAATTAGTGTCAATACAGCGAGGTTCTGGAGGAACACAGCAGGTCAGGCAGCATCAGAGGAATAGGAGAGTCAATATTTCAGGCCTAGACCCTTCATCAGGACTGCTCCTGCTCCTCTGATGCTGCCTGACCTGCTATGTTCCTCCAGCTCCACACTGTATCAACTCTGACTCCAGCATCTGCAGTCCTTGCTATCTCTGGGTATTGGAATTATTCTTTATAAAAACATTTTTTTTTTCAGAAGATTCCTGTTGATTTAGCTCAATGATCTTCTCTTGGAATTTGAGCCAGATGCTTACAATTGCATTAGAACTTTCCTCCACATTTATTGCATTCTAGGCTTTTGAAATTTGGATTTGTGACATTAATGTCCATTGGTTGTTTTTGTCTTCCTACTAGAGTCGTTAGTTGGAGGATTTTCATATCGAACAAAGATGCATTTAGTTGCCTGACCCTTTCTGCATCCCAAAGGCCCGGAATTATGCTTTACACCCTTCATGATTCTTCTGTAATGTGGCTGTATGTTTTCTGAGGTAGAATGAATGAACCTGTATATCTTGCTTCAGAATAGAACTGCCCAGTGATCAGTAAAATGCAAGTGAAACTTGCTACTTATTGTTTAATGTCCTCTTAAGTGCCTAGTATCTAATTTATCTTAGTAATTATCTCAATATGATCAATAGATGCTTTTATACTTGTTTTAGCTTCTGTCAATGAAGAAATTCTAGCTGTTCTCTTGTTCAGTTGTGGATCCTGGTAAGAATAACCTTGTCTAATCCCACAGTAGGATCTTTTCTGAATCAGTATGAACTGTTTCAATATCCATTACCAGCATCATTTTTATTTGATTGCAGGCATCGCTGGCTGGGCCAGCATTTATAGACCAACCCCAACTGCCCTTGAGAAGGTGAACAGTTTTCTTGAACTGCTGCAGGCTTTGTGGTGTGGCTACATCTACAGTGTTATTGGGGAGGAAGTTCCAGGAGTGTAAACCAGCAACGTTGAAGAAATGGTATTGTAGTTCCAAATCAGGATAGTGTGCGGATTGGAGGGGAGCTCCCAGGTAGTGGTGGTGGTGTTCCTTTGTGCCTGCTGCCCTAGTCATTTGCAGGATTGGAAGATGCTGTCAAAGGAGGCATGGTGTGCTGCTGCAGTGCATCTTGTACATGGTACACACTGTATGTTGATGGCAGAGGGAGTGGATGTTGGCACATAGGGTACCAAGGATGTGGCTGCTTCGTCCTAGATGGTATCAAAATTGAGTGTCGTTGGAACTGCTCTAATGTAGGCAAGTGATGAATACTCCATCACACTCCTGAATTGTCCCTGAAGGACTGTGGATATATGTTAGGGGAGTTACTCACCACAGAATTTCCAAACTCTGACCTGCTACTGAAAAAACATCACTATTTACGTGGTATGTCCTTTTCTGGTTCTGGTTGATGGTAATTCTTAGAACATTGATGGCAGAGGATCCAGTGGTGGTAATTTGTTCCCATCTGAATCCATGCGCCATCTCACTTCATTTTTTTTTTAAAGTCTTATCAAACATGAAAAATTTATTTTTTTATTGCTTGCCCCTTTCAGGGCTATCATTATATCTGTTACCTGCTACTACTGAAGCTCCTGTTTCATTTTACATTCAAATATTCTAAACAGCAGTAGTCCTAAAGCTGTTCAACATGGGACTCCACTTATTTCTAATAACAGTTGTAAAAACATCACATTTTGTATTTAGAAAAAAAAAATGTTTTTGTCAGCAAGCTATCAGCATACTTAACTCTGCACAAAATTTACTACACACATTTTCAGCACGGAGTAGATGTATTGAGAGCTCAGGT
The DNA here is from genome assembly GCF_021869965.1 of Rhincodon typus. Taxonomy (NCBI): domain Eukaryota; kingdom Metazoa; phylum Chordata; class Chondrichthyes; order Orectolobiformes; family Rhincodontidae; genus Rhincodon; species Rhincodon typus. The sequence goes on along the minus strand of NC_063353.1, from coordinate 11,061,323 downwards.
ACAGATTTAGGGTTAGAAAGATTAATTTACCACTGGAATAGATGTTGAGCTGGCTACAAATCAGGTGCACTGATCTCTCAATTTAAATTTTCAGCATGAGCTCCTGTCATGTGAAAGTCTAATCAAGGAGCAGTTAAATTCTGAAAATAGTGCAGATTGTCATCATTGAGAAAACAATGTGCATTATGCATGCATTACAAGTACATATCCTTTTTAGCTGATTATAGTTTGTTTTGATACTGGAGACCTAATTCAATATCTTAGTATCGTGTACAAAGCTCTTTTAAAATCTTAGAATAAAAATACAGTAATTCTAACTTGACTTAATATCTCATCAATAAGCAAATCTCTCTTTTGTCCTTGACAGTACCCTACCCCCCCAGTAATGTGTCAATGAAGATTGTGTACAAGAGACATCAGTCTGTCAGTGAAATTCATGCTGGTCATGAACGTTATTCTCTCAACGCGACTAAAACTGCCGATGAGCGAAGCAATGCAATTGATACCGAGATCAGTGACCCTACAGCAAACCAGTCAGCCGGACAGGGAGATAATAAATTTATCAATGACGTTGAAAAGAAAATGAAAGCTAACTGGGCGCTGGAGTTCCATGCAGACAGTAAAGAGATTTCAGCGAGTGGAAGCGATTATTTAGATGTAATGAATGCTACTGAAGGCGATTCTCCAAATATTAATTACACGACCACAGAGTCTGTGCACTCTGTGACCAGTCCAAAAACTGTGTGGCTTGTGCTCCAGTGGTTCCCACCAAAATCATACACAACTTATGATGGCTTCAACATTTACATCCAAAGGGAAGGTAGGCTAAGCTATCAACGCCACTGCATTAAAAAAAACACATATTTCAAGTTATCTTATTCATCATTATGTCTCTCTGTGGCTCACTGGGTAACATATTTTTCTGTAGAACGTTATGGGTTCAGACCCCACTCCAGAGAGTTGAGCATGCTATCCACTTTTGCGCAGTGAGTGCTGCACTGTTGGAGGTGCCACATTTTGGATAAGGCATTTAACCTGCCTTTGTCTTCCCTCGTCAAGTGGACATTAAAAAGTCCCGTGGCAGTATTTCAAAGCCCCTAAGGCTTTGACAAATTGTATTGGGCTGGAATCAGAACTGTTACTTTTTTCTCAAGGTTAATGCAAATGATAAAAAGCAATTTTTGAAACACAAATTGGCCACTGTCTAGCAGTGTGTGTTTCTTCCTCCAAAATTCTTGAAAATATAGAAGCTATTTTCCAGGATACTGTAATAAAAACAAAGTAATGCGAATACTGGAAATATGAAATAATAGCAGAGAATGCCGAAGAAACTCCACAGGCCTGGCAACATTGTGGAGAAGGAAATGGAGTTAAATTATTTGGATCTAATATGATCCTTTTCTGTAATTTTGTATACTGTATACTTATAACAGGTACATACAATTGGAACTAAAATGAGCACATCCTGGACATTTACTCCCTGCAAAAACATGCTGAAAATAGTTTCAGTACTTTGCACGTATATGCACATTTTATTGTTATTGTTATTGTTATTGTTATTGTTATTGTTATTATTATTAAATATTAATATTTAATATTATTCTCCTGCAGAGAACCCTGCTGAAGTTTTCACAGTAGAAAATGACAGTTATGTTTTCGAGCTGGAACTCCAAGAGGCGGGAAAGTACAACGTCAGTGTAACAACTGTCAGCTCCTTTGGGATCTGTCCGACTAGAGAGAGCTCATCCAAGAAAGCCTTGACTTTTTACCTAAGTGAGTACATTGTTGCATGGGATGAATGAGGTAGCTTCTGCAGACAAATTCAATTTCAGGGCCGCTTTTCGGGAATTGAATTCACAATTATCCCAGGGCAGCAGCAAAGATACTGTGCGGAACAGCTCCAAGCATTGAAACCACAAATAGGTCACTCTGCCTTCATGTCCAAACAGTGTGTCAGAAATAAGCATGCGTATTGCATGTTGAGCAACTGCTTTAAAACTGCTTATGTACTCAGCTGTCCCTCAGGTCATGAGACAACATGGATACCCCTTTATACCACTGTCAAAGCATGAGTGCCAAGGGCCAAGCATAATACTTTAACTGTTGCATGATCTTTAATTGACCGAGCCTGTTTACAATCAACCAGATATGAAGAATATGAGAAGTAGCAGCAAGATGGCACAGTATACTACTTATATATACCTACTTACCTTCAGAAAATCATGAATCTCTGTAAAATATACCCATGAATTTTGTAATGGAGAAAGCATTGAGTCATTTCATTTTTTTTTGATATTCATGGAAAGAATGTTGCCTAAAGCTTTTCATCTTGCACTCATCGATCCTAACGTAAGATTGCCAAATTTCAAACAGTCACAATAATTTATGTTGCCTTTTCACCTGCAATATAAATTGCTCTCATCATTAGAGATTTGACATTTTTGTGTCATGTTCCAGTATAGTCAGAACTTTTAGTCAAATTTTTTAAAAAACTGAAGAAAAGGCTGCAAAGGTTGTCCACCTATGAGTCACCTGACTTCTTTTGTGGATTGAAACTGCTCCACAGTTTAAGTGGGAATGAAAGGAACACTCCACACTGATGTATCAGTGCTTTCTTGAAACTAGTTCAGAAAAGTAATAATTGAAACACAGACACTAGATGACTCTCAAGGTGTCAAGTAACAATATAGAATGATTGGAATCGACAGACACATCGCTCTTCGTTTAGAAACAGGACTTTGAACTTGCGGAAGTTGTGTGATGAGGCAGCCATGTTTGTTCTCTGCTTTTTTAAATTTCTTGCAATAGGAATTTCCAGCTTGCAGGCAGAGAAATTTTATTTAAAAAGTCATCCCATCATTCAAAGTCTACTGGTCTGCCATGAAAATGACTGTGATAATTGTTTTACCATCACCTGTGTGTGTGTGTGTGTATGTACATGTACGTGACAGAGTGAAATGTTTTTTTAAAAATCCAGAGCATGTGTGATAATATATAACCTTCTTGATTTTACCCTGTACATACTCCACATAGAGTCATATAGTCGTACAGTATGGAAACAGACCCTTCGGTCCAACCCGTCCATGCCGAACATAATCCCAAACTAAATTAGCCCCACCTGTCTGCTCCTGGCCCATATCCCTCCAAACCTTTCCTATTCTTCTTCTTACCTAAATGCCTTTTAAACGTTGTAATAGTACCCACATCCACCACTTCCTCAGGAAGTTCATTCCACATGCGAACCAACATCTGTGTAAAAAAAAATTTGCACCCTTGGCTTTTTTTTAAATTTCTCTCTTCTCACTTTAAAAATGTGCCCTCAAGTCTTGAGATTCCCCCATCCTTGGGAAAAGACAGCAAAAGCCCAGCCAGCAAAAGCCACATCCCGTGAAGGAACAGGAAAAATATTTTAACCTCGAAAAATGTGGTGCGGGAATTGCTTATTGGGACCCTTACTCTGGGGCTGTGAAAGCACAGATCCTTTATATCCCAAACTCTGATCATTAGCGGTAAAAAGGAACACGCAAATTCTCTTTGTGACACTTGCATTTACCCTGATGAGTGCAAGAGAAAAAGCTGTGGCAAAATGGTTCTCTTTACAGCAACATTCAAGTTCCATACTATCAAGCGAGCATGTCTTTTTTTTTGGTTTAGAAAGGCTTATATCTTGTTTCTGCTAGAATCAATTTTTCATTAATTTTGCTAAGAAAGGAATAGGTTTGAAGATTAAAAATATTTACCTAAAGAAGCACTGATAGTGGTTGGAAACTTGTCCTTGGGCACAATTACTGGAATTTTGCTGAGGTTCATAGATGATTCATACAGAAAATTAGGAGTTCCTACAACACACATGGTGGGAAGTCAAAAGTTTGACCTTTCTAGCCCACATGCAACATTCTCAATGTTATATGTTGCAATTTTTACACACAGCTCAAGTGAACAGGTGCTCACTTGAATGTAAATATCAGTCCTTGGTGTGACACCCTATAGAATTTCACGTTTTCTTCTCAAGCTCTATCCCATAGAAAATGGGCAGATTGCTGTTGATTAATGAAGTTGGCTTTGGAATATTTGTTAAAGGAATGTAGTGGTCTTTTAGTTGAAGTCATTTTTTTGAGCATTGAGGCAGTGACGTTTATTTGTGTTATTGAGTTCCTTTAGTTCAGTTTCATTTTTGCTCCTTTTTTCTGCCATTTACTGAAGCCTTCAATTTGCTGCATTCCTGACACGGCAGCCATCAATAGATGTTGCAGACCAGACAACTAGATAGATAGCAATTCATTTTCACATTCCGACTGTGCCACATGAATCGGTTGAACTGCAGCAGTTCATGTGAGAGGATAATCTGTTTCAGGTTTTGCGATGCCTCAAATAGTTTGTGTTTCTCAATTACACGGGATCCGTTCCCAGGTGGGCATGTCAAAATAACTTGTCCTCACCACCTTCACTGCAGATACAGTAGGGTGACCAGTAGTGACAACCACTGCAGGATGGCTCACAGTAAACCTCCAGACTGGGATGGTTATTTCTTTTGGAACAAAGGATAACATGATTAAGCTTCATTGTAACTAGATCCTCCCAGATTATTGCAGGACACATTTGCCAGTAAACCAGACTGCCTTTCATACTACCTTTACCTTTTATATGGCACTATTTGTATAAATATGCTGTGAACACAGATTATTGTTTCACCCCTTATGTTCTTCTCTTGCTCTGTGATCTAAGGCCATGGCTATTGTTATCATTGTAATAAATATGGGTGATTGAATTTTAACTTCCATCATTTTATGATTATAATTGAGAACTTCATGCGTTAAATAATTTTTTAAAGAAGACACAAACAATGATTTAAAATGGCCGCACGTTCACCTGACAATGGATTGAGGCAAGCTTCATGTGACCATGAGAGATAGTAGGAACTGCAGATGCTGGAGAATCCGAGACAACAAGGT
>NC_063353.1:11031061-11055971 GCF_021869965.1 Rhincodon typus | reverse complement strand
TGCTGCTTGGCCTGCTGTGTTCATCCAGCCCTGCACCTTGTTGTCTCTTCATGTGACCATGATGCCTGCACTGAAGTTAATATTTTTAGCTGAAAACATTGAAGTCAAGCAACTGTCCACCTCAGGAAATTTGAATGCCCTGTTTAATTCACAGTAATGTCACAAGATAAATGTCTCACCTGACAGTTAGGCAGATTAGACAGAGAATGGAGCCCAACTCTAGAATATATACTGAACTATATTTCACCAACTGCTTATGAGCAGCAGGTAGACAGGAGGGGAAATGAATTTATAAACAACACAATCTGTAACTGCCTTTTTCGCCCTGCCTGGTTCTCTCACCTGATCTGATAAAATATATTTGCAAACACAACCATTCACCAAGCTATCTACAAGTTCTGCTACTGTAGTGGATAGTCAATAGTTAGTCAACTGTAGTTTGAAGTTTAAAATCTAGCACCTGAAAGCTTCAAAAGACTTCTAAAATTCATTTTTCTTCCTTTTAAACATATTACCTGTGTTTGCGTCTACATGTGATGTTGAGCTTTTGTGTTTTTTTTTTCCTCAGGGCTAGTAGGAGTCTTCTGTTTTTTTTCTCACTCAAGAAAACCTTGGTAATTGGCCCCATCATTTTCTTAGTGATCTATGTTTTAGGTAATTTTTGCAAGCTAAAAAGAAAGATGATGTTTTGACCAACCGAGAAGGGGTTAAAAAGTGAGGAGCCAATCTTCCTCCTCATTTACAGGCAGTAACACTGAGCAGAAGGGGAGGCTAGTATTGGTTATGGTGGCTTTTTTGGATGATGATATCCTTAATATTTTGGGGACACAGTCTTGATTTGTTGCTTCAATACAAACTGATGCATTTCTGACAAAGGAGAAGTTGTCACCAACTGCCCTTGCGTTGGAACCTCATTAAAATTTTGAGACGCTGGGAGACGATATCCAGTCAATCAGGAAGCAAAGGTTCACACCAAAGCCTTCTCCTGTAATGACGCCATTCCTGGGTAACACGGGTAAATGGCTCTGCAGAAGAAGCTGTCTCTACTATGGAGAACATCGGCCTCCAGGCTGTTCCCAGGTTCCCTATCTGGAGCACACCACTACATGTGAGACAAAGTTCCCTGACCCTCTCGTGCATTGTTGTTTTGCTTTCATTCTTTAGGACTCTTACTCACACAGAACATATTTAAGAAGATGCTAGCAAAGAGAAAGTCACCCCAAGCAACAGTGTGATGTTGAAAAATATCTGACCGTGGTCAGAACAGTGTAATGTAGTGAGCATGTTGTTTCTGTTAGCGTTGCTGCTTTCACACTGAACTTTAAACTGCACTTTCCAAGGCTGAGTTTACGATGAATATTGTGAAAAGCAGTAAATCTTGCTCTGCTGATTGGCTGTCGGAGTGAAGCATTCACATTGGGGTTGCACTTTCTGTGGATGAAAAGTAGCTATAGCAATAAAAGTCACTGCACTTTCTGCACTATTGATGCTAATGTTGTTGTACCTCTTAGAGCAGAACTTCCAAATAATTTTAAGTTTTACTCACTGAAGGTTGAATTTCACATTTACTCCAGCCTTGCCTGACACTTGTATTTTTTCAACCTTGGAGTGATATCATATTACAGCATGCAAAGAGGCCCTTCAGCCCATCATGAATGTAATAGTCATCAAACACTTATCTTTTCTAATCCCATTCCTAGCATTTGGCCCATAAGCTTTTGTGCTTCAGATGTTCATGTAAATACTTACAAAACACTGTAATGGTTTTGCCACATTTGCAGGTTGAGAGTTCCAATAACCACCAGCCTCTGGGTAAAACACTTCTTCCTTAAATCCCCTCTAAACTTCCTGCCCTGACCTTAAATCTTTGCCTCCTCATAACTGACCCCTGTACTAAGGAGAGAGGTTTATACCTATCACCTTAATCTTGCGGCTCATAATTTTATAGATCTCTGTCAGGTCCCTCCTCAGCCTTCTTCGCTTCAAGGAAAACAACCCTAGCCTATTGTCATTTCTCTTCATAGCTGAAATGTTCCAGCCCAGGCAACATCCTGGTGAATCTCCCCTCCATCCCTTCCAGTGCGATCATGTCCTCTTCTGCCCTGGTTCTGACTCTGGAGTATAAGTGACAGAGGTCTCTCTATGCCTTCCCTATGGAGAAGGAGAAGGGAAGAACGAAAGTGTGGCCTGGGTCAAAGAATGAGGCAGCCGAGAGTGCTCCAGCAAAATGCTATCTTCCAAAGGATGTGATTGGCAGCAGGTTTGTCCAGGATTTCTTGGGGCAGTTCCATATCCCAAATGTGATTGTCCAGGCTGCCACTGTGCAGTCTCCTTCATTCATAAACTCAACCTTCCTGCATTGTCACCCTCAGTCACCACAGAAATTTGTACCAGCTTGAATTGTTTTTACACCAGATCTATACAGTGTCAATGAGGAAGCAAGTTGCAGTGTGGAACAAAGAAAGGGATAATGCTCTTTGACCTTGCCTTGTCTCCCTTGGTCATCTGGCAATTTTGTGTAGTCTTTGCTGTGAAGAGATTGATAAGGTGCCAACCCCAATATGACCTAAGGGTGTGTGGCTGAACCACAGAAGGTTAGCATGTAGGTTACAGCGAGTGATCAGGGATGTTATGGTTTATTGTGAGGGGAATTGACTGCAACGTTGTAGAGGTTAATCTTCAGTTATACAGGGCATTGGTGAGATTGCATCTGGAGTGCTGTATATAGTAGTAGTCACTGCACGTACAGAAGAATGCTAATGTGTTCGAAACAGTGCAGAAAAGCTTTACCAGACTAATACCTAGAATGAGTGAATTGCCTTATGAGGAAAGGCAAGACAGACTGGACCTATATCCTCTAGAGTTTAGAAGAGTCCTGAGGGGACTTCACAAGTTGGGAGAATCTAGAACTAGGGGTCAAGTTTAAAAATAAGGGACCACCGATTTAAGGCAGAGACGAGGAAACGTTTTTTTTTCTGAGGGTTGAGAGTCTTTAGAATTCCCCTCCTCAAAAGGTAGTGGATGCAGAATCTTCAAATTTTTTTTAAGATGGAGGTAGGTAGATAGGTTCTTGATAACCAAGAGGATGAACGATTATCAGGGATATGCTGGAATGCAGAGTTGATGTTAAAACCAAAGCAGCCACGATCTGATTAAATGGCTTAGCAGCTTCAGAGGGTGGGGTAGCCTACTCGTATTCCTTGTTCCTTTGATCTTCCTGAATGCTTGCTTCTGCCATATCTGGGTGTCAGTCAGTTGGTGCCTCCTATCCTGCACGTTCCAACTGAGTTTCCAAGTCATCAGGCCTCATTCCCCCTCTTTCTTCCTTCTCTGAAGGTGAAGATACTGCCCAGTCACAATGTTCTGTGACCTGCATGTGGTTCTGGTAAAAGGAACTTCACTTGAGACTATAGATAACAAGGTGTAGAGCTGGATGAACACAGCAGGCCAAGCAGCATCAGAGGAGCAGGAAGGCTGACGTTTCAGGCCTAGACCCTTCTTCAGAAATTCACTTGAGATTAGGATGAGCAATACTGAAGACATTGATGTTGAGGAGTACACATTTGCAACAATTCCTTGAGGTTTTCATGTGCTCCAATGGAAATTGCAGTCTCAAAAGAGGCAACACCACCATAGAATGAAAGCTTTCTGGTCATAAGCTATTCATTGGATTCTAAATATAATAAAAGCAGAATCTTCTGTACTTCCTATGTAAAATTAACTCACCCCAGAAACTTGCGTGTGTTTCCCTCTGCTGGTGAGTAGTCAGTGAAGAAATTCTGCACCTATTGATTACCTCTCCTCCCAATTATTACACATACCTGTGCTGTCTGACTGTCTGACATCACAGTGTTGGCAAGGTCCCGAGCTACCCCTTTAGTGGCTAACAGCTGCCCTTTAAGAGATTCGGTCTTGCCCAGAGATGTACATATCTCCCCCACCCTTTGCTTATTTTGCACACACTGAACAGTTAGAAATGAAGGTGAAGCATCTAAAATTCGGCAAGGCCTAGAACTACAGAGGCCACTGATGCCTGTTTACAACCTCCACAAATGTATGACAGTCTACTCATTACATGGACGGCAGAAGGGGTGTTTCCTCAATTGGTGGAACAACTAATTATGCGTACATAGGAATGTCCAACCAGTTTGAATGATTGATTGTCATTAAGTGAGTCAGTGTAGAATTTTGTCAAATTCTTATGGAGCGAAGCAGGACAGCGGAGATGAATCACAAAACATAAAGTAATGGAAAGCTTAATTACTGTAACATCAACCATCTGTTGATTCTCTCAAAACCATATCCATTTTCCTTTAAACTGAACTTTGCGACATGGAAACTTTACCTCATATGAAGATCTGACATGTAGCAAAATAATTTTTCAGTGCTGTGCCACAACGCAGGAGAGAGTATTTCTTACAAGGAAAAGAAATGTTCCTCTCGTATGCCAGCTTTCAACTTTCGCTGTTCGTTTCTCCTCTGCTTTCTTTTTGGCATCTCTTCCACTTTCTGTTGTTTTTGTGTGTTCTCTCTTGGTTTCTTTCTTTCTTTCTTTCACTCAAGGGAGAGAATCCTGTGCCCCCTCCCCTGGTGGATTTGATGGCTGAGCCATTTAATCAGATGGTAGGGCGCACAATTAATGTGTACTTAAGGGCCTCGTTCTACCCTTTCTTATATTAACTCTGTTGCCAACTCACTGTGCACAGATTCATACATTGGCACGTTTGCTTGTGGCCTCCTAGCGTTTAAGTTGGCAGCTTCTGATTTGAAGGTAATCAATGGCTTGATTGGGTGGCCCTGCGTTGGAAAGACACTGGAGAGTACCACTGAAAGAGACCCTCCTGCCCTCATTGCCAATCCAATTCCCCAGGGAACCCCATCCTGCCATCATTTACCTATAGCCCCTGTTCTGAGGTCATGGATGGGTGAAGCACTTCACGAAGGACAGCTGAGTGCAGAGGATCAGCTGCAGTTCTTAGCTTCTGCCCACGTGGTCTTTGATCCGGGGGAAGGCTCATTGCTCTCTTCTTTAGTGCTTGGGTATGACAAGATGCAGCAGGCTTCCTCAAAGAGAGGTCATACACAACCTTCACGTGCTGTCTAGTTTTAACCATGAACCCACGATATTCCGTCCATGTACTCTCTATCTCTTTTTTGTGCTTTTGAATCTCTGTGGCTGTTGAGACATTTTTAAATTGCTCCATGGTCATATTCTTGCAGTAACCACTTGGTGTCAGCAACAGCTAGGGTTGTGAATTCAAGTCCAAGTACATAATTTAAGATGACACTGTCTACAGAGAGAGTGCTGCATTGTCAGAAGTCTTTTTTTTTCCCTTCAGCTGTAATGTTAACTGAAGGCTTTATGTGCATACTGGAGTGGATGTTAAAGAGAATTCTCCTTCTGTTTTAACTAACTTTTGATAAGCCAGAATCATCAAAAACAGATTATCTGGTTGTTCATTTACTACATGTAAATTTTTTGCAGTGCACTAAAATAATTCATTGAATATAAAAGGCTTTGGAATTCCCCCAAAATGTAGTAATGTTCTATGTAAATAAATGAATCATGTCTTTATTTTTCAGTTATCCTTGTGATTCCTCAAGCTGGTTCATGTTCTGTCTGGGCATTTGATTTACCATTGTAGAAACATCGAAAACTAGTGATGCGTCGTGGCCAAATTATATTCAGTTATATTCGTAAGTCCGGTGCTATTTTCTCTTTTCATTAAAGATTATTTGACATGATTTTCTTTTTGAAGGTTCCTCTGGGAAGTGGTTTAAGGAGGTCACTGAAAGCCCTCAGAATGTTGCTGTGAAGATACTGAATTCAATTACAGCCCATGTATCATGGATCCACTCGCAAGAAACCAACTACGATAGTATTGTGTCGATCTTATCTCTGTCCTGTCAGCAGCAATTAGAGGGGCAGAGAATTGAGACCCGTTATTGCTACAAGGTATTGGCCGGTGTTACTTATAGATGTACATTTAAATAAAATGGAATTGTTTGCTGTGATATTGTTTATTGATGCGAATGATTTAAGTCTGAAAGGCATCTCAAATTCTCCCCACTGCCAACAGCACCATTTTGGCTTCCATCCCTCCTTATTTTTCATTTTCTGTACACAGTATTTCATTTTTTCATTATGGATGAAAGTAATTAAGATATCCTGATGCATCTGCCTTGTGTGCAATCCAATTCAGTCTAATTTGCGCTTTCCTTCCACTGTTCTCTTTCAGATTTATACTGTGCATCTTTTCAACTGTGATCCAGAACTTCTGTTTAGAACTTGTATCCTACCATAGAATACAGAACAGTGTTTTTATTGATAGGCAAGGAAGAGAATGCTCTGTGAAAGAAGAGGTGGTAGAGATGCTGAATGGACTAAAAGTTGATAAAGAGTGGCTATTAAATAGATAGGACGTTCAAAACGTTGATAAGTCAGCACTATCCTTAAGATACTGAAGAAAAATGCATGTGGAAATTACAGAGGCACTGGCCATAAGTTTCCAATCCTCCTCACTCACGGGTGCTGCCATCGCACTCAAGAATTGTAAATGTTGAAGAAAGGATGTAAGGATAACCTGAACAACACTGTGCCAGTCAGCTTAGCATCAATGATGAGAAAATGTTTAGAAAAAATTTTGCGCTGGATTATTGACAGTCACTTGGTCACATATGAATTTAAATAAGGAAAGTCAGATTTGTTGAAGGCTAATTGGGATAAACTAATGTGAGTTTTGAGGAGTTAGCAGAAATGGTTGATAAGGGTAATGTGGCTGATGTGGTGTCCTAAAGGTGTTCGATAAAGTGCACAAAGTTGAAGGCCATGGAATCAAAAGGGCAGTGACAGCATTGATATAAAGTGACAGGAAACAGAAAATAGTAGTGAATGGTTAATTTTGGACTGCAGTTAGGTACATAATGGTTGTAGTGACAGAGCAAGGGGTGCAGCAATCACTCTTAAGGCCAATGCTTTTCTTGATCAGTGCAGAGCACATGTTCAAAATTCGCAGTTGACACAAAATCAGAAGCAGAGAGAACTGAAGAGGGTCTGATAGTCTTCAAGGGTACTTGGACAGACAGATGGAATGGGTGAGCAGACAGATGGGCATGGCAGAAGAAATTTAATGCAAAAAAAGTGTGAAATGATTCATTTTGATAAGAAGAAAGAGGAAAATGTGAAATAAATGATACATGATAAAACCCTTACTCGTGTCCCTGACCAGAACACACCTAGTGGAGCCACACCATATTCCAACCCTTCTTCAAATCGCCTTCCATCGTTTAATATGATCACCTTTCATTCCTATGCCCGCACTTGCTAAATCTTTCCTCATAAAACCACCCATTCATCCTAGGAAATGACCTCATGAACCTTCTCTGAACTGGCTCCGATCTAAGTCTTACTCCTTAAGTATTACTCCTTAAGTAAGAACTGTGTATGTACTCCAGGTGTAGATTTACCAATGCTGTCTGTAGTTCTGACAAGACTTCCTCATTTTATACTCAATTCCCCTAGCAACAAAGGGTAATATTATATTTGCCATCATTTCTTGTTGTACCTGCATCCTAACTTATTGTAGTTCATGCACAAGGGCCCACAGATTCTTCTGTACTGTAGCTTTCTGTAGTATATGTTGATTTAAATGTTCTGATTTCTATTCCTCACATTTCCACAAAGTGGGCACCCTCACATTTTCCAAAATTAGAGTCCATTTGCCAATTTTTTTGCCCACTCGTTTAATTTATTGTACCCCTCACAGACTCATTGTATCACAACGTGCGTTCCTACCTATCTTTGTATCATCAGCAAATTTGTTCACAATGCACTTGATCCCCATATGCAAATCTTTTAATATAAACCGTAAATAGTCGAGGCTTCAGTGCTGACCCCTATGACACGCCACTAGTTACAAATTGCCAACATGAAAACTATCCACCTATCCCAATTCAGTAATCATTTAATGATACATTATCCTCAACACCATTGACCTTTTATTTTGCAGTGATCTCTTTGTGGCACCTTATTAAATACCTAATACAATACATTATATTTACTGGTCCCCCTTTATTCACCCTGCTTGTTCCATCAACAAAGAAATCTTACAAAATTGTCAAACAAGATTATCCTTTCATAAAACCATGCTTATTGTATTATGATTTACTAAATGTTCTGCTACTACTTTCTTAATGGATTCTAATATTTGTCCAGTGATGATGTTAAGCTAACCCTGGACAATAGTTTCCTGCTTTTGCCTCACTCGCTTCTTGCATAGAGGTTTATGTTTGTGGTTATCAAATGTACTGGGATCTTTCTGGGATTTATGGAACTTTGGAAGGTTAACCAATGTATCTACTATCTGAGCAGCTACTCTTAATATCCTAGGATGCAGATGATCAGATCTAAGGGAGTTGTTAGTCCTTCATGCCGTTTGTTTATCTAGTACTTTTTCTCTATCGATCATGATTGTGTTAAATCCCTTCTTCTCTTTTCACCCCTTTATTTTCTAATATTCTTAGGGGATAGGTGCAGCAAGGTAGGTTCAGTGGTTCTAACTGCTGCCTGACAGCACAGGGACCTGGGTTCGATCACACCCTCAGGTGACTGTCTGTGTGCACATTCTCCCCGTGTCTGCATGGGTTTCCTCCAGGTTCTCCAGTTTCCTCCCACAGTTCAAAGATATGCAGGTTAAGTGGATTGGCCATGCTAAATTGCCCATTGTGTCCAGGGTAGATGGATTAACCATTGGAAATGCAGAGATAGGGTAGAGGGCTTGGTCTGCGTTGAATGCTCTTCTGAGGGTCAGTGTAGACTTGATGGGCTAAATTCATAGAATCCCTACAATGTGGAAACAGGCCATTCGGCCCAACAAGTCCACACCGACCCTTCAAGCATCCCACCCAGACCCATCCCCCTATAACCCACCTAATCTATACATGCCTGAATCTAATTTCCTATCTTCTACCACAAAATCTCTACCAGTTCCTTGTTTCTCTAGACATTTTTTTATCTCCACCCAAAGAGATTCTATATCTTGATCTTGTAAGCCAAATTCGTTTCTCACTATGGTTCTGGTCTCATCCTTTATTATCAGAGCCTGCCCACCTCCTTTTCTTTTCACCATTTCCTCCAAAGTGTACATCCCCTTGATTATTCAGTTTCCAACCTTGGTCATGTTGCTGCATGCATGCAAATACAGAGCCTTTAATTCTGTCTTTTTTAACCATTTTACCTTCCTATGTTCCTACTTCCTGATGAACTCTTGATGTTTCTAGGCTGTGTCCCCTCCTCATAATACACTTGTGATAACCAGAGTGCTGCTTTCAGTATTGCCTTGTCCCTTGTCATTAACTTTTGAAATCTCTTGTTACATGAACCTTCCACCCGACTTGAAGCCATCTCTGCAGCCCCAGTTATATGATTCACCAGATTCTGATCCCAGTGAAGAGTTGTTCACTAACATCCTCAGTATTAATTCCAGTGTCCCATGAAGTGAAATCCAGTTCTCCCACAGCTGGTGTAATGTGTACAACTTTGGTCTCCTTATTTGAAAGTAAAGGTATAATTACTTTAGGAGCAGTTCAACAAAAGTTCACTCAACTCATTCCTGGAACGAAAGGCTTCTCTGGTTGAACAGGTTACAACTATATCCATTGGAGCTGAGAAAAATGAGAGGTGATTTTATTGAAGCAGAAGATCATGAGGGGCATAGATAAGCTGGATACTGAGAGGACGTTTCCTGTTGTGGTGGTGGATGGGTTGAGAACTAAAACTAGGGGACATTGTTGAAGAATAAGAGGTCCCTCTTTAATGACTGAGATAAGTTGAACTGTTTTTCTCTGAGGGTCTTTGGAGTGTGGAATTCTCTTCCCCAAAAGATAATGGAGACTAAGTCCATCTTTAACTCACCTTGAAAAAACAGGTTTTTGATAGATAAAGGAGTTGACGGTTGTGAGGTGCAGAGAAGAAGGTGGAGCAGAAAACAACTCAATCAGCCAAGATCTTATTGAATGACCTGCTTCCAAGCCCTATGCTCTAGACCTGCCCTTGGGCCATAGCTAGTTGGAGCAAGCTGAAACCCTCTTACTGATTGCCAACATGAGTACAATGGGGTTAGAGCTTCCTTTTGCTCGGTAATTGTTCTATTATTACATGTTTAGCCTCAGCTGCAGTTCTTTTCTCTCTCTTTTGTCTCCCTGATCATCTTTTAATATGTGCAATATTTTTATTCATCTCTTTTTCCCCTTTGAGTTTGTACACACACCGTTCCCCTCATCTTTCTTTACATTTGTTTAGTGCACCGTTTAGAACCTTTTTGATTTAGTCTGAGTTTGTTGGTTTAGCAATATATTCTTCCTGCATGCTAAGCACTATACCATTTTAAAAGGTCCTATTGAATGATAGGAGTATACTGGAGCACAGTTACTATTTCTTTGGGTACTAATTCTTCTTGCTCAAAATGAAAGTAAATTCAGATTTGAGCATTAAATAATAAATGATAACATAATGGAAATGACGACTACCCCATTTTGTTGTTTTTTGTTCCATATATTAGTCTAAACAGACAATGTAGAAGGGGTCAGTTAGCTCAGTTTTCTACTGTGGATGACAGAATAAGGCCAACAGTAATCCCTATACTTGCTGTGGTAGGTGACCTGCCTCCTCACCTTCTCAAGGTTTGTGAAGTTATTATCCTCAAGTTATGTCCCTTTCTAATAGAGAGAGATGCCCACAGTCCTTTGTAGACTATGGCTACTACATGTAGACCACATGTCTTACTAGCCACCATTTCATGAAGTACGTCTTTCTACATTTATGCTAATGTTCCACAACATTAGTAAACTCATTCCTTGTAGAGTAAATCATCAGCCATGTAAGCAGTGGATCGAGTGTTGCAACTAAGTGTACATTCCAGCTTTTCCTACAGTCCTTTCAGCTGGATCAAATAATTGATTTCTGCTCTAGACGTGAATCTATTCACTGGTTCACTGACTGTTGAAATGAGAGGCCTTTTCACTAAGCACTAATGGCTGCACATCATTGTAATGCTGATAATTTATTAGTTTAGCTCCAAGATATTACATTGCCAAGCCAAGTCCGTTGTTTGTGTTTATCATAATTCTTATTTATAACATCCAGACATATGCCAAAAATCATTTAGCAAGATTTTTTTTTTTGAAAATAGACTTGTTTACTTTGAATGATGAGGAGGTTCTCTGAACTCGAGTATAAATGACACCAGGCTGGAATATTAACATTGCAGTTTCTAATACGTGAAGGGAACAGTGAGATTGCCAGTGGAGGCGTGTGTGTGTTTGTGCATGTATGTGTTTGTGTTTGTGCGTGTGTGTGTATGTGTTTGTGTGTTTGTGCGCGTGTGTGTGTGAGAGAGAATAACTCACTTACAGCATGTTAATATTTAATCTGTATAAATAATATAGACCTGCTCTGGCTGTGAAGGATAAAACGATATCTGAGCAGTGGTTGGACAAAATTGTTTTGGTGGTCTTAGAAGTCCTGAAATTATTAGGATATCAAAAGCAGAAAAATACCTGACTAATGTAAATCTCTTTGCTTTATCAGGTAAATCTGAGTAGTAACATCATTGAAAACCTAATGCCAGGAGCGTATTACCAGGTTGTGGTCTACTTGAAAAACGGGCCTGCTGTTGGTCCTCCTTCTCTCCCAATTACATTTGGTTTGAGTAAGTAGATCTCAGTGAAGCTGAACATAGATAGAAGTACCACTAAAAACTATGTGGGTGCAAACACTGATTGTTAGATTGAACATTCCCTGCCATACAATCATAGCGCAGATTAAAGCCCTTCAACCCATCACATCTGTGTCAGTCAAAAAAACCGCCTAACTCTTCTAATCCCATTTTCCAGCAGTTGACCCATACTCTTGTATGCCTAGGCACTTGCAAGTGCACATCTAAATAGTTCTTAAATACTATGAGGGTTTCTGCCTCTACTACCCTTACAGGCAATGAGTTCCAGTTTACCACCACCCTCTAAATGAAAATGGTTTTCCTCACAGTTGTTCTAAACCTTACCTTAAATTTATAACCCCGATCATCGATCCCTCCACCAAGGGAAAACATCTATTCCTGTCTACCCTTTCTATAGCCTTCATAATTTAAACATCTCAGTCATGTCCCCATGCAATCTCCTCTGCTGTAAGGAAAACAGCCCCAGTCTATTCAATCTCACTTCATAACTGAAACTCTCCAGGCCAGGCAACATCCTGGTTAATCTCCTGTGCACCTTCTCCAGTGTAATCATATCCCTCCTTTTAATATGGGTTCCATAACTGCACACAATACCCTTACTGTGGCCCAAGTAATGCTTTATACAGTTTACGCTCTTTCATGAAGAAGGTTTCATTTTTAATGAAGAACTGGAAAACACAAGAGAGAGAAAGTGCCAAATGTGAAATCTTGTGCTAATATCCAGCACAACATTGGCAATAGAAATCACGTCAGAATATTTCAGCGGGATCCCTGCTACACTCTACATCGTCCTTCCAGGTCGGATCTTTCACATCCTCAGGACATTGTAAAAGTATTTCCCAGCCAATGAAACGTTTTTGGAATGTAGCCACAGATGTAAAGGAGCCCAGTAAACAGATCAAGAAGGAACGACGTATTCCACTCAAGCCCTCATTTTATAAATTCCGGGATCCTGAGGGGAATTGCACCTCGAACCAATGTGTAGGAGGGCCTGACAGCTGAGGATTTCCAGATCCAAGTACTTCGGTATGTCCAGGACCAAACCCTAACCAACTTCAAAGGGTCATTAATTAAAGAATTCATGCTACAGTTTTGTGGCCCCATCTTTAGTCCATCAAATCTGTATTCAGATAATCAAGCTGTGTGATTCAAAACTTCATTTATCCAACTCATGTTATTAAGTATCTGCTATTAATTATGGATCCGAGGTTAATATTACTTCTCATAAAAATCTCCCTAATAGTGGACAGACTCCTAATTTTAAACTTATTTTTCCTTCCTCAGACCCATCAGGAGTGAAGAACCTGATATTATACCCTTTGGGCCCCACAGCAGTAGTGTTGACCTGGAGCAGACCTTACTCTGTGGTGTTTAAAAAGTACGTTGTGGAAATGTACCATCATGATCCGCTGAACCAAAACTCAAAATGGAAAACCATTCAAGATATTCCATTCACAATTGCCTTAACAACCTCGATGGTAATTCAATTCACCATAATGATTGCATTTTGGGGACCTTGGATTCATCAAGATAGATTTTCATCTTCATTACTTGGATGGTGAAGCAATTCAGTAGTTAGCCCACAAAACTGCCTTTCTGTCCTCCCCCAGTTGAAATTAATGGGATGAAAATCAGACAGTGTGGGTAAAGGTTGGCTGATTCAATTGGTCATTTCATCTACCAGAGGGAAACGTTTTTGTCTTTACCGCATCATCACATTTCACTCTTGTATGTGAGCCTTCGCTCCTTATGTTTGCGGATGCTCTGATCAATTGGTGACACACCCAAGGGAATAAACAGAGAATCCTTCTCTCTCTTATTGAGCTCACTGGTTGTTCTTGATTGATGCCTCTTATTTGCAGAAGGTGATAGAATCAATGCTACACCTGACTCTAGTTTACACTTTAGATTATAATATTTCAGCTACAGGATCTTGTGGGACATTGGATAGATCCCCATTTCTGGACCAGAAGGCTAAATCCCATAAGGTGTGTCATAAAATGTCTGAACAAATAAATTAATGAGAACATTTTAGCTAAAAAAATTCTAATAGTGACACAGTGTGTATTTTAAGTAAGTGTTAGGTTCAGCTATCTCTGTAAATAAATAAAATGTAAAAAATAGTAAGCATTTGATACTATCACAGTAAACCACTTTTAATCTCGCAAGAAAGTTCCTTCGCTTCTCTGTGTCCTGAGGAGCCACTGGCTTATTTGGCATTCTAACTGCAAACAAACAGGGCAATATGGGATGGCACTGTGGCTCAGTGGTTAGCACTGCTGCCTCACAGCACCACGGACCCAGATTCGATTCCAGCCTCGGGTAAGTGTCTGTGTGGAGTTTGCACATTCTCCCTGTGTTTGCATAGGTTTCTTCCAGGTGCTCTGGTTTCCTTCCACAGTCTGAAGATGTGCAGGTTAGGTGAATTGGTTGTGGGGAATGCAGGATTATAGGGTGGGGGTGTGGGTCAGTGTGGACTTGGTTAGCCAAATAGCCTGCATCCTCACTGTAGGGATTCTGCGAATATGTTTCCAACAGTAAATGTTATGTTCTGAAAAAATGCTTATATTTCACTTGAATAATTTGTCCCTTCTCCCTTGTACATATGATTGAGATTATGGTGGGAATTTTAACTGTTTAGCCTGCTAGGTGTTTGTGGGTGAGGCTAGAGGTTTAACACCTGAGAAATGCAAAAGACAGGGTATCCCCATACTCTAACTCCATGTGGTATGTCTGATGATGCTGACAGGTTCTGTGCCCGGAAGTCACCCTTAACAACCTGCGTTTCTCATTGAGCAAAAACACTCCCAGGAGAGGCTTAGAGGCAAGTGGAAAGGCATTAACTTGCCTCCTGGATCTGACAGTCCTTGTGGATACCCAACTTTCCAGAATTAAACTTGTGAATTTACAAGTTAGGAGCAGAATTAGACTATTCGGTTTCTCGAGCTTCTGCATTCAATTAACATGATGGCTGATCTATTTGTGTCTTAAATTCCACATCCCATCTACCCCCCTGTTAACTTTAGATTCTTCAAGGCAAAGGAATGAATCTATCACCACCTTAAAGATATTCACTGAGCCCCACCTCCACTCTCTGAGGCAGAGTTCCATTGTCTCTCAACCCTCAGAGAGAAAAAAAAATTCTACTTGGCTCTGACCGAAAAGGACAAACCCATATTTTAACACCTTGGTGCTGAGTGACCCACAAAAGGAACTCTGCTTTCCACATAGACCTGGTCTAAACCAATCAAAATCTTATACACTTCAATCAAGTTCCCACTCTCTCTCCTAAACTCCAGTGGAAGTAGGCCTAATCTGTCTGAGCTATCCTCATACGCCAACCCATTCATTCCAAGTATCAATCCAGTAAACCACCTCTGAACTGCCTCCAACACATTAACGTCCATTCTTAAATAAGGGAAACAGGAAGATAGGATCCTGATGGTAACTTCAGTCAATCCAGGAATTGGACCCATGCTGTTGGCATCACTCTGCATTGCAAACCAGGCTTCTGAGCTAATTAACCCCCTTTCCACAATGACCTTTGCGGCAATTTAAAGTGTCCTTCAAAACCAAATCTGGACCAAGTGTCATTATAACATTTAAATTGACAACCCGCTTCCAGTGATCTCTCCAGTGCCACATCTTTTAAAGCCAGGCTTGGGCAAGGTTGGGTCTACAGTTCAAATTTAATTTCCTCCCTCCCATTCCCTGACCTTTTTTTTTAACCTTTATTCATTGCTGGGATGAGGGTGTCAGTAGCTAGGTGGCATTTATTGCCCATCCCTAATAGCCCAGAGGGCAGTTAAGAGTCAACCACATTGCTGTGAGTCTGGGGTCACAGATAGGCCAGACCAGGTAAGGATGGCAGTTTCCTTCCCTGAAGGGCATTTGTGAAGCAGCTGGGTTTTCCAACAATCGACAATGGCTCCATGGTCATCATTAGGTTCTTAATTCCAGATATTTTTATTGAGTTCAAATTCCACCATCTGCTGTGACAGGATTTGAACCCGGGTCTCCAGAACATTATCTGGGTCTCTGGATTAACAGCCCAGTGATAATACCAACTAAGCCATCCCCTCCCCACCTCCCTATCGCCATATCATCAATGGCATATTGTGGTATGTTCAAGTACAGCTGCTTTTCAACTTCTCGTATACCAACACAGAAATAAAGATACAATATGAATCTGTCCAAGTCTGGCTTTAAAAGATGTGGCACTCATCCCTGAAGCTATTCTAGTAAATCTAGACTGACCCCTCCGCAAAACCTTCACATTCCTTCTTCAGAGGTGTCCAGAATTATAAACCTTAGTCACAATGGGATTAACTGTTTTATATAATTTCAGCAAACTTTATTGCTGTGTACTGCATGTCTCTGTTGTAAAAGACATTGAAAGATCAGTTTTTAGCATGACAGACTTTTCAACCTTGGCTTTAACGGACAATTGCACGCTACTTGGTTGTTCATGTTATGCAACCAGCTTCCCTTCTTTGAACCTGACCCGATGTCAAAATAATTTTTTTCAAGGGCTCTTGAATAATGTTCAATGTACTTTATAATGTTCAGCGTTACTTTTTGTTTTTTTTTTGAGGCTGCTTTTATATTCTCACAAACTATTCGGTGATCTGGACATATTGGCAACAATATCTTTTGTATTTGAGTTGACTTTGGGGTGGCACAGTGGTTAGCACTGCTGACTCCCAGCACCAGGGACCCCAGTTTGATTCCAGCCTTGGGCATCTGTCTGTGTGGAGTTTGCACATTCTCCTTGAGTCTGTGTGTTTTTCCTCCGGATGCTCTGGTTTCCTCCTACCATTCAAAAATGTGCAAATTAGATAGACCAGCCAGGCTCTTTAAAAAAAAAAAAAAATTGCCCAGGGGTGTTCAGGTTTAAGTTGGTCAGCCATGAGAAAAACCCCAGGTGCAGTTACAGGGATGGGGTGGGGGTTGGGTCTGGCTGGGATGCTCTTTGGAGGGTTCGTGCAGATTCAAAGAGCCCAATGGCCTCTTTCTGCACTGTAGGGATTCTATAATTTGATGTTTGGAGTTCATGGACTCACAAAGAATGAGAAGAGTTCATCAATACCCTCAGTCATCAACACTCTATTAAACTTTAAGCCACAACAGAAGGAAAGTGTTAATATGATAGACATCACAGTGTTTAAATAGTCACAAAACAAGAGGAATAGGTTAGCATTTTTTCAAAAAAGAAACTGACAGATGCTTTTACTCAAAAAAGCCATCACTCTGAACTCACCTTCTGCAGATGGTGAGATCACAGCTGATGTATTTCTATTGTTGATATACAACACTAGAACATTTTAACTAGGTAGTTACTACTCTATTTATTGCATCTCAGATCAGAAACAGAGAATTAATTTAACAATTGACAGTGTTAATTATATAAAAGCGTTCACGATGTTAGTCCTCAAACTTTAGCTCCTAGTCTCATGCATCCTTAAACTAGAGATTCCACATTCATTTTCAAGCAGTTCATTATTTACAGTAAATTTGAGTTTTCCTTACTCTCAGGTACTTGGCAGATTTCATTCCATTTTCCTTCCTTTGCAGCGTCCTCCTATCCTCCCTCCTTGCCCTGTAAGAGACAGTAGATTCTAGACCACGCCATTAGCCATCATCAAGGCCCATAGCCAGGCTGACGGCAGTCTCCAAAGACGGCAGCTGTGCACAGAGCTGTCCCTGAGGCCAGAGCCACACTGACACCAATCCATGCAACTCTCTCATTGCAGCCTTCTACCTTCCAATCACAGACCCGTTCTGTACAGGGAGAATGTTTCCATTGGCAGGTGAAACTAGAACAACAGGGAATAGCCTCAAAATTAGAGGGATCAGATTTAGGACTGAATTGAGAAGGAACTTCTTCACTCAAAGGGCTGTGATTCTGTGAAATTCCCTGCCCAGTGAAGTAGTTGAGGCCTCCTCGTTGAATGATTTTAAAGCTAAGATAATTTTTTTGAACAATAAAGGAATTAAGGGTTATGGTGAGAGGGTGGGTAGGTGGGGCTGACGCCATGAAAAGATCAGCCATGTTCGTATTGAATGGCAGTGCAGGCTCGAAGGGCCAGATGGCCTACTCCTGCTCCTGGTTCTTATGTTCTTATGTTCTCCCATATTTAATGCTACTAGACTGACAAGTGAGCCTATCAGCATCAAATGTGGGAGAGAGGCCACTTCTGATTGGAGCAGCTCCACACAGATTCTGTCTCTCGCAAGTATAGGGTCTGCCTTGTTCTGATCAGTCACTGAAGGCAAGGGCTCTCACCCCTCTACTGGGCCTTGGGATGGAAGATATAGTTCTGTGCCAAATAAACAGGCCAACCAGTCCAATGATTGGGTTCATGACAGTTGGTTAGAAAAGGAACAGGTAGTCCAGGATAACAAGGTATAGAGCTGGATGAACTCAGCAGGCCAAGCAGCATCAGAGGAGCAGGAAGGCTGACGTTTTGGGCCTAGACCCTCCTTCAGAAAGGAGGTAGATGATCATACAATCAAGGAAATATAAAATGTGTTGCGTCTAAAGTCCAAATTACCTGTAGCAGAGTTTTAGAATGTTAGTTTATAAATTCACTGTATATTTAAAACTTGCACTTCATTTTTCTGATATGGAATTGCAAGACTCTCACTGCAACATTCCTTGCAGCCAGCATTCTAACTGTTACTAATCAAACTTTTACAGTTTTCTTGTTGAACTGAGTATATACATATCACTGATATAACAAGGTGTAGAGCTGGATGAACACAGCAGGCCAAGCAGCATCATAGGAGCAGGAAGGCTGACGTTTCGGGCCTGGACCCTTCATCTGATGAAGGGTCTAGGCCCGAAACGTCAGCCTTCCTGCTCGGCCTGCTGTGTTCATCCAGCTCTACACCTTGTTATCTCAGATTTTCCAGCATCTGCAGTTCCTACTATCTCATATACATATCACTGTTGATTAAGTTTTCACTGTGATGAGATTTTTTTTTTGTTGCGAGGTGAAACATATCACTGTGTTTTGTTGTCAGACTGTGACTAACCTGCAACCAGCTTCACGTTATGAGTTTCGTGTTACAATGGTGTCTTGGGGAGAGCCTGAAATGAGCTGCTGTGATCGATCTATAATGAGCTACATAACAGGTAAGATTAGGGTGTTTTACAATGTCTTGAAGTATAACAGGGGTCTGCCAGACTGTTTTACACAAACCCATCCGTTTAATTTGTTTCCGTGTTTATCCAATGGATGGAAAATATTTTTTGTGTTTTAAGATGTTTCAGTTCCAGATTTTTCTTGCATTTTCCCAAAAGTTACGTAGTTTTTGTTTTAAAACTTCAATGTTGCGCTGTCTTCATGGTTCTGTGAAACCATGCATTAATTCCAGAAATTGATTTTGAATTTACTAGCCATTAGTGAACCACATGGGCATTTCCTCACAATCAGCAGCAGATTCATGGTCATCATTAGACTCTTAATTCCTGATGCCGTGATGGTATTTGAAACCAGATCCCTGGAACATTCCATGGATCTCTGGATTAACAGTCCCGTGATAATACACTAGGCCATCGCCTCCCCAAACATTCTGGAACTTTGAATAGGTGAGTTTCAGGGTGAGTCGGGGTAAATCTTTCCCACATTTTGTTTTGCAGAGATGTTTTGCAGACGTGCATTAAATAAATGAAGTGGTTGATGAGAAAGAACATAGCTTTGAATTTTTCACTGAGGGTGATAGAAACTTGACCATGGATAAAATCCAGACTGAGCTTGCCTTCCCTTAGCCGGTTCAGACCACAACCATTTAATTCCCACCGGGTTACTAATTGACTAGAAGATGTACCTCTGTCACCGTCAACAGAAGAGGTCCTGCCTCAGAGAGCTGCTTGCTGGCCATTCAAATTGTTGGTGGCTTTCTGATCCCAGAAGCACCAGTGGTAAATGGTAACCACTGCTGGGACCGTAAGGAGTCTCAGAGGGAAGTGATAACACAGTGTGGAGCTGGGGGAACACAGCAGGCCAGGCAGCATCAGAGGAATGGGAAGGGTCCTGACCCGAAACTCTGACTCCAGTATCTGCAGCTCTTACTATCTCCCAGAGGGAAGTGAGTTATGCTGGAGCTGGACAGTGAGCTAAGTCTAGGGTCACACCAGACTGAAAGATCCAGCACATATGGTAAGGAGTGTCGGAACTGTTGTTGAACCTAAGATTTGTATCTATGTGGAGTTCAACAATGCATCCTGTGGACGTACGATTATTAACAGGAAAGAGTTTCTGGATTTCCACTATTAATAACACGTGTCAGACAATGCTGGCAGTTTCACAGAGTCTGACGGTGAATGTTGCCAGTTTTGTTACAACCATAGACTTCAGGCCATTGTGCTTTGCATTTCTGTCAAACAATATGTAGATAAGGATCTGAAGGTCTAAGCACATATTTACCCAGTTCCCATTTTGATGAGTATTTTAGGTTAAATTAAGCAGAATTCTGTATGTGGTATTGTAATGATATAATCAACACGACAAACTGTCCTTATATTGGGTTAAAGCTTCCAAGAGATGCTCCATACTCAATCAAATTTCAACCCTGAAACACATTGGGAGATGACCAAATGTTTAGTTAAAGTGATAGGTTTTAAGGCGCGTTTTAAAGGAGTAAAGTGGTATTCCAGATCTTATTGTCTTGGCAGCTGGAGATGCAGTCAGTGATAGACCAGTAAAAATTAGAGTTGTGGAGGACATTCACAGATGGTTCAAAATGTTGGAGAGCTGGAGGAGGTTATAGAGATCAGGAAGGAAAACATCTTAGTGGAATTTGGAAATGAACATCAACATTTTAAATCAAGGAGTTGTTTACCTGTGTATCTTGCTTAGGTCAGCGAACAGAGATGTGTCAAAGCGAGTTGGTTCAAGGTGGGGCCAAATGAGCAGAGGTTTGGATGACCTCATTTTTGCAAAGAATAGAAGATGGGAAAGCAGTGTCAGAGTAGTGAAGTCTATGGATAGCACACATGAATAATCACTAATCTCTTCGCTTTTACCTTTCTAAAGTGTTGTGTTTATTTTGCCTTTCTAATAGCACCACTAGCTCCAAAGGTTACTTGGCTGGAGTATTCTAAGAACCTACTTTCTGTTAGCTGGACCTACGGGGATGTTACAACTGAAGCATCCAATTCAACTCTACCTTATTGGCTTGTTGTGGCTGTTGGACGAAGAATTATTAAAAAGAGTGTGAGTATATTCTTTTGTGTTTTTTCTAATGTGTGGGTAAAGTATAGAGAATTTAACTCTTTAAGAAACATCCTTTCCAAAACAATTGGAAGGTCATTCCTCTTTTCTGCTGTATGATGGATTGGGTAGATAGCAGAGCTCAGATTTTCTAAGAGTTTGCATTATATGAAGAAATGATATCTTGGAGTAAGGAGCAGAACGAAAGGCAAGTGCAGATAGATTCAAACATTAAATGGAATGCTGTGATATTTCAGCTCTGATGGCAGAGGTGCATGAGCAATCAAGACCCACTAGTCCACTGGTTAAATTGTTTGTTTTTATTATTTGTTATCTAGAGCGAAGAAAACTTTTACCATGATTCTTCAATAAACTCAAAACTAACTCCTTTTTTGAAACAAAGTTATTATTTGTACAAGTCACAAAAGTGGTTAACAACAACCTACTATTCAGAATTAAACTATATCCCCTTAGTTCAAAACATACACATTCACACACACCAAGGCGATGCAATTCTACAGAGATGTTATGGTGCTTTTAAAGAAAGAAAATTGGGAAAATCCCCCAGTAAAACTAAGGGTCTAAGTTCAATTAATAAATGATTTTAAAGAAGACTTCTCACATTCTTGTTAACTTTCTGTCAACAAGATTTTAATGTTAAATGTTGTAGACGCGATAACATGTTCAAATCAGATTTCTGATCAAATGAAGATTAGTTAGAAATCCTGGGTTTTTTTTGAGTTTTACCAGTCTCTTCATGGAAACAAAATCTTCATAGCTGATTCTAGTATTATTAACAAGAGTCAAAGACTGTCCTTTCCAGCTTGGAGATCTTTCTTCTAATGCCTTAGACAGATTACTTAAAAATACAGCAACTGCAGATCAGAGGCTGTTGCTTGGCAACCTTCAGCACATTGTCCCTTCTACCAGTTCGTCTAGCAATTAAACTAATAAAACCTATCTTATCTCTCTCTCTCAAATGTTTTGCTTCTTCAAAACCACTTGACATTTCAACAAGGTCAGGAGACGGTTTTTGACAGTTCTTGCCTTCTGCCTGACCAGTGTGTCTTCCTAAACTCATAGATGTGGCCAAGACAAAAGATGGTGGCGCTGGTGGGATCCACTTTAAAAAAAGCACAGTAGATCAAAGATCAAGATCAACAGTTGGAAAAGAGAAAAAAAATTAAAAATTACTTCTTTCTTTCAAAATGTCGTCACAGTACCTGGAAGACCAGTTAGCAGCCAGAAGAGCCACAGAACCAAATAGCTGGTATGAAGGCAAAAATTTCTGAACCAAAAACGGCTGCAGAGAAACCATTCAAAGAGAACTGTGAATAAATCAAAGTGTTTTACAACCAGTAATTGGGGAAATAAGCTTCCAAATAAAAGTAAAAACGGTGAGAGAAGCAAAAGTCTACCAGCAGCGAAATAAATAAATCTAAATTAAGCACTCTCAAAAAGAGGTTAATTGTCAGACACCCAATCTGAACATTTATAGGGGGGATAAAACCCTGGTTAACTACGTTGGGAATCAGAGTTAAGAGTTCTGGCAGCCGTTTAACAGCTTTAGACTATTTACTTGATAGCAAACTTAATCGTATGCAAGGAAAGAAAATTCTTCAGAAATATTTGGGGAAGGTGAGAATCCTGTTTTGGAATTCAAAGCCATTTTAATAAGGTTTCTACTCACAGATCTTTTAGAAATCCTTCAGCCATCTTCATTCATATTTGTGACAATGTCTTATTGGTTAGAAGAAAACTGAACATTACGTTGAAAGCAACATTTAGAAACTTCAATGACAACCATAACAACTTCAGTTAACAAAACTACAACAAGACAAAATGAGTGTAGTAAAAGGAGATTAACCTCCTAACAGCCATCATCCAATCAAGTACCCAGCAAATGCTGGTACCAAACTTGCCACCAGATAAATTTAAACTCTTAGTTCCATTCGATAGATCAGCAACTTGGCAAGTGTGGAAAGGACAATTGCTGGGATTCTTGAGCAGCTTCAGCATTGGAGACCAAATCAAATACAGAACAAGCTAGCACACTTCTCTATGACAGGAGAAAAACATCATATTGTGTGATACATCGACAACAGATCTGTGAGAAACAGCTTGGATTTGTCAACTTCAGAAGAGCTTTTGATCAATCTTTCACTTCAAAAACAAACAACAAAATTGGGCTTCAGTAGCAGATACCAACATCCATAAGTCTGTATAGCTTCACTAACGACCTGTATGTACTCTGCCGAACCGTACAACTATGGAAACATACAAAAAGAGTTCACTTGCAATAAAATTACAGTTGGTCAGCTCAATAAATCAGTCAATAAATGTCTTCAGTTAAAAAGAGGACCTAACCCCAAAATGAAATTGCAATGGATACTGAATCCAGAAAATTGTTCAAAAAACGTTACGCAGCAGGAGTTCCATTTAATGCAGAACATTATAAGATGTTAACTGCTTAAAGCACAATAGTACCTTCAAAAAGAGGAGATAGCATTCTCATCTGAAAATCATACATACAACATTAGCGTGAAACGCAAAATAACCTAATGCTGTGGTATCTTGTGACTAATGTTGTAAATCCCCACATCAGCAAAGACAAAACTGCCCAGCCTTATACCAACAATGTATACTTTGTAGGAAGAGAGGCCACTTCTCAAAAAATGTGCTAAAGTCTAAAGAACATACTAAACATCAAAACCAAATTGTTTGCAAACTGGCATACATTCATACCTTTTATAGAATGTAAAGAACGGGTCAATACTGCAATAGAATAAAGTTCATCTATAGGTGAACAATGCCACTCTCCTCTCAGAAGTAATGTGAGCACATGATCCAGGTGTTAATAATGGAGATGAAAGAACAACCTAACTTTCCTGTACATTCCTGCAGTTACATCAACAAAAGGCATGTCAGCAAGCACTGCTGATCTCACAGAAACCCAGCAGAGAGAGAGGAAGTTCACCCACTCTACTTCAAGTGTTTCTGTGTTTTTCATAGACTTTCTTCACTGACCTCTTGACACAGATGAATCAAGTAAAAGACTTGCGGGAAGTGGAAGAGATGAGGAATAAATATTTGACTGATTTATTTTTGCCACATGTACAAGATACAATGAAAGGTGTTGTTTTGCATGCTCTATTGGCAGATCGTAGCATACAAAGTGCATCAGGGCAGCAAAACGGAGTGCAGAATACAGTCTTACGGCCGCAGAGAAGGTGCACAGAGAAAGAGAGCAGAATTAACATTTGAGAGGTCTGTTCAAAAGCCTGATAACAGTGGGGAAGAAGCTATTCTTGAATCTGATAATACACATTCAAACTTTATATCTTCTGCCCGATGGAAAAGGGTGGAAGAGAGTATAACTGGGGTGAGAGGGGCCTTTGATTATGCTGGTTACTTTGCCGAGGCAGCAGGAAGGCACTACTGATTGAGTCACTGGATGAAAGGCTGATTTGTGTGATGGACTGGGCCGTGTTCACAAATCTCCATAGCAAATATTGTAAATACAAGTAATCTAACCACTCCTTTGCCCATGCTTATAAACGTTAATCAATGGTCATGATGGGGAGAAAACTTGAGGAGGGGGTGTTGTTATGTAGAGCTTTAAAACCTGGAGCAATCTTGTAATTGTGTGTGGAACTGCTCAGAAGGCATAGATAATACAGTGTGGGCAGAGTTCAGTCAGGGTGAAGGTAGAAGAATTTTTTGTTATTTACTTGTTGTTGAGTTTGAGCAGTAAAGAGCAATAATGACCCTGGCAACAAAGGCAGTCACATGATGCCAACCAGTGTGGAGGTGCAATCCCAGAGACAGGACGGGTCAGGGTATGGCATTGTGTTAATGTCACTGGGGCTAGTAATCCAGACCTCCTCTCCCACTCCCAACAGCCCCCCCCCCAGTCCCCCCCCCCTCACCCCGGCTTATAAACGTTAATCAATGGTC
>NC_063353.1:10987904-11030961 GCF_021869965.1 Rhincodon typus | reverse complement strand
CATGGGTTTGAATCCCACATGTCCCGATGGTGAAATTTAAATCAAAAATTAGCCCAGTGGTGACTATGTAACCATTGTTGTTTGTTGTAAAAGCCTCTCTGGTTCACTAATGTACATCTGCCCTACATGTGACTCCAGGCCCACAGCTGTGTGGTTGACTCTCAGTTGGCATCCGAAATTGCCCACCAAGCTGTATCAAAATAGCTGAAACTGCAAAACTGTCTTTCTTTTAAAAAAAGGAATGAAAAGGGATGGACCACCTGTAATCAACTAGATACTGGAAATGGCAATGGCAAAGGCAAACACAGCCCTGTAAACCCTGCACAGTTGCCCTTATCAACATCTGGAGAAGTATCGAAAAGACTAGTCAAGCAACAATCTGAAATAGTCAAACCTACAGAATCATACCTTACTGACACCGTCCCTGACATCCATCCCTAGATATGTCCTGTTCCACTGGTAGAACAGACCCACCAGAGGTGGTGGCACAGTGATATATAGTCAGATGTTGCCCTGAGAGTCGTCAATTTTGATTCCAGACATGATTAGATAACATAGAACAAGGTAAACATGAGTGAGGAAGCATCTTGCTTATTACCACGTATTCCCCTGACTGACGAAATGCTATTCCTCTACATTGTAGGAAGCAGTGGGAAGCACTGAGCGTGACAAGTGCACAGAATGTACTGTAGATGGCAGTCTTCAGTGTTCATCACCAAGAGTGGCTCAGTATCATCAATACTGACTGAGCTGATCAGGTCCTAAATGGCATAGCTGCTAGAGTGGATCTGCGACAAGTAGTGAGGGAACCAACAAGAGGGGAAAATGTACTTGACCTCGTCCTCACCAATCTTCTTGTTCCAATTGTGTCCATTCATGGCGGTGTCAGTAAGAGTGACCACCACGCAGTCCTTGTGGAGACAAAGTCCCACCTTCACATTGAGAGTACCTTTCATCGTGTTGTGTAGCACTATCACTGTGCTAAATGGGACAGATCTCAAATACATCTAGCAACTCAAAACTGGGCATCTTTGAGGTGCTGTGGGCCATCAACAATCTGCAACCTCGTATCCCCCATTCAAGCCAGGGGATTAACCATGGTGAAATCAAGAGTGCAGGAGAGTTTGTTCATGAATAGTACCAGGCATACCTAAAAAGATGGCAACCTTGTGATGTTACAACCCAGGACTGCTTATATGCCAAACGGTGGAAGCAACAACCAATAAACAGGGCTAAGTCATCCCACAGGCAATGGATCAGAATTAAGCTCTGCATTATATCACATCCATTCATGAATGGTGGCAGACCATTAAACAACTAAAGAAGTGGCTCTACAAATATCCCCATCCTAAAAGGTAGGGGAGCCCAGCTCATCAATGCAAAAGACAAGGTTGATATATGTGCAATGAATTGAAGAAGTGCTGAGCGGATGATCCATTTTGATCTCCTCCAGAGAACCCTGGCATCACATGCTGGTTTTCCATCAATTCATTTCACTCCACGAGGTATCAGAAAATGGCTGATGGCACTCCACAGTGTGGGCCCTGACAACATTCTAGCAATAATACTGAAGACATGTGCTTCAGAACTAACTGTGCCCGTAACCAAGCTCTTCCAGTACCCCTACAACACAGGCTGTCCCCAACAATGTGGAAACTTGCTCAAGTATCTTATGTCCTCAAAAGCAGGACAAATTTATCTTGGCTAGTTATTGTCCCATCAGTCTATTCTCGATCACCAACAAAATAATGGAAAGGGCCATCAACACATGCTTAGCAATAATCTGTTCACAGATGCTCAGTTTGGGTTCTGCCAGGGCCACTCAGCTCCTGACCTCTTTACAACCTTGGTCCAAACATGAACAAAAGAGCTGAACAGCAGAGGTGAGATGAGTGACATCAAGGCAGCATTTTACTGAGTTTGACCACAAGGATCCCAAGTGAGGGTGCATTATTTTATTGTGGTGAGTTTAAATGAAACTATGAAAAATAAATGGTTTGGAGATGGTCTATTGAGCACAACATTGAAGGGGAATGGGAAAGTTGGCAGTGTCATGGGATCAGGTTGAAGATAACACTCATAATTTTTGTTTTTCTGGGTTCCACTGCAAAAGAAACCAGATTTCTAGAACTTGGATGGGGCATGACCAGTTCAATGGGAAATTCATACTCCAAAGTTTTGAAGAAAGGGTGGCAATGTTTTTGAAGTAAAAGAGAGGCAAGGGAGCATTCTTTGAGAAGTGGGCGATAAGGGTGCTTACCAAAGAGAACGGAAGATGACAGAGAATGGGGAGAGGATAGGGGAGAATGAAATCACTGAGCAGGTAGCAAACTGGGGAGATTGGGTTGGTAAGAGCTGGGATGAGAAGGAGACAAGGGAGCAGGTATGTGCTCCAGGATTCAGATGTGTTTGAAGATGATTGGGAGCAGGACCATTGAGCATGGGCTGTGAGAAGTTGATTAAGTAGATGGGTAATAGGAAGGACTGGGAATGATAAATGTGAATGTCCAGAAGTTACAGAGGTCTATGGTTTACAAATTGTTAGATACTAATCTGCAAGATGGAATTAAAGCATTCAGTAACATCCAGAGACTGATTTAATATTGTAGGAAAGAGAAGGGATGATTGAAACTCAATTTTTGAATAAGCATAGATTTTACTTGTCTTGCACCTCCCATGTCTATATCCACCAAGTTGTCTACCTTCTTTCAAGTTTTTTTAAAAAATTTTAACCTACTCAAACTATCAAATGACTCATTCCTGGAACCTCGTCACAATTCCCACTGGCCTCAGAGCCATTTCATTCCTTTCACAGTCACAAGATAATTGTGAGGCTCAAACAAGGTCGGAAAGACTAGGCTTTGCCACTTAGTAATTCGGAGGTTCTGTAAACGAGAATCTATTGCTGCATACAGGTTCCACACAGCACAATGACGACTCTGCTTCGATTACCTCCTGGGGACATCTATAACCTAACTGTGGTAGCCTATACAGAAGGGAGCAGCAACTCCTCAGCACCACATATCATCCAACTCCGTAAGTAGTTCATTTCCATCTACCAACTTACTTCCATGCGTCTTGAAGGCATTTTTCTAATAATTTTGATGTGATGTTTGACTGCACAAATGTTGAGGCATTATTTAATAAGTGCATAATGTTTGAAAACCATAAAAGCTCAACCCAGCCATGTCACGAAATAACTGGAGTAAGGAATGTATGTGGATTCCACAGGGTCAATGTCTGAAGCCTCCCATGATCAAAGTGATCTAATCAATGCAATATACAAGACAAATTTAGTGAGGGAGTTTGAGTTGAGCTCTGTTCACAAACTGTGTAAAGCTAAGGGGAAGTCAGACATAAGCTAAAGTTGAACTGCCAGATAAAAGATTATCCTTTATCCTTGGAATATGAATGAGTCGATAGGTATGAGTTAGCAGTTTTGGTTTTGGTGTATGGAGGAGTTCCAGTTTATTACACTCCATCTGTGGAATTTATTCCAAGTCTGACTAATAAACTGTTACAACCCTGATTTGGACCAATTTTTTCTCATTCAAGCAAAGTCATTCTAAAATTGGGAAAAGAGGCATAGATACTGACCATCAGTCACTTAGAGTGGGGCCATGTTGGGGCCAGATCTGGAAGTATGGTCATTGAGTTAAATCAAGGTGAATGCACTGGGACCACTTGCTTGGCTCTGATATTGAACTAGCCAATTGGACCATTGTTCCTGGTTGATGATCACAGCACCTCCGGCATTGACGGCCAGAATTAATACAGCAGTAAGAGGCTCTTGTATAAACAGAGGCTGTAATCGCCTGGCATCGAGCTGATAGGGGCCTGGTGCACAGGATTAGCCACTGGACTGCTATTTGGTGGGTGTGCTGGAAATGGATGGCAATGAAAAAGGTAAGAGAAAGAGAGTAGATGGCAGTGGAAGAGGAGAGTGGGAATAATGACACTACGATGAGAAAGGAACAAATTGTGACAATAACGGGACATGAGAATGAAACAGAGGGTGGGAGCAACACTTTTAGGGTGGATGGTTTTCAAATGGCAGCGAGGAGAATGCAAACATGAACTTTGTGGTTAGCAAGCCTGTGTGTGTAAAGTTGGGGGCAGGAGTGGAAGCAGAGTGTCACCTTAATGTGGTTAAGCGGTGGGAGTAGATTATAAATTCCATTGAGAAGAGCTGGAGCAGAGGATAATTCTGTAAGAGTGCGAGGAGTTGAGTTGAGCCGAGGGTGTTTGGTAATTGGGACTAGGGGATCAGACTACTCCATAAACTGGGACAGTGTAGCAGGAGGGGGAAGGTGGTGAATGTGGGAGAGTGAAAGTTGATGAATCCTTGGAGAATAATGGGCTAGGGATTGTACGAACTGCCGATGCTGGAGAATCTGAGATAACAAGGTGTAGAGCTGGATGAACACAGCAGGACAAGCAGCATCAGAGGAGCAGGAAAGCTGACGTTTCGGGTCTGGACCCTTCTTCAGAAATCCTTTTAACCTACCAGAAATTTCCAGAATCCAGAAATTTCTGAAGAAGGGTCCAGACCCGAAACATCAGCTTTCCTGCTCCTCTGATGCTGTGTTCATCTAGCTCTACACCTTGTTATCTCAGAATATTGGGCTACTTACTTCATTAAAATCCAAATGTTACCTCCACTTTCCTCCTTTACTTTTACTATAAGATCTATTAACCATCGACTAGTGCTTAATTAAGCCAGAATGAATCATTTAATGACCAATTTGAAATTATTTCTGAACAGTCTGTTTCAGGTCAACCCTCATCCCACCCCATTGCCAACCCACACATCAGCAGTTCTGTGTCTTCAGCCTTTCATGTATCCTGCTTCCTTTTTTCTCCAGCGTCAGTGACAGCATATTGAGTATACCAACACCTTAAGGTGCAAAGCCCCAGTAGGACGCTTGTTCTCACATGTTGAGGCTATTCTTTGTCTGTAAAGTTGACGTGCGTGATCAGTTTATTCATGGATTTTCACAGCACAGATACATTACCAGAGCCTTACCCCAGGAACTTGTTTTGGGCCATTTGCTAGGTTCAAGAGCCAAGGGAATTGAGTTTTAAGAGCCGTGAGGTTATGCTGCAGCTCTATAAAACCCTGACGAGACCACACTTGGAATATTGTGTTCAGTTCAGGTCACTTCATTATAGGAAAGATGTGGGAGCTTTAGAGAGGGTGCAGAGGAGATTAACCAGGATGCTGCCTGGACTGGAGGGCAGGTCTTATGAGGAAAGGTTGAGGGAGCTAGGGCTTTTCTCATTGGAGCGAAGAAGGATGAGAGGTGACTTGATAGAGGTTTACAAGATGATGAGAGGTGTAGATAGAGTGGATAGCCAGAGACTTTTTACCCAGGGCGGAAATGACTATTACGAGGGGGCATAATTTTATGGTGATTGGAGCAAAGTATAGGGGAGATGTCAGAAGTAGGTTCTTCACAGAGAGTGGTGGGCGTGTGGAATGCGCTGCCCGCAGCGGTAGTGGGGTCAGATACTTCAGAGATTTTTAAGCGACTCTTGGATAGGCACATGGAGGATAGTAAAATGTAGGGTATGCAGGGGTAGATTGATCTTAGTAGGATAATAGGTCGGCACAACATCGTGGGCCGAAGGGCCTGTACTGTGCTGCACTGTTCTATGTTCTATGTTAATGGACGAGAATCAAAACAAAGAAGATTCCAGGCATCTGGAATTTTAATGTACAACTAAAGGACATGTAAAAAGATGTCTGAAGTTGCAAGAGGAAAAGGAAGTGACATCCAGAAAAGAAGATCTCAGCATTTCTTTGGAGTTGTAAAATTACAGAGATGTCTTCAAGAGGGCAAAGTGGAGGCAGCAGAAAGGGGTCAAACTTGGCACCTTTTAGTGATGAATGTTGCAGAGCAGATTCAGTCAAGCTTCAATGTGTGTGACAGGATAGCACATGTAGACAACCTTACAATACCATGGCAGCAGATCACTAGACAGGAGTAGCTACAGCAGCTGTAGCAATATGTGAAAATATTCAAGAAATCAGAGTTGCTGTCTCCTTTGTTAAGAGAGGACACTTAATTGATGTAACTGAAATTAAAGACTTAGTCAAAATTAATACCAAACGTTCATTTTGGTAAAGTATTGAAATCTCAGGAGTTACTGGTTTAAAAATGAGTAATGTAAAACGAAAGAGCTGCAGTTGCCAGAGATCTAAAACAAAAACAAATTGCAGGTGAAACTCTTTTGATGAAGTGTCATTGGACTCAAAATGGTAACTCTGCTTTCTTCCCAAAGATGCTGCCAGACCTGCTAAGTTTCACTAACAATTTCTGTCTTTTTGTTAAAAGTGAGAAAGTTTGGATTAATTAAGGCAAGTTAAATGGATTAATTTAGCCCAGAGGATAGTAAATTTGTCAAGGTGTTACAATGACGGTAATCATGAAATGCATTGAAGCAGACAGAATGAACAGATTTGAAAAACAATTAACCAGATTTCTGGAGAGTAAAAGATTGATTCAGTGTGTATCCTTCACAAAACATATATCTTCTGTGCCCTCAATGACCTGCAGGTAGGTGTTCCATTGGTATGGAATTAAATTACTTCCATAGGCACCAAACCCTGTCTCTTGTTGCCCTTTGAACTGAGCAGTTTGCTAGGGTAGTTAATCGTCAACAACGTTGCTGTGGATTGGAAGTCCCAAGTAGGGCAGAAGAGGTAAAGATGGCAGATTCCCCCACAAAAGAACATTAGGGAACCAGATGAGTTTTTGCAGCAATTGATGATTACTAAGACTATTTTTTTTAAATTCCCTATTTACTAATTGAATTTTAATTCCACCAATGTTGGGACATCAACTCTCATATTAGCATAAAGCATTAACCTTAGCCATTGGTCCTACAACACTCTCACTAATTCCTCCGCACCCCCAAATCTGAACTGGATTGCCTTGAAATTCACAGCAAAGATTGGCCTATTTCAGAATGTTGAAAGGTGTTTGTGCCCCTCACTAAGTTGCTATGCATGCACCATTCTAAAGGTAAGATCTATGCAGGATTTGCCTTTATAATGCCTGACTGATTACTCACTTCCTGGTTAAGCATGTGGCTGCATCACTCTTACAGCAGTCTTTCACCCATTTGTTCTTAAATTGCTAAATGTGTTCCTAAATTCCTCAATTACTTTCTTTCCTTTTCCCGATTTAGTGGTCTCCATTTGCTACATGCAGTGCCTCACAGCTCCTTCAACAACAACCACTAGGAGGTATCCAACAGCAGCCTAGGCTTTGTTCCACCATTGTCCCTCTCTTCTCCATGGAAAAGCACTTCACCCTGCCAACTGATACCATTTAAAGAAATATTTATATTTTGAACAGAAATTCAAGTCTGGTAGCATAATGAGACAGGAGAGGTAGATATTAACTTTGCTTCTGAAATCCAGGCAATTGGCAGAGCTGGGGAAATGTTTATCTCCACTCATGATACATACCAGGGTCAAATTTTACTGGTTTGGTTTCCCAGCAAGTCACAGAGTGCTCTAATCCAGTTTGGTTTTGTGATTCACTGTTTATTCACAGAGCCCGCTTCTCCCAAGTCACTCTTCGCTGTCAACAAAACACAGACATCGGTAACACTCCTGTGGGTAGAGGAAGGAGTCATTGATCACTACAAGGTCACATGCAAACGGGTTGGAGCAAGAGATGAAGGAAAGGTTGGTTGCCTGCTCTTTTCACTTTCGCTGCCAGGAATTCAGAACCTGGTTCCATCGCTAATTAAATCAGGCAGACGTGATTGGAACCAAGGGGATCAGTTAGATGAAGCCAATTGTCCAGTTTAAACTTGCACCCTGAATGCAGAGGGATTGCTCTGTTTAAAATCCTCAGTACCAATTGTGAACTCCTCCCTATTCATAGTCATAGAGTCATACAGCATAGAAACAGACCCTTCAGTCTAATCAGCCCATGCCAAACATAATCCCAAACTAAACTAGTCCTACCTGCTTGCTGTCGTCCCATATCCCTCCAAACCTTTCCTATTCATGTAACTTCCAAATGTCTTTTAAATGTTGTAATTGTACCCATATCCACTACTTCCTCAGGAAGTTCATTCCACACACAAACCACCCTCTGTGTAAAAGATTTGCTTCTTGTGTCTCCATTAAATCTTTCCCACCATAAAAATGTGCCCCCTAGTCTTGAAATCCCCCATCCTGAGGAAAATACAACTACCATTAATCCTGTCTGTACTCCTCATTACTTTATAAATTTCTACCAGGTTGCCTCTCAACCTCCTATGCTCCAATGAAAAATGTCCTAGTCTATCCAGCCTTTCTTTATAACTCAAACCTTTCATACCGAGCAACCGAGTAAATCTCTTCTGAACTCTCTCCAGCTTAATATCTTTCCTATAACTGGACACAGTACTCCAGAAGAGACTTCACCAATGTCCTGTACAACCTCAATATGACTTTCCAACTCCTGTACTCAAAGGATTGAGCAATGAAGGCATGCAGAAATTGTGAGGCAGATAGACCCAACTTTCCGCTTTGAGGAGACACTTGCCTCACATTCTGAGGTCAATTTTCAACAAAGGAACCTCTAAGTCCTGATCAAGTTCAATATAACTATCAGCCATAAGGATGTTCAGATGGAAACCAGTGTAACTGTGCTAGGTTGGATTTTCCGCTCCATTTCAGCCAGTTTTTCTATTGCACTGCCTCAGATATTAGTAGAAACAGGGTTTGTTAGTCCAGTAATAAACAATTTCTGACATCATCATCAATATCTAGATGTGACAGGCACATTAAAAGGAGGTACAAAATCTGCAGTTCCTTGCTATTAACTTGTCGTTCAATGGAAATAGGCTTTCACTATTAGCCCTTTCAAAACCTTCCATAAATTTGAAAATTCTACTTGACCTTCCCAGTTTATCCCTCGATATCAAAAGCATGGCGGTTACAATTGACCAAAAACTGAACTGGACTCCCCATATAAATACAGCAGCTACAAGAATAGGACAGTGTGGGGAGCTGGAGGAACCCTGCAGGTCAGGCAGCATCAGAAGAGCAGGAAAGTTGATGTTTTGGGTTTACACCTTCATTAGCCCCAATGCAGCTCAATACCATCCAGAACAATGCTTGATTGCACATCCACAAACATCGCTCACTCCACCATTGACACTCAGTCGCAGCAGTGTGTACCATCTACAAGCTACACTGCAGAAACTCACCAAAGCTGCTTAGACAGTAGCTTTCCAACCCACAACCACTTCCATCTAGAAGGACAAGGACAGCAGATACTTGGGAACACCACCACCTTCAAGCTCCCCTCTGAGCCTCTCACCATCCTGACTTGGAAATATATTGGTGGTCCTTCACTGTTGCTGGGTGAAAATCTTGAAGTTTCCTCCCAAATGGCATTGTGGATTTTCCTGTAGCAAACGAACTGCAGCAGTTCAAGAAGACAGTTTGCCACCCCTTCTCAAGGACAACTAGGTTCAGGCAATAAATGCTGGTGATGCCCACATCCCAGGAATGAGTAATGAAAATAAAACCTGCCCAGTACTAGTTTTATTTATTCATTCATGGGATAAGGGGCATTGCTGGCCAAGCCAACATTTATTGCTCATCCCTAATTGCCCAGAGGGCAGTTAAGAATTAACCACATTGCTGTGGGTCTGTAGTCACATGTAGGCCAGACCAGGTAAGGATGGCAGTTTCCTTCCCTAAAGGACATCAGTGAACCAGATGGGTTTTTCCGACAATCAACAATGGATAATGGATTATTGGTCATCATTAGACTCTCAATTCCAGATTTTTTTTTTTATTGAAATCAAATTCCACCATCTGCTGTGGTGGGATTCGAACCCAGGTCCCCAGAACATTATCTTGGTCTCTGGGTTAACAGTCCAGCGATAAACCACTTGGCCATCACCTCCCTGTACAGGTTGTCCAGGAGCTGTTCTTGTTGCTTGCATTCTCCATATTGGGAAGATTGAGCTTGCTTTTTTAGGTATTCCTTTGTATCTGTGAGTGGGGAGACCAGTGGGCTGGGGGATAGTTGATTAGCTCAGCTACTGGCTTGCCAGTAGCGCAGGTTAAATTGTCACACCAGCTGAGGTTACTTGAAGGCCTTGCCTTCTCAACCTCACCCTTTGCCTGAGGCCTGGTGACCCTCAGATGAAACTCACCCTCAATCATCTCTTTGCACCTTCAGTAAACCTAAAACAGAATGGCCTTCCCCAGGATCATGGGCATTAATATAAAATGAGCACAGTCCACATCTTGCTGGCATGATTTTATTGATCTTTCGTTTTTGGCGTCATTTCTTGGCAGTATGTAATCAACAGAGTAGCACCGTGTATGTAATAGCAACTGTGTTTGAATTACAGTCGAGATCCAAGTCTCATAAAGCCCCAGATGCCACCAGAGCTCAAGGCTGGGAGCTCAAATCTCAAAATCTGAGACATCATCAGCAAAACACAAATATAGAAGCCCATTCTCCCCTTTTCACTGGCTCATTTTCTCTCCTGCTGAAACTGAGGGAGGGAGTGAGTTGCTTGGATTTTACAAAACCAGTTCCTAGGAACTCTGAGAATGAAGCATTGACAAAGTTTGTCTTCCTTATCTCTGTGCAAGTATAGAGCCAAGCTCTGTGCTAGCAGTCTACAGAATGCTGACTTGAAACTCAAGAATTTTGCGGCACTGTGCCCTCCCGATATGGTTTTATTCAAAAAGATACTTTTCAAAGCTAGATTTTTGTAACAACTTATTTTAGCTCTGCTATTTTTGGCTTGTGTTGTAATCTATTTAAAATGTTGCGCAAATGCAACCTCCTTCTTCTTTTATGCCTTTACATAATTTCCTGCACTGTTGCAGTTTTTAATATTAAGATTAACGATGACAGCACTGACAGCTTCACCACAACTACCAGGAAGATAGTTCTATGGGAAATATTCTCACATAGTTAAAGGCACAATGAATAGCCAGTTTGGCTTTCGGGCTGCATCATCGACAAGGAGCTATGGGTAACATGTAGGTAACATTTATTTAATAGTAACCTCTTGTTCTGTATTGTAATGAAGAAACAGATGGCTAAATGAATGAAAGAAATAATCAAGTGTTACCAGTGTAAATAGCAATTGGTCTATAGGTGAAGACTACAGCTTGATTGAATGAGTAGGCCTGTTGATATTGTGCCAAAAACAACTCTTGCATTGGAATGCATTTTAATAGCAGTGACTGCTAACGCTGTGATAGTGTGTAAACCTGGACGCTTGGCTCTATGCATTGCAGCTGGCTGCAGACATTTAGTAATTCTGAAACTGCACTCACGAGAGATCAAGTTCAGATCTTTTCATGGCAGATAAAGAGATTTTGATTGTGGTTCTTTGTGTACTGGCATTAACACTGATTGATGTAGAAAGCCTACCTGATGTGCCTTGCATGTGGCTCCAGTCCCGCACTCTGTCTTTCATCCTCAATGCATTGAAACCAATTCAGGATGAACAATAAATGCCTGTGTTTCTACAGCTCAACTCTAAGAACTTTGACCAAAAATAATTTCAAATATTTCCATTCCATAAATCAATTGTGATGTGTGAATACTCTCAGGTTGTCTTCAATTGGTGACGTGTGAATACTCTCAGGTTGTCTTCAATTGGTGACGTGTGAATACTCTCAGGTTGTCTTCAATTGTGACGTGTGAATACTCTCAGGTTGTCCGTTTTAGGAACTCCGCCTTTTTGTCTTACTCTCATAACTTAGTTTGATGTAATTTTCTGAATTGCCCCTTTTCCTTTCTATTGACTGTCTTATATTCTCCAAGCTGGTCAATTCACCTTTTTTTTGCCACATCTTTCAAGGCTGCGATTTTTTTCAGTCATTCCCCCATCCTCTCAGCTTTGTGAATCAGGGAGCAGCCATACAGATAAGTTGAAATAGTTTAAATCCAACAGTTAAAGATCTGGAGTGTTGATTGTCAATAACCATTCATGTTTGATCCATGTTTACAATGCTTTTCTGATAATACTGGTGAATGATATACTTTCTGCAAAAATTTAATGTGTAATTTATAATTCATTGTTGTGGCAGCTAAACGGTTTTACTATTTGAATTCTTTGATCCTTTACAACCTGGATTTCTTGCATTTTGTTGAAATCTGTCAGTGAACCTTTACCCACCCTGGAGATGGATACATCACCAGCTTTTCTACTGTGCCATTATCCTACTCTTACCATAAGCAACAGGGTGAATGACAGTGGCCCCCGAGACTTTTTGGTTCATTTGACTCCTTTTAACTGTGAGGAAGAGATTCAGTCTCCTGGCATTTTCATAAAAGCGTAGCCAAAACATGGAACTTGCACTGATAAAGTTCCTATATGCATCTATGACGTTATGCCAGTGTGACTGAAAGGAAGTATTCAAGTTTCAACAGCATCTACTTACAGCTGGCCAGAATTTGAGAACATTGAAGCCAAGTTAAATGACAATAAATGTTCGCTCCCAATAAATGGATGTGAAACTGCAAAGTGTACAAATAAAAGATGCTGAAGTAAACTTTGTGATTGTGAAAACATCAGGCGCCGTGGGCAGGATGTGAGAGCCCGCCAAGATTAGGAACAAATATACTGGCGCCGATCAGTGTGCCAGTTCCCCAACAACTTTATCAGTGCCAGGCATTTCAAAGAGGTGGTTTCAGGGCCTGACAGGGCCTGCTGTCTAGCTGTCCCACAAGATGCAGGCAGCCAAATACATTAGGTTCATTCAGGACCTTGTTAATGGAGGGCACTGGGATTTTGACCTTTGGAGGGTGGGTGGGTGGGTGGGTTGTATTTAATTGGCACCAGGTACCAGGGCAGAGTGCGTGGAGGGGGAATTCCAAAGAGCTCCAGGTAGCACAACAGACCATCCCTTCTTGCTGTATAGAGGCATAGCCAAGGACCACCCTGAGGAGGAATTTGTCTCTCCCTCATCCCACCCAGTGCTGGCCTGACTACCTGTTGTTCTAAACGGTATGGGGGGGTGCATGTGTCTGTGCGTGTGTGTGTATATTTGTACGTGCGTATATGTGCGTTCGTGTGTATGTATGCTTACTTAGGCTACTTACTTCAAAACATCTGCACCAAGGAATGAAAGAGATTAAAAAAAGGATACTTGCACACTCTGCTTTCTGCTTTACCAAATGTGCACAATAAAGGTTAAAATATGCATATAATATTCTAATATTTATGGACATGCCCAGATAAAGTGTCTCTTACTTGTTGTTCTATTTATTAATTGGAAATGCATTATCCACATCCTAATTAGCCCCGTACTGATAACATGCTGAACACTAAGCAACATATATAATATACTTAGCATGTTACAGGAGATGTAACCAAAGGATTTCATTTGACGGCTGTATCAATGATAATACTACAGCTTATGTAATTGTGTATTTTCTCACACATGCCTGGCTCTGCCAGTCTTCCATCATTTTTAAGTTTGAAGTTGCTTTCTTTTTCTTTCAGAAAGAAGAGATCACAGTTTACTCGCCTATTGTTACACTAACCAACCTCGTGCCATCGACCTCCTACAACTGCAGTGTGACTAGTGTCAGTTATGAGCGTTACAGTGCTCCAGTTTTCATCACTATCTCTACAACAGGTACTTTCTTTATAAAGAAAGGTATTCCTTTCATTTAGCAACGGCCTCAGAGGCGGGAATCAGGTTTTAAGTATCGGTATGGCTATACCGAGCAACAGTAAATCCCACAGTTGAGAGTTCAATTCCAATTTGAAGACGTGTTCTCTGTAATTTAACTGTTGCTCTTAGTACAGAGTGTTCAAGACAAGTGTTTAATACCAACTAAAAACTGAAAGAACTGCAGATGCTGTAAATCAGGGACAAAAACAGAAGTTGCTGAAAGAGCTCAGCAGGTCTGGCAGCATCTGTGAAGAAAAATCAGAGTTAACATTTCAGGTCCAGTGACCCGAACTCAGAACTGAGTCCCTGAAGTGTTTTTGTTTCTGAAGTGTTTAATACCAGCTGGTTAATGCAGATATGAAGTGCAACATCGCCAAGCTTCAGAGATTCCGAGGCATATTGTAGACCCATATCAGTTTTGCTAGTACCATAGCACAGACCCATGCATTTCACATAATGTTCTATATTGGCCCCCAGTGTTTCATTAACTTTTACTGCTTTCCATTTGATGGTTTGAGACTCAGCAGTGACACAGCTGGAATCCAGATTTGGGCATTAACTGGAAGACATCCTTTGTAAACCTGTGAAAAATGATGTATTTCCCTGCAAAGACAGAAACAGGTTACATGTGAAACACAGTGATAGCTGAAATATAATTTCAGGAAGTGAGACATTGTTTATTTTTGCTGTAATAATAGAGCACTGAATTTTTTTTTAAAAAACGTGAATTTTTCTAAACATTGATATTCAGGGAGATTTGGGTTAATGCATACCGGAAATGTAAAGCTGGCAGGTAGATGCATCAAGAAATAAGGAAAGCAAATATGTTGGCCTTTATTACTTGAGGATATAATACAGGAATAATGAAGTTGTGCTGCATTTAAACAGAGCACTTGTGAGAGATCACACCTGGACTGCTGCATTGATGTTTTGGTCTCCATGTTTATGGAGTGAAATGCAGTAGTTACAATGGAGGTGTTACAGTGAAAGATTGGTTCCTGAGATAAAAGAGTCATCCACGATATGGGACTAATAAACTGGGACTGTAATCTGGAATTTAGAAGAATGAGAGGTGATCGCTTTAAGAAGTGCAAGATTCCGAAGGAGCTTAACAATGTAGAGGCTTAGAGGTTGTTTCCCCTGACAGAGAGATCAAAATTACCAGGACACTGCCTCAAGATACTGGGTCAATCATTTAGGACTGAGATGAGGATAAACTTTTTCA
The DNA here is from genome assembly GCF_021869965.1 of Rhincodon typus. Classification (NCBI taxonomy): domain Eukaryota; kingdom Metazoa; phylum Chordata; class Chondrichthyes; order Orectolobiformes; family Rhincodontidae; genus Rhincodon; species Rhincodon typus. The sequence goes on along the minus strand of NC_063353.1, from coordinate 11,016,064 downwards.
CCGAAAGGGTTGTGAATCTTTGGAATCCCCTGCTCCAGAGGATTGCGGGTGCTCCACCATCAGTTATACAGGTTGCACCTCTGTAAACCAACGGCTTTTAGACTTGGCCTTTGTCAGATCAGACTGGAACACAGGAGGTCAGATATCGGGACTAACCTGGAGATATTTAAACACATTTAAAAATGCTCTGCCTCAATTTACTCACCGCCTTCTGCCTTTTAAATTCAATTATGTTTTCCTTGCTGCAAATCATGTTTTGACACAATAAATGATCCTCAGTAAAGAACCTGAAAAAGGAGAAAGTTTCACATCATCTGGACCAGAGGCATTTGTTCCTGTAAAAAACGAAAGAACTGCAGATGCTGTAAATCAGGAACAAACACAGAAGTTGCTGGAAAAGCTCAGTAGGTCTGAAGAAAAAGTCAAAGTTAACGTTTTGGGTCCGGTGACCGGGAGGGTCCGGGTCCTGAGGAAGGGTCACCACGCCCAAAACGTTAACTCTGATTTTTTCCTTCACAGATGCTGCCAGACCTGCTGAGCTTTTCCAGCAACTTCTGTTTTTGTTGCATTTGTTCCTGTGTGGGGGTTTGAAGCACTTAATTCTTTTTGCCTCCCACACCCATCTGTGAGTAACAAAATGCATCCTTTTTTTTAACTAAAGGATCAAACTGAAAGATAAGCGTTTCACTGAATTAACTGAGCGTGCAGGCTGATTATATGAAACCCCTGACCTCATGACTGAGACCGCATCTTTACATGGACCAATTATCCTGCTCCTTGTCAAAGATGAAGATCACTTGGAAACCAGCTGAAATTAGCTCGTTGAAAGACTTATGCCAGCACAACAAGGAAAACTTTTTGGGGGAGACGGACACTGAACACTGTGCATTCTTCAGAAAGCAGGAATAGGAACCACACTGTGTTTGCGACAGAGTGCTGCATTAGGGAGGTATAACCTGCATTTGAGGCTGAGATAAATGATTTTTGGTGTCTCAGGAAATCAAGGGATGTTAAAAGGGAGTGAGAAACTGGAGTTGAGGCAGATCAGCCATGGTCGTTCCAAGCTCACCGTGCCGGTCTCCCCCTGCTATTTCTTGCGTCCTTATAAATACAAGTATGTGATAGTCCTCTTAATAATTTACACTGCTGGATAAGGAGCAAGGCCAAACAGGGTAAGGTAAATTTTGAAAGTTTATTGAGCAGCCTATGCTGACAGTTGTTTCATAGAAACGTAGAAAATAGGTGCAGGAGAAGGCCATTCAGCCCTTCGAGCCTGCACCACTATTCAGTATGATCATTCAGTCTGGTGAACCTTCCCTCAACCTCAAGAATGTCCTTCCTCAGACTAGGAGACCAAAACTGCACACAATACTCGGTGTTTTGAGAGCAGAATGGACAAAGCCTGGGATAAGATGAGCTAAATATCTTCTGATATCTATTGTAGTGAGCAACTGGATGATGACAGAAGAAACCAAACTGGTTTAAGCACAAAATAAATGAGAGGAGTACTTTTAATTTTACTGTAATATGATCCAATTAAGGGTGATGGGGAATAGAGAAACGTAGGTCCTATTAACCTCCAATGACCTTTTCAGGGCAACAACTGCTGGGAGGGAGCGGATTAGCTCAGTTGGCTGGACAGCTGGTTTGCAATACAGAGTGATACCAACAGCATGGGTTCAATTCCTGCACCAGCTGCAGCTCCTTCTCAACCTCTCCCCTCACCTGAAGAATGGCAGCCCTCTGGTTAAACCACCACCAGTTATCTCTCTCTAACAAGAGAGCAGCCCCATGGTCTGGTAGGATTATAGCAATTTTACCCTTCCCTGTTTGGCAGTAAATGCCTGCCTTGGAGGTGGGGGGCATTATTTGTATCTTGTTGTTATAGCACCACACACAAGTAAAGTGTTTTGGGACAATCTGTATCACTCTATTGAATGTATTTGTAACAAATATGAAAGTAGTTTCAAATAACTTATGTTCATCAAAATTGTGCTCACGAGGAGCAAAATGTCCTTACTTGTAGTACCAGAAAGGAGATCCTGATTCATTCTTTTGAACATCTAGTTACAGAAGTGAATTCGAACATGGTCGTAATCTCTGCCCTTGCAATTCTGAGTATCCTGCTCATAGGACTGTTGCTGATTACACTGTTTGTTCTACGGCGGAAGCACTTGCAACATGCCAGGTACAGGGTAATTTTCTGCACGCATTCCCTCCAACAGTCATTTTGAGTTACTCATAACTGAGATCACGTATAAATAATCACATTGCTACCTTACAGGAATTGTGGAGCAGGAATATTTGTCAATTTCGCCACTTTGGAGAGAGATGGGAAGTTGCCATTTAACTGGTACGTTCAGAGTGGAAAGGAGAGGTAAATGATTGGATTGGCAGAGTGACGGCCTTTCTTTTTGAATGATTGAAAATTAGTTTTAATTTCTGTGTAACGTGTTATCTGAGATTGTTTGAACAACGGAGGTCGTAACCCCAAACACGACAGAAGAGTCCTTGTAAAATAAAAACCAGCAGACCTGTGGATGCTGTAAATCAGGAACACAAACAGAACTCAGAAGTTCTGAGGAAGGCCACTGAACAGGAAACATTAACTCTGTTTTTTTCTTCACAGATGCTGCCAAACCTGCTGAGCTTTTCTAGCAATTTCCGTTTTTGTTCCAAACATTGTAAAATGTTCACTGACAGAGTACAGCAAGTAAGAAATAAACTTCCATTGTCTGGAAGGGACATAAAATATAACTGAAGTCTTTAGGAGTTACAGTGACAGATTTCCAAAGTACTTGCACTCCAAAATTCACTTAGTTGCCACCAAATTTCTAGTTTCCAGTGTTTAGTTCTCAGCACTTTTGTTTCAATAAGCACTTCTAGGAGCATCAGTGAATAGATTCAGCAAGTAATGCAAAATTCAGTGTTCTGTAATTACTTTGTGGCATATGTGTGCACAATACCCTCTTACTAACTATTTAGGCACATGTTCTGCAATTCTTGCTATTTTCATGTTGATGTTAGAGTTGCAGTGATGTAGCCAGGGCAAAATCTCGGCATTCTAGGGAAAAAAGCAAACACGCAAAGCTGACACCAAGGTAGACATTTTTACACATGGAAGCAGCGGGCATGGCTTGGCGTACTAAACAGGTACTTGGATTTTCCTTTATCAAGGAAGAATCTTCTACCTAATATAAAGGGAAAATAGGGTTTGTCCAGGTAATTGGAAAGGCAAATGGCATATTGGCCTGGGAGTGTAGGTGGAAGGCAGTGTTGCTACAATTACATAGGGCTTTGCTGAGACACAGTTAAAATAATGGTCTGAATCCTTCCCCTCAAGGCATTAAAAGTACCAACATATCAATTTCCACATGTCGTTTCCAACACCAGCAGTAATGAGCAACATGGTTGGAGGATTAGATGAGAATCCTCTGCTCCCTCCAATTCAAACCAGTTAAAATCTTTTCAGAAATAAAACCAAAAGTACTCCAGAAACTCAGCAGGTCTGGACTTCTAAAATACACTTGAGAAGGTGCCACAAAATCAACTTGCTACCAAAGTTGATAAATGTGGAATAAAATGAGAAAGTAGAAGATGAAGATGACTAACAGTAAACTGTAGACGGTAGTGGTGAACAGTTGAAGGGAGAGATATTGTGAGATTCCCCAGGGGCTGACACTAGGATTAAATCCAGAAAGTGCTGGAGGAATTCAGTGAATGCTAAAGCGTTATATCAGACTCCAAGCATTAATTTTGTTTCTCTGTCCTCAGTTGCTGCCAGACCTGCTAACTTTCTCTAGCAGTTGTTGTTTCATTTCAGATCTGCAGTATCAGCAGTAGTTTATAGTAGGTACTAGGACCACACCCTTTCTTGATTGATATCAATGACCTAAGTATTGGGTTTATAGAGTACAATTTCAAAGCCTGGAAATATTGTGAATTGTAAGGAAGCAAGTGATAGACCTCAGGAGGAGGCAGTAGCCTCGCTGTATTCTCGCTGGATTGTTTATTCAGCAAACACATGTAATGTTCTAGGGACCTGGGTTCAAATCCTGCCATGGCAGATAGTGGAAATTGAATCTAATAAAAATCTGGAATGATGGTCTAATGGTGACCATGAAACCATTGCTGATTGTTAGGAAAAGCCCTTCTGGTTCACTAATGTCCTTTAGGGAAGGAAACTGCTGTCCTTACCTGGTCTGGCCTACATGTGACTCCAGACCCACAGCAATGTGGTTTACAGTTAACTGGGTAATAAATGCTGGCCTAGCCAGTGATGCCCATGTCCCATGAGCGAATGGAAGGAAGGACATAAGCTGGTGGAATGGGCATTCATGTGGAAGCCTTTTAATGCAGAAACTTGTGAAGCGATGCTTTTACCTTTTGGTAGGAAGAGAAAGGCAATATATAATAAAGGGAATGCAGGGACAGAGAGACCTGGTGGTAAGTGTGCACAATATTTGGCAGTGCAGGTTGAGAAAGTGGTTTGAAAAGCCAGATGGGATCCTTGTCTTAAATAAAGGTATAGAGTACAAAATCAACAAAGTAATGATGAGCTTCATTAAACACTGATTCAATCTGAATTGGAGTTATGGGCCAGTTCTGAGCACTGCAGTTTAGGACATGAACCATGAACATGGGAAGCAGATATACATCACTAACATACTATTGACAACAGCACTCCAAATAAAGAAAGTAGAGGATATTATGACAGTTTTTGAAGTCTGCCAGATTCTGCATGTAACAGCACCCCATCATCTCTAGAAGTCAGAAACCAGCAGAAACATTGAATCTGACAGATGAGTGCTGTGCTCAAATCAAGGAAACTACTTAAAATGTTAACTCTCCAAGTGTTGCAAGAAGTCCTGATTAAAGAATGGCCCAAAAGCATCAGGGATATACCTTTTGCTGTAATACTATATTGCACATGCAGAGATAAATTGACAGTCCAAGATGGGCATATTATACAAAGGATATAGTCATTATCCCCAAAGGAATTGAGAAGAGAGATGGTAAAGTGCATCTGTGCAAGCTACTGAGGAATCGAATCAAGTCTGAGGAAGGCAAGAGATGTGATGTATTGGTCAAATATAAGCAATAAAATCCATATCAGTGCCATGCCTGCAACGAGTACCAAGCTAAACAACCCAGGCTGTTGATGACATATGACCTTGTAGACAGACCATGGCTAAAACTGGGAGTAGACATCTTCACTATCTCAGAACTGACGATCTTGTTTTATAGGCTACTGTTCAGACTACTGGGAGGTGGACCAGTTGACTTCAATAACAACAGTGAGACTAGGGTGATGAGTGAAGAATTCAGCTGCTTTATAAAGGATATTAAAGTTTATCTCCACACCATCCCCAATAAAACAGAGAAGCTGAGGAGGCAGTGAATATCACCAAAGGAAACATTAAAAAATCGAGCGAATCAAACACAGATGTATACGAGATAACAAGGTGTAGAGCTGGATGAACACAGCAGGCCAAGCAGCATCAGAGGAGCAGGAAAGCTGACGTTTCAGGCCTGGACCCTTCTACAGCTTTCCTGCTCCTCTGATGCTGCTTGGGCTGCTGAGTTCATCCAGCTCTACACCTTGTTATCTCAGATTCTCCAGCATCTGCAGTTCCTACTATCACAGATGTATACGAGGCAGTTCTCAAGAGCAGAAGAAGCACACCTACTGAACACATAGAAAATAATCCAGTACAAAGACTAATGGTAACTTCTCATTTGACAGCAAAAAAAAGGCCCTGTAGCCAGAGCTGGAAACAGATGTGAGTGAAAAAAATTAAGGTGAAATTGCAGAAAGCCAAATTTCATTTTGACAAGACTGCCAAACTATTCCCAAGGCTGAGATCCAGGCAATGCTCTGACAAGATTCAGCCCAAGTGGCAACTTGGCACCTGTGTATGGTAGGCGCCATCTTGATTGTATGTGGAGGAGTTGACTGAGCAGATATAGCCCCACAATCGCAGGCAAATAAACACAACAGGAGAAATCATAAGATTTTAGCAAAGATCTGTAGCTCGGGTTGTGGGTGAGGTTCTTGACTTGCTCGCCGAGCTGGCTTGTTTTTGTTCAGACGTTTCATCACCATGCTGGGTGACATCATCAGTGCGGTGTCCGACGAAGCAATGTTGTTCTACTCCATTTGGAATTTATACTGTCCGGTCTGTTATGGCAAGCTGTGTCGTTTCTGGTTTTGTTCTGTATGGGTTTGTATATGGGGTCCAATTCTATAGGAGAAACTATTCCTCAACTTCTGTGACCAATCAGGAAGATGTGGGAACTCATTGCCTGCACTGGTCACACCTCAGCCATCAGACCCAAAGTTCCAGAGCAAACCCACAATGGAAATGGAACAGCGACAGGTACCATGGCAACAACGAATGACTCCCCAAGGAGGGAACGTCTCCCAGATGAACATTTAATGACCACATGCACCATCAAGAGACTGGCACAATTTTAAAACTGTTTTCAAAATGCACCTGTTGACTGAAGAAAGCAACAAATTGCTAATGCATGAGAACAGTTGTGCATGCTGGGTAATTTGGGTCACTCAAACTGATTATGCAAGCATTTTTTTGTTGTATTTTTTGGATGGTAGATAGTTGGGATAGAAATTCAACACTGTCCCTCCATGCTTGCCATAGTCACCTGGCCTCTACCAAGAGGCAATGGGGCAATCCACTGTGAGGCCAATCAAGCAAGGACAGAGTACAAACAATATGATACTAAATTGAACTCAGAAGAGTCAAGAACTTGAGACTGATTTGAGATGATTTGCAGAAGAAGCAACAGCAACATGAGAAACATCTTTTTCCATCCGAGTGGCGCGGATTTGGAAAGCACTGAGTCTGTGAATTTAAGCTGGCCTTCAGAACAGAATTTGATTGGTGCCTGCAGAAATGAAGTAATTGCAATGCTACAGGGAAAAAGGCTGGCCCTCGTAGAGAGCTAGAATAGATATAGAGGACTGAATGGCCTTGTTCTGTGCTGTCATTGTTCTAGGATAGTAGGTTTACAGAATTGGTTTTCTTTACAGTTTCTGGTAGTCCCAGAAGCACAACAATAGATACCAATAGGAAAAGGATGGACTTTATGGCCCCTCCAAGACTGATGTAACACTGATGTAAGGAGAGGCCTGAAGATACTGGTGCTGGCCACTGTGTCAGTTTTGGGACAGTGCTGCTGGAGCTGGCCATTTTGTGGGAGGTGACTCAGGTAAACTAGACAATTAGGCTTCGAAAGATATAATAGTCAGTTTACGACTGGGGCTCTTGCAGTTGGTCTTCTAGTTCCTGTTGCAACGAAATCAGATCAAATGCCTGGAGTTGGGCACCGATCGGAAGGCTGGGATTCCAGTCTTCCTGATTGGCCAACTGGCCTAGCTGGAGGTACAGCTGAGAAACATCGTTTAACGCGGTTCAACACCATCCTCTCCACCAGTCTCACCCCCAACTACCACAACTACCACTTGGCTCCTTTTTATTTCAATTCACGTATTCCAAAACAGCGCTTGAGTGGGAGACTTACTTCTGATGTACTTTCTCCAGTTTTTCACCTTATACCGGAGCTGGCTGTTCTTCTGAAGCTGAAAGATCTCTGATTCATTCTCCAATTGTGAGAGTGACTGTTTGCTGGGTTTCACTGACAGGAAAACCGTCTCCGTGCCAACTAATGCTCAGCCGCATAGAAAGCTTAGTTTTGATCAGTTTCCGTCTACAGGCAGCTATAGGCCCTGAACCAAATCCAGCACTTGTTTCCTGATTACTTGGTGAAAATTCAAGCCAAAGAGTGATGCTTAGCATTTAACACAATAATAACTCGAGGACAGTTCTTCATTACTGTAATCCAGTCTCCATAGTCTTGTGCATAATGTCTAATTAGAAGCAAGTCAAACACTGCGGCAGGAATTGAGAAGAATAATATAGCAGGTAATGGTTTTGATTTTGTGTTTGTGTTTGTGAATGAAGCTATTAATCATATTAACTTTGTGCATTTCTCTATCTGTATTTCTCATTGTAACACTATCTGAGCTGTGCAGCATGTCTGTGTTACTGCAGAATCTCTTTATACTGTACCTAACTAAGTCTTGCTTCATGTGTATGTTAATCGCAGGCTACTTTCTCTTTTATTAATCGAACAGACTCTATGTCTATATGTGTCTGTGTTGCATTTTCTCAGGCGTAGAAGTATTTTTGCTGTTCTTGCACTGCTCCCATCATGCCTTTGGACTGACTATCTTTTGGCCTTTGGTATTAACCCTTGGTAAGTTTATTTTAATAGCCTTCTTACCTAAAGCCTTGTGAGAAATGTTAAAACAGAAGCCTCTCAACCAGATGTTCTCTCTCAACTGTATTGTGAGAAGCTACTGGCTACAGTTTGTAGGATAGTTCAGACAGTTACTTGTGTTATATCCCACAGAGTGTGCGTGTTTGTTTTGTCATTTTGTGAGGGATGTGAGATTAGTTTTTAACTGGTTGGGCCCATTCCATGTTTGGAAGAATGCGAGGTGATCTTATTGAAACACGTACGCTCCTGAGGAGTCTGGAGAGGATGGATTCTGGGAGGATGTCTTCCCTTGGAGTAGAGACGAGAATTAGGGGAGGTACTTTTAATGTGGAAGTGCAGATTCTTTTTTTTTTCTCTCTGAGGGTCATTTGTCTGTGGAATTCTTTTCTCCTAAAGCAGTGGTGCATTGAATTTATTCAAAGTGGCGATTTTTGATTGACAAGAGAGTCAAGGGTCATGGGGAAAGTGGAGTTGACGCCACCACGATCTTATTGAATGTGACAGAACAGGCTCAGAAGTGCTGGCAGACGTACTCCAACTCTTTGCCCAAGTTCGTATGTCCAGGCTTTAGGGGAGGCAGTAACTTATTGGTAATGCCACTGGACTGACAGTCTCGAACCCCAGGCCAACGTTCTGGGGAGAGGAGTTAGGTTCCTACCACAGCAGGTGGTGAAATTTGAATTCAATAAAAGACTGGAATAGAGAGTAATCCAATTGTGACCTATTGAGACTGTAGACTATTGTGGAAAAAAAAACAGGTATTGGACTCACTAATGTCCTGTAAGGAAATCTGTCACCTTTACCTGATCTGGCCTACATGTGACTACAGACCCACAACAATGTGGTTGACTGTAACTGCCCTGTGGACGGTTAGGGATGGATAATAAGTGCTGGTCTAGCAGCAATGCTCACGCCCCATAAATAATAACAGATAGATAGGATTGACCAAGGGCAGAAGGAAAGAATTAGCTTACAGCAAAATTTGTACTTTATTGTGGAAAAATTAGACACGAATGAATGTCAAGCTGAAAGAGAAGTGACCAAACGGTTAATGTGTTAAGCAAGGTTTTAGGAAGGGCACTCCAGAGTGTAAGTCCCAGATGGATAAAGGTGTGGCTGCCAGAGTGGATGAAAGGCAGGGGATGCACGCTTTGCCAGCACTGGAGAATGTCAGGCTTTGTTAGGGTTGTAAGGCTTGTAGAATTTTCACAGAAAAACCGGGTGAGGCCTCAATAGGACTGAAATACGTGAATCAGTGGGGAATCAGAGAGCCGATGTGAAACACCAAGAACAAGCTGTTGAGTAAACAGGATGGTGTAGGCAGTAGAGTTAGGTTCTGAATTTAAATTTTAGCAATATTTAATAGTGTAACCACAGTTTATCATCAGTAATAGAATTTCAGTGGCTATGTATGTTACTCATTCTTAAACCGAAGCTCTTTAAAATTAGCCGCTATCTCTGTATCTGGGAATATGTTTATGTTGGGAAATTAGTAAAAGAGTTTGTCAAACCTACATTATAGGAAATATTGATAACCACATCATTGCATGAAAAGATGAATAACTAATTCAAGTATATTGAATTAGTGATCAATATGCCTACATTCAGATTTATTAACGCAAGTATTAATTGTAAGCATATTTGAAGATTTACTTGAGGTATATAAAATTACAAAGGTCCTGAATAGAGTGAATAAATATGACCTATTTCCCTTGGCATAGAGATCGATCATTAGAGGGTGTGGATTTAAAGTAATTGGTAGAAGGATGAGGAGGAGGAAATGCAGGATCCAACTGCAGGGTGGAGGCAGTCTGGAGCTTGGTGCTTGAAAGGCTAGTCAAAGCAGAAACTCTCATCCCACTTAAAACCACTAAATGGGCTGTACTTAGACGTGCCATAACCTCTAATGCTAGGGACCAGGAGCTAGAAAGTTGGATTGGGTTGGGCATTGGTTTTCAGCTGACAGACACAATGCACTCTGGCTTCCTGTGTCGTGAATTTGCAAAGTTTCTACATCCACTATGAATCAACATAATCAGGTTTATTGCCACTTAACACTGCTACTTTATAAGATACCCCAGTAAGGCAATATACAAGAACCATATGATATATCAATAATCTGCCAATAAAATAAACATTACTGACACACTTCTTCTACAGTATACATTAACTCAAGCCTACATTTCAGTAGTAGCAATAGTAATGAATGTAGCCATATCCTAAAATATACTAGTCATTATATAACTATACTAATTGTATACTATAGTAATATAATATAGTATACATTGTACAATACTATAAATAGTGTACAGTATATTCTATATATAGTATACATTATACCAGATGATTGTATACATTATGCAATACTGTATATAGTATACATTATACTCTTGTAAAATGTAAATACTAATACTGTTCACATGTTCAATATGTTAAATCACAATCATGAGTAATGAATATACCAATGTGCTGATAGTATAAGATTGAATAACTGAAGCACGTGTAATTTGTTAGATACAGTACCACTACATTGGACACATTGGTGACACAAAATGTTCTTACACAGAGTACAGCTCCCTCCTGTGAATGGTATATTTACCCTTGTGTTTGCCTCAATGTCCAGCCATTCTGTAAGCAGATCCTTTTCATTGTGTTTGCTCCATTTTACTGTATGTTTACCAATATTTTGTGTCAGTTACTCCCAACCTGCATGGATTCTGTCCAAGCTCTAAATCCATTGCGATTCTCCCTTCATTGGAATGAGATGTGTGCTTATCAAATATCAGGTTAGTAACATGGAAATGTCTCAGAAGAGAGAGGGTTAAGAAATCTTATTTTACCATAAGTTATATTCAAGCGTAGATGATTATTTAGAGTCTTTTGGCACAATGACTTCCAAATTATGTTCAGGTGTGCTGTCATTTACATCGAGCACGTTTCATAAAGTTTAATAGTGAAGGTAGAAACAGATGGGCATCTTTCTAATCAGATGTTCTTTACTTACAGGAATAAATATGCACTGAAGAAGAGGAAGTTGGCCAAGTATGTTCAGTGCTTTTGTGATGAACTTGAAACTGATCAGAAACAGTTCTATTCTAAGCGTTAGACATTGAAGTAGTAGTATTGTTAGCATGATGTGTATCTATCCTATGTTATGACCCAGGCTTGCTTCTTTGCATAGCTCCAACATTGCTGTGGGAGAATAGAGCTTTTGTAAATTCTAGATAGACCTACAAGGATCTTCAGGTACAGAAAAATGCAACACTGCAGTCTTATAAAGTAGATGTTTCCAGTACATTGTTATTGTGTGTAAGAAGAAAGTGATACTCGTGCATTCCTAAGACTAAGAATACTCTTGGATGTGATCTCCATCAGGCTCCTGATTTTATAAAGTTCAGGTCTCTACGTACAACTTTTCTTCAACCCAATTATGGAGAAGCACAGGCGTTCTGGGGAATGCACTAGTCTTTCTCAGAGTCTCTATTTAAAACCAAGGCCAATCTTTGTACAAATCAAATCAAAATGTCGATCAGGAATCATGGCCTGCAACATGGTACTGAGATTGTTTTCCTGACCATACCACATCCCCTTAACAATCATTCCAGTCAATCTTGCAGGTTTCAAATATGACTTCTTACAATATTGTCCTCAAATGACACATCGCAGAATTTCTCACTGAATAATTGTACAAAGGCATAGATGAAGGTTGTTTTTAGTTCATTTATCCATATTTTAAGGTCTGCCTGTAACCACCCACACATTCCTGAGGCAAGAGGACAGTCAGCAACCACTCTCATAATGTACTGCACAAAGGATTCAATTGCCTGTATGTATGGTCTTTGGTTTTTAGCCACTCCTTTACTCATGAGAAACCTCACTCAATCAGTGAACCTGAAGAGGCATTGCAGAGCCAAGCGCATCACAAATCCTTCTTCCTCTTTGAAGGTTGCATTCATTGTACTGTAATAGTGAGCCCTAAAGGGTGAAATCATTTTAAATGTTCCGGCAAATTAACTTCATACTGATGAGTCAAAACAAAACTTATTTTCATTTTAATAACTTCCAGTAAGTCAGCACTGAGTATTTACACTGATCAAAACTGATGAGTTAGTGAAAAATGTATTGGGACACCACAGGCAGCTGTGATTATTTTTAGCTAGTTAGACCGAGCAATAGTTTTTTGTTTAATTTAAACTGCTTCTTTCTCAGCACTGTAGAATATTGATTGCATTTTTCTTCAATTATTGATCTCTGTCTCTTTGCCCTTTCATAAAAGGCAGTCATCCTGCTCATGAGTGATTGCTAATGTGACTCTGAGAGTTGCAAGTTGTTAATTTTTGTTTGCGCTTATTTCTTTTCTGTGGCGATGCACACTGCTTCCCAGAATTACTCAACTGAAATTGCTGGTCAGGTACATCAAAAATCATGACCTTGGCATTAACAGCCCTCTCGTTAAGATTTAAAACATTTAGAAATAAATTAGCACGTCATCCCCGTGAGGTGCCAAATAAGCAGTTCATATTTTTAAAAAGGGTGCAATTGTCAGGGCAATGTGGTCGTGTTTAATTGGTGGTGAACATATAAACTGTCTCAGGGAATGGAGCCAACCAAACTGAGAATGTGAAATTACTGCAGCCTGTTTAACATATTTTAAAACAAAAATCGCTAGCAACATAAAACAGGTCAACCCATTTTACACTGCTTCACATTTTACCCACTGACTCTCATCTGATTGCTTCTGGACGCAACCTTTAAAACGTGGAATCTTGCAAATGGTAAATGCTGTGTTCATGAGGAAATTTGATCTTGCCAGTGATTTAACAGAGCTAATGCAACAGGTCCCAGATGCACCCAAACCAGTTACTGTACACTTTCAAATGTGCATCTAAATGTAACTACTCAATGTTACAAGTGTAACTTCAAACAGTCCTTTCTACAGGCTAGGAATGAATTAAATAGGTGTGAGTATGACCTGGATAATTTTGAAATAATGGAAGTTAGTCTCTTGACTAAAGTTCTAATAATGTCATCAAAAGTGAGTAAACCTCACTGCCATAGGCAAGGCCTCTTGACAATACCTTCCACTATTATAGAAGTGAATTTATCTTTAACGTGAATTCATTCTTTTTTTCAATACCAATGCACAAGTTAAATTAATGGACATTTTTTGTTCAATTCCCTTAGCCCTGTTCAGCTGGACGATTTTGAATTATATCTCAAGGACATGGGTAGAGACTCTGATTACAAATTCTCTCTGCAGTTTGAGGTAAGGTACTCCTTTACCTAATGAGGCAGTTACTGAAATATTTGCTCCTCCTTTTCCTTACTTGTGCATGTTTACAGTAAATTCACCATAGCCTGAGAGTACTATAGAGCCGTTGTCTCCAAGAGACAAAGGTCACTGGTGATGAGTTTAACCTAAGGGTCACCTCACCTCAACCAAGGGATAACTTCATGGTAACCTTAGCCAGCATGGGAATTGAACTCTTGTTATTGATGTCACTCTGTGTCACAATCCAGCTGTCCAGCCAACTGAGCTAACCACTCGGATAGCAGGCAAACAACTATTACCATATGTTTGTGCCACTCAATGCCTGGTCAAATAGGCAGTACCTAAGAATAGGTTATGATTCACCCTCACTGATTTATTTTAAATTTTTCCTTCTTCCCTCTTCTACAACCACCAGCCCCAATGGGAAGGTCTCTTGTTTCTGTTCAGTTCTGTTCTGCAGCAATTCACCAGCAAACCAGCATCAAATTGGTACTTATCTATAAATTGATGTTAATGGCAGCACATTTCCTGAGAGGTCAGCTGATCCACCTCTGCTATTAACAAGCCTTTTTCAAATTAGATTACAATTCTTTTTTACATTCAACAAACCCGTTTGTCCATGTGTTTTTACTTGTGCTTTCTCATTATTGTGCAGATCATGTCTTTCCACAAACTCATTATCATTCTGGTTTTCATTGTCAGGATCTCAAGCTTGTGGGTCAGGATATTCCCCATGATGCAGCTGAACTGCCAGTAAATCGATGTAAAAATCGTTACACTAATATCCTGCCGTGTGAGTATTTACAGAGTCATACTGTACTGCATTCATCAAATAATCCTCATTTCTCCACTGTCTGGAAGTGTAATTCCTGTGAAATGTGGGACAGCTTTAAATTAAATGCACTGCAGCTTTTAAAGCAAGTTGCTTTTATATTAAACTCCCAAAGGCCTGTTTCTGCTCCTAATGGTTCATACGTTCAATGGATTTACAAATGATCTGAGCGACACGTGTTGGAAGCACTTATCTTTTCTACCATATGGACTTCTGTAATATGATGTATTGACATAATTTACTGGAAAATGTTGAAAACTGCACGTATAGATTGACGCTTTACTATTTATTTATACATTGAAGCAGGTAGTTCACCTTAACATGCCACGACCAATCCCACTTTACTGAACCAGTCAGTTCCCCTGTTCAACTTGCTAACAGTACTGCAATATTAATCCATATGTTCTCACTGACCCATTGGAAGATCTACTCTACCCGCTTGAGGGGAGCTCCGCTGAAGTGGCCCAAAGGTATCGCTGCTGCATGTTAGCCATCCTGCAACACCTAATCCACACAAAGTGCTGTCATGACCCGGTTGGAAACATTGTGCTCAGAAACAAGCCCCACTGTTCCACATAAGCCTCGACAAATGCGCATTAATATAATTAAGGCACAAAATCCAATTTTACCTGGCTGACTGCAGTTCAAAGATCAAACTTAATACAGACCAGGTTTCATTTTGAGTAGGAAAATTAACTTTATTGTAGACACCTCTACTTTAACAAAATGATGTGGACTGGGATGGACAAAGTGGGAAGTCATTTCACCTGACAAAGGAGCAGTGCTCCGAAAACTTGTGAATTTAAATATACCCGTTGGACTATAACCTGGCGTCGCGTGACTTCCAACTTTAACAAAATGACAAAGATGAGTTATTAATTACTATTACCACCATTTAACTGAAGCTCCACCTCTTCCTACCCAAACACCCACTTATTTATGATTGACACAGAAGGCAGAAAGTTTGGCATAAAACTGTGAATGGGGATATAGTCAGTGAAAAGCTATTCCATATCCCAAGTCTGGACACACAGTTGAACGAGCAGCTCTCATAATTCACATGTTGCTTATTGTTGATGCCATGATGCAAAGTGCTCCAAGGCACATTTTATTCTCCCTTTTTAAAAACCGTGTCCATTTTTATCTATTTTCAGTTCACAGTCCAAAATAAAAGGTGTGATCTTTACGGACACAGTAACATGATGAAAATAGCTAGCATTAAATTAGAGAGGCCCACTTTGCACTTTTCAATATACAACCACTAATGGGCTGCACAATGGCTCAGTGGTTAGCACAGCTGCCTCACAAAACCAGGAACCTGGATTCCATCCTCGGGTGACTGTCTGTGTGGAGTTAGCACATCCTCGCTGTGTCTGCATTGGTTTCCTCCCACACTCCAAAGATGTGCAGGTTAGATAGGTTAGCCGTGGGAAATGCAGAGTTACAGAAATGGGGTAGGGCTAAGTGGGATTCTTTTTGGACGGTCACTGTAGACTCAATAGGTCGAATGGCCTGCTTCCACACTGTAGAGATTCTATGGTGAAATGTAATAAATCAGGCATAGATTTCAGGCAGGAGAGTAGAACATGAACATGGAAAATGAAGGTCAGTGAATGGCAGGGAGGGACAAGGGCAAAAGGAGGCACCAAGCAGCAGGAATGAGAAAGAGTATTATATAGACATAGAACTACTGCAGAATTCTAACGTGCAGAAGGATCCAGGTATTCTGGAATTTTAAGGCACTGAAGAATGCTAAAGGGTTTAAGCTTGACACTATTTTTACGTGGGTCTAAGTACAATGCCAATGGAGTTAATGTCATTGAGCTTCATGCTCCCTGAATGTCCATTCACATATGAACATGGCCCTTCCTTATAAGCAATGAGACCTCGTGGATGATTGCATTGACTTAGTGTTCTTGACAGAACATGGTTAAGAGGTGCTAACTCTTCCCCATAACTAAAGCTCCTCTAGCAGATATGCTTTCCATCACTTGCCCTTCCTAGACCATCCCACAATATAGCTGTCACTAAATGTCACATCCTTCTGACTCCCTGTTTCTCTGACATCTCTTTTAAACATTTTACCTTTTTTTCGCCCATTCATCTCTCACTTCAATCCTCTTTTTCCCTGATGGCTGTTGGCGCTAATTTTCCACCCCGGCTTTCTCACTGAGGTATCACTGCTTTCCTCCCTCTGCCTCTGCATGCAATAACTTCTCAAGCTCAGTCATTCCAACTTCCAGCTCGATTTAAGGGTGTTCTGCTCATCGAGCTCACTGCCATCTTGTCCTCCCCTCTACGTAAACCTGCCCAACTCGCATTCACACAATCCTCTCGATGTTGCCATCCCATGTGACTTTGCTACTTACAAGCAAAGGAATGTCTATGACTGATCTGTCTCCTTGTCTTGCTGTTCACCCATATTTCCCAGTTTCCTTTCCTGTGCCTGTCCCCTTCTCCAAATTCACCTCCAATTTCACTTACGACTGACTAGCCTTTAACCCACAACAGCCAGGTGGGTGCTGTTGGGGTAGTGGTTAAATCACTGGACTAGTAATCCAGAGGCCCAGGCTAACTCCCCACCTACACTCACCTTTACTGGCTCCATCCCCGCCTCTTCGACCTGTTTGTTTCCTCTCCACCTATCTTCTCCTCTATCCCCCTCTCTCCCTATTTATTTCAGAACCCCCTTCCCCTCCCCCATTTCTGATGAAGGGCCTAGGCCCGAAACGTCAGCCTTCCTGCTCCTATGATGCTGCTTGGCCTGCTGTGTTCATCCAGCCCCGCACCTTGTTGTCCCGTATCTCTGCCTGTCTGCCCCTATTCCTCGCTTATTTTCCTGTCCAGATGTCCTAGGAGAGGGAGCGCATCAATACTATCGATGCCTTTAGAAAGAGGTGGGCACCACAGAGGATACAGCGCTTTATCTCCCCTTCCAATTCCATTTTGATTTAGCCCTTCCCAGTCTATGTGGAAAGTCTTCTTGGCGCTTGGGAACCCTGCAGCCCAATGTTATCAATGTGGATTTCACAAGTTTCAAAATCTCCCCTCCCCCTACCGCATCCCAAAACCAGTCCAGCTCGTCCCTGCCTCCCTAACCTGTTCTTCCTCCCACCTATCCCCTCCTCCCACCTCAAGCCGCACCTCCATCTCCTACCGACCAACCTCATCCCGCCCCCTTGACCTGTCCGTCCTCCCTGGACTGACCTATCCCCTTCCTAACTCCCTACCTACACTCACCTTTACTGGCTCCATCCCCGCCTCTTCGACCTGTTTGTTTCCTCTCCACCTATCCTCTCCTCTATCCCTCTTCTATCCGCCTCCCACTCTCTCCCTATTTATTTCAAAACCCCCTTCCCCTCCCCCTTTTCTGATGAAGGGTCTAGGCCCGAAACGTCAGCCTTTCTGCTCCTGTGATGCTGCTTGGCCTGCTGTGTTCATCCAGCCCTGCACCTTGTTGTCTCTGATACTCTGGGAAGATGGCTTCAGATCTCACCACAGTATCTGGTGGAATTTAAATCTACTTAATAAATCTGCAATTGAAAGTGAGTTTAGTGGGTGACTGTGAAAAGATTTGAAGCCATCAGATGACAAATGTAATTCAGAGAAGGAAATCTGCCATCTTTACCAGGGTTACAATAACTATACTTTAAAATTATTATCATTAGTTCCAAATTTTCTTCCTGTCGCCGTAATCTCCTCTAATGCTAACACATCTCCGAAATATCTGCATTCGTCTAACCTGGCCTTTTGAGCATCAATAATTTTAATCACACTGTTGTTGGTATCTAGGCCTTAGGCTGTCAAAGCTGTAAGCTCTGGAAGCTCTTTCCCTGAACCTTTCCATCTCGCTGTCTCCTTAAAGGTGTTCTTTAAAACTGATCTCTTTGATCATCCACCGTCACATGTCCTTGGAGAATGTCTGCTGACATCCCAAAAAAGCTCTGTCACCTGTACAAAATCCACGTACCTCTGTCACCGATGTCATTCTGTCCCATTTGATCAGATTTATTGTTCTTATTTGGATGCCACCATTTCTTTTGCTGGCAGGGTGTCTCTCAAAATGTGCATGCACGGAACTTTCTACAACGTGTATCTTTCAGAGACACGGTCAAGTCTTTATGCATAACTCAGGGTCACATCTTATTTTGTAACTTTAATTGGGATGCACCCTGGGATGTTCCATTATATTTATATAGAATCATGAATGTAAGTAATTGGCAGTGGAGGAGAAGTAGGATTGTGAGCACACCATTCAGATAAAACTGGTATAGTACTGGATGTAGACAGTGGAGAGAGGAGAGGTCACAGCTAACAGGGACAGTGAATGAACAGAATAAAAACAAAGTACAGCGAGTGAGATCAGGTATAATAGCTCAGTGAATATGATTCTGGGGTGACCAGAACAGCTATTTCCAGTCCTGTGTATTCATCTCCAGTAAGTCCTCAATTAAAGGTCCCATAGCAACCAAGGCTAATACTGTAGTCACAGTAGGGGCTTCCTTATCATAAAGAAAAACAAAGAATTAATACTTTCTTAGAAGCTGGGTTGTTAAGTCTACTCAAGGCTGAGATAAACTGATTTTAGATCAAAGGGACATAGGTGGAATTGAGGATTATGATATTAACAATGATCTCCTTGACTGGCAGAGCAGACTTGATGGGTTGAATGGCCTACGTTTTATGGTTTGTTTTGTTCTACCTTCTAAGTTAAAATATTTTACATCATTTAATTTCTCCACTGGTAAACAAAATAACTTTTAAAATAAGTTGACATTAGCTACTTTAAAATTTTCTTTCACATTTTTGAAGTATCTCCTTCTCCATCAGTGATCCTCCTGCCTGATATGGCTTCTCTGCACTGCCAGGATCTCCTCATTCCTTCACCCTCCAGTTATAAATTTTTCCTCCCTCTATGATCTCTGACGTGCGGCTTCTTCTTCATGCCCCAACTCGCCCTCTTGCTGGTTCGTTCTCCTGGTCATGCATTCCCTCCCAAGGTCTAGATGCAGTCTGAAGCTGGAACTTCTAACCAGTGGCATTCATACTTCTATAAAATAGAAGTGCTGGCTCTTTGAAAGTACATGTGTTTTTAAATGCTCCCCATTTGCGAGTTCCTTCTCCTGAATGTTTACTGTGAGTTAGGGCACTGGAGAAGAGCAGGAACAGCTTTGAAAGTCACTTTTAAGAAAAATGTGGATTGTAAAAAGCTGCAGTAGTGCTGAACCATTGGGACATGCATTTCCATTACATGGAGTTTGAGCTTTAAATTGAATCTGGATCTTGAATAGGGACATAAATGCAGCAGAGGGATATGGTGAAAGGTCAGAAGTGGGGAGTGGCCACAACTTGGGGAAACAGTCTGCAACTCAAAGATCAAGAAGGCCATGCAGGAGGCAACGTTAAGATTAATCTCAAACATATCAGCAAGGAGCAAAAGTAGGCTACTCTGCCCCTCGAGCTGCTCTCCCAGTCACTAATATCACAGTTGATGTGATTATGAATCCCATAACTTTCTACAAAATTGCAGGTCCGATCCAATTACCGACACTAAAGTGAAACACTAAATGGGCCAACTTCATACTACATTAAGGCTTCGTTTAAATGGTCATCTATTCAGAGCTCCTGACCTTCACTGTAAGAATACCCTAAGCTGAAAAGCCAGTGCAGTCAGAATGCTATATTTTGTTTGATGAAGAGGACATTGGCAACCAAAAAAAAAGTCCCTTTGTCTTTCTGTAAAAGTAAATTGCCAAGAAGAGTTGACTGTTAATGAGGGTCCAGTTTCTGACATCCTAGTCTGCACAGTTGCATTTCAAAAAAATACCTGTCTCTTGGCATTCAGCATTTGTTATTATCCCTACAACAGCAACCTAAATGGAGCAAATATTCCTATCAATTTTGGCATTCATTAGGCTGAGATATGCAATAAGTACACTTTAACGTGTTACCATTCCTTTCAAATATGGTTGTGACACTGGAGATTACTTAACATAAAGATGTGTAATGTCTTCATTGGATGCCACTGTCTTGACAGATGACTTCAGCCGGGTGAAATTAAGATCTCTGCACAGTGAAGAGGGCTTGGACTACATCAATGCTAACTACATCCCTGTAAGTAATTGGTGTGGTACAGAAGTCTTTAATCATTCTTTTCTGGTCTCAGTGGGTTCAGTTAGAGAGAACTTAGTTCATTAAGGTGTTGCTGACTTGACATTCCATGCCTTCCCCTATAAGAGACAGAGCCTCACCCTGTTTTGCAAAGTTTGATGTACCATGGGCAGCACAGTGCCTCAGTGGTTAGTACTGTTGTCTGACTAATGCCAGGGACCCAGGTTCAATTCCAGCCTCCAGTGACTGTCTGGGTGGAGCTTGCATGTTCTCCCCATGTCTGTGTGGGTTTTCTCCCACATTCCAAAGATGTTAGGTGGATTGACCATACTAAATTACCTGCAGTGATCAGAGATGTGAAGGTTAGGTGGATTAGCCATGGGAAATACAGGGTTACAGGGATAGAGTAGGGGTTGACTCTGGGTGGGATACTCTTCAGGGTGTCAGTGTGGACTTGTAAGACCAAATGGCCTGTTTCCACATCATAGGGATTCTCTGATTGTAGGATGCCGGCTCAGTATTTTTGGAGCAGATTACAAACAAGTCATCCTCACAGTTACTGTAAATGCTTTGTAACTTAATGCCCATTTGGTATGTTTTATATACATAAATTGTTTGATTATCCTTTAACAGTTTCAGTGTAGTAAAGTATTGGAATTAATTTTTAAACATGAGCTGAATCATTCACCTATCTGATTGAGGATTGAGGCCAAAGTGTTCAATTCAGCTGCTTACTTCTCCAAATTTGACTTGTCAACTGATGTACGTTACAATACAGATTTTCAGACAGAAGTCCTTATCACGTTATATGATCGATTCCTCATTCTATGGGACTAGTTTTGCAACTTAATTCCACTCTTTAAAATGACTTGAATGCCAATTTCTCTTGCTTTCTTTAAGTTCCTCCTTCTCTTCCTCCTGACTAGCTGAAGGCTCTTTGTTGGGATTTGATGCTGTCACTCTCAGGTGCAATCCAGTAGCCACTTGCCCTGTGAGCGCCTTCATAAGTGTCATTAGGCTAACGTAACCATAACCTCCCCAAAATCCGAACATTTGTGTCCAACAGGAATTGGAGGATTATGATCAAGAGTACAGATAGAACATAGAACATTACAGCGCAGTACAGGCCCTTCAGCCCTCGATGTTGCGCCGACTTGTGAAACCAATCTGAAGCCCATCTAACCTAAACTATTCCATTATCATCCATATGTTTATCCAATGACAGCTGATTTTATTTTCTCCTTGTCAGAAGAGCACTACGATCAAGTGTAATGGTTCTGTAATAACTCAGTTACTATTCGTTAACTCGAAAAGGAGAAACCTTTGGACATTTTTGTTTGGTCATGGTGATGAACTAACTTGCAATAACCAAGGATCTGGGCAGCAGATACATGGGAATACCTACCATCTGCAAGATCCCCTCCAAGCCCCTCACCCCTGTGACTTGGAAATATATTGCCATTCCTTCACTGTCCCTAAGGGCATCGTGGGTCAACCTACAGCACGTGGACTGCAGTGGTTCCAGAAGGCGGCTCACCATCGCTTTTGCGAGGGCAACCGGGGATGGGTAATTAAATGGTGGCCAGTCAGCAAACCTTGTCCTAGGCGTAGAAATAAAATCTTAGAGGGGTCATTCTGAAGTGGGAGAGTGAAGAGAGGCTACCTCTCCTGTAGCAAGGCTGTGTATAATAGATTCTATCTGACAGATGAGTTTAACCAGGAGAAATGGATACTTCTGAGATGAGCAGCTAAAAGACTGCTTGAAGTACAGAGAATGGAAGGTTCTGCTGACTGTTGGGGAGGTGGGGGGTACTGTAGAATGGATAACATATACAATGTTTCAGGATCCTCATAATGGCCATACTTTTGATCTTTAGCATTGTTACGCATAGTTTTTGGACTAGAGGAAAACTGTGATTTAATTTTCCACAGGGGTTTAACTGTGCACGTGAATACATTGCAACGCAAGGACCCTTGCCAGAGACAAGAAATGATTTTTGGAAAATGATAATGCAGCAGAAGTCATGTATCATCGTTATGCTTACACAGTGTACTGAGAGGAGACGGGCAAGTAACTGTTAAATAAACTAACATCAACCATAGTTTTAATGGTCTGGTCCACTTACAATCATCATTCTCGCCACCAAAATTGATGTAAAACATTTACTGCTACCCTGTCTTTATAATAGTTACACATTGTCAGTTCATACTACCAATTCTAGATACTAACCTATGTAGTCCGCAGTTGCTGAAATATTGACTTCTTAATCACCCTCCACAGGGAGTTGGTGAGGAGAGGCTCTGCCCTTGGTATTTTATCTCTGGCTAACTCTTGCTCACCCATTATTGATGTCCTAGCTGGCCTATGTTGGTTGATTACTCTGATGCTTGAAGTTTTAAATGTTCATCTTTAAACGGTGCAGCACGGTGGCTGTGATTAGCACTGCTGCGTCACAGCGCCAGGGACCCAGGTTCAATCCCAGCCTCAGGTGACTGTGTGGAATTTGCACATTGTGTCTGCATGGGTTTCCTCCAGGTTCCTCTCAGTCCAAAGATGTGCAGGTTAGGTGGATTGGCCATGTAAAATTGCCCATAGTGTTCAGGGATACGTATATTAGATGGATTACAAGGGGATGGGTCTGGGTGGGATGCTCCGAGGGTCGGTGTGGACTTGTTGGGCCAAAGGGCCTGTTTCCACCCTGTAGGGATTCTATTCTACTCTATTCTAAATCCCTCCACAAATTGAGTATTTATAAATTTACGATAACTCACAAACCTATCTAGAAACAATAGATGGCCCACCTTGAGCTATGCAAGGTAACAGAATACCTACACGTCAACTCCACTTTCGCAATTTATCCTGTATCTGTTAATGGCCAAAAAATGTATTGATCTCAACTATGAATGCATCCATTGATGGAGCATTCACAGGCAGTGGGGAAGAGCATTCTGAAGATTCACAACCCTTTAACTGAAGAAGTAGTTTCTTCTTATCCCATTCCTAAATGGTTCCTTCTGGTTTTAGAACCTTCAGGCAGGGAAATAGAAACTAAACTGGCTGAAAGTTTTCAATGTTTCAATGCAAACTCGTCATTCTTCTAAACTCCAGAGACTATAAGCTCCATTCTATTCAATCTCTTACCTCAGTAATCAATCTAGTGGACCTGCTTGAAAATAACTAAGTCCTTCCTTAGGTAAAGAGACCACAACCCACAGGTTACTGCAGATGTGGGTTTAACACAGCCATGACAGTAAGATTCTGAAACAGATTGTTATACTCCAGTCTTTTGCAGTAAAGGATTAAATGCCATTTTGGCAAGCAAATTACATACATGAATGAAAAAATTGATAAAGGATTGATCTTATTTGCAGGTAAAATGTGACCATTATTGGCCTTTTAATGAACAGCCTGTTGGTTACGGAGACATCACTGTTGAAATGGTCTTTGAATCAGAGCACTCAGATCAGTCCGAGGAGACTCAGTCTGAATGGATCATCAGGGAGTTCAACGTCAGCTATGTAAGTTGTTCAGCTTTGACTTTCATGTAAATCCTTTCTTCTGTCAGTATGATGGTGATATTAGATTCAAATAAACGGTTATTCACCCCCTTCCAAGGAAAATGGTCACAATGTTATTAAAGTAGGAGTGGAGCTGATATTATACTCTTTGAAACTTGATTTGTGCCACATTAGCTCAAATTAGCAAAGACAGCAGCGGGAGCATTTCATTGGCCTCAGTGCCCTTAGGTTAGATAGAATTGATGTTTTACCCCAGCAAGCATAAACACCACAATTAAGAAAATGAGGAGATTACTGATAGATTAATATAGCTTTGAGAAAAGAAATATAGAGAGGCTACAAGATGGTGTGTCCAAACCAGATTTGTATCACTGGATGACAGCTTTTTCATGCTGAGTGACCACTGATTAGCAGAGTCCAAAAGTGCTCCTGTGGAACTCAGGCCCTGGCTCAGCAGCTTTTCTGGTTATAATTATTTTATATTGCAATTCCA
This sequence comes from Rhincodon typus, assembly GCF_021869965.1. Taxonomy (NCBI): domain Eukaryota; kingdom Metazoa; phylum Chordata; class Chondrichthyes; order Orectolobiformes; family Rhincodontidae; genus Rhincodon; species Rhincodon typus. Next base: position 10,991,533 of record NC_063353.1, on the reverse strand, counting down.
GTTACCTAATTGTGCATCGAGGCCATGGGTCTAAAATCACTATTCATGCTTAATTTTACTCCCTCATCTATATTTTTTAACTAAATTAATTAAAAATACCTGCTAGCAGCTCCATCACCACTTTTTCCCCTTCGATGCTCCCCTATGATGGGGAATGACTCCAATGACAGATCTGGTGCTAGTTCCATTCAGTTTGAGGGGAGTCCGCTTTTTCAAATGCATTGGTTGATCAGATGTCCAAGCAAATGTGGATACAATCCTGTGAAAAATGATCTACACAAGTGATGAAACAATTTGTAGTTGTTGCAGGGTGCAAGACATTTTTTCACCTCATCTTTGACTGTAAAATATTCACCAAGCTTATGACATCTTTCATCTTAAAACCTCACATCCAATTATGGAATAGTCACCGAACAAGTTCCATTTTTTAGCTGCTTCAAGAATTCCAGCCCCCTTCCTCAGATATTCCGTATTTCTACATTGGCTCCTCATTCTCCCTCATTTTTTGATGACTAGACAGTGACATGCTTTAGGTTAGGTTTTATTGTCACATGTTACAGTACGAGAAAATTTTTTAATAATGGCACCATTTTAGGTACAAAGTAGTAAAAGAAACAGTTAAAATTTTGAGCATTACCTTCACAGAATAAATAGAAAAATAAAGAAGAAGGTAATAGTTAACATTAGAGTCCTTCTTAGTTTAAAGTAGAAACAATAAGGAATTAAGTTAAGTTTGAGTCCTCAGCTGCGTGTTCTTGATGCCGCTGCCCCAAATGCTGGGGGGTCAGTCTGACCACTCGCTCCTCCTGCATTGGGCTGTGATGCCGTCACTGCTGAAGCTGCCATCTCCCTGATCTCCCCCTGCTGCCTCCAGGACCCACTTGCAAGCCACGTGGCGCCGAGAGACTGCCACGTGCCCCTTCCCTGAGACTGGGAAGAAATCCCAAGAGAAAAAGGGAAAAAAAGCAAACAAGAAGGAACAGATGGAGCAGACAAGCTCTGGCTAAAGCGTCCTACTCCACCGACACCTCCGATGATTTTTTTTTTCTCATTGTGCATTCTAAAGGAGAACTTTGTTATATTCATTCTTGATGTGGGTATTGACTGCCCATCTAGTTAGATGTAGACCAGATCAGGTAAGAACGGCAGGTTTCCTTCCCTAAAGGGAATTAATGAACCAGATGGGTTTTACAATAACTGACAGTAGTTACAATGTTGGCATTATGCAAGCTTTCTATTGAATGTCACCATCTGCCATGGGGTGGGATTCAAACCCATTAGTCTGTGGCTCTGGATTACTAGTCTGGTGACTTTATCACTGTGTTACCACTTCCCCAGTATTACATTAAGTGAATAGTCTATTTCTGCTCTCTCCCAAGGTTAGGATGAAAAATAAAGCCAGTGATTCCTGGATGGTAGATGGTTACTCTGAACTCAACATAATCTGCTTCAGTTTAATTTGTGCAGTTTATCGTAATAGATTTCCTCCTATGTTTCCTCTTCACAGGCAGATGAAAGTCAGAGAGTAATTCACTATAATTACATGGCATGGCCAGATCATGGTGTGCCCGGTGCCAATGCAACAGAGAGCATCTTACAGTTTGTACAGCTGGTCAGGCAAGAGACAATGGAGAGACCAGGCCCAATAGTTGTGCACTGCAGGTGAGTCCATTTAACTGGCACCTTATGAAACAGCAAAAATTATACCTCAAATACCCAAGTTTACTGTATTATTTTGTGCAATTATTAGATTTTTAAAATTTATTTACCTCAATGTAAATACACTTGTTCAACCGAAATATCAAGTTGATTCAATTTGGAGTCAATTTCTCCTCAAATACTGCAATCTAGCACAATGTCCAAGTAGTGAATTGAGGGTGTGAGTGAAAAGGCTCTCTGCCGGTAAGTTTTATTTGAGGCAAAATTGCATTAAGTGATTTATGATGTAAATAAAGTGTAACAGTGATGTGTATAGCCCATGCATTATTTAATGTGTGTTTTTACATGGTTCTTTGATTAGCCGGAATAGAACAAAGAACAATACAGCACAGGATCAGACCCTTTGGCCCTCCAAGCCTGCGCTGACCCATTTTGCCCTTCCATATTAAAACTGTCTTCACTTACAGGATCTGTAAGCCTCTATTCCCTTCCTATTCATGTATTCGTCCAGGTCCTTCTTGAATGCTGCTATTGTGTCTGTTTCTACCACCACCTCTGGCAGCGCGTTCCAGGCATTTATCACTGTGAAAAATGTGCCTTGCGCACCTCCTTTAAAACTTACCCCTACTGCACCTTGAACCTGTGTCCCCTAGTAATTGACCCCTCCATGCAGGGAAAAAGCCCTCATACTTTCCATTCTATGCATGCCATTCACAATCTTATAAACTTCTATCAGGTCGCCCCTCAACCTTGTGCATTCCAACGAAAACCAACCCAGTCTATCCAACCTCTGTTCCTAGCTAAAATCCCCCATATCAAGCAACATCCTGGTAAACCTTTTCTATACCCTCTCCAAAGCATCTACATTCTTCCGGTAGTATAGTGACCAGAACTGTAGACAATATTCCAAGTGTGGCTTAACTCAAGTTCTATAAGGCTACAGCACAACTTGCCTATCCTTCTACTCAATGCTCCTTCCAATGACAGCAAGCATGCCATAAGCATTTTTTACTACCTTATCTACCTGCACTGCCACCTTCAGCGATCTATGGGCCTACACAAACAGATATTTGACTAAATTGGCACACTCCTGGTCCCATAGGTGCCAGATAGTAAAAAGTTTATTGTATAATAAAATGGTCTTATTTATGCTTCAGTGTTGGTTCAATGGAAGAAACACATCTAAGATTCAAAAGTGGCATGCATTACTACTTCAAGCAATTGTTCCAATTTTCTCTCTCAATTTTTCTTTACCATTTTTTCTTAAAATTTAGAGGGGCAAATGGATTGGACTCATCCAAATTAAATTGAAACGGAATTACATTTCACATTTATTTAATTTAACTTTGAACCCCTCCCCTCCCCCTCGATTACTTTTCTTCCAATGCAGATTGGCTGCATTCTGAGTAGTGAGTCGGGGATAAACTAAATTATTCAAGTCAGCAAAAGAAATTCCATGCACGATTCAAAGCAGAACTGGGAGTTGTCCCAGTATCCTATTCAATATTCATTCCTCAGACAATATTATAAAGAATCAATTAACAGTCCATTTATTCATTTACTATCTGTATGATTGTGTTGCATCTAATTTAGTTATTTCTTTATATACACAATAATAATGATTAGAATTCAATGCTTGAGGCATTGAAGAGGAAGTGAAATATACAAAAATGCATGTATCCTTTCTTTGAATCAGAGATAGTAGGAACTGCAGATGCTGGAGAATCCGAGACAACAAGGTGCAGAGCTGGATGAACACAGCAGGCCAAGCAGCATCATAGGAGCAGAAAGGCTGACGTTTCGGGCCTAGGCCCTTCATCAGAAATGGGGGAGGGGAAGGGGGTTCTGAAATAAATAGGGAGAGAGGGGGAGGCGGATAGAAGATGGATAGAGGAGAGGATAGGTGGAGAGGAAACAAACAGGTCGAAGAGGCGGGGATGGAGCCAGTAAAGGTGAGTGTAGGTGGGGAG
>NC_063353.1:10974839-10987504 GCF_021869965.1 Rhincodon typus | reverse complement strand
TTGTGAAATCCACATTGATACCATTGGGCTGCAGGGTTCCCAAGCGGAATATAGGTTGCAGGAACAGCAACTCTCGGGTAGCATCGTTGTGGCACTGCAGGAAGCCCAGGATGGACATGTCATCTGAGGAATGGGAGGGGGAATTGAAATGGTTCGCGACTGGGAGGTGCAGTTATTTATTGCAAACCGAGCGTAGGTGTTCTGCAAAGCGGTCCCCGAGCCTCTGCTTGGTTTCCCCGATGTAGAGGAGGCCACAACGGGTACAGCGGATGCAGTATAACCACATTGGCAGATGTGCAGGTAAACATCTGCTTGATGTGGAAAGGCTTCTTGGGGCCTGGGATGGGGGTGAGGGAGGAGGTACGGGGGCAGGTGTAGCACTTCCTGCGGTTGCAGGGAAAAGTGCCGGGTCTGGAGGGGAGTGTGGAGCGGACAAGGGAGTCACAGAGAGAGTGGTCCCTCTGGAAAGCAGATAAGGGTGGGGAGGGAAAGATGTCTTTGGTGGTGGGGTCAGATTGCAGATGGCGGAAGTATCGGAGGATGATGCGTTGGATCCGGAGGTTGGTGGGGTGGTACGTGAGGACGAGGGGGATTTTTTTTGGTTCTTATTGCGGGGACGGGGTGTGAGGGATGAGTTGCGGGAAATGTGGGAGACATGGTTGGGGGCGTTCTCGACCACTGTGGGGGGGGCGGGGGGGGGGGGGAGTTGCGGTCCTTGAAAAACGAGGACAACTGAGATGTATGGGAGTGGAATGCCTCATCCTGGGAGCAGATGCGGCGGAGGCGAAGGAATTGGCAATAGGGGATGGCATTTTTGCAGGAAGGTGGGTGGGAGGAGGTGTATTCTAGGTAGCTGTGGGAGTCGGTGGGCTTGAAATGGATATCGGTTTCTAGGTGGTTGCCCGAGATGGAGACAGAGGGGTCCAGGAAGGAGAGAGAGAGAGAGAGGTATTAGAGATGGTCCAGGTGAACTTAAGGTTGGGGTGGAAGGTGTTGAAGTGGATGAACTGTTCGAGCTCCTCGTGGGAGCACGAGGCGGCGCTGATACAGTCATCTCCCCTCCCCGCCTCCCTAACCTGTTCTTCCTCTTACCTCAAGCCACACCCCCATCTCCTACCTACTAACCTCATCCCGCCCCCTTGACCTGTCCGTCCTCCCTGGACTGACCTAACTCCCCACCTACACTCACCTTTACTGGCTCCATCCCTCCCTCTTCACCTATCCTCTCCTCTATCCGCCTCCCCCTCTCTCCCTATTTATTTCAGAACCCCCTTCCCCTCCCCCATTTCTGATGAAGGGTCTAAGCCCGAAACGTCAGCCTTTCTGCTCCTATGATGCTGCTTGGCCTGCTGTGTTCATCCAGCTCTGCACCTTGTTGTCTTGTATCCTTTCTTTCTTCCTTGCAAGGCAGAATTTTATATCACAGGAAGAGGTAATTTAGCTCACTGTGCCAGTGACAGCTTTCTGAAAGAATTTTGCACTTAACCCTAGTTTTGTCTCTTCTCTATATGAAGAGCAATTTAACAGATATGTTTTTACAACTCCCTTTTAATGAGTTGCATTCTGCTTCTAGTCATAAATTACATTTCCTAACAATTTTGGGTTTAACATTTTTCCTAAACTGTCCTTCATTATTTTAAATGAAAAATGCACTAGTTTTAGGGAAAATGGACTTTCATCCTGGATATTATGAAGTCCTTGATAAGTCAATTTTATTTTCTTCTCAGTTACACAGTCTGGTCCTAATCCCAGAGTTTGATTAATGCTACACTAAGCTGCTCCAAAAAGCGCTCTCGTAGACATTCCACAAATTCCACTTCTTGCGATCCACTACCAACCTGATTTTCCCAGTCCACCTGCATTTTGAAATTTCCCATGATCACCGTAACTTTGCCATTCTTCCACCAGGACATAAAAGGTGTATATCTTGCACTCTAGCTCCCGACTACTGTTTGGAGGCCTGTACACAGTTCCAACTATGGTTTTTTTTTTTACCTCTGCGGTCCCTCAACTCTACCCACACAGATTCTACACCATCTGACGCAATTTCGTTTCTTACTAATAAGGCAAACCCACCCCCTCTGCTTACCTGCCTATCTTTTCGATAAAATGTATATCTTTTGAAATTCTGCTCCCAATCCTGATCCCATTACAGCCAGGTCTCCGTGATGCCCACTACGTCATATCTGCCAATTTCGATCTGCACCACAAGCTCATTTACCTTCATTCTTGTACTGTATGCATTCACATATAACACCTTCAGGCCAGTATCAACCGTCCCTCTTCTCATTGTCATTCGTTTATCCAGTGTGCTTGAAGTTTGATTCCTAAACCTTTCCAAACACTGTCCTATGCGGGTCTACGCTGGAGACTTTAATAACCTCTCTGGAGTTTCCCTTTCCTGTCATTTTTTCATTTCTCCACACAGTGGAATCTACCTCTATAGATGTTAGCCTGGTGCCTTGTTCCCCACTGGGTAAGTTTTACCCTTCCCTTCTCCCCCCTCTCCCACTTTCTAGTTTAAAGTCCTGTTGACCAGCCTATTTACCCCTCTCGCTAGAACATTGGTTCCCAGCTCGGTTCAGGTGGAGACCATCCAAGTGGTACAGATCCCTCCCGGACCTGAAACATTAACTCTTGTTTTTTTCCTTCACTGATGCTGCTAGACCTGCTGAGTTTTTCCAGCAACTTTGTTCTTTTTCCTCCTGTTCCAATATTGATGCCAGTGCCCCATGAAAAGGAACCCCCCCTCTTTCCCACACCACTCCTTTAGCCACGTGTTTACTTCCCTTATTCTCATGTCCCGGGCAGTAAGCTGGAGATTATGACCCTTGAGGACCTACTCTTTAGTTTGGTTCCTAGCTCCTGATAATCCCTGAACAGATCCTCTTTCCTAGTCTTGTCTATGTTGTTTGTTCCGATGTGGACCACAACAAGTGTATCCTTCCCCTCCCACTCCATTATCCTTTCAAGCCAGTCAGAGATATCCCTTACGCTGCCCTGGCACTGGGCAGGCAACAGTCCATGCAGGACTCTCTATCCTGCTTACAAAGGATACTATCTATTCCCCTGATTATAGAATCCCCTACAACGACTGCTTGTCTTTTTGCTCCCCCCTCTTGAATGGCTCCCGTGCTACAGTGCAGTGGTCAGTCTTGATAAAGAAGCTTAAGGTGAAGGAACCCTTAGGAGACAGTGATCATAATATGATTGAATTTACTATGCAATTTTCTAGAATTCTTTGAGGAAGTAATGAGCAGGTTAGACCAAGGAGAGCCAATGGATGTCATCTAACTGGACTTCAAGAAAGCCTTTGACAAGGTGCCATATAGGAGGCTGCCAAGTAAGATAAGGGCCCATGATGTTAGAGGCAAGGTACTACATGGATAGAAGATTGCTGTCTGCCAGAGAGCGGGGTTAAAAGGGTCCTTCTCAGGATGGAAGCCAGTGACTAGTGATGTTCCACAAGGGTCGGTGTTGGGACCACAACTTTTCGCTTTATATATTAATGATCTAGATGAAGGAACGGAGGGCATTCTGGCTACGTTTGCAGACAGTACTAACATGGGTAGAGGCACAAGTAGTATTGAGGCTGCAGAAGGATTTGGACAGTTAGGAGAGTGGGCAAAGTAGTGGCAGATGGAGTACAATGTAGGAAAGTGTGAGGGTATGGACTATTTCCTAAATGGGGAGAAAATTCAGAAGTCTGAAGTGCAAAGAGACTTGGGAGTTCCAGTCCAGTATTCTCTCAAGGTAAATTTGTAGACTGAGTCAGTAGTTAGGAAGGCAAATGCAACTTTGGCATTTATTTTGAGAGGACTTGAATATAAAAGCAGGGATGTACATCTGAGGTTCATAAGGCTCTGGTCAGGCCACATTTGGAGTATTCAGCGCAGTTTTGGGCTTCATATTTCAGGAAAGATGCACTGGCCCTGGAGCAGGTTCAGAGGAGGTTCACAAGAATGGTGTCAGAATGGAAAGCTTAACATATATGAGGAACGTTTGAGAACTCTGGGTCTATACTCGATGGAGTTTAGAAGGATGAGGATGTATGATTGAAAGTTATAGAATACTGAAAGTCCTGGATAGTGTGGATGTGGAGATGTTGTTCCTGCTAATAGAAGAGACCAGGATCCAGAGCACAACCTCAGGGTGAAATAGCAACCCTTTAGAGCTGAGATAGGGAGAAACTTCTTTAGCCGGATCGTAGTGAATCTTTGGAATTCATTGCCACCAGAAGGCTGTGGAGACCAGGTCATTAAGTATATTTAAGACAGAGCTAGATAGATTATTGATTGCCAAGGGGATCAAGGGTTATGGGGAGTAAGTGGGAGAATAGGGTTGAGGAACTTATCAGCCATGATTGAATGGCGGAGCAAACTCGATTGGCTGAGTGGCCAAATTTCTGCTCCTGTGTCTCATGGTGTTGCTTTAGAAGACTGGAGAGGTGACCTGCTCCAGGTGCATTTCTCACATGCCTGAACCATACTGTCAGGTATAGTTCATCTTTGAATGCTTCGAATTTTGCACATTAATTCATTTTGAATATTCTTCCTTACATCATCTTAAGTAGAGACAGAACAGATCCCAATCAGGTATCTGAACTGTACCAGAAAATGCCAGCCCACAGGTTGGAAAGGCAAAGATAAGCTTGAAAATGTGCTCAAATTATAATAAAAAGCCCTGCATCAGTGCAATATTTAGCATACCATAAGATATAGAAACAGAAGTAGTCCATTCAGCCCATCGACTCTGTCGCACCATTTGATCATAGTTGATAAATGCATCAACCTTACGTTCCTGCCTTGTTCCCATAACCCTTGACCATCTTAAGAACCTATCTCTGTCTTAATACCACAGATTCACCACCCTCTGGCTGAAGATATTCCTTCTGATATGAGTTCTAAATGGTTGCTATTTCACCCTGAGTTTGCACTCCGGATCCTAGTCTCTCCTACTAGCAGGAACAACATCTCCACATCAACTCTATCCAGGACTTTCAGTATTCTATAAATTTCAATCATACCCTCCCCTCAGCCTTCTAAACTCTGAGTACAGACCCTTCGTCCTCATATGACAAACCCTTCACCCCCAGGATCATTCTTGTAAACTTCCTCCAGACGCCTTTAACACCAGCACATCTTCCCTTAGATACAGGGCACGAGGCTGCTCACAATATTCCATATGTGAGCTGACCAGAGCCTTGTACAGCCTCAGCTGTATATCTCTGCCCTTGTATTCTAGCCCTCTTGAAATGAATACTAACATTGCATTTGCTGTCTAAACTGCCAAGTGAACAGATAGAGAATCCCAAACTTGGACTTCCAAGTCCCTTTGCATTTCAGATTTCCGAAGTCCTTCTCAGTATCTCAGAAAATAGTCTTCTTCCTACTAAAATGTACAACCTTACGCAAGCATTTGTAAATTTTTGAAAGTATATTTCCTGTGGCCATCCCCCTTGCAACACAATACAGAAAAGATTTGTGGGAAAATGTTTTTGTTCAAATAATTATCTGATCCTGTAAGCACTAATTTAAATTGGTTTAATTTTACAACATTAATGACCTTTAAGTAAAGATCAATAAATAGACAGCACAATTGCCTTTAGATTAAATTTATTGCAGCATGTACTAACTACAAGATATCCAATAACTAAGTGTGGTCAATAACACTGAATTTTGACAATAGCTTTTATTCTCTCCTTTTACATATAGAATCTCTCATCCTTGAAGAGCATCATCAGTTCTGTGGAACTGCTTTGAATTGATTGCACCTCCCTGCTCTCACTACCCCAGTATATTTCTCCTTTGCATGTTATAGGCAATGCCCTGTTCAAAGTTAAAATCATTTTCCACCACTCTTCCAAAATTCAAAATTATAAACATCTGTGTAACAAAATGCAAATTTGCCCCTGAATTTTTTTTAAGCAATTATCCAAAATGTTTCATCTGGCTGCTGAATCTCCTGTAGCTAACAAACAATTTTTCCATATCCACTGTGCCAAAAAAGCAAATAATTTTGTGTTCCCATCAAAACCCCATTAATGCTCACAACTCCAAGCCCTCCATGTTTAGGTACTAATCTGATAAATGTCCTCCACAAGACCTTGACATCCTTCGTAAGAACAGTACCAATTCAAGAAATGCATGCTTCATTACAAATCCATTTGCTGTAATGAGAACTTCTTTCATAGCCCTACTGTAGTAACCAATCGATTATTTAAGACTATATGCAGTCAATCAATATCTGCAAAGTGAGATCTCTTTTTAAAAATAATGATTTAACAAATGTACTCCTGACTCGTTTAGTGCTGGTGTAGGAAGAACAGGAACCTTCATAGCTCTTGACCGCCTTATGCAGCACATCCAGGAGCACGAGTACGTGGATATCCTGGGCCTGGTGACTGAGATGCGTACATACAGAACATCAATGGTTCAGACAGAGGTAGGTCAGAGATGTGTACAAATGGAGGTTTAGAGGGAAAAGCAGAATTATTCTATTCTACCATTGTAGTTGCTTGTCTAGTCAGGCAAACGAGTTCAGATTTCAATTGGCTTGGTTTTCTTGGGATTTTACCTTACTGTCCCTCCATGTAGTAAAATCTGCAGCCTTACTCATGAATGTTCTTCTGATGAAGTAATGTGATAATTTTTAATGTACTGTTTTAAGGTTTTTTAAATGCTCGACAGATTGTGGAAGTTATCTGGAAAAGACATTACTGACTGGCAAGTTTAACATTGCATAATAAAATCTATGAAAAATGAGAAGCAGCAATTGTACAGCATTTCAATGTTCAATGCCATGGAGCAATAATGATCAGCTGCAAAGACAACTGTAATAAGCACAAATGAAGTCTGGAATTATCCTGACTTCCTAAAAAAGACACAGAACAACTATATTTTTGTTGACTTAAGCTTCAAGAAAATAATAAAAAGTAAAACTTCAATGTAACAAACTTATTTATTGGACTCACTACTTAATGTAAAAACTCTGTTCTCACTGTCTGCAACAAGTTCATCTCTATGCCTATGACTCCAAGTTGTGGTGATCTTACTGGATTTTTTTCACCCAGGAACAATACATTTTCATTCATCGGTGTGTGCAACTGATGTGGAAAAAGAGAAAGCAACACTACGGCAACAGTGACGTGATATATGAGAATTCTAGGCCATCCCAGCTATGAAGCCTGGAAGGTAAGAATTTTTATTATATGGTGGCAGTGTGTTATCTTACAGTGTAATGCTGGCTTGAAAAATTAGCATTTACAATACATGGCCAACCTAAGATGCCCCTCCCTGCAAACTCCAGTAACTCAATGCAAATGACTTCTGTTGGATTTTCCTGTTTTTGTGGGTGTGAATGTATTGGAAGCCCTGTGTTTTGTGCTGTTGCCTCACTGAAGGCAAATCTTTAATATTAGTATTTGTTCACGTAAGTAACCTGAATTCCATGGAATTTGACGGAACCTTCGATTTAATCTTCGGCTATGATTCCCAGGACTCCATGCTTAGCACCATAAAAAGTTGGGGTTTTGAACTTGCCTGCAATATGTGACACCATCAAATCTCAGTAAACGAAGCACACCAATTCAAGTCATTGAATGCTAGTCAACAAGGACTTTGACGCAATCCCTTAATATTAATACTGACATCAAATTTGACCACAAGTCTCATGATTGAAATTGTTATAACCTCGTCATTTTCTCTTTTCTTAAATTATATAATTGTCCACTGTCTTTCAGATTCCAAACTTTACAGCACACTGCTTTATTCTAAGCTTCTGGTGCGTCCTGTGCTTGGCTCTAACCACAGAGGATCAATGCTAGCAAGAGAGAGATGATAAAAGAACATTTAAAAAAAAATGCTCTGGAACAATGCCTTAAAAGTACCTGTAGTGTCTTTGGACTGTTTCCACCAGAAAATTCAGCGTGGGACCAAATTCATCTGAAAAAAAAGAAGTGTTAAAGTAGGTACAAGCAACAACTCCATAAGGAAGAAATGAAGTGTATTGCATTCCACTGCTCGTGTTCAGTTAACGCACCATGTTACACAGATAAACTTTCACTAAACGTCTGCTTTCCTGGATTCATCTAGCCTTTCTTATACAAGCCAAAAAAAACACACTTTAAACTAAATGGTAAAAACTGTGAAGTGAGTGAGGAATTCATGGAATTATTGTATTTATGCAATAAAGAACATTTGCATCAGAGATTGGTGATTAAGAGGATTTATCTGGCATTGCAGATCCAAGAAATATTCCTCAATAATGCACATACTGTTAATTATAATTGGTGTTGTGTAATGCATTGTGTCTTGACAGTTTCATTGTGTTGCAGATGAGGTAAAATTCACTGTTTTCATTTAGCAGTTACAATAATTATTTTTCCAAGCTCTAAAAAGAACAATCATTGCACGACTACACATAAAATTGGAGCTTTAAATACAAATGAAATGAGGGAGAAAAGAATGCTGATGTGAATTTAAATAAAATTTAATCATGCAAAATATTTTATTTTACAAAAGGTGCAAAGATGCTATTGTTTAGCTAGTGAATTGTCACAGGAAATTTACTCCCCAGAAGTAAAAAATTACACAAGACAGTTGAAGGCAAGGTTCGACACAGTGATTAAGAACCACATTCCTATAGCAGAGAGCAAACCTGTTAATATAGTTACCAGGTTAGAATTCCAATTGTCAGTGAAGTACCAGTGAGTAGAGTACCAGTTGATCAGATTTGCACCATTTTGAAAAGAATTTTAAAATTTTTCTTCGAAAGCGCAAAAGTGTGTAGTCATGTGTAAAAATCATAGGATGTTACCCCATAGCAAATCTCTAGCCGTAAACTATTTGTGGTTCAGAAACAAGATATCTACAAATGCATCTTAAGAGTACCTTATAAAGAACTCCAAATTAAGTGGAACAACCAGATATTGCACAGCATTTGGTTGAGTTTTGACTATATTCTATAAACACAGTACAACATTTTTTTTTTTTTTTTTTTTTTTTTAAAAAAAGTTTTCAGTGAGGCAGAAGAGACCAAGTCATTTGCATTGACATACCTGTGACCTGTTGCTCAGGCCCAAACCAGAAATGCACCATCATACAAAAATACCAAAAGCAACATGCCATTTCTGAATTTGTGTGCTTAAATGAATATTCAGAAAAACATGCAGCACTTGTTCCGCTGTTTGTCACTTTTGTACCATTCATAAATCATATTTGTACATTAAATCTTTGTATAATAGTTTCTCTAATTTATTTTTTTTGGTGGCTTGCTGTAGTGTAGACTTTTCAGCTTTGAATTGTACCAGTATTTGGAATGCACCAATATAAGAAACCCTCTCTGACAATAAATCATTAATTTGCATTATCTTGTGACTTTATTTTACAAAGCTGACCTGTGACCAACTGATGTTATTGGGAACTAATAAAAATCTTTGCCTTTGGCAACAATAAGTTATTTTTGTCAATGGGTATAAACAGGCTTCATGTTTCATAATATCCCAAATGAATGCAAAAGACATGATGGTAAACCCACATTTTTAAAACTGCCAATTCTGAATTTGGAACATGTATTGGCACCATGAAACATTACAGCAATTCTGGACAACACGCTCCTCATTGTAAAACAATCCAAAATACTTAAGATATTTTATAGTACCAGAGTCTGGCATAACTATGCCCAGTGAAGCATTCCATTTACGGGCAAATGAGCTAAACTCACGGGGAATGGAGTGGGACTGTCCTTGATATTGTGGCAGCATCTCAGTGTTACCTCAAGGAGCCCTCACAAAACTGGAATATTCTTCACTGGTTGAAATTACACCTAGTACAGAGGAAGTGGATTATGGTTGCCAGAAGTCAATCATCTCAATCACAAGACATACCTTGAGGAAATGCTTCAGTAACATCTAAGCCCAACCATCCTCTCCATTATAAAGGTAGGTGGTGAGGTGGGCTGCATAATATTCAGCATCCTTCACATCAACTCCTTAGATAATGAAGTAGTTCATTTGTAAGTGCCAAGCAATACCCACCTTCAATTAGAGACAATCCAACCATTGCCACTTGGCAATCAATCAATGGCACGACTATTCCTGAATCCCCAAATATCATCTTTGGGGTTACTACTGACCAGAAACTAAACAGGACTCACTATATAAACACTGTGGCCAAACAAACAGGTCGAAGTCTAGGAAGTCTGCAGCAGGCAAATCCCGACCGGAGTCCTCAAAGCCTATCCGCCATCTACAAGATACAAGTTGTAAGGCAGTATTTTCCATTTGTCTGGAGGAAGCAGCTTTAACAACTCTGCAGAAATTCAACACCATCCAGGGCAAAGTAGCTAGTTGACTGGCACCCCCACAACATCTTTCATATCTATTTCCTCCATCACCAATACTTACGAGCAGCAGTGTGTACCATTTAGAAGATGCACTGCAACGATTCACCAAGGCTCTTTTGACAGCATCTTCCAAGGCAACGTCACTCCCATCCAGAAAAACAAGGAAAGCAAGAGATTACAAGCAGCTGCAAGGTTCCCTCCGAGTCACACACTGTCCTGACTTGAAACTATATTGCTGATCCTTCATTGTCACTGGGTCAAAAACCTGGAATTGCCTCCTGAATACCATGCCGGGTGTATCTGCACCATATTAACTGCAGCAGTTCAAAAAGGAGGCTCACCATCACCTTCTGAAGGATAACCAGGGAAGGGCATTAATTTCTGGCGAAGCCATTAACATCCAATTCCATCAATAAATAAAACAAAAGGATGATTCATCATCAGCAATTCCCCACATTCCATCTAAAATTCTCAACATTAAAATCTCCACTTTTCTTAGCTCAATAGAAATGTAGTCATAATGACAGCTTCTCAATCTTGGTGTTATCCATGTCCACCTTGCTTTCTGTGTTCTAAACTTAAAATCCTTTTATAATGTAACAAGTACAAATTTATTCCTATTTTATCCTATATTCCTATTTGTAAACTCAAAATGCCTTGTTGGACTTCATCTGCTTGGGTTCATACACTCAGGCAATTATTTATTGGAACTCTTGTGTCTTTTCCATTAAGTGCACATTCCTTTTCTACTACTTTCCCATCAAGGTGTACAACCCACAGATAGTCTAATGGGCAAAATGTGATTAGGGAACTGTACCTGGGTTCACTACACTTAGAAGTGATTTAAATGGAGTAGAGAGAGTTGTAAAATCAAATTTGCTGACAACATTAAATCGGATTGCACTCTAAAGGGGTGGAAATGAAAGAAAGTTACAGACATTGATAGATTACAGTGAATTGATAAAAACGAGATAGAAGTCATTGCAGGAAAGTGTAAATTCATCTACTCTAGACCCAAGATAGATAGATAAGCATATTTTCTAAACGTGGAAAAGAAAAAGAATTTGGAGGGTCCAAAATAAAAATCAAACTGGTGGATAAATACAAGAAATAATTTTTTAAAACTACTGGGATGTTAACTGTCATCTTAATGGGACTGAACATAAAGGATGGATTTTATCCTACAGTTACATAAAAGGTGCAATGAGACTGAACTTGAAGTACTGCATTCAACCGGGGCATCCAAGACAAGTGATGTTAGAGATGGAGGGGGCTGCAACACAGATTTAGCAAATTAAAAACAATTCAATTCATTCAGTTGAAGCATTCAATAGAGAATTGAATGATTATTTGGATAGAAATAGTGTGCAGGGATCTGGGGGAAAGGCACGAAATTGACACTAGACAATAGAATTGGTGCACGAAGACAGGCCAAATAGCCTACTTTTTTGCCATAAAATTTTGAACTAACGTGAAAAACATCAAGTTTGATAATAGCTTGCATAACCTAGGTTTGCATTCCCTCAAGTATAGGTGAAAACATGAATAAAAGATTTAATGACAAAGGAACAATTTCTTCTAAAAATAGTAACTTGAAGCAAAACTCAAGTTAGGCTGTCCTGAGTTTCTGCTGGAAAGCATTTTTTTTTTTTTTTTTTAAAATAAAAAACTACATACCACAAAGCAGTGGAAATCTGGAATAATTAACCCTGAAAAGATCTTGAGGCTAGCTCAATTGAGAGCTTCAAAATTGAGATTGATAGATTTTTTGTTAGGCAAGGGTGTTGAGGGATTTGAAACCAATACCAGTAAATTATATTAAGATATTGATCAATTTTTTTTAAAAAAATGGCTGAAGCAATTACTCCAGCTACTATGTGCCCAGGCAGTAAGGAATACGTACATTTGCAATTTGGTCTGAACCATTTCATCTTCAACATTCAAGGAAAAAACAAATACACAATACTTAGTTTGTAAACTTTATTTCCAGGACTTATAACAAAGTCAGTCAAGTTTTAAAGGTTTGGAGAATGGCAACAGAAACAGTGGAACTTTCCAAATTCTCGTTGACAAGTAAATTTATATAAATACAGCATGCTCTGATGCAGTTTCAATACCTAAACAGACTTATTTTGATCACAATCAGGGTTAGTTTAGTTTCAAATAAGCACTGGCTCATTGTTGTTGAAGAGGTAGTAAGTGACATAAAAACAAAGTTGCTAGAAAAGCTCAGCAGGTCTGGCAGATTCTGTGGAGGAGAAAACAGAGTTAACGTTTCGGGTCCGGTGACCCTTCCTCAGAACTTCCTCAGTTCTGAGGAA
>NC_063353.1:10832611-10964839 GCF_021869965.1 Rhincodon typus | reverse complement strand
TGAACAAGTAGTGAACAACACGACCCCAGTGAAACCATCTCCAAGGACACAATGCTTAAACTACTGGACCTATGCCTGACCACCCACTTCACCTTCAACGGCCAAACATATGAGCAAATCAACGGGACACCCATGGGATCGCCTATCTCTGGACTCGTAGCAGAAGCAGCGATGCAAAGACTGGAAAGGACTGCCCTTCCGCAAATCCAACCTAAACTGTGGATACGCTACGTAGACGACACCTTTTGTCATTAAATGGACCAAATTAGAAGAGAGACACAAACTCGTAAACAACACCCTCACCAGAATAAAATTCACCAGAGAGGATGAGAAGAACAAAACTCCGATTCCTGGACGTCATGGTAGAGCGCGAGACAAATGGGGAACTGCAAACGAAAGTACACCGAAAAGCCCCACACACAGACCAGGTATTGAACTTCAATAGTAACCATCCCAGCACACACAAACAAAGCTGTCTGCGAACACTATTTAAAAGAGCAACAACACACTGCAGCAACATGGAACTACGCCAGGAGGAGGAGGAATACCTCTTCCAAGTGTTCAAGGATAATGGATATCCAAAGAACTGGGTCAGGAGATGCCTACAGGAAGAGCATCAGAAAGATTCTACATGCCCCAACACACTCATCACACTATCCGACATCAGGAACACGTCAGAACTCACCACAAGATTTCCATGACTGCTGGGCATCAGAGTGTCACACAAGCCCACATCAACCGTACAACAAGTGCTCACCCGAACTAAAGACCCACTCCCCGCCATGGACAGGACCAATGTCATCTACAAGATCCCCCGCAGAGACTGCGAGAAACACTACAATCGGACAAACAGGAAGGAAACTAACAACAAGAGTACGTGAACACCAACTGGCTACAAAAAGACACGATCAATACTCGCTCATCTCAATCCACATGGACAAGGAGAACCACGACTTCGACTGGGACAACACCAAGATCCTGGGACAGGCTAGGCAGAGACAAGCACGAGAATTCCTGGAAGCGTGGCACTCCACGAAGCATGCTATTAATAAACACACTGAACACGACCCCATATACATTCCACTACGGAGGAAACCCGGAAGCAAGGCAATCCATCGCAACGGACCGCAGAGTTTAAAAACCAGGCGGGAAAACCCACCGACACTTCATCAGAGGCTGCACTGAGGATGTTACTAAGCACGGCAACGAAACGTCTGCGGAACAATAAACCAGCTCGGCAAGCCAACCAACCTCAACACCCACAACCCAAGCTACAGATCTACTCCAAAACCTTAGTGCTATGTATGTTTTGCCTAAAAATGCTCGCAAGCAGTATTGACAATAATTTCCATAATTTTACTAATAACTGAGTCCAGATTCATTGGGTGGTCATTTGTTAGTTTGGATTTGACTACAAGAATGTTAGCAATGCAGCTGTACTAGAACACCTCAATGAATGGCCCAGCTAAATCTGGAGTACTTGTTTGAAGTACTACAGCCAAATGTAGTTAGGGCCCATAGTGTTTGCTGTATCTATCTCAGATTTAAAATTGATCATTGAATATTACAGCTTGGAAGCAGCTCTTTGGCTCATTGTATCTGCATCAAGCAGATATCTACTCTAATTACACTTCTCAACACTTGGCCTTTTGCTTTGTGTACTGTGGTGTTTCAAGTATTCATCCACGTACTTGAATGTAGTAATGGTTCCCACCCCTATCGCCCTTTTAAGCTGAGTGTTCCAGATACCCACCACCCTCTGGGTGAAAATATTCTCAATTCCCCTCAACCTCTTGCTCCCTTACCTTAAATACATGATCCCTGATAACTGACCCCTCTAAAGGGGAAATAATTATATCCATTGCTGTCCATGATATTCATAAATTTTGCAGTCCTCTGCTGCAAGGAAAACAATTCTAGCCTATGCCATCACTCTTCACAGCTGAAAGCTCCAGCCTAGTCAACATCCTGGTGAATCACCTCTGCATTCTCTCCAGTGCAATCACATCCTTCCTATAGTGTGGTGAACAGAACTGTACACAGTACTCCAGCTGTGGCCTAATTAACATTATTTACAGCTCCATCATAATCTCCCAGTTCTTGTATTCATTGCCTTGACTAAAAGGCAACAATGCCATATGCTACCATAACCACGCTAAATTGCCTATCCTGATCCTCTGTACAACACAGGGTCTTACCATTTATCATCTACTCCCTTGCCCTGTTAATCCTCACAAAATGCAGCACTTCACACCTCTCTCAATTATGCTCCACTTGCTTTCGCCCATCTGGCCAGTCTGTTTATATCTTTCTTCCGAAATTAATTTTGCATCAATTGCGATCTACAGAATGGTACACCAAACGTCTACCAGACTGTGTGGAAATGTTTCGTAATTAATTTCACTCCTGAAGGTTAGCTTCTAACCTTAAAACAAAATTATACCGTAGTCCTAGGGTCCTCAACCAGAATAAATAGTTGCCCTTTCTACAGTATCTATTCCACGTAATATTGTGAAAACTACAATTAAATCACCCCTAACTTTCTGAATGCCAAATAGTATAAAATTGTGTGTAATCTCTCAAATAAACCCTTAGAGTCAAGGCATTACTCTGGTATGCCTGTGTTACACTTAAACAGTTACTATATCCTTCCTAAGATGCGCTGGCCAGAACTACTGCTAGTCAAGGGTACATATGGCTGAGGCATGACTTGTTCCCCACTTTGTATTCAAGTTATTTAGATTTCAAGGCCAGCATTCCATTAAGCTATTTAATTATTTCAATAACTTGTGTTCTTCCAACACCCTTACCAAGTCGCTTTGGACCTCCACCAGCTTTTTTTCAAAAAAAAAACTATTCTATCTTGTTCAATCCTTTTTAGTTAGGAAGCAGGATGTCTCACATTTACTTCCATCAAAATCCATTTGCCATAGTTTTATCTACATACAGTCTTATCCTAATATCTTTATAGTTTATGCTTCCACAGGGACTAGCATTGACATTAGGTAGATGTTGGTGCATTAGAAAGTGTAGGCACACACGGAAAGAATTAATGTGTTCCCCTCTACTTATAGGGCATTATATGGACACCACCATTCTCAACTATACTTTCAGAACTGCTGTTCAAAACATCCTAAGTTTGTGTTTAAATAAAAATATGAGTCAACTTCAAACTGTTACCACAATCCAGAGGGATTTCAATGTGTTGTACTAAAGTCACCATACCAAACTACAGGTCTGCTCTCTCAGTAAAGAGAGATGAGTGGTGGTGACTTAACCAGAGCATCACCACAACTCAGGCAAGAGAAATTGAGGAGATGAGTCTTCATGGTAACCTCAGCTGATGTAGGAATTGAACGCACACAATTGGTATCACTTTGCACAGCAAACCAGCCATCCAGCCAACTGAGCTAAATGACACCTTGTTTTGTATTACAGAAGGAGTTTAAAGGTTGCCAAAACATCATTGAGGGAGATAAACTAATCCAGTTATAAATTAACAACAAGGAGTGTAGCAGTAAATACTATTTATTTCATAATTATAGCTGAAGTGTGGAAAAAGGCACCATGAAACTATACAAATACAATATCAAATCCTTCTAAATGGATTTAAGTTCTCAAATGTACAACATTCTTCTCAGTTCAGCAAGTTTCCATAAAATTACATCAAGATAACAATATTTAAAGTTCAACAGTGAAATAAACTATTTGCACGTGAAATCTTTTGGTGTACATTTGTAACACAGATATCACATTACATGGGGTAAGGGTGTGGGGGAGGGTTGGTGGTGTCAGTGGTACATTTCCAAATCAATAGGTCCCATGCCAAAGGCAGTAGTGTTGTAACTATCTTTTTAAGTACAACTTTCTAGTCATATTTTAAGACTAGAAATGTATATTTAAAGTGAAAAAAATTGTTGTTAGACCAACTTCATCTTCAACAATGACATTTGTACATTAAATACCAGTCACAGAAAATGCTTCACCTACTGTCTTCATCACCAATATAAATCTTGCAGATCTTCTGAATTTAAATCAAAGACAATACTGACTCAATCCTATTCCCTTTACCATTTCACTACAGATTGTGACAAACCTAGTTTACTGCATTAAGTCTCATTACAATGAACTGACTATTAAATTATATTCAGAGGATTACAATCAAAATCTGATTGCAAAAGACAAGCTTAATTTTAACAAGTCACAATTATATCTTTACGTAATTCTGTTCTACTCCACAGTAATAAAACGCGGCAAAACATGTTCATTAAATCTTGTCCTTTTCAGCAATGCGCTTCACTGGTCGATCAATTTGTGCCTTCTGCGCATAATTTCTAAAAACTCGGATGATTTTTCAGTGGCTTCCTAAAATCAAAGAGAAAGTTTCAAAGTAATCACCCTTCATTAATGACTGTTTCCTTCATCAAAAGATTCTACTCCAGAGTCACAGCCAGCAGCACTGAGTTTTTCTTGCCGCCGTTTCATGATTTCTTCCAGTTCTGAGGTCCCACGTTTATCCTGAAATTAAACAATGTATAAGTTTCAGAATCATAGATATGTTGTGGACAGTCTGGATTGGGGGGGGGGGGGGGGGCTGGTGGGCGTGGCTTCAGAGGTGAAGAGGTTACAGGAAACAGCAAAGAAAGAGGAGAGAACCTCAAGTTCAACTCATAAGTGGACTGAATTTAATGACTCATTTATACTCATGTTTAAATGCCCCTTTATGCTGCATTGGCTTCTTCCCCACACGTATAAATTGAACTTTCACTTGTATTATTATTGCATTTTAAAATTGCTGCTTTAATCTAGGATTACCAAATCATATTTAGAATATTTTCTCAACAGTTCCCAATTTACCTTGTCGTGAATAAAATTAGATTCTTCAGGGAGATTTCCTGGAACATACATTTTCCTTTCTTACATCATCCCCAGATGTATAATCACTACACAATTAGCAAATTTCACTCAGTCTTTCTGCTAACTGATCAGATGATATTTTGTCCTTATGTGCATTAAACATTGTACACAGAAATGCAGGAACGTTACTCTTGCTAGTTGGAGAACTAATTCAAAGAGGTGGCACAGGTGGGCAAGGGGACTGAAAGAATCTACAATTCTTATTTAAATTGGTGCAACAATGTTCAAATCAAATCTGACCTTTTCAGGTCTTAGCTCCCATTTCCAATAAGTCAATTTATGAGGATGATCAGAGTGCCACCTACTGGATTTAATAGCCAACTTTGAGATATTACTTATTCCAAAGAACTATAGTGAATAAATGGGCAAAATAAAAAGGACTTCCTTTGACTCAGTGAGCATGATGCTACTGGTGTTTATTGCCTATTCTTCCACAATAGACTGGGCCATCTCAGAGGGTAATTATATACCAACCACATGGCTGTGCGTGTGTTAGGACAGACCAAGGACAGAGTACTTGGAAGGACACAGTGAACTATGTGCGTTTTTCATGACAATCCAGTAGGTCTGTGGTCACCATTATTGGCTTCTTACTGCCTTTGACTAGAATTTGAACTAATGTTTTCGAATCATCAGTCTAATAAAGTAACAACACACTGACACACAAATCTGTTGATTAAAAGGCATTTTACAAAGCAAAAATCCTCACACATTGAAGTCAGAACCCTGCAACTACTTCACTATGATCTGACTGCAACTGTCTCAAGTGGAAGATCCAAAATAGACACCATCAAAATCCAGGCCAGTGTTAAGCAAAATTGTGAGATAGCCCACATTCTATTTACAATCTGACAGTGGTTTGCACCTTAAAGATGAAGTGCCCTCTGGTGGTGCATTATGTACAGCCCGATGGAAAACACTAACCTCAGTTACCTCTATGCTTAAAATAAGCTGACCATCGTAAACAGGCATGAACCCTAGATTGTGAATAACTGCAGTGTGGCTGCCTATTCTGCAACAGATTTCTAAGAAATTATTATAGACAGAGAGGAGCTTCTGAGTAATCTGGCAGACTTGACTGTAAAATAGATAAATCTTCAGGACTGGATCAAACCTAAAACAGGACAAACTGCAGATACCATAAATCAGCAAGAAAAATAGTTGCTGGAAAAGCTCTGCAGGTCTGGCAGCATCTGAGAAGAAAAAAGTCAGAGTTAATATTTCAGGTCCGGTGACCCTTCCTCAGAACTGGAGAAGAAGGGTGCATGGGATAAAACAGGAAACTACAGGCCAGTGATGGAGAAACAACTAGAAGCAGTTCTGAGGGGCAGATATTAGTCTGCATTTGGGATTAATCAAAACCACAGTCAGCATGGCTTTGTTAAGGGAAGGTTCTGTCTGAACAAACTGACTGAATGTTTGGAAGAGATAGCCAGGTGCATAGACGAGGGCAATAGATTCAACACAGTCTACTTAGACTTCAGCAAGGCTTTTGATGAGGTCCTTCGTGGGAGACTGATAGCAAAGGCAAGAGCCTGTAGGATGTAAGGAAATTTGGCTCATCGGATATAGATTTAGCTGAGTGGAAAGAAGCAAAGGGTGACGTCGAGGGGTGTTTTTATGACTGGAAGCCTATGTCCAACAGTGTTCTATAGGGATCAGTGTCGGGGCCCTTGAGGTTTATGGTATATGTAAATGATTTAGGATGTAGGTGGGTTGATCAGTAGACTCTCAGATGATACAAAAATTGGTGCGGTGGTAAACAATGAGGAGGATAGCCTTCGTTGTGCTGGTCAGATGAGCTGATTAATAGCAATTGGAATTCAATCCAGATAAGTGTGGGCCATGCACTTGGGCAGGACAAACAAGACAAGGGAATACATGATGAAGAGCAGAACCCAGGGAACCGCTGAGAATCAGAGGAGCCTTGGTGCGCAAGCCACCGGTCTCTTTACATAGTGGGATAGATGGATAAAATGGTTGAGACAACATGTTGGATACTTGCCTTTATTAGCCAAAACAGAGTTCCAGCATAACCACCTTGCTCTAGGAAAAGTTGGTTAGGTCTCAGCTGGAGTATCACTTGCAGTTCTGGAATCTACATTATAGGAACAATGTGATTGCACTGGATAGTGTGTAGAGGAGTTTTACCAGAATGTTGCCTGGGCTGGAGAGTTTTAGTTCTGAAGATACTGTATAGACTGGGGTTGTTTTCCTTGGAGCAGAGGAGACTAAGGTGATGTATTGAATTATGAGAGGCATTGACAGAGTGGTCAAGAAGAAAACGTTTCCCTTTGGAGGAGGGATTGGCAGGCACAGATTTAAAGCAAGCAAGAGGCTTACAGGGGATGTGGGGAATTCTTTTCCACTGTCTTGAGAGATGATAGAAGCAGAAGCCTTCATAACATTTTAGTAGCATATGATGTACACTTGCATTGCCAAGACATACAAGGCTATGGGCCCAATGCTGAAAAAGGGACTAGAATAGTTAGGTTTTTGCTTCTAACCAGCACAGATTTGACAGGTCGAAAGGCTTTTTTTCTGAGCTGTAGATATCTACTATACCCTCAATCTCTTCAATTATCCAAAGAGATTCAGGCTGTTCTTGAACGTGGCCAAACAAAACTCAAATCAACCCAGACCTGGGTCAGTCAAATATTCCACCCCACCATATATGTTGAAGGAGACACTCTGGAAGGTGTTCAGCACTTCACTGATCTTGGCTGCCACCAGGCTAGGAGATCCAGCCCAGATCAACTACGCCAACATAGTCTACAACAAACCACAGAAGCATGTTTGACAACAAACACCTCCACAGGTGAGCGAAAACCCGACTGCATGAAGATGACATCATCACCACATTGCTGTACTGTGGAAACGTACTGTGTGCCTGCAGCACAACTGCACTACAGAAATTCTACCAAGAATGTCTCTTTCACATCTTCCAGGTCCTTTGTGAAGCTAACTCCACTAGCTATGTTGTACTGGCCACTGTCAGGATAATTGAAAAGCGTCTGTTCCACCAGATATTGTTTTTGGTCAATGTTCCAGGGAGGTCAAAGAAAAAGCTACAAAGTTGTTCTAAAGGATTCGTTGAACTGTAACAACATTGAGATTAATGATTCAGAGGAGTCTGCTACCAATCCTTCTACAGTAACAACATCAAGCCACAGCATATTGCGAGTCCAAATGCCTTAACGAAGAGGCAAAAAGGGAAGCAAACCTGCATTCCCCCATTGGAAATCCTTTCCATGTTCCCAAAGATCTACAGATTGAGAACTGGTCTGTTGAATCACTTGAAGACTCATGGCAGAAACTCATAACCGAGTAGACACAATCCTTGAATTAAGGGCCAGGCAATGACTGAAGCACAAGTTTGACTGCAAATTTTAATTTCTACATCCAAAGAAGCGAACACCAATGCTCAGCAAAACTCCCCACTATTGTTACAACTGTACAACGGCAAATGATCCACTGGTTCACAGTATCTCCCACGGTCACACTGTCCAGCCACTAAGTTTCCAATTACAAGTCCAGACTTTGAGCTTTACCCTTGCGCTCAACCAGCCCACGACCTCTCCCTACTGTGGAAGCTGGTTTGATCCAATTACCCATGTATCAGCTATATTCCAGGGACCTGGTCACACAACTGTTCTTCTTTTAGCAGGCTGCATTTGTTTTTAGGTGTGATTCTCTGTAATATCAAAAATTGCAAACTTTCTGCTTATGAAACATCGTGGGAAGATTAAAGTTTAAAAATAAGTATGTAGTCATCTGCATTGCAACTGAATACAAGACCTACATTACAGCTAAGTGCACAAAGACAGCTTTGCAGAAACTGACAAATAAGTGATTATGTAACAACCTTCTTTAATCAAGGTTTAAATACTTGTAAGGATTAGGAATGAAGGACTGTAAAACAAGAATCTGGACAGTAGGATTTTGTTTTAAATAGCGGAACAGTCTCTTTTAATACTATAAATATAGTGTATATAAAAACATATCAATTACTCCATTAATCATAATTTGCCTTTCAATAAACTAGAAATATTTTTTGCCTCAAGGTAGAAGTCCAATAGCTGTGCTGGAATATTTCCCCATTTACTTCCAAAGTGAAAGATATGTGGGACAGTTCAGAAGATTTCTTGGAAACTTTTCTTAAAAAAAAAGTAAAAGCCATTTTCCCTCCAACATAATAAAATGTAAGGGTTTGGTATCATGTGCAACGAAAAATAATCTAATTTACTGAACAAATCAGTCTGAATGAGACTGAACAAAGTGTCAATAGTGGAAAGAGGAGGAGAAAAGTGCAGTTTATTTGCTCTCAATGCAGCACCTTCAGTAAAAATTAATCTCCTAATGGCCTTCATAGAAAAGAAGTTATTTTTATGGGGTGGGTGGGGAAGTAATATAAAACACAGACAAGCAAATGTATCGTTGTGGCAATCAATTTTCTTTGTGCACTGTCTCTTTCGTTTTATAACCAAGAACCATTAAAGATAGATTTGGGAAATGTATTACACTGCAAATAATTTCTTTAATCATATTAGAATTAACTTCTTTAAAAAGTTATTTCAATTATGACAGATATACTACAGCAGTGCTCAAAGGGTATTAAGGTTTCCTTTTTGTTGATCAAGCAAGGCTGCATTTCAAAGCAAACATACCAACCAAGCAAATCATAACAGCTAGCAGACATAAAGGTTAGATTACACTTGAAACAAGATACACAATTTAATAGTCAATGTAACATACCAAATTTACAAAATATTCCTTCACTTAAAAGCAAAGTTGAAATTTACAATAGGGACCAGATAATTCATTAAATTTTTATATCAATCCAGCCTATAATGGATCAGAAAAAGGACTCCCGAGAGCTGCTAATTTAAGCAAGAAAATTAAGTATTATCTTACTGTTACTTATACTTGGATAGCAAGAGATAGTCAGGACCCATGGAGTCAGCAGAGCACCTGTAATTAGGGAGACAGCAAGAAACCACAAAACAAGCCAACAAAAAACCCAGCCAAAG
The DNA here is from genome assembly GCF_021869965.1 of Rhincodon typus. Lineage (NCBI taxonomy): Eukaryota > Metazoa > Chordata > Chondrichthyes > Orectolobiformes > Rhincodontidae > Rhincodon > Rhincodon typus. The sequence continues at coordinate 10,954,892 of NC_063353.1, read as the reverse complement.
AAGGAGAAGAAAGCTTTTAAGCAGTTCATGTCAAGCACAACGAGCAGAAATATTTCTTTAAAAGTCAAATGTAAAATACATTTAATTTCTGAATAATTTACCTAAATTAGAAACAATTGCAATCTCAAAGTTAAGTTCCAAAACTTTCAGTACTTCAATCCTTTATATATCTTCTATGCTATCCTTTTGTCTGCATGATGCAAAGAGTTTTACTTCCTTTCGTATCCAGATTTCTCTTCATCCTTCAGATAACCCTACTCTCATATTTGTTCATTTTTTACATTTATCCCAGATCCTACACCTCTATCTCCTTTCTCAGTGGACGATTACTACATATCATTTATCTACTTTGTTTTTCATTTATATGCTCACTGCCATCACCATTCAACACAGAACAGAGTGGTAGATTACGATAGGATGATTATTCATACAATATGTAGAAAAAGGATACCACAAGATATAGATAGATTGCAGATTTGAGCAGAGAAATGGCAGATGGACATGAATCTGGACAAATGCGAGGTGATCCATTTTGGTAGATAAATTCAGGTGTGAAGTAGAGAATAAATGGCAGAACCCTAAGGAGCACTAACATACAGAGGGATCCAGGTGCAGAGGTAGACAGATCCCTGCAAGTGGCACCACAGGTGGATAAGATGGTCAGGAAGGCATACAGCATGCTTGCCTTCATAGGCAAATACTTTCAAAATATAAAAGTCAGCAAGTTATGCTATGATTGTACAAAACTTAAGTTAGGCCACATTTGGAATACTGCACGCAGAAGGACGTGGATGCTTTGGAGAGGGTGCAGAAAATGTTTACCAGGATGTTGCCTAGACTGGATGGTTTTAGTTATGAGAAGTTAGATAAACTCAGATTGTTTGCACTAGAAAGACAGAGGCTGAGGGGCAACCTGATAGAGGTCTACAAAATTATGGAGAAGTATAGATAGGGTGCATAGTCAAAGGCTTTTTCCCAGGGTGGAAAGGTCAACTACAAAACGCTACAGGTTCAAGATAAGAGGGGGAAAGCTTAGGGGAGAAGTGCAAAGAGATCTTTTCACAGAGGGTGATGAGTGCCTGGAACGCACTGCCAGTGGCGATGGTGGATGCAGGCACATTAGCAACAATGAAGGTGTATCTTGATAGACACATGAACGTGAGGCAAAACGGAGGTGTAGATACCACGTAATGACATTAAGTATGTGGGTCTAAATAAGGATTGGAATCGCCGAAGGCTTGGTGGGCCAAAGGGCCCAGTCCTGTGCTGTATTGTATTGTCGTAAATAGTAACAATTCCACAGTTCAGAACAGGAATAGGTTGTGTCAAACAGAGATTCAAACAGAGATGAGCAGTCTTGTGCAGAATGATGCATGAACAGTTAGAGATATGCATAAAACGATGCCAAAAATCAGTCTGCTTTGAGCATCAAGTCAATAAAACGAATTTAGATCCAGTAATTACTTTCAATGCATTTGTACAGAACTAGATATCATAAATGAACTTAGTCACGTTAAGAATTTAATAAAGTATTAAATTTTACCTCCAACGTAGCCTTCTGTACTGTAACCTGACTGTAAACCCGAACACCGTCTTCAGGACAAACTGTCTTCAGTTCATCTTTGTTTAAGGAGAAGAGCTGTGCCCCTGAGAGTACTCCCAAACTATTCACAGTACTGTAACAAAAGAAACTGAGTAAGAACATGCTGTTTCTGAAACAGATACTTCTGTTTAATAAGAGTAATAATAACAGCCTGTATTCTCAAAACTATTACAGAGGAGACCAAATCTCAGCCTCATCTTTTGGTTAAGGTGGATGCAAAAGACCCAATTATACCATTTAAAACAAATATCGGAATCTTGGTGGCGTTCTGGCCAATACTATACCCTTCAAAGAAAGATTAATCTATTAATTCCATCATCTGCTGCTAGGTGTATTTGCGATGCACAACACTAGTTGCTAAATTTGCCTCCAAAACTGCACTTCAAAAACACTTATCTGTTTGAGACATGCATTGAAATATCCACTGTGTGATCTCCAAGTACAGAGTAATAAGTCCTTCAAAACCATATATACAGATAGGTCATTAATTGCTTTGCTAACTTTTCTTCACGTGCAGGTCAGGTGCATTATACAGGGATGGGTATGGGTGGGATGCTCTGAGGGTCAGTGTGGACTTGTTGGGCCGAAGGGCCTGTATCCACACTGTAGGGATTCTATGATTCTATGATGATAATGGCAACACAATTCAGTATTCTGAAACATCCCCTTAAATATCTGCCGCTGTCTTTAATGATCCATCTCCATACCTATGATGCCAGTTCACTCTAGTCAGCACAGCTTTCACATCCACATTGTTGCTATTATTTAGATTTAAAATAATGGTCTTAGATCCAATCTGTCCTTTTGTCAAGATTTGTGCACAAATGCTTCCATGATGCGGAGGTGCCAGTGTCAGACTGGGGTGAACAAGGTCAAAAATCACACAACACCAGGTTATAGTCCAACAGGTTTATTTGAAGACACAGCTTTCAGTGTATCACTCCTTGACTCCTTCACTGACACCTGAAGGAGAAGAGAGACTCCGAATGCTTGTGTCTGCAAATAAACCTGTTGGACTATAACCTGGTGTTGTGTGATTTTTGACCAAATGCTCCCAGGATGCTCTCTACTTAAAATGGTGCCATTTAGCTTGCATTGTTTCAAAGTCTTCCTATCAAAATATAATAGCCTGGCTTCGCCCTCAGTCATACAGCACGGAAACAAACCCTTCAATCCAACTAGTCCAAACTCCCAAACTAAACTAGCCGCACTTGCCTGCATTTAGCCCATATCCCTCCAAATCTTTCCTATTCATTTACTTAACCAAATGCCTTTTAAATGTTCTAACTGTACATACATCGACCACTTCCTCTGGCAGTTCATTCCACACACGAACCACTGTGTGGAAAAGTTGCTCCTCATGTCCTTTTCAAATCTTTCTCCTCTCACCTTAAAAACATTCCCCCGAGCTTTGAACTCCCCCACCCTAGAGAAAAGACTTTGCTATTCACCTTATCTATGTCCCTTTTGATTTTATAAACTTCTATAAAAGGTCACCCCACCACAACCTCCTACGCTCCAGTGTGAAAAGTCTTAGACTATCTCAAACCCTGCATTCCCAGCAACATCCTGGTAATTTTTTTCTGAATCCGCTCTAATTTAATAACATCCTGCCGATAGAAAGACGACCAGACCCGTGCACAGTATTCCAGAAGAGGCCTCACCAACGTCCTGTACAACCTCAACATGACATTCCAACTCCTATACTCAAAGGTCTGAGCATACGAAACACCTTTTTAACAACCCTGTCTACCTGTGATGCAAGTTTCAAAGAATTATGTACCTGAACCCCTAGATCTCTGTTCTACAACACTACTCAGGGCCCTACCATTAATTGTATAAGGCCTGCCCTTCTATTATTGCCCTCATGCTTTGCCAAATTTCTAAGTTTTGTGTCATTCTCATATTTTCAAACTGTGCCCTGCCCCCGAAGTCAAGTTATTAATATACATCAATAAGAGCAGTCTGTGAAAGAGATGGCTGTAATTGAGATCAAAATGTATAAACATGCCATAATACAACAGGCTGAGTGGAATTTAGGTGCATAAATCACCGGATTAATTTAGGTATATAGGATGAATTCTAAATTTTTGAGGGAAGCCAAACTAGAAATTATGGAGATACCAATTACAATCTTGAAATTCTCCTCAGATACAGGGATGGTGCCAGAGGACTTCAGATTTCCAAATATTAGCTCCTTGTTCAAACAAAAAAGGAGGGATATACCTGAAAATCATAGGTCAGCTAATTTAATCTATGTTACCCCTCAAATCCAAATATCCATCATTCACTAGAACAGTTTCCTATCCCACAGACGATTCCACTGTTACCACACACTTCACCACCTTTGTTTCTATTTTATTAACCAATCTAACGTGAGATTGTTGATCAAATGCCTTTTGAAAGTCCACATACACAACATCAACAGCACTCTCCTCCACTTAAGTTAAATATGATTTGCCCTAAACAAACCTGTCACAGCTGGCTCTTATTTATAACGCTATACTTATCCACCTGGCTGTTAATTGTTTCCTGTACTGTTATTTCTAAAGATTACCTCACCACAAAGGTAAAATTTATAAATTTCAATTTATAGTGCTTATAGATTGCAGGCTTATCCTGGTCAACATTGTTTGATAAAGGGACTAAACATTTGCAAATCCTTCAGTCCTATGACACCATCTCCATATTTAAAGAAAATTGCAAGATTGCAGTCAACATTTTAATTTCTCCTTGGATTTTCTTCAACAACTTCAAATTTACCCCATCCAGATCAGCTGCCTAATCAACTTTAGTTACTCTTGGTCTTTCTAGGACTGCCTCTATATTCATCTCAAACATGATTCAGACAACCGCTTCTTTTGTCATAATTTTAGTGAAGTCCATCAAAATACCAACAACCACAAAGCTGATTTTGAAACACATATCCAATTAACCTTCATTTACTTAATAGCTTTTATTGACCGAAACAAACATTACAGAATGCGCTCATCTAACAACCAAGGTCTCTTTCACTCTCTCTACTATTCAAGAACCCAGATGAGTGCCCAATAATTTGCAATACGAATCAGGCACAGCTGCAGGCTTTTTTTACCCTCAAGCCTGCTCCACAGTTCAGTGAGACCCTGGCTGATTTGACTGTAACTCAAATCCACATTTCTGCCAATCCTTGAAAATCTTTCTACCAAACTCTGCCATAAAAATATGTTCAAGGACTACGCTTTCACCATCTTTTTCCAGAGACAGTTCCAAAGAATCATGACTCAAAAAAAAAAATTCACTATCTGTTTAAATGGAGAAATTCCTTATTTTTCAATAGCAATTCCTAGTTCTAGATTCTCCCACAAGAGGAAACATCCTTCCAATATCTCTCCAGTCAATGCCACTTAAGATTTTACATGTATTTCAAGTTGTCTCTTGCTCTCCAAAGCTCAAGGGGATACAAGCCTAGCCTACCCAACTATTCTTCATAAGACAATCCACCATTCCAGCATTAGTCCAGTAAAGCCTATTCTGAACGGTCTCCAATGTATTTGCATCCTTCCTTAAATGAAGTGACCAAAACTGTGCACAGTACTTCAGATGTGGTCTCACCAGTGCCCTGCATAATTGAAGCACAAACTCCCTAATTTTCTATTAAATTCCCCTCATGATAAATGATAACATTCTATTAGCTTTCCTAGCTACTTGTTGTATCTCCACCTGAATACAATCAACACGCAAATGAAATGCAATAAAACTCTTCTTCCTTCAGGGAGCACTTGTGGCAAAGGGCCCCTACCCCTGGGGCAAAATATGCAATTCAAGCTTGCCATATACAGATGTCCTTAACAAGTTGATCAAAAGTGGAAAAAAAAACAGCCCTCTGGCTTGGTAAATTCCAATGCAGCGTATTCACTAGTACCTCAGCTATGGGAAGCTGATTCACTTAGTGGACGAGATAGCTAGTGTATAGGTAAGATTAATTACAAGTGCATAGTGTTCAATACATGTTCTGGTTGAGGTAAATTCAAGGCCTGCCTTTGAGCCCACCGACTGTAAACAAAAAGATTCCATTTTTCATAGTTCGGCCAATAATCACAACGGACATGCCTCCAGGTAGAGAAAGCAGGACAACCTCAGTGAAATCTTCTGCATGCATCAATGGACATTTGTTTAATCCCCAATCAGGTCCACCCATTCATTTGGCAACCCTTTCACTTTACTCAGGCAATAGTAGACTTGGTTCCTCTTCTCTGTTAGCCATTGTAATGAAACACAAAGTTTGTTGAACTGCTTTACCAAATATGAACTAAACAAATCAACCTAATTTATCACAAACAATATTTCACCATTCAAATATAAATTACGATGAACATACAGCAGCACATAATATACATACAAGTTTTGTTTCAGGAGCTGGATCTTGGATTACTTTGGTACTTCATTCACAGTTGATTTTTTTTAGATACTTACACAGCATTAAATCCTTTAGAACGCAGCCATTCCGCTACTTCTTCCGGAGATGAATCATAGGAAATGCCAACTGTGGAACTGTTGCTTCGTGACACTTGAAATTTCTTCTGTGCACCACTACGCCCGATTGTAAGTCGATGTGCCAACTCATCCTGCACTTCTTCCATGTGAGATTTCCGTCCTATGGGGACAGTTTCAAAGGAATTTTTTTTAAAAAATATGGATAAGGTTCTACAACCTTTTAGAAGGAATGCAGTTGTGAATATTTTTCAAAGATGCTCCCTTCAAAAATTTGCAACACAAAATATTTTTGATTTTAATATTTCAAAACCATTGCTTTGAAACAATCCACCTTGCACAAATTTCAATCAGCATTAGGGTACAGCTTGGACTGAAGAGCTTTTTAAGCCCTCTCCTGGCAATGTGGCTCACAGATATAATTCAGTATCATCATAGCTATCAGCAAACAAAAAACAAAATCACTGCTCTTTTCAGCACTAAACAAGTCACAAGAACAAGAAAAACACACTGGAAAACGGCAGTGACGCAAATACTACAAACAGGCAGGTGTAACTTATGCATCTGTTGTCAGAAAGCGAGAGGGGTGCCTTCTTACATGTTTACCTTTTCAAGGTCAATTAGAGATGTGCAATAAATACTGGCTCAGCCAGCAAGACTCTCATCCCATAAATTAATTAAAAAATAGCTTCATACAAAAACCACAGCATTGAAATAGGATTAATTAGTGTGAATTGGGTGGAATGGCCTATCAGTTTATCCTCCTATACCCATGCCTGAACAGGTTGACTAGAAATAGCTATCCTTCTATTTGTTTGTCCCACATGAACTTATCTAGCTTTTCCTTAAATGCACATATGCCATGTGCCCCCCAAATTCAACATGCAAACCACACTTTGGCTGAAGTTGTTTCTCCTCAATATACTTGACTCATAACTGCCCTCTGAATTAGCCTATGAAGCTACTCAGTTAAGGACAATTAGGCAAGGGACAATAAATGCTGGCTTTGACAGGAACACATACATCCCATGAACTAATGACAGACAGACAGTTTAAGGCTAATTTGACAATAATTGCATGAACATTAAAGTATGTTTTAAGTATGTACGTTCATTTTAAACTTTAATTCTGAATATCAAAGTAATAACCAGAGAGATGGGGGGAGACGGATGGAAAGTTGATAAAAGGAGCAGATAGGTGGAGAGGAGACGGACAGGTCAAGGAGGAGGGGATGAGGCTGGTAGGGTGGGGGTGGGGGTGGGTCAGTAAGATGGCAGGAGTGGAGCGGATAGGTGGACAGGTAAAGGAGACGGGGATGAGCTGAGATAACAAGGTGTAGAGCTGGATGAACACAGCAGGCCAAGCAGCAGAGGAGCAGGAAGGCTGACGTTTCGGGCCTAGACTCTCTACATCTTGTTATCTCAGATTCTCCAGCATCAGCAGTTCCTACGATCGCGGGGACGAGCTGAGCTGGTTTTGGGATGAGGTCAAGGTGGGGAGATTTTGAAGCTTGTGAAGTCCACATTGAGACCATTGGGCTGCAGGGTTCCCAAGCTAAATATGAGGTGCTGCTCCTGCAACCTTCGGGTGGCATTGTTGTGGCACTGCAAGTGGCCCAGGATGAACATGTCATCCAAGGAGTGGGAGGGGGAGTTGAAGTGGTTCACGACTGGGAGGTGCAGTCGTTTGTCACAAACCGAGCGTAGGTGTTCCACAAAGCGGTCTCCAAGCCTCCGCTTGGTTTTCCCGACGTAGAGCAGGCCACATCAGGAACAGAGGATACAATATACCACATTAGCAGATGTGCAGGTGAACATCTGTTTAATGTGGAAGGTTTTCTTGGGGCCTGGGATGGGGGTGAGGAGGGAGGTGTAGGGGCAGGTGGAATGCTTCCTGAGGTTGCAGGGAAAAGTGCCAGGGGCAGTGGGGTTAGTCGGGAGTGGGGAGCGGACAAGGGAGTCACGGAGAGAGCGGTCCCTCCGGAAGGCAGATAAAGGGTGGGGGAGGGAAAAATGTCTTTGGTAGTGGGGTCAGATTGCAGGTGGCGGAGGATGATGCGCTGGATCTGGACGTTGGTGGGGTGGTACGTGAGGACGAAGGGGATTCTGTCTTTGTTGTTATTGTTATTGTGGGGAGGGGGTGTGAGGGATGAGTTGCGGGAAACGCGAGAGATGCGGTCGAGGGCATTTTCAACCACCGTGAAGGGTAAGTTGCGGTCCTTGAAAAACGAGGACACCTGGGATGTCCGGGAGTGGAATGCCTCATCTCGGGAGCAGATGCGGCGGAGGCAACGAAGGAATTGGGAATAGTGGATGGCATTCTTGCAGGAAGGTGGGTGAGGAGGTGTATTCTAGGTAGCTGTGGGAGTCGGTAGGCTTAAAATAGATATCGGTTTCCAGGTGGTTGCCAGAGATGGAAACAAAGAGGTCCATGAAGGAGAGAGGGGTATCGGAGATGGTCCAGGTGAACTTAAGGTTGGGGTGGAAGGTGTTAGCAAAGTGGATGTACTGTTCGAACTCCTCGTGGGAGCACGAGGCGGCGCCGATACAGTCATTGATGTAACAGAGGAAGAGGTGGGGGATGGGGCCAGTGTAACTGCAGAAGAGGGACTGTTCCAAGTATCCTACAAAGAGGCAGGCATAGCTTGGGCCCATGCGGGTACCCATGGCCACCCCCTTTGTCTGTAGAAGTGGGAGCCAGTAAAGGCGAGTGTAGGTGGGGAGTTAGGATGGGGTTGGTCAGTCAAGGGAAGATGGACAGGTCAAGGAGGCGGGGATGAGGCTGGTAGGTAGGATGCGGGGGTGGGGGTTGGTCAGTGAGGTGGGAGAAAAGACGGACAGGTCAAGGAGGCGGGGACGAGCTGGGCTGGTTTTGGGATCAGGTCGGGAGTGGGGAGATTTTGAAGCTTGTGAAGTCCACATTGCGACCACCATCCCCGCTTCCTTGACCTGTCCGTCTCCTCTCCAGCTATCTGCTCCTTTATCCACCTCCCCCACCTCTATTTATTTCAGAGCCCCCTTCCCCTCCCCCATTTCTGAAGAAGGGCCCAGACCCGAAACGTCAGCTTTCCTGCTCCTCTGATGCTGCCTGGCCTGCTGTGTTCATTCAGCTCTACATCTTGTTATCTCAGATTCTCCAGCATCGGCAGTTCCTACTATCTCAAAGTAATAACCACTTAGTTTTAAGCATTGACCAAAGGGTACAAGTTACAATACCTACAAAAATGTCTTAAAATAATCCAACCAAACTTTGGCATAGGAAGGCAAATCAAACATTAAATGGCTTCAAACAAAATTATTAGTCTGTTGTATTTAAATGTGGTGTAGCTTTTGAGATCAATCTTGAAGTGATATTTTATATTTTAATTAATAGATGTTTTTAAAATGAGTTTAATCACATGGGTTGATCTAAAGCAACTTGAGGGGCTTGTCACAACTGATCAATTATCATGGAGCTGTGTCACAATGGACAAGGCAGTATTAGATTTTTTGATCGATCACAGTGCAAATTGCACCGTCATGCAATGAGAAATCAAAAAACATTGCATTTTTGCAAATTTTAAATAATTAACCAATTCAGAAGTTCTGATTGCACAATGAAAATTTGTTCCATTAAATAATAGTGGAACTGAACTTTCCTCAACTTACTGTTGAGTAGTGTGTGCCCATCTCTCGGAGCGTCCTTTTGTGCACCAGAGCTCTCAATTGAACTGCTACTGCTCTGACGGCTGACACTCCTAGAAGACCCTCTAACTATACCACCTGTAAACGAAGATGTAGGGGAGGCTGAGATATGTGCTGGTGGCGGAGAAGGAGCTGGTGGTATTGGCCCAGAAGATCTTGCAATAACATCCATCTTCTGTTTCTGCAGATGAGAAGGTGTTTAAAATCATTACTTGTGGAAAAAGTGAAAAGATTTAGCAAAAGCTAACAGACAATCTAAATCTGTAATGAAAAACTTCTTGGATTGTAGGATAATAAATAATCTATTGTTCTTGTTGCCATCTTAATCGTCACAGTAGCATGTTTTCTACAGTAACTATCTCAGCACTTATTAATGCAGATTCATGTAGATAGGTGATTTCCTAGTTTTCCTCAACATACTTGGATACAGCATTCAAGATTTAAAAGCTAAAAATAAAAAAAGTCTCACTTCCTCCATCCCAAATATTTGGTGTTGGCTGGAAACAAATACACTGGATTAAGAAGAATTTTCAATCATAACTTGCATTTATAAAGTGCAAGTAACATACTATTAGAATCTCCCAGGATACTTCACAGAAACATATTCCAACAAAAAACAAATAGACATCTAGCTCCCTAACAAAGTGTCAAGTAGGAGTAGCATGGAAGAAAAAACTAAGTCACAAGTAAATTGAAAATTCACATACATAGCAGTAAGTTTCAAGCAAAGTTTTAACTGGTAACTGCTGTATCAGCAACGTTTTATGGAATCAAAATTGAAAAAACATTAAAAAAAAGCTTAAAACTATTAAAATCTAATAAGCAAATCATGGTGGGTGGTTGTTGGGGGAGGGGATAGGAGCAGGAGGAGGATATAACAATCAAATTGCAGGTTTTTCCAAATAGCAAAATTTCCTAGCTTTTATTAAAAGGTGTACATAGTGTCCAATTTGCGTAAATAAACACACAGTAAAGCATTGCATATTTAGGCACACAATTACACACATTTCCATGTATAGTTAATGAATGGCATCCATAACAGGAACATGACAACAGCTGCCAGATATTGCAATATGAAAAATGCAATTGCAGGAGGGGATAGAAGTGAGAGAATGCTTCTGTGCCATTGGATTCTGAGGGGGGTTGAGGCTGGAAACAGTAGGAAGTAACCCTATTCACCTCCAACTAAGTTATTTGTGGTTGGTGCAACTGGAGGAATAAGTTGTGTCAAGAGTTACCTTTTCATACCCTATTCACTCTGGCTTTTTTCGGGATACATGCCAAGCTATAACCCAAATAAGGCGCTTAAATCCTGACATTTAGAATAAGAACAAAGTCTGTAATGAGTTTGGTATAGTAGTCCAGAGCCCGCAATACCTCAAAAAAAATCTGAACTCTATTAATTTGGTAGCCTAATGCCAGATTCCCAACAATGGGTGTTACAAACCATTTTAAAAGTAAACAGAATGGTGAAAGAACAATGTAGTTAAACAGGTGAGTAATCCTCGCGCAAATACCATAAATGCTTCTGCAGTCATGAGTAAAAGGAGTTAATAACTAGGGGAAGGATTTATATGAACATTTAACTATGAAAATTCAAGTATAACAATATTTATTATAACTTTTTATATATATATATATATTCAAACAAACTGGAAGTCTATTCTTCATAACAATCTTAGTCTGGCATGTCATGAACACAAGCAAAAAAGTTACAAAATACCTCAGACAGTTCTCCCAGTAATTGCTGTCAGTAGATAATTGAAGCCAATGAAAAGCAAAACAAAACAAAGCCATGAAATGAAACTAAATGCGCAAACAAAAATGAAAAATGTTTCTGGTATCAGCAGTGATAGAGGGGAAACTTCAAACTGAAATGTTTCCATCACAAAAACAAAAGAACTGCAGATGCTGTAAATCTGAAACACAAAGTAATGGAGAAACTCAGTAAGTCTGCCAGCATCTATAGACGGAGAAGCAGTGTCAATATTTTGAGTCCACTCATCCCTCTGTAGAGGGGGAGACCTGGAAGAAGTTCTCCAGCACTTGCTGAAACATTCCCACATTTGTTCATAAATTCAAATCCTACAAAAAGCACAGCAAACATTCAGGCACAAAACCACATCATTACCATTATTACGTTTATTGAGAACATAATCAGACATCTGTTCAGCACTACATAGTTGCATTTAGACATTGCAGACTACTTGTAATTCACAAACTGGTACCACTGATCACAGTAGAACCAGTGGCTAATCCATTTGAACAATCAATAAGAATTTCATTCAAACCAGTTGATTTTTTTTTAAAATCCTGGTTAATTATTGGATATAGCATCCAAGAGAAAAAAAATGCCATTTTCAAGACTTGAGTCCCACAAATACTACTATCAGCCCTCAGCTAAAGCAGAAGAGAGGACTTACTTTTAAAAAACATATTAACTCTGGTTCTCACACTTTAATCCCTGTTCTTAAAAGCTACATTTTAATAGGTCCAAACCTCATAGCAATGACATCTGACTAGAAACTCAACAGAAATGTTTGCAAGCCATTAATAAATGGCCCAGATAATACCTGGGACCACAATAGTTCGGATCAGTCTAGACTAGAAGGCGCGCACATTGTCAGACATTTAAGATTTACGGTGTGGATTAAGCACCTAAATGGCTTTGACTCTAAATTTAAAGATCCATTATCCATCTAAGCTGCACTACACATTCTAAATCAATTACCGGTGTCATTCCTGGCCCATAGCCATGAGTTGAAGGAACATTTTGCATCTAAAATACTTTTAGAAATTTTAATTTCAAAGCCTTCTTGAATAAGAAATGTGGAAATTACGAGCAGAAATCCAGCACATTGTATTATACTTTACTTCTCTTCAAAAGGAGCTCTACCAATTGTTGTGCTTTTTTCCAAAATAACTGTTGTTATAAAGCCAAAGCAAGATTTTAAAACCTTGTTAAATTTAAAAGCAAATCACATCAGGTAATGTGGATCACGCACATGGGGCATTTTTTACACAACAAAAAAAAAAAGAAAATTGAAAGATTACTGATTAACAAAGGTTATTACTCCAAATGCAACTTAAATGCTCAACAACAATACTTTTGTTGAGCAGTTATTTCTTTCAACTTCAGTGTAAAATTACTGAAACTGTATTATTGACAGCACCACACTACAGATTCAAGGAAAAGGGCAGCCTAAAATTAAAGTGCAATCTTTGCAAATTAGACTTCCAAAACTTTTGGCCTGACTTCCAACAGCAGTTAACTATTACTTTCCTCTTCAATTTCTTTTGGTCTCTTTAATTCACAAACAATCTTCATTTCCCTGGACAAACAGGTGACTTATTCAAAGTTCAAGCCTCTGCCAGTTGACATGGTTACAAGACAGATTTAAAGTGCATATCTATAAAATCTTGCCTCTTTCTCCATTTGGATCCTAGGATCAGGAAACCAGTATTAGTAATGGTGGACAAAATACTATAGGCCCATCTTTTGATTGCATGGAAACTGGAGTATGAATATGTTTTACAACCTTCACTATGACTTACTCAATGCAAGTCAAGTAAAATGAAATAATTCAGGCAAAGTGAAACCATAATATTTGCTAAGGAACTCAGGCCAAATGTTACTGATAAGTGTAATTTGGGATGCTTTAATAAAATGCTTTTAGCTACAGGACAATGAAGTAGCAGATAAAAGATACTTAGGCTTGTGAAAATTCACTCACTCCAATAGGGCAAACCATGACCCTACCTTGAACAACTCAAATTCCTTCTTTGGCATCAACAGCTGCCAAAACAGTAGATTTAAAAAAAAAAGTAACTGGATTATTCGTGCTGCTGAAGTGTACAAAGAAAATACAACTACATATCACATTTACCTGAATGGTCTGACTGTAAAGGCCTTCAGGCACTCCTTCACCAAGCTCACGTGGGTCTCTCATCACATCCAATATGTTATTTGGCACATATCCTGACACTCCACTCTGGTTTTTCACTTTCCACCATTGCTTTCTATCATCCAGGATCTGTAGCAACGTAACATTATAATATATTCCACAAAACTTGTCTCGATAGCACCATAATCACAGCACACCCGGTTTGCTACGTAAATCATGAAGTATGCCTCACAACGAAGTGTACAGCTATATATGCAACTTTCCAAATAAAAGAAAAATACTGCAGAGCTGTAAACCTGAAAACAAAAGCAAACAGTGCTGAGAAACTCAGCTGATCTGGCAGCATCTGAGGAGAGGAGTCATACAGCATCTAAAATCTTAACTGTTGTTCTCTCTTCAGATCATGCCAGCCAGACCTGAAGAGTTTGAGCAGTTTCTGTTTTTGTTCATGCAACTGTTAGTTCTTTGTAACAAACTACAAAGTGGGTTTCTTCCACTTAAAGCTGAAGAGTTAAATTTATGGGAAAGTAAAGTCAGGTTGAGGAAATTTATCATGATGCTACTTATTCTTATAGGACCCATTTTCAAATGCAATGCCTGAAGTGAAAAATATTCCCCAATACTAAAGTCCAAATGACATTGTTTGTCCACAAAAAGGTGCAAATATGATTACAAAATGTTAATATTTACAAAATACAGCAGTAAACAAATGTGTACATGATTAGTCTTACCTCCAGCAGATCATCTTTCATAACAGAGAGTTCATTGTTGTTTCTTGCAACAAAATCATACTTCGATTTGGCAAATTTCTTAGGCTCCACTTCAACATGACTTTCATAACTTCTTTTAAAATTAAATGAAAAATACCATGCGGTTTGTAAAACATGGTTTAAACCAGAATGATAATACACAAGAGTGCCATAAACAATACAGCATTAAACATTACCATAAGACAATGTGTAGACTGCATCCACTGCAACCTTGATATCACAGCATTAAAATGAGAGCCCACCTTTTAATTTATGCTAAGTTAAAAAGGAGTAAAGGCCAGTCGGGTCCTCAAGCTCACCTGTTGCACAACTTTCACAATCTCTCTCGGTCATGGACTCTAACTTTTCTTACAACATTCTGTACTCTCAATCGAGCAACTGCTATCCACAGGAGAATTCATCATTTCCTCACAACACACACCTCAAAAACCATATTATTAAGTATGACGTGCACTTGAATTGCAATCAACCTGTGGCTTCCATTGCAATCAAGCTCAATGCAAGCATCAGCAATACAACTTATTTTGCAAGGCAAAGCCATTTCATTACCAATTAAACAAGATATAAACAAAATTATTCAGGCATTTTTAAATCCAAATAGATTCATTCGAAATGGACAAACATGGCAAACAGAAAAAAATCTCAATCTGCAGCTGTGCAACAAACTACAATTAACAAATAAATATTTGAGGTGCAGTGAAATACTTCTATGGAAGACTATGCAGCATACTTCATCAGAGGCCAATTCAACACTGTAGGCATTAAGTTGAAATTAGCAGCTAAACAATTAAGCCTTTAAAAGACTCAGTGGAAAATGAGAGAAGAATTGGAGTGCCATCTCTACTATAGAAATTCACCACCACTGATCTAATATTTAGTTTGCCAGAGAGGTTATTTACCTACATTCAGACTACAAAATTCAAAAGTTTTTCTGTTAAATTCAAGCCTTTTTTGTTAAATGCATACCTGCTAAGTTACAAGTACTACGGAAAGCAGTTTTGACTTTGTTCGAAAGACACAGCGTCAGCATAAATCAAGAGATTCTTAAGCAGCAGCATAGAGCAGTTGCTCAAGTTAGAAAATGCAGCAGGTAAATGAAAAGTTCAATGTACATGCCAGAAAAGCAAAGCAAGTTATTATGTGAGAGAGAGAAAGACTCTGAGAATGTAAATTACTAAGTTCCTAATGCTCTATATCAAAAGTTAATTGCAGTGTGCGCCAAGCCGCAAGATATTACACGCCTCAAAATTACCATGCATGTGAATGACAATTCCATTAATGAAATAAAATACCTTTACTGCATTATCTATGAATATCACTATGCTTTATCTAAAACACGGATTTAAGTAAATCTCATGCAGTATGGGCCATAGCTCCTTTCTATATATCCTGTAATCCAGGTCTCTGATTTATTTATCAGACCAATTGGAAATGGAGCAATCGCAAGTCAGAATAAGAAGTTTCGGACTGATTTGCATGGCTTGAACTTAGAAAAGACGACCTGTTGCAAGGCTTTGATGTACGCCTTGCAGATCAAGAACATGGAGCACATTACTGGAGGTGGTTTATGTCTTGAAATTAACAGATTAGAAGACAAATTTAATTTAATCAATGGGAGATTCCTGGGACTTTCAAGATGTCAACATGTGTCTCAATTTTTCCATTGAAATAACCTTCATTTCTGACATTTTTAGGAGTCATTTGAAAATTTATTGACAGACATGCAAATTAAGGATTTTTTTTTAAAAATTGCCAAGTGGTTTGTTTATTGTTGAATAGGTAATACTAATGTCACCATAGCCCCAGAGGAACATTGGGCTGCTTTCAATTGAGACACAACTGATGGCAAGTTTAACCTGAGGGTCACCATGTCTCAGGTGAGGGGCGAGGTTGAGAAGGTGGGACTTTGATGGTGACGTTAGCTGGTGTGGGGATCGAACCCGAACTGTTAACATCACTGTATCACAAAATGCCTTTGTTTTGTGCAACCGTAAAGAACACAAGAACTAGGAGCGGGAGTAGGCCATCTGGCCCCTCGAGCCTGCCCCACCATTTAATAAGATCATGGCTGATCTAAAGAAGCTCTGCTAAATATCAAAATGCCATCGAGTTGTTTGGCTTTTTTTCACTGCAAAGACTGTACAGGTACAATTTAGAATCTGCGTGTGTACTTAGATAATTTTTGTGAATAAAATTTTTTTTGAAATGAAAAATGATAAACCAGCAGGAAGATCTTAGCCAATATTTAGGAGGATTTGAAAAGTGTGGAACAAAGTCCCGGGTTAGGATTTTAGAGTGAGCTGAACTGAACGATCCCCTCAAGATTGAATAGAAAGCTTGGTAAAGCATAAATTATCAGCTTTGCTAAGAAAAGTACCCCGCTCATCCAAAACAAAACCTGGGTTCATGCATTTGCTAAACTAACTGACACATCTTAAGCAACAACTTATTTCAAATGCAAAATATTTGAAATTCTACTTTGTACACGTCATGGCTGCACGGTGGCTCAGCATTTAACACTGCTGCCTCTCAGCACCAGAGACCTGGGTTCAATTCCACCCTCGGGCGACTGTCTGTGTGGGTTTCCTCTAGGTGCTCCAGTTTCCACCCACAGTCCAAAGATGTGCAGGGTAGGTGGATTGGCCATGCGAAATTACCCATAGTGTCCAGCGATGTTTAGGTTAGGTGGGTTAGACATGGGGAAATGTGTCAGGGTGGGATGCTCTTCGGAGGGCCTGTGTGGATTTGTTGGGCCAAATGGCCTGTTCCCACACTGTAGGGATTCTATGATTCTATGAATTCTATTGTATCAGATTTCTCCTCCAATCCATTTTTAATTTTCTCCCTTAGCTACTTTGGAAGTGATGTTGGGTATTTCACACATTGGAGTGACCCTCAAAATACCTCATCATTGGTCAGTTCTCACGAGTCTCCACAGCAACTGTCAATGGGGTCTTTGATGCACAAAATATTACATTTGCAGACTTTGCAGTGATGTATTTCAACAGAATTGAAAGTAGGAACCCAGGCTGTTTTTTTTTCTCTTTCAAGGATTTTGTTAACTTCACCAACTCATACATTCAAATAGTTATGATTCAAGCAAACTATCAGCATTTCTAGGTTTTATCTACAGACAAAATTCTATCTAAAAGGTATGCAATTTATGGCACAAAACCAGGTTGCTCAATTGGTAATGCCTTTGCAGATGCTGGCACAACAACTGGGCCTCTACTCTAAAATCACTTCCTCAGCATTTGATTCCATGTCTTTTTCTTTTCAAATCTTTCTAATGATTGGCTAAGATCATCCAGTCTTCATATAGTTGGAGATGAGACATACAACCAGTAGTATATGATGGGTCCCCTCGACTTTCATGACGCACTAACTCTGTAGGAAAAGCCTGGGAAGTCTGAACTTCTGACAAATGATTTCGCCACTTTCTGTACCCTCCAATGAAGCTTTGGGGTCTGAATTAAGAACCAGAGACTCAGGACAATTCTGACTGCCTTACCTAAAGAGTTTACGGGATAGACAAGAAAATTGCCACTCTAACTGCTAAATAACAGTACAACTGACATAATCTCTGAACACCCAAATAAGCCCCAGCATCTCACTTCCTGCTGACTTGCCCTGAAACTGACATTCCTATCCTCACCATCTAGCTCCCCACTCCACACCTGGCTTAACCAGCAACCTCCATACTCTTTCCCCTTGCGCCACCCCACAGTTCTGATGCCCCTGACAGTGGGATCATGGATACAATTTTTTTTTTTTTTTTTTTAAAAAAAGGTCAGACAACAGAGTCATAGCTAATGGCTGATTTTAGAATGGAGGAAGTATACAATGGAGCCCCCAGGGGCCGGTCTGACGTTGAAAAGCCCTCTCAATAGCCACTGTCGTAGATTGCCTTAATGACCTCCCCTGTTGCGGTTGATCCTCCTCCCTACCAGGGTCTAAATTCCCCTCAACTCAAATTGCATTCCAGTACTCAAACACTGAGCTGTGGGCTTTTGAAGCCCCACATTCAGCTGTCCTGAATTATGAAGAATGGCACAGGACTTCTGAGGACACACGCCCTTACTAGATAGAGCTACTCAACTGTTTTAGGACATCCCTGAGCTCTCATTACATAATGCTTGTGTAGTTTAACAGCCTTTAGTGGCACAGTTAGCAGCAGCAGCACAGTCAAACTCAATGTTTGCTTCAATTCTCATCTTTCTCCTTCTCCAACCTTTAAACTTCTCTTCTATAAATGCCCCCAAAACTGTCCAAGTGACCTACTGAAAACATTGCATTAAAGCCCTGCCCTATTACTAGGTAGAATTAAATACTGGCAGCTAGCAACTCTTGGAATTGTCAGTTTCCTAACCAGTTGTAGGGTGTTGGTTTGCTCAGGACTGAAAAGCGTACAAATTGAGCTTATTGTCAGTTTTTAGTTCAAATTATGCGCTTAAATGTAGCCTGACATTTGAAGGATGCAAAAGAAATTTGCCAGAATGATGTTAAGTTTCAGTGGTCTCAGCTATGCAGGGAGAGTATCGAACTGGGGCTGTTCTTCTCAGAACAGAAAATTAAGAGATTTAACAGACTGTTCAAAATCATGAAGCATATAGATAGAATAAAAGAGGATTTATTTCTGGCAATAGATAGACTGGTAAACAAGAGATGCAGATTTAAAACAACTAGAAAAAGAACCAGAGGTGAGTTGACTTTTTTGTTTTAAAAATGAGAGTTGCTGTGATTACGAAATACACTGTCCAGAAAGGTGTTGTAACCAAATTCAATTGTAGTCTCCAAAAAGTGAAATGGATAAACAGTTGAAGGTAAAATCTCTTACAGGGCAATGAGAAGAAAGCAAGGAGACGCGAGTAATGGAGTAGTTCTACCAGAGAGTCATCACAGCCACAATGGATTGAATGACCTTGTCTGCGCTGCATCATAATATGGTTCAAGCACTGGAAGCAACACAGGACAGTCTCAAAGCTGACCCCCTATGTCAAATTACAAAGAAAAACTGATGAAATCTGAGCCTTCCTTTTCAGACTAAAATGCTCAGAGGGGGTCTTAAGCAGCTAAGGTAAGGGAACAACAAATTCAGGAAACAAAATTAAATTGAAAGAACATATAAATTCAAATTTTGTAAGGGTACACTACAAAAACTGATGCGAAAACATTCGACTCTCAGTCGAGTGGTCACACAAAATATTATGAGTATTTGTTTCTCCAGTAGAAAATATTTACATGTTAGAACGTGAAATGGTACCAACGTTATCTGTTCAGAAAGATCAGTTGGATGGCCTAGCCTCATCTTTAAACCATAAGCAGAATGTCTGATTTAGTAATATTTCCAATTAATGTCTGGAATAATAAGTCCTGTACAAGACGTGACAGAAAATCCCACCAAGTGCTCTTAGATTTTGGTGTTACAATCAGTGTAATAAACATGTGTTCCACTTCACTTTCAGTACAACTGCATATTGCAAGCCAACATGCAGAACTGTCCATTAGGCTTTTTCTTTTAAATTGTTGGGTCCACTTTTTCCAGTGTTCTAGACTGACATATACACTGAGTTTGAAATCTTCCTGGTACCACCATGTTAAGTATTCCCATGCAGTTTAATTAGTTGAGTAACTTATAGTATCACACATTCAAAGGCAACTTGAGAACCAAGAATATTTGTAAGCATTTATGTGGGAACTGATTTGCAAAGAAAGTTGTTGAAGAATTGTGCAACTTTATCCATAACCACAGATTTTTAAAAATCAACAATTGATGAATTTAGTAGCCCATTCACTTGCTATAAATCAAATTCTCTGATTACATGCTAAACACCATTATCACTTCTCAAAATTGCACTATAGAGCAGCTCCGTTAAAAATGCTCCCTCAATTCTTGGACAGTTCTACACGTTGGCTTGCAATACGCAGGTGTACTGAAAGTGAAGTGGAACCCATGTTTATTACACTGATTGTAACACCAAAATCTAAGAAAACTTGGTGGGATTTTCTGTCATGTCTTGTACAGGACTTATTATTCTGGACATTAGTTGGAAATATTACTAAATCAGACATTCTTCTTGTAGTTTAAAGATGAGACTAGGCCATCCAACTGATCTTTCTGAACAGATAACGTTAGTACCGTTTCACGTTCTAACATGTAAATATTTTCTACTGGAGAAGCAAATACTCAATATTTTGTGTGACCGCTTGACTGAAAGTCAAATATTACAGCATCAGTTTTTGTAGTGTACCAAGGTTTTACATACAGGCAACAAAAATTAACCACTTTCTACAATGTCCGCCTTTCTCCAATATAACGGGTTGCCGTAGCTCCTCTGTTCTTTGTTAACTTACACTTCCCACAGCTCAGTCTGAAATTCAAGGGCACATGCTAAACAGGAACCAAAGTTGTATAAGCTCAAATTATATTAACAAACATCAATTTATATAAACTGAACTTCATTTACATTAACATAGCAGTGATTTGAGATGGATTTATATTACAAAACAAGTTACATATCAATAAAAGGTTATTTCATACTGAACCCAAGTAAACAGCTGCTCTCTCATTAGACAGAGATGATTAGTGGTGGTTTAACCAGAGGGTCACCACACCTCAGGCGAAGAGAATGGTTGAAAAGAATCCTTCATGGTAATCTCAACCAGTGCAGAAATTGAACACATGGGTCGGTGTCAATCTGTTTCGCAAACCAGTTGTCCAACCAACAGGTCTAAACTGAGCCCCCAAACTCAAGTATCTTGTAACTAATGACGTGTCATGTAAATCAGAAGTTAAAATAGCACCCAGTTCCAAAACAAAGCTGAATGCGAATCCCTCCTTCTCACTGGTGTTTGGCTGCTTTCACACTATAATTTCAGCAGCAGTACCAAGCAAAAGTAGTTTGTGCCCAAGCAGAATGCTTACAATGGCAATTCAGTGCAAATAAATCACTCAGAAGAGAGAGCAGAATTGAAGTCTGAAAGAAGCATGTAACAGCCTTGTGGTTAATAAGTTTGTTTTTAGATCTTGAGCAAAATGCTGGCATGAGCATTTTTAAAATTGTGAACATACAGGTTGAATGCAGTCTATATTAAACACAAGCAGTTTGAGAGAAAAACAGAAGCAGGACGAGGCATCTAAATCCAGTATTGCTATAAAAGAAAAATATTGAAATGTTAGCAGCGTAGGCTTAATATATCACACAGTAACATGACTGAAGCAGTTAGTGCTTTTTAAAAGAGAAAAGTTCAGGTTAACATAGCAACATTACTGGTATCAGCATCACCTTAAGTGCAATTATGCAGTGCGTTGAGAGGTACAACAGCAAGCATAGGTTTTAATCATAACAGTTTAAAGGATTTATAAGAAAATCATCAGAAAAGGACAGGACATCCTCATGCACATAGGCTCTTTAAAAACAGAGTCAAGACAACTTTCCACAGTACAAGACATATATTCTATCAACTGTTACCTAGCTACATGACGGCTACTATTTCTCTTAAAGGAAGAATCAGCTGTTCCTTGTTGCCGCAGAGATCGCTTCTGGTAATTTGAGTTTCTGAATGCATATCCATCAGCAGGAGGATAATCCTGTGAAATGGCTCGCTGCAAAACAAAAAGCAATGAAAGACCAGCATCAGATATTGATAAGATTTAGACTCATATAGAGTCAGACTAATACAGCATGGCAACAGTCCCTTCAGCCCAAACTGGTCCATGCTGACCACCAAGAGTAGTGGGCTTGAGTTACAGGGAGAGGTTGACCAGGATAGGACTTTATTCCTTGGAACGTAGAATGAGGGGTGGCCTTATTGAGGTGTATAAAATCATGAGGGGCACAGATAGGATGAATGCATATAGACTTTTTCCCAGGGATGGGGAATTGAAAACTAGAGGAGATAGGTTTAAGGTGAGAGAGGATAGATTTACGAAGGACTTGAGGGGCAACTTCATTTAATTCTAGTAACAGACAGACAATCTGAAAAATCAAGCAGCAGTGATTCGCTAAAACAGGGTAATATGGCAAAACCAAAAAAAGAAAGAGGTCCTTGTCTTGTTTAACATAATTGAAGACATTGTCAGTCAAGTCAAAAACTCAATCATTTATGAAAGATAAAAGGAAATAATCAGCCTTCAATATTGTAACTTATAACATGTACAGTTATCACTTCCCCAACCTCAAAATTGAGCTTCTTTCTATTCACCAATCGTCAACATTTTGTAGCTCCATGTTGGTTTGGTAATTGGACATACAGTTGATTTATTCCATTTTTCAAAAAAAAAAAACAATATTTTTTATTTTGGCACAAGACAGACCAAAAAGTAATAGCATCCCCCACTGGTAACAGTAGGATTTTCTCATAAATGATTAGCATATTAACTATAAATTTTGGAAGGTTGCAAAAGTTTTATTTTGTTTTATTCACAGCATTTCTTAAAACTCTTGTTAGAAGTCTACAGTACCATTTACTATGGTTCATTATTGGGTTGTGTGGCTCACATAAAAGCATATACCTACAGTATGCACATTTTCCTAACAAACAAAAATATTGATGGCCTATTGAGCTCTCTGATCAGTTATTTCAAAGCATTTCAGTCTGAGGCAAGGCAAAAGGGATTTATTGGATTACTTCAACAATTATACAAATTCTGGTAATAACATCAGTGTTCAAAGTATATTCAGTACTTTTAACTGTACTGCAAGATTTAGCTTTCAGAATAAACCCAACTGCATTCACCATGATGCTCCAAATGTTTAGAAGCATATAGAAATAACCACTAAATTCCCAAATGGCTTTAAGTATACAACTGGTACAGAAATTGACATCTTAATCAGAGAATGATTTTCTTCTTACATCATGTTTTTTGAAGCTTAAAAACATTCAAGCGTTCTTTACAACGAAAGCTATCCTTTGAAGAGTAGTCACTATTGCAACATAGAATACAAGGCAACCAAGTTACAGAACGTTCAACAGACAAAAAGTTGGATTTTTTTTTTTTTTTTTTAAGTTAAGGACTAAACATTGGCCACTGACAGTGAATAAGCTTGCACTTTAATTCTTTGGAATGGGATTCAAATCTATAACCTTATCATTCAGAAGCAAGAATGTTGCCTTTTGAGCCTTAACATCATCAGTGCAGCTTCCAATGAAGTGCTGTTGTGTTTTCCCGCCTGGTACGTAAACTCATGATATACAAGATCCCGTGCAAAGACTGCGACAAACATTACATTGGACAGACAGAAAACTGGCCACAAGAATACATGAACACCAACTAGCAACAAAAAGACACGACATGACCAGTACTCACTCATCTCCATTCACACGAAGAAGGAGAACCACTAGTTCGATTGGGACAACATCAGGATCCTAGGACAGGCCAAACAGAGACAAGCACAGGAAGCACAGAGACAAGGCCATCAATAAACACATAGAATCAGGCCCTATATATACACCACTACAAAGAAAAATCGGAAATGAGGTAAACAATTCCAATGGGCCCCAGGGTTTAAATACCAGGCGGGAAAACACAACAGTGCTTCATCGGAGGCCACACTGATTATGTTACCCAGCAGGGCAATGAAACGTCTGCAAACTAATGAACCAGCTCAACAAGTGAGCCAACCACAGAATTCAGAAGATCCTATGTAGATATTCCTGATCAATAGTATTTTCAATTCTCCTTAAAATCTTTTTTTCTTAATTTATTCACTGGATGGAGGATGTAGCTGGCTAGGGCAGCATTTCTTGCCCATCGCTATTTGCCCAGACGGCAGTTCAGAGTCAAACACATTGCTGTGGGTCTGGAGTCACATGTAGGCCTAACCAGGAAAAGATGGCTGTTTCCTCCTCTAAAAGGACAATGGTGAACCAGATGGGTTTTTCCGACAATTGGCAATGGATTCATGACCATCAGACTCTTAAGTGCAGACTTTTTACTGAATTCAAATTCCACCATCTTCCACGGCAGGATCTGAACCTGGGCCTCAGAATATAACTTAAAAATACCACAAGGCTATCACCTCCTCTAGCACAGGCTTAAAGTAGAGTTTAACTTTCACTACAGTATTTCTCAACTTATGCGTTTTTACCAGTGATATACTTGTAGAAAAACTTTGCAGTAATACCTCACATTACATAATAGGAAGGAGAAACCATATGTGCCAGTCAAGAGATGTTACAAATTGATACGCAAAGCAGGATACTACGATGGGCATTAGCTACCTCATCCATATTTGGAACCCTGAAAGAGGACACTGCATTCCCATGTTTCACTCAATTCATCTTCTCTTTCCTACAAAACACATCTTGGTTAAATACAGCTGCCAGCAAATACTTCAACTAAAAATTACACACAGCATAGCAGCATAATGCAAATGATATGCTGATCAGTCACTGAAGTTCTCTTCACAAACAAAGGGATATACAATTGCACAACAAAACGCATCCGTAATAATGCAAACATTATGCTTTTATCAATGAGTATTTTCATTTCATCTTCATTTAGCTTTGGCATTGCAAGAGCAAAGTGTTTTCCATATTACCAAGAAATAAACTACGAGTCATTAACAGCTATAGTAAAGGCATGGTTTGAGGATAGATTTTGCTGAAAGACTGCCCAACATAAATTGGTGCAGACTCATACCTCTTCACTCAGCCTCCTCTGCTCTTCCTGCCTTCTCTGATGTTCAGCATTTGCCACCGATTCAGCTAAATTATTCAGTTCCTGTTCACAAGGTGTGCCCAAAAATGACAATAAAGGAGGTTCCCATCCACTTCTAAAGTGAGGCACATAAGGGGGAATAAACTGATCTTTAGGCCACTCAGACCTGAAACCGATAAAAGTCAGTTATTAGCAAAAGCAATGATTCCTTGCATGTAGAGAAACTGAAATTGGGACCATGTGCATATAATGTTGCAAAACTGAGTTACATCCCAAAGTTTATAACTTGAGAGAATGCAATCATTACATATAAACAGTTTAACATTCCATATAAATAAACTCATACTGACCACATTTCCAAGTTTTAATGCAAACAGGGATATGAAGGATTAGACAAACCACAAGATTTTAAAAGACATTTTATCTTTCAAGATTGAACATTAAAAGAACTTCCCAATAGAAGCAAACAACAAAGTAGAACGGGGTACAAAAAAAGAAAATCAGATAAATAAAAACCAAAAGAACTGCAGATGCTGTAAATCTGGAAAAAAAACAGAAGCTGCTGGAAAAGCTCAGGTCTGGCAGTATTTGTGAAGAAAAGTCAGAGTTAATGTTTCGGTTCTGGTGACCTTTCCTCAGAAATCAGATAACTTGCCTACTAAAAGGGCATAGGTCCATGTTTGGTCAATTTTTTTTTTGTGTGTGCGCTCAAATAAACAGGAGTCATTGTACAGACAGCATGGCACTTGAGGTTGAGACCTTACTTGTGAAATACAGCAAATTTTGTTTTAAAACGGCACTCTCGATAAATCGGCAAAAATTATATACCTCAAAAACCACAAGTTTATCGCATTATCGCGATCTCCATGAACAGAGAGTAGTCAGTTGAGGTTGCAAGTGAGAAGGCTGTCTGCCAGCAAGTCTATTATTAAAGCAATTTATGCTGTGAATAAAGTATAACAGTCATGTATTGCATTTCTATTACTTAGTGCTTTTTTATTTTGATTACGTGGGCCACTTGATCAGCTAGTACACTCCTGGTTCCATAGGTGCCAGTTAATAAAAAGTTTACTGTACATTAAAAACCAACTGCTTCCCTGGACTACTGCCATGTTTACCTTCAAAAAGTTATTCAGAGCAAATAGACAAACGTTCATACTGAATTTGCTCGTTTCCAAAGTCTTTGGTGGGACACAGAAAATTCAACCTCGTGCACACAACTGGAGGAAAGACTTCACTGGTGCAAAATTAATTTTTTGCCATTTGCTATAAATTTTACTTAGCTTTTTGAAGGTTTAAATTTTGAAGAAACCACCAGCACAGCAAAGTTTACTAATACAAGCAAGTAAGAAAATGTAAATTTTTAAGAAATTATTTCTTCATGGGACATGGGCATTGCTAACAGACCAGAACAGCTTAGCAATTCCTAGAATTTTAATAAAAACATTTTCTAATTCAATTTAAAAGACCACAGAATAGTATATCACACAAACACACAAACTAGGAGGAAGAACAGAAGCCTCTTGTTGCCAAGCATCTCCTTTTGCCTTTCCCACCACCACCACCAATTCACTCAACTTTTCTCTACTTATCCCTTCAAATTAAATAATCAGCAATTTGAAGTCCATCAATTTGTATGGCACGTCTTTATACCAGATATAAGAACATAAACATTCTAATCGACTTGCCTGGGTTTAGTCCACGTTTCATCCAAGGAAAACCAAATTTCCCTTTCTTCAGGCGTGACGCATGCACTCAGAAAATCTATAGCGTCTTTTGTCAAGAGAGGAGAAAGAACAGACCTACCCATTTCTGGTCCACCACTAGTTTGTATGACCTATAATACAAAAGTTTAAAGCAATGTCATAAATATATAACGTGTATTTGCTGCACGGTCCCGTTGGCGTTCATGCCATAATGACTTGATTCCATTTATTTCATTTGTTTAATCCTGTTTCAAAAGAAGAATGTAACATCAATATGCTAAAAAAGTATTTTGTAACCAAAAAACTGTATTGGCAGTTAAATGACAAACTAAGAGAGTCAGGCTGTAGAAAGAACAGAACGAGAGTGGCAGAAATCTGAGAGGTGGCTTTTAGATAACAGCAAGAGAGTGAGCAAATGCCCCACTTCACCTCTTTCCAGGAATGCCTGCCACAATGAGGCCTCATTCACTTGATAGGCCAGGGATGGGCCTTTCAGCAGAAATCAATATCACTTAAAATGGGAGTCAGGAAAAAGAAAAAAAGACAACTTTTGACTAGTTTTTAAAAATATTTGGAAATGAATTGCAAATGAGTGGCATATTTTAACTTAAAGTACACATGAAAGGCTCAGATTCCATTTAAACTTAAGTTGATGGAATCCAGGAAAACACTTCTTCGGTTCAGTCATACCTACCAACACAAAGAGATGGTTATAACTGTCGGAGATCAATCATTTCAGCCTCAGCACACTGCTGCAAGAATTCCTTAAGGGAGGAGTGCTATGTGCTCACTTCTTCAATGATGTGACTGGCATAAGCCTAGTAGGCATGTTTGATGATTTAGTACCATTTTCAGCTCCTCCAATGAAGATGATGACCATGCATACGTGTAGCAGACCTGGATTAGGTTTGGGTTGCTAAGTGGCATCTAACATTCATGCCACATAACAGCCAGGTCACAAACATTTCCAATGAGAGAATTTCTATCCCTGGAGTTATAGGGGCTACGTCATTTGAAGGAGTTAGAAAGGAGGTAGATATACTTTTGACATTAAGTTAAAAACAAAAGGAAGAACCAAGCCCTGGGACAGATCAGCCATAGTCTTGTCAAATGGCAAGGCAGACTTGGCAGGCTGAATGGCCTAATCCTGCTCTTACCACATATATTCTTGCCAAATCAATGCCCCTGGGGCTATAAAAACAGGTCAGAAGTTCCATATGCTTCTTCTGACATGCCAAAGCCTGTTCATAACAAAGACGATACAAGTCAGAATGTGAACTAAAGCTTTTCAACTACTTGCTGCTCCATGACTCAAAAGGTTCAACGCCAAAACAAAAATAACTGTTTGGCCAGCACCCTATTCATTACCTTAAACATTGACAGCCTCCAGGTGGTATATAAAGGAAAGATTGTAGATCTATAGTCTACAAGATACACTGCAAAAGCTTGTCAAGGCTTCTGACAGCACCTTCCAAACACAAAAAGGTCAAAGTGCACAAGAACTTCATCAAATGCAAAACTCCTGCCAAGTTAGTGTGACTTGACTTGAAAATATATCACCACTCTTCCATCATTGCTAGGTCAAAATTCTGGAATGCCTCAATGGAGTACCTTCACCGTATCAAGGGTATCAATTTAAAGCAGAGGCT
Organism: Rhincodon typus; assembly: GCF_021869965.1. Classification (NCBI taxonomy): domain Eukaryota; kingdom Metazoa; phylum Chordata; class Chondrichthyes; order Orectolobiformes; family Rhincodontidae; genus Rhincodon; species Rhincodon typus. Next base: position 10,926,440 of record NC_063353.1, on the reverse strand, counting down.
CACCACCAGCTTTTCAACGATAATTAGAGATGGGACACCCACATGCTACAAATGAATACATTAAAAAACTGCAGCCATCACAACAATGCAGTTTATGCATTAATGAGCCAGACACTGAAAATATGATTCCCTAACTGTTAAGGGCTGACATTAACTTGCTGGAACATTGTAGGGCTCCCACAAACACCAACATAGCATATCAGTGGAATGGACTGTTTTGCTTGGGTCTCACATGAGGACTCTGCTGAGCACACTGTATGGAGGTGAAGCAGTCGGTTTTATTGACACATTTACAACTAGTTATAACTAATCTAAGCTGGTACTACTGTCTTCAGAGAACAGGAAGCCAAGATAAAGTATAAAGTATAGAGAGATGATTATGAACCTTGAACAGTTTAAGTAAAAGAGGAATAATTTCCAACAGCTGATTGTTTGATAACTGGAGCAAAACTAAAAGGTGATTAACAAAAGTAGTAATTATAACGAGGAAAAGCTTTTTATGCAATGAGAAAGGAGGACTTGGCATGCATTAACTGATGGGGTGTTGGATATTAATTCACAAATAGCCTTCGAACGGAATTGAATATATACCTGGAGTAAATATTGAGCGTTTTGGAAAAAGAGCAGGGGGTGGGACCAACTGTATTGGCTCTTTGAAAGAGCCAGCACACAGTTGATTGGTTAAATAGCCTCCTTCTGTGCTGCACTTTTTTTTGATTCTATAATTCTCCAAGAGAATGCCTGTATCCCAGGCAATGAAGGAGTTGGATCCAACAGGCTACTTGTAAGACAACATGAGTGGTGAATGATGTTCAACTACACTTGCAGACTTGAGTTATTTGACAAATGATTATTCAAAACTGTCAACTTGACAATGACCCAAGGGAATGTCTTCAACTAATTTCTCATTTAAATATCCATTTTATACAAATACCAACATTTTGTAAACCTACCATATTCAGAGGCGTAAACAAGAAGTGCACCAGGTCAACTGCACTAGGGTTCTGAATATGTGTTCTCAGTTTGGCCTACAACAAAATAAAAAGAAAACAAGTGCAGCATTAATGAACAAATCCAAACATGTCACAACCAACCCTTTTAAAGGTCTCAAACTGAAAACAATGTCATATTTCATATAGCCGCCCGATTTTCAAGCTCAGCATCTTTATTCTTGTAAAAGATATGTACAAGACTGTTCCTTACTACTTCTATGACAACATTTTCTAACTGTATGAACCTGGTCATAATCTTAATTATGAAAATCTCACTTCATGGTCAGGGGTATACATTATACTAGGCAGGCAAAAAGAACCATGACAACACAGGAACGTAATAGTGAACACTAAACAAAATAAGCCGTTAGCCACAGTTTTACATTTCCAAGCAACCTTAAATCAAGCTTACATGCTTTAAAAATAATGACTCACCAGGAGGTTAAACGCATGCTTGAATTTCTGAAAACAGTCGATGAACTCATCCTGTGGAGGCGGCTTTGCCCGTAGTGTCAGAACACCCTCTAATGAAGGAGTTTGGTAGGGAGAAGAGAGAAAAAACATCCTGACATTAATACTTCTTAAACTGGTATTTTAACGTGGGGACTCAGGGAAGAGACAAAAGAACATTATACAAATCAATTTCACATCACTAAACAAAGTCTGTGTTTGTATCATTACAGCATCAAATCAGAAACAAATTCCATTTAAAATTCATTTCATATATCCCTTACAAGCGCAAAATTCGTAGATATTAATCAAGGACATTTCTTAATTTTTCAATAGATTTCATCACAAATGCTTGTTAATAAATTTAAAATAGCCATGAACATAAGCGAAGGAGAATTATTCTCAAGTTAACCAATGTGAACTGTGTTTCTGCAGCAAAGAATTTTATAAGCAACATGTTTAGACAGCTTTTGATTTTGGGAAGATTTGCTCAAAATTTCAAAATAAATAGCTGTTTACATGCTACCACACTTCCTGTAATACAGTACAAAGAAGTTTCGCTAAGCCTAAAAAGATGACTTACCCCCTGGTCCCTTCTTTTTGCTTTTCTTCGATTTCTTCCGTTGAGAAAGCTGAGAGAAGGCTTCGGCAGCTTTCTGAAGTTTGATGACAAACGCTTCTACGTCATCCAAAACATGGTTCAGAATTTGCTAGTTACAAAAAAAAACATTAAACAGCCAATTGCAGGAAAATCAACATGCCAATATTTAAACTTAGAAAGTGCCTTTATTATTTAGCTAGTATGATGTTTTGCATTACTGCCACAGATTAATAAATTACTAACTTTATCAAGCTTTGTTTGAAATTTTCACAAGTCAATCCAAAAGTAATGCGTACTTTCCCTGGTGACCATCAGTTACAAGCATTGGTCATGCCTAACAATTTGATTCAACTTTGGAGGTGGTGACCAGGGGTACTGATGACAGTTGTGCAGTTGATGTAGTTCAGCAAAGTCTTTGACAAGGTCTCACATGACAGACACAAAGAAGGTAAAAACACATGGGACCCAGGATAAGCCAGCAAATTGGATCCAAAATTGGTTTAGTGGCAGGGGAGAGAATAAATGGTAGAAGACTATTTGAGAGACAAGGGGCCAGTGTCCAATGGTGTACCACACAGATCAACAAATTTGTGAAGCATTACTTTTCTGGGGGGCGTTGGTTAACTCAATTGTCTCAACATGTGATTTGTGATGCAAAGTAACAGCAACAGCATGGGTTCAATCCCTGCACCAGCTGAGGTTGCCATGAAGGTCCCACCTCCTCAACCTCTCCCCTTGCCTGAGGTGTTGTGACAGATGATGAACAGAAGATAGATGTTGTGACAGAAGATAGATGAATATAACGGGTCTCTGTGCACATGATGAGCTCTGAGGGGGCACAGTGATGGGCCATCTCACAGGGTGCCTCATCCTTGCGACATTCGCCATGTCTTCACTTGAGATAACTTTCACCAGAGAAAAATTTCTGCTATAAAATAACATTTGTTCATAACACATAAATGACCTGTGCAACCAATGCCAGCAAGCATTGTTAGGAGCTTGAACATGACATGGACAGTGCAATGAAACAAGCAACTTATTGTGGCTCCTGCCAATCCCACAAGACAATGCTTGATGGACATTCCTCACTAAAAACCATTGATACATGGCAAATGAATACGGTGAATAGCCAGAGTCTTTTTCCCTAGGGTGAGGGAATCCAAAACTAGAGGGTTTAAGGTGAGTAGAGAAAAACTTTAAAAAAGATCTGAGGGGTAACTTTTTCACAGAGCAAGTGGTGCATGTATGAAACAAGGTGCCAGAGCAAGTGGTGGAGGTGGGCACAATTACAACATTTAAAAGGCATTCAGATGGTATATGAATGAAAAAGGTTGAGGGGGAAATGGGCCAAATGCTGACAAATGGGACTAGGTCAGATTGGGATGTCTGGTCGGAGCAGATGAGTCGGAGCGAAGGGTCTGTTTCTGTGGCTCTATGACCAAGTAATTTCCCGCTTTTGCCGATGGTTATCCATATCCCTTTGACATTTAAATAAATTGGAGTACACATAAAATGCAAGTGATCTGTTGGCCAAAGCACATAATGAGCAATTAATCAACTCCAAGTTAATAAATCAGTAGAAACATGACACGGGGTGAAAATGGCCTACATGTCCCAAGACAACTTATCACTGGGAATCAGTCACGTTCCCGATATGATTGGCAAGTTGCCATAAGATCTTCACTGGGAATCAGAGTTGGAGGTTTGAAAGAAGGGACACAAGATAATGACAAAGTTGGTTTAGATTTAGAAAAGGAACTAAAGTCTAATACTTCAAAAGTTATTGAGATACTCTATTGCTAACATGAGTGCTTCAAATGAACTTTGATGATAGTAACAATGCTTGGAGAAGGAAAGTTTTTTTAAATATATTAATGGAGTTTCCTTTGCACTAAGCAAAGATAATCATTGGACAAGGAAAACACATGTGTAATTTGACCCCTGGAATGCTCATAAATTTTTTCCATTGAATGACGAAGTACCAAAAGCAATGCAAATTTCAGAATGGACCATTGTGCTGTCTTTTGAAATTCAAACAATTATTCAAACATTATTTCAAGAGTTGGTAAGAATTCCAAACGATTTAAATTAAATTAAAAACTCAAATTACGCAATGAAAATTAAACCCAATAAAACAGATGCCTGGAATGCTATTTTAGTTTATTGATGTATCAGTTAAAGCTGTGCAAAAGGATAAGCACCAATAATCTTTATAGAACTGAAATTACGTTTGTTGGCAACTAAACATTCAATAGCTGCTTAGTACAAGATTTAGATTAAACTACTTTGAAACAAGTTTGACGACGTAACAGCGCATTGAATTACTGGACATGTGGAAAAGTCATGTACATTTGTCTTCACAATTCTCTAATAGAAACAGCTAGTGGTAAAAATTACTGATTTATCAGATTTTATTGATTAACAAAAGGAAGCAACGTATGCAACACTGGGTGTTACGCTGCTTTGAGCGACACAGATTAAGATGACTGTTGGTGATACCACTGTTGGTTGTGCATTTGTACTTTGCCAGCTAAGATTTAAGATTCAAGGTGAGTTGCCAACAATAACAATTAAATCAGAAAAAAGGTAAACAGGAATGCCTAGGAACATTTTGTAGTTATTTGGTTTCAGTTCGTATTTCAGTGCCCAGAAAGACAGTGCAGATAAACAGTATGAAATAACATAAGCAATGAAGCTCTAGTGATTTAAAGGTAGCAGCCAATTCAGGGGTTTTCTTCGTTAATCCTGTTCTTTGGATGAAGTTGCACTCTTAAGTTATTCATTGCTTTGCAAACTTTGCACTTGTCTGTTATGTATGTGGCCATTCATTTAAGCGCATCATCTCAATGCAATCACGTCAAAGGGATCACAGCATTGATCGCAAAAAGTATCTTGCGCACAGTGTAAAGTTAAACCATTTTTTAAGCAAAAAAAAGAGAGTCAGCTGCCTTCCTCAAAATGCCAATTTCTGTTAAGTATGTAAGTTTAAAACACAAAGTTTAAAAAATGAAAAGATTATCGGGGAACAAAACTTATAGTACATACTCTTACCACATCTCTGTCAATCCTGACTGCTGCCATATCTGGAGTTTCTTCAGGTTCATGAATAACCTTCTGTTTTTCATCTGTTATGAAAAATATTTTTAATTAAAATAATGTTTATGTATATTTTTCTGACAGCTTTGTAAGATGACAGTCCCTTTGCAGCTCAGTATGTAATTAATGAGTTATGACCATACAGCAATGTAATTACAGCTAACCTGTGCAGACATTACAATAAATTCAACGCTGGTGCACCATGTAAGAAAGATATAGTATTTATCCTTTATTAAATAATGAAATTAAGAAATTTCACTGATGACAATTGAAACACATTTAATTGTCAGACATCCAAGGTCAAAGAAAGAGCAATGAAAGGCTTCAAGTCATACATCATCTTTCACAATCAAGATATTTTAAATGCTTTATGGTCAGCGAAATATTCCGAGTGTAGTCACTGTTACACTGCAGAAAATATTGCAGCCAATTAGTTACAAGCTCCCACAAATAACAACGTGAAAATATCTAGATAATCTGTTATGATATTAATTGATGAAAAATATTGGCCATGACATTGGGGATATTCCACTGCTCTCCTCAAAAAAGCCAAGGGAATCTTACATTCCGAGAAAACAGAGTGAGCCTTAGTTTAATGTTTCATCCAAAAGACAGTGGTTCCTACAGTGCAGCATTCAGTCTATGATATAGTATTAAACATTCTCCATCATATGTACCATAGGTCAGCGTAGAAGAAAGTATCCTTTACTTTAGCCCTGGGCTACTTCGTCCCGAGTGATACCGAGCTGAGCGTTGTTAGAGCTGAACCCATCCAGGCAAGTGGTGATTATTCCATTAAGTTCCAGATTTGTACTTTGCAGATGCTTGTAAGGCTTTGCAAAGTAAGGAGGCGTGGTACTTGCCAACGAATACATAATCCCTGGCTATTCCCATAACCATATGTATTTGCCTGGTCCAGTTAAGTTTCTGATCAATGGTAACTCTCTCTTCTCCCCTTCCAAATCCTGCTGAAATGTCTTAAAGGAGGCATTTATGATTCATGCAGCTTTGAAGTTTCATGTCACTTAGCAGCTGAAGCTGAAATGCTGCCCAGCTACATAAAAACGCAACAGCATCCCAGTGCATGAGCTTACGCACATTCACTATGCTAACATGCACACACACAGTAATAGGTAGGTTCTGCCAGGTCACAGAACTCCTAAATTCAAACAAGGTCTGACAGCAGAGTAGAAAATTGCTGGTTCAGTAATACTTTAAACCAAAGCAACATCATTCACAAATGTTTCCTGTGTTCTGACTACTTCTACACCTCGCATTTTTGCAATTTGCCTTTGCAATTCATCTTTCAACATGCCAAATATGCAACTTGCACCTCTGATTTTACACAATACACAAATTTTCTCAGAAAACATCAACTTGTATTTGTCAAAACCCAAATACCTTGTTCAGGTAAGGCCCAAGCTGACCAGGCAGCTACGCGACTCCTAACATCCACCTGTGTAATAGTTCCTGGAGGTGCGGGAGCTGGGGCACTTGGAGGTGGAGGGATAGAGGAATTATCTGCATTTGTAATCTTTCTGTAAGTAATTAAAAAGAAAAATTAGTATTCCTTAGGTACACAAAATGACATTGAACGGCCTCTATGTTATAGATGACATGTTAACATTCACCTTTATACACAGGAACAACATCAACAATTATTGAAACAGATCATGTGGCATCAAGACATGCAAATCTTACTTAAAAAGGAAACCCAGTTGTTTCTGTTGCATTTTTTTTTTACATCAAGTGTGGAGTTGAAATTCTACATGTAAGAAATCACAAACCTTTTGGACAATCAGGAACTAAAGTTATAAGATTCCAAGTCATTGCACCACTGCTCATCATTCCAAACTACATATGGTTGATTATATAGGCATAATTTGGCAGCCAAAATATATATGAAGTACTCACCTGGAATCCTGAACTCTAATGAGATCTACTCATGAAGTTTGCATGATCATGAACATCTGATCAAACCTCAGCTGCACATTACAGGCTAGCAGGACATTTATTTTTAAAATCCTGTAAAACTGAAGTCCAAATAGATAACAGGACGCTATTTAGTGATTACTACTGATGTGTCTTTGTACCTCAAAGTGTCAGGCCTTCTCTTCTGCTTGCTACTTTTACTGTCACTGATTGCACTTTCAATATCTGCATGGATCAGATCAGCCTGAAAAAACAAGATTTTTAACAGAGTCATATCAATAATGCCACTTTACAAAGTTTCTAAATATAAAACTTTAACAATGAGTGTGGAACACATCTGTGCAAACAGAATATCCAGGAGCCCGAGCAACGCATTGCAACCTTGGATTAGTAGTTTTTTTAAAGTAAAAATCAACTTGTGTAATGGTCAAACGTTTTGTATTTTTGTTGCAATGCTTCACCCTTTCAGACTCAAGGCATAATGCCTGAATTATCAAGATAGATGCGCAACCCCTTTTCCCAGCTGTTATCTCAAAAAATCTTTGTTGCTAAAACAAAAGCATCTCTTCAGAGTTCTGGTAACACCGAAGGATGCACTGAATATCACAAAGGCGGCACATTACTTAGCATAAATATTACAATGTTATTCAGAATGATACAGACTTTGTCTTGAAGGGGAATTTGTTGCAAAATGCATTGCCAAATAATCATAACTTCAGAGAGACAAATAACTAGACGATTTCGTAGAAAGCAGCTTAAATCAAACAAAGCACTCAAATAATTGATGTCACATGCAGGTATTAACAGAAATATATGTATAAAGGTTCAATGACCTTTTGGATAAAACATTTCACAAAATATTCTAGTATTTTAAACAACTTTATAAAAGTCATGCTGTTTTCCCTCACGAAATTGCTACTTTAAAAAATACATATTCTATTATCCAAGTAGCATTTCTATTACAGAGGATTTTCTTCACTAAAAAAATTAAGGTAAGCAGAAAATAAGCCAACACCTTCAGCAACAGTAATTAATGTTATCGAATTAAGCAGATAGTAACTTGGTAGCAATTCATTTGCCTGTCAGTTTAGTTCAGCGCAGCATTTTTGTTCACATTTTGGGCAATCTACCTAAACAAAAAGTTGCCAAGTATCAGTCAAACACGAGTCCACCTGGGTCACTTTCACCTCTTCCCTCTATCGCCAATTCAGAACATTTGTCGAGGATTGAAATGAAGTCACTCCTGGTACAATAAACACTGAATTTGTTAAGACGGGGTGAAGTGTGAAGGCCAGCACAAGAACTATCCATTGTGCATTAATAAAATGGGATGGAAAACAGTATTAAAAATTTTTAAATGTTTCAAATATTTCCTTATTACTTGAACACCAGCCTTTGACACAAATGTGGAAAAACGTACTGAATGTGTCCCAATGTGTACATGCTGGGAATCTGCATAGGACACAAATATAGAATCAGGTTGCTGTCATAGAAAGTAAAAATAATTACCAACCTTAACTTCATCACATTGGAAAAGGTGAATGTCTGGTTTGCCTTGGCCAGATTCCTTACAAATGAGTGCCAGAATGGAGTCATAGTTACAAGCATTCATCACAAACTGACAATGCTGGATTGTGTTAAGGGGGAAGTACTCCAACTCGTTCTACAATGAAAGCACAAAAATATTCCTGTAATCTTGGCTATTCAAGTTTTTTTTTTAAAACATACTTTTCCTTCAGTCTATGCTCCTACTTTTCACATTTAATTCTTTCCATATCACTAGACACAACCAATGAGGCAGGAGGAAAACGTTCATTTGCAGACCTATGTCACTGTCGCTGCCCTTCTGAACTGTGAGATGTTATTTGAAAGGAACTCATTTTAACTATTTTGGAAGTGAATCCAAATATTCATCTATTCCCAAGTCTGCATCTCCTTGCTGTGAAATACATCAAGCCTTTGCCTTTCTCAACATGCATACACAAATCCAAGCCATAGCTTTTCCAATTGCCAACTAGCCCAATGTTTTTAACTGATTAGTTCATACACAAATCTCAAATCAGTTTAGTTACCTTTGTCATGACCCCTTTGAAGCCAAAACATTCTTGCTTTCATGGAGTCACTGAAAAGGGGCATTCTCAAGTAGTACTAATCTGCGGCCTGCATAAACTCAGTGGGTCCCGACAACCATACTCAATACTTGTACAAGGCAAGATTATAGCTGTCCTCTGCTAGTGCACATTGCATTACGATGGCTTCAGATTTCTGCCACTAGCAATCCCAGATTCGTCTTCTGGCTTATATCTAGCAAGTTACCATGTCCTCACTCATTTATTCATCTTCGTCCAGTGTCATCATTAAATATTCAGAAGTAGACATTTGTCATCTCAGTTTAATACCAAAAAGAAAATCTCAATTTGTTCTTTGAAACTCCAATTTAGCTTGATGTTGTCACAAAATTCCGCACCTTGTCAGTTATTTTCACCATCATCAGCAACGCCATCCCCCCCGGCCCCAACACCAAGCTTATTGCTCTGTGTCAACATAGTAGCTTCACTGTTACAGCCTTTGCTTTTTCCAACTTACATTTTATAGCGTTTTAATAAAATCTTCAATAATTAATAGGGACCTTTTAATAAAATCCTTTATTTCAATGTTGTAGCTCTTCGTATTATAACAGAAGATTTCCAATGGTATGTTAACAAATTGTTGATATCACTACACACATATTGATTCAGTGTACACAGCAGCATAGCTCAACAGGGAATCGGTTCACAGGCAACTGAACAGGTTTCTGGCCAGTACAACTTTAAACTAATATGTATATTGCTGTCAGCTTCAGTTACCAATAACCACTGGTTCTCTTAGCTGCACCATTATAGCTCAGTTCATTTTTTTAAGAAAGAAGAGCATTTCCCCACTTTCCAAAGGCATTTCATCTAGGAGTGTTACTTTTGACGTACTACAGGGAAATCAGAAAATGGTGTAAACTTCTTATATATAATTTATACTGGCTTAGCCAGTCAATAGTCTGGTGCTTTCAATTTGAACAGTCAAGGTTTGGACTACTTACTGTGCCTTAGCAACATAAGTCGACCGAACAATTGGCTCAGCATTACTAAACACTGTTAAAGCTGATCAAGTGCCACACCTTCCTCAAAACGTAGGCATATATAGGAAAAGTCAAGAGTCAAACAAGCAATCCTCAGCATTGCATCCTGGTTTACTAAAGACATATGTGATTCCTATTCCTTCTAACATCAGAGACTGCAAGTTACTATCAACCACTTAAACGTTCACTTCCAACACCACCAACCTGCAGTGTATGGCTCCTTTGATAGCAGCAGTAAAACCCAAAACCTCTATTCCAAGGGCAGTAGGCATATGGGAACATCAGCGCCTACAAAATCCCCTTCAAGCCACACACCATGATCACTTGGAACTCTATTGAAGCTTCTTCACTGTCATTGGTTCAAAATCCTGAAACTAAATTTTCGAAATGCACTTTTAAGCACGTTCACAACATAGACTTTAGTGGTTTGGATAGCAGCTCATCAACACAATCTCAACGGAAATTAAGAATGGGCAATAAATGTTGGCCTTGCCATTGATACTCACCAACCTAAAGACAAATAAAAAAAGTCGCTCAAGTTATAAACCAATTATAAAATATGTTTAAACAGATAAACGAACAGTAGTTTTGGCAAACACACTACAGATTTACAAAGTTTACTGTTTCCCTGAAATGCCAAAAATATATAATGTGTTATCACTGATCAAGATTATACAGTTAATGCTTGCAACATGATTGTTACTCAAGTGGCTATACAGTAACAAGAATGTTCAGATTAACCTCTATAGTCCTGATGACCTCAGGTGACATGATGCAGCCAAACATAAGCTCATAATCAGGAGCTTTGGACTACAGCTCTATGCGTCAAAGGGACATCAAAGAATTCTACCACTGTCCCCCTCGGATCCTCACGTTTTCACGCAAGATATAAAATGTTAACCAAACCCATTACTTGAATAAAAGGAAAAATCTACAAGATGCCAATCACATTCCAAATTTCCGATGAATAGCTTGATCCTTGAGACATCCACTGGTTTATCAAATCTTGCTAATCAATTTGAAATTGTAGCAAATTGAGGCTATTTTTTTCCTCATGTTATCAAAGTAATGAGACTCTTCTGGATAAAACTGAGCATGTCTTCACATAAATAGCCTGTGTAAGCTGCAAAATACAGTTTAGACATTTAGCAATCAATCATTTCTGTGAAGCCACTAAATGACAATGAGGGGTTTTATTTTTATTTCATTTTCCAGTTAATAATTAAATGCAGGGGGTAGAGATTCAAAAAATGTTCTTTGGATTGACTGATTGAAATATATACACATTCATTACAGTTGTAATGCTAAAAGAATGAGCATCAAGATAATTTAACAAATTTAAAGGACCATTCTCGAAGGAAGTTTCAGGATATTGGCCTAATGACAAGTAAATGTGCTACAGATAGCTCCAAATAAACATGGTGCAAAACTTGGAGGGGTACTTGTAGGCACTGTTCCCATATGTCTTCTGCCCTAGTGTTAGGGGTTGTAGGTTTGAAGGTGCTATCAAAAGAATCCTTCGAGAATTGATGCAGTGCATCGTGGATATGGTGTACACAGCAACCACCGAGTGCTAACAGTGAAGGAAGAAAATCTAAGCATTGGATGGTGACATTCAGGTGACTGAAGCTAAAAAGAAATCACATGAATTTTCTTTGGTCAGCTAGGATGCAATGTTGAGGGTTCTTAATTTGTGTAAAAATTAGAATATTTTGTATAAGTTGAGCTAAGCTGAACCTTAAACATACTTCATAGTTGCCCTGGTGATTATCTGGAAGTTGTGGTCAAACTCATGGCTTTCATCCTAATTTCAGCACAAACATATTGTACACACTGTTAGGTAGCTGAACTCCAATGCCCTGGATACATCACAGAATGACAGCATCTATCTGAAGAGAGGTTAAAAATCCCTACTGCTTACACAAGTAATGCAGGTCACTTGATGGATTCTGAATATTTCATTTCTGAACCATGGTAGAACAAGATGCTAATTAGACATCAACTTACAAAACTAACATTTACAATTACCCGAAGTCGATTATGACGTACTGAAATTTTAACTCATCTAAAGCAATTTATTTAGATTTTTGAGCCAATCAAAAAAGTTACACTTGCACTATTTGGCATTTTACTTGCTGTCAAATCACGCCTTAACATTCTTTGATTGGATCTCCCCTTCAAGTAACGATAAATTTTATTTAAATAATTTTGGCAACTTCTAATAGATGCATGTCCCCACTCAAATGCCCCGTCACCATCGATATGTGTTGCAGTTTATGTAAACAAAACTTCTGCTCTAGCAGGTGCTCAAAAAGGTAGCTAAATGATATTGATAGGCAGTAAATTTGCATTAATTTAAACTAAATTTGCCAGAATCATTTGAGACTACATGCAAGCTTTAACGCTGTTTAAATACATTTTGCAACTTAGAGCTTTAGATAAGAAAGTCGACACTTTTGCAATCAACTCCGTATCCTTTAGCAGATTGAAAGCTCTGTACTGAATGTAATGCATTGTTAACTAAATCAGGTGTAATCTACGGCCTATACTGGGCTGGCTTTACCACCAATTTGTGAGGGAAGACCAATCAAAACATCATCAACATAATAAAAACTTATCAGTAACCATGCGCTGTGCTAAGTTAGCATCAGGTTAACTTCAATCAAATGGGCATATACCATTCAGTTGCATCTCAAAATAAGTTGACAAAACAATGTGCAGTCAACTTACTCCATGATTAGACTTACTTTGCTCTCCAGATCGATCAAACTGACAGCTTTCTCATCCACCTGCAGCAACATGTCCTGGGTCCAAACCTTGCCTTTTGCATCAAGCAGTTTTAGTTTCCTTATACCATCATCAATTGTTATCATGGCATCCTTCCGATCCACAACAAAAGTTGCCAGGTGCTGTGGGAGACAGCGGGAAAAATTGATATCAATTACATACAATATGGTTGTCAGAAGTAATCATGCATTATTTTATTCTCAGACATGCTATCACAATTTAATCTTTCATTGGTACTTTTGCAAGCAAAATCTGCATTTGATCTGGCAGTCAAATGCAAGTTCATTCACATGGGAGTCACTCCACCTACCGCACCATGAAACACAGACGGTGTGGTTTTCATTTACAAAATCTCAAACATCAAGAGCACATTCATTCAAATATGCATGACACATTTGAAAATATTAGTTCTGAACTGATTTCAATTAAACACCATGTATTAACCAGACTATAGGTACTGCTTTCGGTATTAATCTCCGATTGGATTAAATTGATCTATCAGACATGAAATTACTACAACTGACAGAAGTTGACAAAAGTTAATTACCTCAACACGATATTGCGAGGTCTCTGACATTACAACGGTTGATTTTGCATAATTCTTTCTTTGTTCTGGAGAATTCAAAAAGTTATACTTAATAAACATCATGTCATTCTGCTTACTCTTGGTACATGTTTTAACATGCCCTTCTTTTTATAATGTTCCATTTTTTATAATCCTAGCATTTATGATTTGCATTAAATCTACAAAAGTAAACATTTTAAAAGCTTAACGGTCAAGTTAGAAATGCAAATAACTTAAGCTAAAGATTTTCAGCATGACACTGCAGCTTACTATAAGTAGGAAAATACAAATGCAGAATTCCATAACCAGTTTGTAAAGAGTACAGCTTAAAAAAATAATTTAATGCCAGAGCCCCTGCATCTTTATGGATCAGCATTTAATCGTTCTAACTCTAATTTTACCAAAATTAAATACTTAAAGTTGAAGCAGCAAGTATCTGGAATTGCATTCTCAAACTATCAAGACACCTGATATTCACTCCAATGAAGTCAACTGAGCTAATGAATATCTGGCAGAACACACAAAAGACAACCAATGCGATACTTCTGCGAAGTGTTTCCACTCATGACCATTTTCTCCCACACATCTTCACAAAAATTTAGGGAATCAATTAGCAGTACTAATCAACATTACATCTGTGCATTTTAATTCCAGATTGGTCAATAGAAATTTGTGAACAATTCTGGTTCACAAGGCAATGAGCAAGTCCTTCTAAAATTAGATTATTTCACACCATTAGAATAGGAGGGAAATGACAAATAACAAAGCCTCCGATTGTTCTTTTACGAGCGAGTTATTCGTTCAGCAAGTGGGACAGAACACATACTGGATCCTTAACGGCATTTTCAAATCATCTCAATGCATTGCTCTGATTCCTTCAAGTATGATTGCGAGATATGCTATTCTGTAAACTGGAAGGCAGGTTCTCCCAGACCTCTGCCACTTTTGGACCTACTGTCAACTGATGTTTCAGTATGTTCTTTGATTTGCAATTCACTTTCATCAGTATTGCACAACTGGAAGGCAATAGTACGTCAATCATGCCTTCTTGCATACAACGCAAATTCCAACAGTCTGAGGATTAGATTTGAAATTTTATTTTGAATGTCAATTTGAAATCAGGGCGAACAAACAAATCGAATCTTGACAAGCTACTCACTCACTTTGAGAATTAAACAAATGCATGATTTTAAATTGCTTCAGGTTGAAGAACAACTTAAAAGTCACTAATACTTCCAGAAACAAATCTGCATGACATTATGTAATACAAATATTTAAACTTTACATGCTCTTGAATGCTAAAATTTACCAATACAAGAAAAGTGCGCATTAATTAATTCAGAACCTCTGGAAAGGACTTCTGGACCACCTGAGAGATAGTTTTCTTTGTGCCTAAGAGACACAAAAAGGAGCATGTAGTCGATGTGCCAGAAGTAAGGCAATTAAAACAGATTTTACAACTTTTTTTGTCCTTTCGAGATTGAAGAGCAGCCAGGAGAGAACACTAGGGAGAAAGATGCAAAGTAGAAATGTTCAAGGAAGAAATTTCACAAAAACCAGGGAATTCAAGGTTCTGTCAATGGTGGATCAAACATGGTATACGGGAAAACACACAGCAAAGACAAAATCAAACAACGTTTGGGAGGTAGGGAAGAGAAGATTTTGAGGAAAAGACAATTGCAACACAACACTGACAGATTTCAAAACTAAGATTTCAACTGGTACTTTGGGGGAACATCAATAGGCAGGATAGAAAGAGTGGGAATTAATGCAGGACTGGATACCTGTAACTCAGTTTCGGGCAAAGATAGAAAATGGAAAATCATCAAGAAAAGCATGGAGTCGCAAAGGCACAGTAAAAGGTTTCAGCAGCAGAAATCAAGACCTGGGAGGAAAGCAAACAAAAGCGCAGGATAAAAAAAATTAAGATCAAAATCTACGTTATGGTCAAACGGGAAGCCAAAGTTGCAAATATTTTATTTTTAATCTAATTTCTTCACAGGATGTAGGTGTCATTGGCTGGGTTATCATTTACTGTACGTTACCAATTACCCTCAAAAGGTGTTAGGAACTATTCAGATTTTGACTCAATATTCTTGAGATGGAGCAGTAACAGGGATAGAACTGATGAACAGGAGAGCAAAAAAATGTGGGGATTGTTTCATCCTTCTGGATTTCACGTTGAAGAACACTGTGCTTCATTCAAGGCTGATGTCTGGCAAGTAATCTGACAGCACCACTAGAATTAATGGAGGTACAAGCGACAGTTATCTACATGCTTTTTTAAAATTCATTCACGGGACATGGGCATCACTGGCTGGCTAGCATTTATTGCCTGTCCTTAGTTGACCTTGAGAAGGTGGTGGTGAGCTGCCTTCTCGAACGGCTGCAACATAGAATGTCAATGAACAAATAAAAAGTATACATTTCCAGTAGGTATTAGAACTTAGTGCTCAGTTTCAGCTGCCAATTATTCCCTTCTCTAGTTTAGAAATACAGTGATCAATTTAAGCAGCACTACCAATTCCATGACTAGGGTTGGTCAATGCATTATATAAGGCTACATCATATGGAAATCAGGTTGCCCAAACTGCATAATGGGAAATTCAAGTAACAAAATCAGTCACATCTCTGTGCCTTTTGTCTTGAACTACATCTCAAAGGCCATTTTTCATGGAGATCAAACAGCAAACACCTGTGACTAGTACCAAATCAGTAGTCAATAATGAATGGCTATAATCCACTTCAAAATACAAAACTTGGTTTTGCATTTACATCACACAGTTTCATTAACATTCTGAAATGTGCAACAATCACATCCAATTAGCAATGCAGTGGACTATTTCTAAATAGCTGAAAAGAAGAGAGATGAAAAGGACTAGCTAGAGTTTGCAGTCTCAAAGCTGTATGAAGTTTTAAAACAATTAATATAAACATAGCTTCAGTATTTAAATGCTCTGTAAAACCAAAAATAGTGAAAATTTTTAAACTACTCCAACATTTCAGATGAGAAAATATCTTTATGTATTTGAATTATTATAATTTTAAAAGCTATTAAAAGTATACAGTATGCCAAAGGACTTGTTCTTGCTCCATACCTTTCTTACACCAAACAGTAATAGCATTCTCTCTCTCAACTTGTGAAATACCAGTGAAATGAATTGCTTTCACCCTCAAAATCTGCTTGTTGCAGAATGCTGACAGTCAAAAGGTACTTCATGGTTTAGATTGAAGTGCATAAAGCAGATTGCCTTCACGTCGACTTGGCTACAGTATGTTGTCCTCTTGCATGTTCAGGCTAATTCACATGCCACATGCAACCTAACGTTCTAGCCCAATTCATATAATATTTATACAATTTCCATTCTGGCCAATTAAGAGATTTCAAAGTATGTTGTGGGTCAATGGTTTATCTAAGGGGAATAGTTTAATGAAACAGGGTGCTTTGCTAAGTTAAGGGCGCTATATAAATACAAGGTTTGAACAAACACTTCTCACTAAGAACATACCAAAGCTCTTCACCAGCTTCAAGAGGGAAAAGGCCCCTGGAGTAAAATAATAACAGGCTCCCATACAAAATGTTCACACTGCGCAACATTTGTTGTGCCATCAACAAAATGGCGTAAAAAGGAGCCAAAGTAATGTCAGGAGAAATGATTTCTGTCTCTAGTCAGAAACCTTGAAAATGTTCACAATTCAGATGAACTTGAGGGACACAATTTATTCTAACTTTCAAACCATGTTGCTCCTTTATGATATTAATTTGAAAAAGTGCACAGCACAACCACTTCACAATTCAGAGAAATCTGCGGACGTGCAAATTAATCACAAAAATGCATAACTACACTCCATGAATTACCAAGTCTGCATCAATAAAAGTTGTGTAATAAGAGCGATTCAGTAATTTCAGTAACAATGCTTGAAGTGGGACAAACAAAACTGCTCCATTAAATAAGTAAATTTGTTTCTTTGCCTTATACGGTATAGAGAATACTTTCACATGACAAAACAGCACTGGAATAAAACTGCGGCCAATAAAAATGCAGGTCCTGAAACATCATCCAAATACCTATATTTAGCAACATGAGAAAGTGTTCAGCAGTTTGTAGAAATCAGCCAGATAGGTTCATTTTCCAACTGCAATATCATAGTGGGATTTCTTGTAAAGCTAACTTGGCAATCAAGTACTTAGTAAAACTGCACAGGGATTTTTACAGTTGGTACTAAATAATGACTGTTCTATTTTAAAGAACAAAAAGCAAAATCCAAATAGGCCAAGCTTTATGCTTATAAGTAGATTTACCAAAAACACATCCAGCAGAGCATTTTAACTATAACTTCTAAATTCCAGCAGACTTCCATGCTTTAATTAAAACTATGGATTGCATTTCATTTAACAGTTGATCAGAATCAGCATTATTCAATGCAATGAACAAAAATCATAGTCACTTTAAAATCTAAATCCACTAACTTGGGAATATTTAGAAATAACTATTCAAATGACTCTAAGGGTCATCAAATTTATCAAGTGTGCAGTGGTACAATGCAGATGGAGAAAATTTTGAAGATCCATTTGTGCAGTTTTGGTTGTGATCTCAAGTTGGACAGTAGTGCAAGGGTGATACTTGATGTCCTAAGTTATTGGGTTCAGACCATGCCTTTTGGTCATCATATCCAATATTTATCCATCTGATCTCTGCAAACACAAGTTCCGGCATATCAATGACACTCCAATCCTTTTTTATAGTTACATAAAGAGAAAGCAGGTAGTCAGGAGCAATGCTGGCCCACTAAAGACTGGAAGTGGAGATATTCTCAATTATTGTGGGAAGTGGCAGACATGCTGAGTAATTACTTTGCTTTAGTTTTCACAGTAGAAAGAGGCTAACTTACCAGAAGCCCCAAGGAAATTAATAGTGGATCAGGGACAGGAACTGAATAAAATAACCATTAAGAATAACATCGGTAATGAGGAAATTAATAGAATTAAAGAGTGACAAATTCCCTAGGACCTGACAGTTCCCATCTAAGGGCATTAATGATAGTAGGGAAGCACACCGTAGACACCCTAATTTTAATCTTTCAGAATTCCCTAGATACAGGAGTCATCCCGCTGGATTGGAAAACTGCACGTCACTCACTTCATAAGAAAAGTGAAAGAGGAAAACCAGGGAATTATAGATCAATTAGCCTATCATCTGCGATGGGGAAATTGTTGGAGTCCATAAATAAGAAAGTTTTCAGCTAATCAGGAGAGCAACATAAATTCATGACAGGCTCATGCCTGACAAACCTCACTGATCTTTTTGAAACAGTGACTAAAGGTAGACAAGGGAGTGTCTATGGATGTTAGTTACATGGACTTTGAGGCATTTGATAAAAGTTCCACAGAATAGACTTAACTAAAGTAGAACCCCATGAAACTGAGGGCAAATTATTGACCTACAAGGATCTGTGCTATGGCCTCTAATTCATATTATTTATTACTGACGTGATAATAGCATAGGAAGTTTCTTGATCAGACAAAGTTATGCAACAGCGTGGATGACAGCTTGAAATTACAAAGGGGTATTGACAGATTAAGTGAGTGAATGGGCAAAACTGTGGTAGATGGAGTTCAATGTAAGTAAACATCAGGCTACCCATTTTGCACCAAAAATGGAGAGAGCAGGGCACTTTTTAAGTGGTATGAAGTTAAACACAGTGGATGGTCAAATAGACTTGACAGTTCAGGTTACAGCGTACCTGAGGGTGCAGTTACGCAAAGCCCTGGTTGGACTCAATTAGAAGGAGCAGATCGGGGACATCAACCTTAAGGATATATGGGCTCAGAGGGAAGGTAACATGAATTGTAATAATGATTGCTGGGCTTTGGGGATTACTTTTGAAGACGGATTATACAAATTAGGCCTATTTTCCCTACACTTTAAAAGTTTAAGGGGTGATCTAGTTGAAGTCTGCAAGGATATTGACCGGAAAAAAAATAGGGTAGATAAACTATTTCCACCGATTAGGGATTCCAGAACTAAGGGGGACAGTCTGAGAATTAGGGCCAGATTGTTCATGGGAAATGTTAGGAAGCACGTTTACACTCCAAGAGTGGTAGATGTTTGGAACACTTCCACAAACAGCAGTGGATGCAAGATGAATTGTTAATTTTAAATTGGAGACAGAGAACTTTTTTTTTGATAAGCAAAGGCATTAAAGGAATATCAGCCAAAGGCAAGTACATGGAGTTGGGCCACAGATCAGTCATGATCTCTGACTGGGGGAAAACAGGCTCGAAGGGCTTAATGGCCTACTCCTGTTCCAATGTTCCATTCCAAGTGCTCAAATAAACCTCCGATCTTCTGTCCCACAAACAAGATATCACCAGGAGGACCTAGAGACATACAAGCTTCATGGTAGCATAAATCAAGTTGGAAGTTCATCTTAGGTTCAGTTATGACCTGAAATTTCTTAACAGCCTGACAATCTCTCAGATTCTTACCAGAGAAGTGGCATATAGCACGAGTCACTGGGCAACTGCACGGTCTTGAAATTGACAGCAATAACATAGGATTACATTTAACATAAAATCCTATTTTAACCAATAATTTGACAGAGTTGAAGCACAACTTGTATAAAACATCATACTATTAGTTTTGTTGGTGACACAGATGCTATTTAACAATGCTATTTTCAACTAACTTCAGTGACCCATTTCAACTTGTAGACTTCCATTTGAAAGTCAGTACCCAAACTAATCACACTTGTTGGTGAACAAGATCTTTAAGCATACTGTAACAAGTTATCTTCCCATTTAAAATCACTAACATATAATATTGAATATTTTTGGTTTTTGCACTCTGTGGTGCAGAAGGAAAATTCACACAATATAACAAAACACAACACAACACGTTGGTTTTGTTTCTACCTTTCTTTTTATGCTTTGAAGCATGTAAGAAGTACACTCCATCAGCTCCTAAAGACAAACAAGGGAGGCAAAATACTGAACTCAACAAAAGATCATACTTAAATTACTATGCATCAATAATGATCATAGCAATTCAAAAAAAGAAATACATTACCTTTGAAACATACTGTTAATATTATCGGGAGAAGAAAATATTTATATTTGCAACTTCCTTCTAAATAAATTCAAAGCACTCAACTTCCAACCATACAGCAATTAGCTTTTGCGCAGGTGGAATCATTTTTAAACTGTTATTTCTTTAAACTATTGTTTGCACAGTAAAAGGAGTTAAATTTTTGCAGAAACGTACAGATTTTTGATCTGCCGAATCATTAAAGCTATAAATAAAAAAAGTCTCAAAATTACTTTCATGACTTAGAAAATCGATTACTGTTTTCATGGCGATGGAGTCTCAAATTGACAATGGATGCAATAATGACTTGCCACATCAGCCAAGAGTAAACGAGAGGCAGAGTTAAGTATGAAGCCATGTGCTATAAATGGTTGTTTAAGACTTCACCAGGTTTCATTACAAAATACTGCCCCTTAATTTGTAATCATAATGACAGTAAACTGCTGCACTCAATTATTACTGTGTATGCACAAAAGCACAGTTAAACACTGAAATCCAGTAGCAGCTAGTGTTTCTCCACAGTAATTGGATGAGACCTTTAATCTTTCAATGGTTTTTGCTGTAAAAGCCACTGAAAATGAAATCGAATGAGACATAACTGGGTTCTTCAGCACATTAAGTCATTACCAGTGAACAGCATCTTTTCTCCGTGTAAAGCAGCAGGCCTTCTATTTCAAAATTCTATGATTTTAAAGGAAAAATTTCAGTTTATATCTTAATCTTAAGTCTACGATCATCTTTATTTGACCACATGTAAAATAACTTAAAATGAATTAGAATCTGCTTGTTACTTCCTAGTTTGTTGTTGGAGTTCATTGATTTGATCCAGGTGCGTAATTAGCTTCACTATTACTGGATGCCACCTACCTACTATCATTACTGGAAATTTTAAAATAATGGAGTGGAGAAAAAAAATCAACACTGTAGAGCTAAAATCTTTATGGGCAGCTGTATGAGATAAGTGACTATCTTTTAGACATTGTCGACAAAATCCAAGCCATTGCATGAACCACGAAAGATTGAAAATATTTAACTGCTTTTATGAATTGGTATTATCTATGCAATTATGAAGTGCATGTTAACTGATCATTTATTGCCAGCTGTATCACTGCTTACTGTTCTTTATTTAATATTGTTAAAAAAAAACACACAACCTGCCCCCAACTCCAACTCGCCACAGCCCCTTACAAAGCCAACAAGCCTGAAGTCAATTTATTGCCTCAAAGCAGAATAACTAGATTAGGTATTTCAAAGTGTGACAACTAAATTTTACCGACAATACAGGTTACTAAGTGGTAACTTCAAGAACTGCAACTTACTGGTGCATTTGGTTCATGTACTTGGGCATTTCATGTCAACAGAACTTCAATACTTATGTTAAAATCATAAACCAAAAAAAATGAAGCTTTTTAATTTCTTGCAAGCACAGTAAAATGAGTAAATACGAAACTGAAGTTCGGAATATGATCTTCTAGTAAAGAGATAGAGATGTGACAATCTTGGAAAAATCTTTGAACAGGAGTTCAAAACACAAAAAGAAATGCTTAACCATGTATCTGGATTGGAGGGTTTGAGCTATAGGGAGAGGCTGAATAGGCTAGGGCTTTTCTCCCCAGAGCATCAGAAACTGATACTTGCTTGTGTCATTTCACTGAGTCAGAGGGTGTTCTACAATGTGGATAAGGTTGGGGAAGGGATTGTCTTTCAATAAACCAAGAGTCACAGATTTAAAAATGTTTGAACAGTGAACTTGTATTAAATGGGTCATCTGGACGACTTCTGCAAATTCATTTTTACCTTCAGTAATATTTTATATATGATTTTTAATTTCTGAAAATTTTTCCTAATGAGATGACAGTGTTAATAAAACAACTGGATATATATAAATAAAAACTGAAAGAACTGCAGATGCTGCAAATCAGGAACAGAAACAGAAGTTACTGGAAAAGCTCAGCAGGTCTGGCAGCATCTGAAAAGAAAATAAATGAGTTAACGTTTTGCAACGGTGATCCTTCCTCCGAACGGGAAGGGTCACCGGACCCGAAAGATTAACTCTGATTTTTATTTTTTCAGATGTTGCTAGACCTAATGAGGTTTTCCAGCAACAACTACTATTTTTTTTTCCGGACATATTTAAATATATATTAACGATTTATTTTGTTATTCGATTGGTTATTCAAGTAAAGCATTAACTTAGCTTTGTTTTTGTTTGCTGTGAATATTCAGTGAGATGTGTAAGTGTTATTTTGGGGGAATTAATTATTTATCGAACAAGAGTAATTAATTGTTTTAGATACGCATTGATTAACTGGGATCCTGCAATTTCTTTTGAGTACTGGAGTTTCTGGCCAACACAACTGAACTTCCTCTGAAGTTTGATTTTAACCTGTGAGAAGTCAACTCGGACAGTAGCTGAGAAGGACCCTCAAACAGTGGGTATGGTGCTACAATTAGTGCTATCATTTCATATCTAGGAAGGAATAAATCAGCCAGGGTTTCCATTCTTGGTGATCTGGAAATTTCTGGGTGTTGCATGTGCAGTTATAAAGGTAAAACAGCAAATTGTATTCACAATATACACATGCAAGTACAAGCTTGCTGTAATATCCCTAATATTCCTAATATATGATATTCTTTGTGTTTGAAAATATGATGACTTTTTAAAGCTCATTGGTAAATAATCTGGAATCATCTGTTAGCACTTTTAAGAAGCAGGGGACAAAGCATTAAAGCAATGGGGTGAGAAAATGAAGCAAATCCAATAATTCAAATCAAGTTCAAAATATTGTCATTAAATTCCTTCAGTACTAACTGGTGATTTCTTGTTTTAAAGAACAAGATGATAAGAATTGGTAATTTAATGATTTATGTATCCCGGTTCCAAAAATGACTGGCTAGCTGCAGATGGAGCCCAACAGAGACTTGAAGCACATCTGTAGAGTGCAGAGGTGAAGCTAATTTGGTGTTTATTAGGAATATCATTAGTGGAACTTGCAACAATACAACAGCAAAGTCTAGTCTCAAAGCATTCTAGTAAAACTTACCCACCAACTTAATAAATTGTTCCATCTTAAAATCAAACTATTTTTCCCTCAATAAATCTTGAAATGTCCAATAGAAATTTCTGTTTCCTTCTTTGGTTAAGTGTTTTGCCTCTCTTTTAAATCGGGGAATATTGTATTACACGAAAAGTTTCTCACAATGTAAATCTTTAGAGGAAACTCATGTAATTAAATTACCAATTCTTATCACCTTGTTCTTTCCGAGTTGACTTCTCACAGGTTAAAATCAAACTTCAGAGGAAGTTCAGTTGTGTTGGCCAGAAACTCCAGTACTCAAAAGAAATTGCAGGATCCCAGTTAATCAATGCGTATCTAAAACAACTAATTACTCTTGTTCGATAAATAATTAATTCCCCCAAAATAACACTTACACATCTCACTGAATATTCACAGCAAACAAAAACAAAGCTAAGTTAATGCTTTACTTGAATAACCAATCGAATAACAAAATAAATCGTTAATATATATTTAAATATGTCCGGAAAAAAAAATAGAAGAAGTTGCTGGAAAACCTCATTAGGTCTAGCAACATCTGAAAAAATAAAAATCAGAGTTAATCTTTCGGGTCCGGTGACCCTTCCCGTTCGGAGGAAGGATCACCGTTGCAAAACGTTAACTCATTTATTTTCTTTTCAGATGCTGCCAGACCTGCTGAGCTTTTCCAGTAACTTCTGTTTCTGTTCCTGATTTGCAGCATCTGCAGTTCTTTCAGTTTTTATTTATATATATCCAGTTGTTTTATTAACACTGTCATCTCATTAGGAAAAATTTTCAGAAATTAAAAGTCATATATAAAATACTACTGAAGGTAAAAATGGCATGACACTTATTGAATCATATTTGATTCAAAGAGATGAAGCACTTGCAGACTTCTATATTGTTTCAAATTCAACTCGGACTACACTTTCAAGATAGTTGTCACTAGCACATTTCCTTGCTGCACGAAGTTCTGAATTCCTCCCATGTACATCTCAGGTTTTCGACTTTAGTTCGGATTAGACTTGCAATTCCCACCCTTTCTTGCTACACGGTCAAGCAAACGCAATTTTTTCCTGACAATTTTGTTTTCTACTTATTTGTGGGATGTGGGTGTCGCTGGCTGGCCAGCATTTCTTGCCCATCCCTAACTGCCCTTGAGAAGGTGATGGTGAGCTGGCTTCTTGCACTGCTGCAGTCCACTTGCTGTAGGTTGACCCACAGTGCCACTGGGGATGGAATTCCAGGATTTTGACCCAGTGACAATGAAGGAACAGCGATATATTTCCAAGTCAGGATGGTGAGTGGCTTGGAGGTGGTGGTATTCCCATACGTCTGCTGCCCTTGTCCTTCTAGACAGAAGTGGTCGTGGGTTTGGAAGGTGCTGTCTGACGATCTCTGGTGAATTTCTGCAGTGCATCCTGTAGATAGACACACTGCTGCTACTGAGTGTCCGTGGTGGAGGGAGTGGATGCTTGTGGGTGTAGTGCCGATCAAGCAGGCTGCTTTGTCCTGGATGGTGTTGAGCTTCCTGACTGTTGCTGGGGCTGTACTCATCCAGGCAAGCGAGGAGTATTCCATCACACTCCTGACTTGTGCCTTGTAGATGGTGAACAAGCTTTGAGGAGTCAGGAGGGGAGTTACTCGTCACAGTATTCCTAGCTTCTGGCCTTCCCCTAATAGCCAATGTGTTTAAGTGGTGAGTCAGGTTGAGTTTCTGGTCATTGATAACCCCCCAAATGTTGACAGTGAGGGCTTCAGTGATGGTAACACCACCGATTGTCATGGGATGAGTTAGATTGTTTCGTATTGATGATGGTCAGAGCCTGGCATTTGTGTGGTGCGAACGTCACTTGCCACTTGTCAGCCCAAGCCTGGATATTGTCCAGATCTTGTTCCATTTGAACACGGACTGCTTCAGTATCTGAGGAGTCACGAATGGTACTGAACATTGCGCAATCATTGAGGATCATCCCCATGTCTAACTTTACGATGGAGGGAAGGTCATTCATGAAGCAGCTGAAGATGGTTTGGCAGAGGACACTACCCTGAGGAAATCCTGCAGAGTTGTCCGGGAGCTGAGCTGAGCTGATTGACTTCCCACAACCACGACCATCATCCTACATGTCAGGTATGACTCCAACCACCAGAGAGTTTGCCCCCTGATACCCATTCATTCCTAGGGCTCCTTGATGCCCCACACTGTCAAATGCAACCTTGATATCAAGGGCTGTCACTCTCACCTCACCTCTGGAATTCAGCTCTTTTGTTCATGTTTGAACCAAGGTTGTAATGAGGTCAGGAGCTGAGTGGCCCTGGCAGAACGCAAACTGGGCATCACTGGGCAGGTTATTGCTGAGCAGGTGCTGCTCGATAACACTGTTGATGACACCTTTCATCACTTTACTGATGATTGAGAGTAGACTGATGGGGCAGTAATTGGCCGGGTTGGATTTGTCCTGCTTTTTGTATGCAGGACATACTTGGGCAATTTTCCACATTGTCAGGTAGATATCAGTGTTGTAACTGTACTGGAACAGCTTGGTTAGGGGAGCAGCAAGTTGTGGGGCACAAGTCTTCTGTACTATTGCTAGAATATTATCAGGGCTCGTAGCCTTTACAGTATCCAGTGTCTCCAACCGTTTCTTGATATCACATGGAGTGTATCGAATTGGCTGAAGACTGGTATCTATAATGCTGGAGACCGCCGGAAGAGGCAGAGATGGATCATCCACTCGGCACTTCTGGCTGAAGATTGCTGCGAATGCTTCACCCTTACCTTTTGCCCTGATGTGCTGGGCTCTTCCATCTTTGAGGATGTGGATATTTGTGGAGCCTCCTCCTCCAGGGAGTTATTTAATTGTCCACCACCATTTACAACTGGATATGGCAAGACTGCAGAGCTTAAATCTGATCCGTTGGTTGTGGGGTCGCTTACCTCTATCAATTGCTGCTTTCGCTGTTTGGCGTGCAAGTCGTTCTGTTTGGTGGCTTCACCAGGTTGATATCTCAACTTCAGGTATGCCTGGTGCTGCTCCTGGCAGAGTCCCGTACTCTGCATTGAACCAGGGTTGATCCCCTGGCTTAATGGTAATGGTTGAGTTGGGGATACGCCGGGCCATGAGGTTACAGATGGTGTTGGAGTACAATTCTGCTGCTGTTGATGGCCCACAGCGCCCCATGGATGCCCAGTCTGGAGTTACTACATCTGTGCGAAGTTTGTCCCATTTAGCACAGTTCCGCTGCCACACAACGCGATGGAAGTTATTCTCAATGTGAAGGCAGGACTTCGCCTCCACAAAGACTGTACGATGGTCACTCTTATCAATTCTGGCATGGACAGATGCAACTGCAGCTAGCAGAGTGGTAAGGATGAGGTCAAGTATGTTTTACCCTCTTGCTGGTTCCCTCATCACCTGCCGGAGACCCAGTTATCAAAGTAACCAAGATTGCTTGGCATGCACAGTGGATGATTTACAAATATGGACTGACAACCTTGAATCTGGGAACTTAACCAAAATCAAAGTGCTGGAATAAATCAGGTATTTGTAAGAAGTTGAGCTAAACAGGTTGGGCAGGTTTCTACGTAATAAACAGAATTAGAATTGGCAATTTCAATTCATAAATTGGATTATGCTTAAGAAGAAAAGAATCCCTTTCAAAAGCATTTTTTTTTTTTTTTTTTTTTAAAGGGATCCAGCCCATGTCCAGTTCAGAAAGCTGGCAAGAAGGGTTTCAAGTGACAGGAGTTGGAAGCTATGGAATGAAAAAGAGGTAAGGGATACTGACAGGAACTCCTGGCAAAAACTGCTTGAATACCCCAAGATATCTATACATTGACATCTTTGTAATCAAAGACTCGGGCTAACAGAAAATGGTCAGTATGAGGCAGCTATCAAGTACTCAACAGGGATGACATTAATGTCAGGGACTACACGCTGAACGGCTGAAACAGAACATCGACTGTGAAACTTGCCTCGTGCTGCAGAGATCATTGACTGCTTCAAAACAACAGAATCTTCCAACACAAATAGGCACAGATGTTTGCTGTTAAGAAATTTACTTGAAACTCTTGGTTCTCTTCGCATATCTTTTACAGATTGTACATGAGTGCAGCACATTTCAGAGGAAGAGCTGACTTTGAACTTACAGTCCTCAAAGCTCTCCATCACTGAAGTTTCTTCCTGTCACAACCAGGAATGATCATGAACTAACTTACAAGGTTTAACTGTTGTGAACGGTCAACAACCTCATATTAGTTGCATTGAAAGTCTACCAGAAAATAAAAGGCAAAATGGATGACCTATTTAGCAATTCCTGCAGTTTATGCAACATGGTGTCATCTACAAACTTACTAACTATACCTCCTATGTTCACATCCAAATCATTTATATAAATTCTGAAAAGCAGCAGACTCAGCACCAATCCTTATAATTGTACCAGAGTGTGCCACAACATTTAAAAGGCATCTGTATGGGTGTATGAATAGGAACGGTTTAGAGGGATATTGGCCAAATGCTGGCAAAAGGGCCTAGATTAATTTAGGATATCCGGTTGGCATGGACGAGTTGTACTGAAGAGTCTGTTTCCACGGTGTACAACTCTATGAATCTTAGCTAGTGATAAGCTTATTAAGACACCAATTACAGCAGTCTTGGCCACACTTTTAAGAAATAGAATCATAGAATCCCTACAGTGTGGAAACAGGCCATTCGGCTCAACAAGTCCACACCGACCCTCTGAAGAGCATCCCACCCAGGCTCATTCCCCTATCCCTGCATTTCCCATGTCTAACCCACATAACCTAAACATCCCTGGGCACTATGGGCAATTTAGCATGGCCAACCCACCTACCCTGCACATCTCTGGACTGTGGGAGGAAACCCGGGAACCCAGACAAAACCCACGCAGACATGGGAAGAATGTGCAAACTCCACACAGACAGTCGCCCGAGGCTGGAATCGAACCTGGGTCCCTGGCGCTGTGGGGCAGCAATGCTAACCTCAGAGCCACTGTGGAGTATTGAGGAGAGTTTACTTTCAGGGTTTTAATCCAAACAATAACATGTACTATTCAAGAACACAATCTGGTTAAGGACAGAAAAGAGCGGGAATAAAAGAAACATGCATGCAAAAATTATGGGCACAGTTTAAAACTTGCTTAACTGAAACAAGCTGGCAGCAACAGAACTTCAATCTGAGCATGAAATTGCTAAAATATATTCTAATAGCCATTGTGCCATTAAATCACAACAGTAAAGCCATTTATACAGTCACACTTAAGCATGATTTAAAAGTTAATATTCTGATGCCATTAGTCATTACTGAAAGTGTTCATAGATTAAGAAATGCAAATTCAAGGCAGATAGCGAAGTTGTTTAAAGTCAGTTACTGCTTATCCATCTCTCTGGCACTGAAAATTGTGAACTATGAAGTACGAGAAGTGGTAGGTTATTTGGCCCTACGAGATGCACCATTTGAAGAGATCATTTTCCATCTACCCCTATACTGATTCCTTTATCAATTAAGGATTTAATTCAGTCTTTAAAAAATATCCACTAACTTAGCTTCCAATGCTCTCTAAGGCAGAGAATTCCATAGACCATCATAATTAAAAACAGTCCACATCTCAGTCTTAAAAAGAAGACACCATATTGTTAAAACTGTACTCTAGTTCTAGATTCTCTTACAGAATAAATATACTGTCCGCAACTATTGTTAATTTTCACTCCTTCAGAATTTAACATTTATACAAAGCATTAAAATAAAATTTTACCTTCATGCTACTTTTCATTTGTCTTTTTTAATCACATAATCCAACCTTACTTTGTTTTTACATTCCTTATCTGTCAATAAATACACCCATTCTAATTTACACTTCCTTCTTGGTCATTCCACTGTTCATTTCTCAATCTTTAAATGATTAGTTAAGGAGTTAAGTTATTCACCCTATTCATCCAGATGCTATTTTTCTAACAGCTCACATCAAATCCTGGTGGAAATCCCGGCAAAAGCAAAACTCAGCCTATTGTTTTGTCAAATGTAATTAAAAGCACCAAACCTGTTTCTATTTTAATCCAGGTATAGATAAAGACAAAAAAAAAAAAATCAGGCATAATGATTATCCACCATAAATTAGGGACGAGAAGCCACTTTTTAATTTCCTGTAACAATTGAATGGTAGGACCCAAGGAAGTGCAGAGAACCAGAGGGACCCTGGTGTACATGTCCATAGATCCTTGAAGGTAGCCTTAGGATACTACCTTCATTAGTCAAGACATTGAATACAGGCACAAAGAACTGTATGTAACATTAGTTGGGTCACCGCTAAAAGTGCTGGGTCAGTCTGATTGCCACACTACATGAAGGATGCAATTGCAATAGACAAGGAAGGTATTGAATAGACTAATCAGGATGTTTCCCAGGCTGCAGCGATTCAACTACAAAAAGAAACTAGATAGGCTGGGGTCATTTTTTATCAAGTGGAGAAGGGTGATAGGTGATCTGTTTGTGGTTCAAGCTACAAAGTTTTGAAGGGCATAGGCAGGGTAGTTAGGGAGAGATCAATACCCAGGGGCAGTTTTAAAGGAGCAGGAATTTGAGGGAAATTGAGCAATTAGATTTTCACCCAGAGCATGGTGGGTATCTGGAACACTGCCGTAAAAAGGATGTTACACACAGGAACCCTCAAGACATTTAAGAACTATTTAGATAAACACTAGAAATGCCATGGCATTCAAGGCTTCAGGCCAAATGCTGGAAAACAGGATTAAAATAGATGTCTGATGACCAACAGACATGATGGATCAAAAGGGTCTCTTTCCATGTTGTAAAACCTGACACTATAAAGCAGCATTTGCAAAACAATTATTTACACCATTAACTCACCATACAAGGCTTTTCCACTTGTCTTCGATGAAGTAATATCCATTGCTGGTTGGATTACTGATTGAGATGCATAACCACTATAAAAATATGAATCACAATGTCAACATTTGACTGAATCCTCTTTTCATCTTCCTATTAAGTTTAAATACCTATATAGAGCGGATTAAGTTCATCTTCTCATTCTAAGACACTTAAAACAAAAGTGACAGTATTTTGCTGTATTTTAATATAATTAAAATGCATTTAACGTGTTTAATCAGACACTAATGAAAAGGTCACAGATCTGAAACATTAATTTTGTTTCTCTCTCTACAAATGCTATCTGATCTCCTGACTATTTACAGCATCCAGATTATTTTGCTTTTCATTATTCGGTCCGGTCTTCGAACATGAAATTTATCTTTCACAAACTGTTCAGTGTATTTTTGGGAAACCTTCAAATGTATTTAACCTAAAGCCACTAGAATTATGACATCTTGCCCAATTTCATACTTAACAGATTATTTTGTACAAGATAACTAAAGACATTGAAGCTAAGATTAATAACCTTGGGAGAGAGAAAATAGGGACGTACATGGAAAGAACAACAAACTACAATCCAAGAGTGAAGAGGCCCATATGTAAAAAACGAAATCTACTTACCTTCCTAAATGACTTAAAACAAAAATAAACAGAACTGTGGATACTGAAAATCTGAAACAAAAACAAAGTGCTAGAGAGACTCAGCAGGTCTGGTTGTGTCTACAAGGAGAAAAATGGAGTTAACGTCGAGTCCAGTGGACTTTAAAATGCTACCTGTTTTTCTCTCTACAGATGCTGGCAGATCTGTTGAGTTTTCCACCTTTTGTTTTTATTCCTAAATGATTTGTCGTCCACACATCTTTAGCGGAACTAACAAATGCCAGTGAATGTATAATGCCTTGGGTAACTGCCTCGTAGACCAAGGCCTCAAAAGGAAAAAAAAAAAAGAAGTGTTTTGGAAAAGTCTGAACAACGAATGATCACGAATAAACATGGTAAGATTACATTACCCTGCCATTGGAAGTGGCCTTAAAACAACGCATGATTCAAAAACTGCGGATCAACTAAGAACAGCTGATATTTCCACTGATATTTTCAAATATACTATATTGCATTAAATATTGTTACTTCAGATTTCCTTATTTAATGCCACCATGCAGAAGGGCATCTATATCTACATGAATCTCAAACCTTTTTACAGACTGTAAAACTTGTAATATGTATTATAACTCGGCACAAGCCCTGAAACACTCAGGACAGCAAAATATCTTAAATTGAAAATCAAAGCAACAGGTTCAACAGCAGCTCAAAGAGACAAAGTACAACAAATCCGTCAGACAAGTATGCACCTCAAAATACATGCTGAAATTTAAAAAGTTGTGACTGTCTTTAAGCTGGAAGTTGAAGGTGGCCAGAAGATAACTCAGACCCAAATGTAAGAAGTAAAGACTTGGATATTATTGGTGAAATTTAAGGTCCAAGTACCTTACTGGAACTTCAGTACTAATATTTCCATACCCTTACAACGTTTTGGCAGAAAAAGCACATTTTCACGCTATTTTTTGTTATTTGATGGGATGCAGATGTTTGCTGCCCATCCCTATAATTTTCCTTGAATTTGAGTGACTTTCTAGTGCAGTTAAGAGCATGGTTAAGAATCAAGTACATAACTGTGGATTCAAGGTCATAGGTAGTCCAGACCAGGCAAGGATGGTAGACTTCCATCCCAAAGGACACTAGTGGAGCAGACGCATTTTTATAATAATTGATGATAGCAATGTATTGGATTACCTGCCCCTTCATGCGAAGGGCATGACAGTCTACCATTTGGATGTGTCAACTTGCAATCCATCTTCTATCTTAACACACTTCAACTTTAAAATGTAAACATTTCATGTTGTAGAAGTAAATCAATTCAACCAAAGTTAACACCATGCCCATGTTGATTTACTGCTCCAATTACGTAGCTGTGTTTTGTGAACATTAATCTTTTTGCATGAAGTACAACACAATGCTGTCAAGCAAAAGGAGTCACATACTCAAATCCAAACCATCAGGTGAAGATATACAATAGACATAATAATGCACATCATAATTGATAACTAGCTTTCAATTCCACAAGTTTACTACCCAACTTTCACCAGCTGCCATGGTGAGATTTGGGAAGTCCCCAAAGTATTAGCCTGGGTATCTGAATTAGTAGTCCAGTAACATTATCACTATGTCAGAGGCTCCCAAATACTACAAATTACTTCCACTTGCATTATAGACTTTAAAAAGAATTAATTCCATTTGCTTCCTGTCGGCCTGGAAAACAAGGGCACTGTAAAATAAAAAGTCTCTGAGCATGATTAATTGTTTTGGAAGGTCCATAAATTCTAAACTTTGTTTTTAAGAGATAATGTTATGAGCAATTGCATCCTAATGCCTCTTCCACAATTCACTCACTCATCCATTGGTAGTCCTATCCTCATTTGTTTCAGCACCAAGATTAGGAATATCCTCAATGACACGGTTTCCTCTTTTAAAGAGTTCTAAACCTACTACTTTGACCAAGCTTTTGGTCAGATGATTAAATATCTCCATTTGACTCATTGTCATGCTTTATTTAATAATACTCATCTAAAGTGCCTTATAGTTTCATCATGTTGCCCTTGAAGTGTGGTGGTGGTGAGCTACCTTGAGCAGCTGCAGTCCATTTGGTGCTGGGGAAGGAGTTCCAGAATTTTGACCCAGCTACACTAAAAAAAACCCTACAAGGCAGCATGGTGACTCCGTAGTTAGCACTGCCGCCTGTCAGTGTCAGGGATCTGGGCTCGATTCTAGCCCTGTGTGACTGTCTGTGTGGAGTTTGCACGCTCTCCCCATGCCTGCGGGGGTTTCTGCCACTGTACAAAGATGTGCAGGTGAGGTGGATTGGCAATGGTAAGACGGGGTTACAGGAACAGGGTGGGATGCTTTTTGGAGAGTCAGTGCAGACCCAATGGGCCAAATGGCCTCTTTCCACACTACTGGGATTTTATGATAACTTGAAGTCAGGATAGTTAAGGCCTTACAGGACAATGTTTGTGGACATGGTCCAATTTGGCCTTAATGGTGCCAAGCTTCTTGTGTATCCAGGCAAAATGAAGAGTATTACATCACTGACTTTTGCCTTGAAGATGGTGGACAGCTTTTGGGTAGTCAGGCAGTGAGTTACATACAGTAAGATTCCTAGTCTGACTTCCTCATGTAACTACAGGATATGGATAGTCCAATTCAGCTCTTGGTTAATGGTAGCCCCAGTGCTGATGTTGGAGAACTAAGTGATAATAATGCCATTGAAAATCAAGGGTGATGGCTAGATTCACTTTTTGGAGATGGTCATTGCCACTTATCAGTCCAAATCAAATACTGTCCAGGTCTTGCTGTGTTTGGACATGGACTGCTTCTGTATAGGAGGAATACTGAATGATATTGTGTAACATAAATTAACAATGAATACCTCCTCTTCTGACCTTACAAAAGGAGGAAGTGGATGAAGGTGGTTTGGCCAAGGACATTACCTGAGAACTCCTGTAGAAACTGCATCCTTCCCCATAAATACTGCCAGATTCTGAATTTCTGTCTTTATAACCCATGTTGGTAGCCACAGAACCTAAAGTCCTAGAAAATAGGATTTCAGCAATGTACAGATGCATTCATTTTTAGATATAGTGATCACTAATGCAAAAAGTAACTTGGTCAGAGATTTTAATACATTCAATTTTCATGGTTTGAGTTGTAAGGAAATGACAGTGAAACTGAAGATCTTTACAAGTAAATGGTCTAGTTTTCTTTTGAAACAGAGCTGCCATTATTTCATGGGAGATTTACAGAAGGCATCAACAGTAATACATAAATTTTAAATCTTTCATGCTTAAACAGAGTACAGGATTTCTTAAAAAAATGAGCTATGCCCCTGTGATAAGTATGCTTACACACAATATGGATGTTTCAAATTGCAAGTAATCTTTCAACTAAACGTCCCTGTTTAACTCTAAACTACATACATTTTCATAGCTTAAAAATTAATGTGACCTGTAGAGTTAAACGCTGCACCAATGTTTACTTAAGTAACAAATACTGTGTTTAAAAATGCAATCTTTCGATCGGAATGCTAGACAGGATTTGACATCAGACGCAATAAGATAGGCCAATAAACCCATAACAGTAACAGGAGCAATTAATTACTTAACTCATTCACGTACCAAATCTGGTGAGAGGACATGCAACTGCCATTTGTCTTAGTAACAGCACTACAGTGAGGCATACAATATAGGAATGATATGCAGTCCAAATATGTTTGTCTACCATATGAGGGAGAAAGGCGGGGGGTGGGGGGGGGGGGGGGGCGTGAAAATGGAGAAACATGAGGACTTGCTTCCTTCAGAAACTACAATCCACTCCAGCCATTCTGCAGAGCACCAAGTATTTTCAGTTACTGAGCAAGACTAATCAAAGCACATCAGCGAGCATGAACTGCAAGCTAACTTGGGCTGTTTGGTTCTTTGTTGTTCTTAGATTTGAAGAAAAACACAAAACAAAATGGCTCAAAGCCACTTTTGATTGATATAAACACTAACTTGAAAATTTGGCAAACGTACTGCACTGGAGAAGACTAGGATCCAAATCTTTCCTGGTGGTAGCTCAAGACATATCCGTTCAGTTTTGGCTCGATTCAAAACTGTAATGTGAAACAAGTAGCAATAATATCTTTGTGAACTGGATGAAAAGTATTGTGCCTGATAGCACATGAAGCACTATTAAAGATGACACACATAGAACTGATAGATTTACTCCACAATTCATATTTCTGTGCCACATTGTTATAGATTACATTGTATTTATTGCAGCTTTAAAAGTTGATGTTACTTCAATGTAATTTGCATGCCTGCCACGCAAGTGACACAGAAGACTATGCTCGTCATTTCAAAGCATTTAATCTGCAAGGATTAAATTCTGATGACCACAAACCGAAGTGCTGACTGCTAATCAATACTATTTGCTTGTACATCATATATAATTGAGCTCTTAACTGGCTTTCTGATGCAAAACAAAACACAAGCTATGTGAAAATAATCAACTACAAATGACAAAGCTACGTACCAGGTGGTAATTTGCAAAGTAAAAATGCATGGAATTTATGTAAATAGTACAACTATATTCTTAGTGCTTTGTTTTCTAATTAACTCTCATGATTGCTCTGTGCCTTAAAATAGCATTAAGATTTCATGGCTGTTCTTCTTTAATGCTCTTAAACATTCAATCATGTTCATTCTTTCCCCACTAGCTTTTGAGCACATGAAAAGGTTCAATTTATTAAACAGGAAAAAATCTTAACGGAGATTGTTCTTTTAGACTATAGCACCAGTCGTACACCACAGCATTTCCACATGACATTCTGCAGCTCGAGATTATTACCCAAAGTCCCAATTAAGAGTTACGTTCTTTTAAAACAAAATTATCAAATGGGAAGTAAATCACTATCAATAATACTCAAAGTTAGTATTTCATTTTCACCCATAATGAGAAAGACATGGTGTAAAAGAATGAACTGATCATGAATTATTCAAATTGCATTAGCTACAGCAATACAATTCACCTTTAAGTACTATGCGATTCTCCCTAAGAAGATAACAAAGAAAGATGATCTTCGGACTGAAAAGCAAAATTTATCTGCCAAAGCGCATATTTTTCATTTTTGTTGGAAACTCCCATCTTCGATGAACTCTGCTAGGAAGCCTGTTGCCAGACCTCTCCTGACAATGTCCTACTTACTTGTTAGATGACATGTTACAGTAACTTTAAGCGCTACAAGTTTCAAAGTTCTGTACCACTGTGCATACCCATTCACAAAGTTAAAGTTTAATGAACATGCCTGGTCATTATTTCACAAGACTGTAGACTGTGTATAATGTACATTTACTTAAAATAGCCAAAACCACTAAATCTTTCAAACCAAGTTTTCACCACAGAAACTAATTTATTTGGAAGATGAGATACTTTCTGTACTGAAGCAGCACAACTTAATCAAGAGAAGCCTTGGACAAGACCTCTCTCTTCCTCCAGGAAATATTACAATTTGATGCCAGCCTATCAGCTAATATTGCAGTTAATGATCAACAACAGCATTGAGAGGTGCACTGGTTACCAGTTTGGACCCCACAAATGCTACAGATCATGATTTAAAAAAAAAACAGACAGGCCGCATTCGGTGCAAACAGCCTCTGGTGACTCAGAAAAAGCTATGTCAAGTCATGATGGAAAAAAAAGTCACTGTTCAAACTGGCAAACTGTTAATCCTATTTCCAGAAAAGTGAATGCCATTTCACAGCCATGAACGTACCTACTAAATTGATGTTTTTGAACACAGCCTGTCAGTTGTCATATTACCTACAACGTAGTAGTAACAACATTCCACAGGCATTTCAACAGCTGTAAAAATTTTTGGGGCACCAAGGTTATGAAATGTGTTTGTCACCCATAAGATTCAGAGGCTACCAACTCAGTTAAGTTTCCAGGTTCAAGTCCCATTCCAAAACTTCTGCACAAAATTCAAGCCTGACACACTACTGCAGTACCAGAGGAGTGCTGCACTGTCAGAGGTGGCATCTTTGGGT
This sequence comes from Rhincodon typus, assembly GCF_021869965.1. Lineage (NCBI taxonomy): Eukaryota > Metazoa > Chordata > Chondrichthyes > Orectolobiformes > Rhincodontidae > Rhincodon > Rhincodon typus. The sequence continues at coordinate 10,889,230 of NC_063353.1, read as the reverse complement.
GGCAAGTTAAACCGAGACCCCACCCATCTGTCTGGGCGGATGTAAAAGATCCGATGACACCATTTATAGAAGAGCAAGGAGTTATCTCTGGAGTCCTGACCAATTTTACCTCAAACAATATGACAAAATCAGATTCTAATCATCACATTGCTGTTTATGGCTTCCATATTTCCTACAACTACTATGATTTTTCAACAGTATTTAATTGGCAACTGGTAGGCATGAAAAGCAATGTATATTCAATTTCCTTTATGTATCCTTTTCGTTAGTTCATTTATGCATTCACTGAACAAACTTAGGAATGCCAAAAGCAGTTTTTTTAGGTGTATTTTGTGGATGCTCACTTCATTTGCTTCCATCAGTAAGAATTTCCCTAATGACAAAAATGGCATGAAAGCAACAATCTTCTCAACACGTACAAAAATATAATTTTTGAAACAAGCAAAATTTAAGACAAGATTCATTTATTGATCAAGTCCAACTAATTTATAAACTTCATTTCTGGACAAGCCAATCCATATTGCACTTATGAAACAAATAGCTAAAACTGCTGTTATCTTCAAACATCCCAGCTGACAGTCTACAACTACATAATAAAAATTGAATGGGTCATCATTCACAAATCTTCCCCAACAGAAAAATGTCACATGTAAAGTTACCATCACAACCTGAACAGAATCTGAAATTACAAAAGCAAAAAGTGTGAGGTCACATAAGAAAATATTGCAAATTAGGAATCTCTAAACAATTTTTTCACTAATCCGATATAATGAAACAGCATGAAGTTTTGATAAAAATTCTTTGCTTGTTCTTGTAAATTTTAACAGTAAATGATTTTTTTTTTTAAAAAAAAACTTGTCAGCACACAGTAAGTAGAGTTAAACATGTGCAGTCCTTTCAATTTATTCCACCATTATCCCACCATAGGTTGCAGATTCAATATGGCCCAGTACAGGTGATCCAGTATAGATAGTGTCGGGGTTACTTCCTGTGCCATGTACCAGTGAGGAATAAGAAAATAATGCACTTAAAGATAGTAAGAACTGCCAATGCTGGAGGTATCCCACCTACCTTCCCCAGCCCCACCCCTCTTCTCTATTTATTTCAGAGCTCCTATCCCCCTCTCTCATTTCTGAAGGGTCCCGACCCAAAATGTCAACTTTCCTGCTTCTCTGATGCTGCCTGGCCTGCTGTGCTCCTCCAGTTCCACACTATTATCTAGTACACTCAAATACCTAGTTAAAGAGTTAATGTAGGAAGGACAGCTGGCTTCAATTATGTGGATCATTGAGGGGTCTTCTGGGGCAGATGGGACCTGTGCAATAAAGGATGATTGCACCTAAACTGGAAGGGCACCAATATCCTGGCAGGGATCTTTACTAATGCTACTTGGCAGGGTTTAAACTAGCATAGCGGGGGCAAGAACCAGAACAGGAGGTCAGCAAGTAAGATGAGAGGAGGAATCAGAGACTGAAACCAGTAAGTCTAAGAAGAAGAACAGATAGGGAGAGGTTACTGAACTCAGCAATACTTGCAGTTTGAGGTCTATTTGTTTTAAATGCAAAGAGTATAACAGTTAAGGTAGATGAACTTAGTTATTGTATTGATCCAAGCTCTACGTTGTGGTGGCTAATTTAGAGACTAGGATGGGAGACAGACAAGACTGGCAGCTTAACATTCTGAGATTTAGATGTTTCCGGCATTACAGAGGGGGCTGTAAAAGAGGTAGGGGAGTTGTATTACTGATAAGGGAGAATATTACAGCTGCGCCAAGGGAGGGCACGCTGCAGACCTCATCCAGCGAGGCCATATGGGTCAAGTTTAGGAATAGGAAGACTGCAATCACTTTGTTGGGATTGTACAAGCCTGCCGGTCAGCAGGTGATAGAAGAACGGATGCAGGCAGATTCTGGAAAGATGTACAAACAACAGGGTTGATGCCATGGGTGATTTTAATTCCCCCTATATTAATGGGGACTCACTTCGGTGGGGATGTTAAATATTTCAATGACAGTTTTTTGAAACAATATGTAAATGGTCCAAATTCAGTAAGGGGCCATACCAGACCTGGTATTGGGAAAATGAGCCCAGTCAGGTGCTTAAGGTCTCAAAGGGGGAGCATTTTAGGAGCCATGATAATTCTGTAAGTTTTAAGTTACTTTTGAATAAGGACAAGAGTAGCCCTCAGGTGAAAGTATTAAATTGGGAAAAGACTAATTACCACAAAATTAGGCACAAACTGGGGCCTATAGATTGGGATGGCTGTTTGAGTGTAAATCCATATCTGGCATGTGGGAATCTTTTAAAGGCCAGTTGATTGGAGTTCAGGACCAGCATGTTCCTGTGGAATAAAGACAACAAGGATGGCAAGATTCGGGAACATTTGTTAACAAGAGAAATTGAGCGCTAAGTCAAAAAGAAAAAAGGAGACATACATAAAGTTTAGGAAACTGATGGCAGAGCCTTTGAAGAATACAAAAGATAGCAGTAAAGAGCTCAAACAAGGAATTAGGAGGGCTAAACGGGGCCATGAAATGCCTTTGGCAAACAGGATTAAGGAAAATCCCAAGGCATTTTACACGTATAGATTGGAGATCTTTGACTAGTGGTGTTCTGTGGGGATCAATGCTGGGGCCCCCGTTGTTTATGATATACAAATAATTTGTAGGAAAATGGAGGTGGCCTGATTAGTAAGTTTGCAGATGGCACAAAAATAGATGCAGCTGCGGATAGTGATGAGGATTGCCCGTGGATATAGAATGCAGATAGGCTAGTAACTTGGGCAGAGGAATGGCAGATGAAATTTAATCCAGACAAACGCAAGGTGATGCATTTTGGGAGATATAATGCAGAAGGGAAGCACACTGTAAAGGGCAGAACTCTAAGAAGCCTAACATTCAGTGGGGTCTACGCACACAAGTCCACAGTTCCGAAAGTTACAACACAAATGGATAAGGTTATCAAGAAGGCATATGCATGCTTGCCATCATCGGTCAGGATAGAGTATAAAAATGGGCAAGTCAATGTTGCAACTCTATGGAACTTCAGTTTGGCCATATTTGGAATATTGTACACAGTTCTAGTCACCATACTATCAGGATGTGGAGGCTTTAGACAGGGGACAAAAATAGGTGTACAAGGATGCTGCTGATTTGGAGGGCAGTGGCTGCAAGGAGAGATTGGACAGACTTGGTTTGTTTTCACTTGAAACAGAGAAATTTACAAAATTATGAGGGGCATAGATAGAATGGATTGTCAGAGTCTTTTTCCCATGGTAGAAATATCCATTACTAGGATTTTTTTTCTTTCAAACGCAGAGGGTGGTAAAAGCATAGAATACGCTGCTGGAGGCAGATGCAATAGCAATATCTAAGGGGCATCTTAACAGATATATGAATAGGCAGGGAGCACAGGAATACAGACCACAGAGATGAAAGGTTTTTTGTTTAGAAAGGCATGTGTGAATGCAATCTTGATGGGCCGAAGGGGCTGTCCCCGTGCTATACCATTATTTGCTTTTTTTAAGCTGAATTTCAAATCGCACCGAGACAACAAAGGTTGCTCTCTCTTTTCTCTCAACAAATTGAAGAATTTAGTTAGAAAAAGTTACATTAATGTGAGACTTATCAGCTTTCTTGTTGTGACGCTGGTGGAAATAATAGTTATTAATATGACACAAAAAAGGTGAAAAAAGGTAATTATTAAAGCTGTGTTTTGACTAATACAGTAAAAAGCAAGGTCAAAATGATCAAAGAAGCAGATAAAGACACGTGCCAGTAAAACATTTCAACTGAAGGATACTTTGAGATGCCTGTTAGGGAATGGAGAATGAGAAACAACTAAAAACAAAAACTGTAAGCACAAACATAACTAGGAAACTACGACATGGTGACCATCACTGAGTCATGGCTGAAAAACTGTCACAATAAGAATTAAATATAGAAGGTTAGGTGTTCTACAGGAAAATCAACAAAATAGTGGGAGGAGGTGCCCCCAAAAGATTAAGGGCAACATGACTTATATTAGAAGACAGGATATAATGAGGGAGAAACAGGTCTGTCAGACTTTACAAGTAGAATTAAGAAAAAAAAAAAAGAAATTAAAAATTGTAGTGAGTTACACAGAGAACCTCTCATGGCAACAATGAAGCAGTTGACTGCATAAATACAGATAACAATCAAATGTGCAAGAGACAAGCAAGCTATCCCATTAAGAAAATAATTAAACTTCTTTAGTATGTCTAGGATAGTTTTCAGTGACAACGAAGTGTGGAGCTGGAGGAACACAGCAGGCCAGGCAGCATCAGAGGGAACAGGAAAGCGACGTTTCAGGTCAGGAACCTTCTTCAGAAAAATCATTTTTCTGAAGGTCCCGACCCTAAACGTCAGCTTTCTTGTTCCTCTGATGCTACCTGCCTGCTATGTTCCTCCAGCTCCACGCTTATCTCCGACTCCAGCATCTGCAGTTTTGGCTATCTTAGTTTTCGGTGACAGTGTGTCCTGGAACTAATGGGGCATGCCATATCAGATTTAATGAGCAACAAACCAGGTTGCGTGTGTGTCGACATTCATCTAACAGAAATCACAATATGATTGAATTCAAATGCTTCAGACATAATACAAAACAGAAACTGAGGTTCCAGATTCCCAGTAATTTAAATGCTAGATCGGCCATGACAGTCTAATATGGAGGGGTGCACTTGGGAACAGTGTTGGAAACGGCAATAAAAATAACTGTCCATAACCAAAACCTTCTTTCAACAAAAAAATTGCTTCGATTTTTACACACGAGATTCTAGACTCTAAATTTTCAATAACTGATAATGGGAGGTTAAGCAGGGAGCTTTCTAACCTGCAGCATCAAGAGGCAAACTTCTCCTCTTAAACACATATCCCGAACTCTGGCCTCTCCCAACCAGACTGACTGTCTCCCCAGAAGGTCCCAACAAGTGTTCTAACAAAATGTAAGTTAACAAAGCAGCCCAGTTACCACCAGATGTTATTATTCTCAAATACCCCACAAAATAAAACTATTGTTGGTAGAGTACCCCCACCTGTACCAGCTGGAAGCTACTCAGAAGCCCATGTTCATTGTCTTTAGCTTTACCAGTATCCTTTTCAACATAGGACTTTAGAACAACCTGCCTACAAACCCTTTAGAATGGTAAATAGAAATGCCATAACTTTTTGGTCACAGGGTTGTGAAATTTTATTTCAATTTCACAAGAAATTTTATTTATAAGACTGCATGACTATCAACATCAAAAACATGTGCGTGCACCCAACACCAGGATAACAAAAAAAAAGTTTGCCATAATGATACAGCTTTATTACTTCAAGGTAAGCCTTTCAAAATGTGAAAAGGGAAGTTTACATTCAGTGTAAAAGCAATCACTCATGAGGATAAAATTAATAAGCTGAAACACTGAACATGAACCCTCATTAAGAGACTTGCTCTATGGAAACATTGCTTGCCAAATCACTGACTAGTAGTAATAAAAGCACTCCACTTATTTAGTATTTTATGGTTAACTTGGGACCCCATCACATTCTTTGCACACTTAGAACAGATGGAGTGAGAAGGTGCTAACTTTCAAGTCTTTAAAACCAGTGCTGGGAAAATCTGTTCCTTATTGTATGGGATGAATTATATTTTAGCCTTTTAGTTCAAAAAGAGGTCTGATAGTTAAGTATTACTACAGAATACGAGTAAAACTACATCCGATACATTAGGACAGTGCAAAAACTGTATTTAATAAAAGATAAAAAAAACTCGCCCTAAATTTGGAGAGCTGAAGCAATGAAGCAATTTGTAGTCTCTTAATATATTTTCTAATGACCCGTTGCCATGACTCAAGCTGTGTTACACAACCTAATCCTTCCTTTTATAACAGGCCTATGTCGAGACTAGATGACTGCATGACTATCAATTTCACTACATCTCCTTGACTTGGGAACTGGATATACTAACACACTTCTGATTCAGCACACAAGTGTCACAATTTCTACTTCACGCGAAAACTTCAAACTAGAGCACAGGCTGCAGATATATGCAACCCTACATTACATCTGCTCCTGCATCTGCCACTGGATGAACCCTTCAAATGGTTTCATAATTTAACTGTTCTTAAGCCAATTCATCTCTTATCCTGGGATGGCCAAGACCAGCCAGTGGAATTTCAGGTTAGCAAATTACTTCAAAATACCCAAAACAAAACATTTTTGTATCATGAAGATTAAAGTAGATACTCAACAGTCAATACTTCAAATGCATTCTACATCATACAGCTGAGGCAAATACTAGAAAAGAAAACTGGTTTGTTTCCCATGGCTTTTAATTCACTGTCATTTAATTCAAGTTACTCATTTAAAAAAAGAGATAACAAGGTGTAAAGCTGGATGACCCTTTTTCTGAAGAAGGGTCTAGGCCCGAAACATCAGCCTTCCTGCTCCTCTGATGCTGCTTGGCCTGCTGTGTTCATCCAGCTCTACACCTTGTTATCTCAGATTCTCCAGCATCGGCAGTTTCTACTAACTCATTTAAAAAAATCTGTCTCAACAAGTAAACATTTCCAGATTAGTTCTCTTCTTTTGGTGAAAATATTTCATCACATGAAGATGATATTTCATTCTGGGCAGAGTCATATCTGAATCGGCTGCCCTTCAGTACTTATTCAACTAGTCATTTTCAAAATCTGAAATCAGGTCCCTGGTACTATGAGGCAGCAGTGCTAACCAGCAATAACACTAGCTTTATGCCTTTCTAGCACAAATAAGCTAACTTAATGCATTATTGAGTGATTGTTCCAAAACTATTTGTTGTATGGCTTTCTGAAATTTTCCAAACAAACTAAAAACACAAAACCATAACCAACATTTTAAAATTAGCTCCTTCAATTTTAAAATAGCTTTTCCTGTCTTTCAGGCTCTTTTGTCACTGTTCTTCTATTTCACCTTTTAGCTGCGCTTGAGATTTTTTTCTCCATAATCCTTCTTTGTTTCCGCATTCCACAACAACATAAGGGAGAAGATCAGCTATAGTAGGGAATCTCCCAGATCCAAAACAGTGTCGTGCTCTGGCATTGACACTCGTGGTATATTTTTCTCTTTGTTGCTGTCACAGGTCTTCAGTTCATCTACGGAGGCACCTACTTAAAGACAAAAGCTGATCTGCCTTGCCTGCCTGAGATCCAAGACAAAAGGGTGAGCTAAGCCCTCAGAGGATCACTAATTTGACGACACAATACTTGCAATCCATATCAAGGAACAGCTGCAATGGCAAATGGACACATTAAATCCTGTCAAGAGTTTGATTTGACATTAACATCAAGATTATTAATGCCATGGCACGAGGCATTGTCAATGCTAATTGATGGCATGGCAATGCAACACAGAGGCTTCACAATCACATATATTCAGGTTCCACAATCAGTAACACAATGCTGAAAGCAACACAGCAGCTGGAGTTATATAGCACACAAGTCAGAGCTGAATAAGAGTGCACAGAGCATCATCAGCCTGACAGAGAACAGCTAACTGCAGTGTACTCCACAATAGTAGTAAGGCTTGAACAGCATATGTTCAGCAGGAGAAAAAAGACTGAACAGTTATTATTCCTATTGTCTCAGATGTATCCTCAACAACTCTCAGCAGGTTAGCATCACCAACTCAAGAGATGTAGCATGCAAATTCCATTAGCACACACTCCTTACTCAGGCAAGGTTTAAAATGACTTGGCCATATTCACAAAACAAAGTGTGATTTAATCAAGTGTGATGTGGCCCTGTGCTGAAACATATTTAAACTTTGCGTTGTAGCTGACTGAGGGGGCTAAAGAAATGTACCCCAATGCACTAACTCACCTGGCTGTAACATAATGAATATAATTTTGTTTTGTTTTAAAATCATCTTTGCACCTTTCAGCTAGAAAACTGCACAGCTAGGGGCAAGTAGCAAATTCCTTCACTAGCACAAAGCAACAGTTAAACTTTTCATAGCTTTAAAAAAAAACTTTGTACTCCCATAATCCCTGGAGTTCACCTATCCAATCTTTTCCATTTGAAGACGTCCTCTTCAGGTATTACATTAGCAATGTCAAATTAGACAAAACTAATTTTATAAATGGAGAATTTTTGTATGAAAAATATATTTACCTGAAGAAAAAGTACCAATACATTCTTTTTGGACCAGATCACACGCAGAAACCCATCCACGTTCAAGTTGCGCAATTTACATCCATCTGCAGGATATCCAATTATCTAATGTGGAATACATACACTCTTTCCTGCAAGGAAAGTTCCATGAACTTCAGGAATTATTAGTTCAGGCATCATGATATGGGGAAAACCCTTCTTTTCCCCTCCTTCCCTCCCAAAAGTTCCACTGAAACATGATCAGCAAAAATTATGCAGCTTAGAAAAGCAAACTTCAGTGCAAACTTCTTCTTGTGGCCTTACTTTAACCAGTTTAGAACATTTGCCTAATAAAAACCAAAAGAACTGTGGATGCTGTAAATCAGGAACAAAAACAGAAGCTGGAGAAGCTCAGCACATCTGGCAGCATCTATGAAGAGAAAATCAGAGTTAGTTAATGTTTCGGGTCCAGTGACCCTTCCTCTGAACTGATGGTAGCTGGGAAAATGTCTGTTTATACGCAAAAATCTAGGAAGGACGATGGGATAGGAAGTAAACAATAGGCTAGAGCCCGAAGAGAGAGAACAGCAGTTGGATAGACAAAAGGAGATGATAATGATCTGGCTAGGAGGGCGAGTATTTGTTAACGGGGACTGTTAGTGACTAACAATAGATAGTGTGTGTGATAACAAGGGCTGGTGTGTGTGGGGTAGGGGGCTAGGACCTGGGAGAGTTTCGGCCCTAAACTTATTGAACTTGATATTGAGTCCGGAAGGCTGCAGGATCCCCAAGCAGAAAATGAGGTGCTGTTCTTCCAGCTTGCGTTGAGCTTTGCTGGAACACTGCAACAAGCCAGAGACAGACGTTGGCCAGGGAACAGGGTGGTGCATTAAAGTGGCAGGCAACAGGTAGCTCAGGGTCTTTTGCGAGCAGAACGTAGGTGTTCTACGAAGCAGTCACCCAAACTATGCTTCGTTTCCCCAATGTAGGGGAGTCCACATTGTGAGCAGCAAGTGCAGTAGACTAGATTGTGGGAAATGCAGGTCAAGTGTTGGTGAAGGAACAGTGGATCAGGGTGTCCCAGAGGGAACAGTCCCTGCGGAAGGCAGACAAGGGAGGGGAGGGGAATATGCATTTGGTGGTGGCATCTCACTGGAGGTGACAGAAATGGCATCTGATGACCTTCTGGATGTGGATGCTCATGGGATGTTAAGTAAGGACAAGGATAACCCTATCACTGTTGCAGTAGGGAAGGGTAGGAGGGAGGGCGGAAGTGTGGGAGATGGATCGGACCCGGCTGAGGTCCCCGTCGAGAACGGAGCTGGAGGATCCTCAGTTGAGAATGGTGGTGGACATTTCAGGAGGCTCCCTCGTCAAAGTTGGCCTTATCTGAACATATGCAACGGAGACAGAGGAACTGAAAGAATGGGATGGAGTCTTTACAGGAAGCAGGATGTGAGGATGTATAGTCCAGGTAGCTGTGGGAATCAGTGGGTTTACAGTGGAAATTAGTGGCCTGTCTATCCCCAGAAATGGAAACAGATGTCAAGGAAGGGAAGGGAAGAGTCAGAGACAGACCAGGTGAAAGTGAGGGCAGGATGGAAATTGGAAGCAAAAATCGATGAACTTGTCCAATTCCAGACAAGAGAGGGAAGCAGCACTGATGATAGGATCGATATATCGGAGAAAGAGTTGTGGGTGGGAGCCGGAATAGGACTGGAACAAGGAACGTTCCATTTATCCCATGAAGAGGCAGGCATAACTGGGGCCCACATGAGTATCCATGGCCACCCCTCTGACATGAAGAAAACGAGAGAAGTTAAAAGTGAAGTTGTTGACGGGGAGGACAAGTTCAGCCGAGTGGATGAGCGCGGTGATGTGTGGGGATGGTTCAGGTCTTTGCTCCAGGGAAAAGCAGAGAGTCCTAAGACCCTCCTGGAGGGACATGGACATGTAAAGAGATTGCACGTCCATGGTAAAAGAGGCGGCGGCTGAAACCTGCAAACTGGAAGTTTTGAAACAGGTGTAAGGCATCAGAGAAATAACAGATGTACGGGGCAAGGATTGGACCAGGGGAGAGAAGACCAAGTCAAGGTAGGAAGAGATGAGTTCTGTGGGGCGGGAGCAGACAAACAATGGGTCTGCCTAGACTGTCCTTTTTGTGGATTTTAGGTAGGAGGTAGAAGCGAGCTGTGCGGAGCTGGGGGACTATCAGTTTCGAAATAGTGGGCGAGTCGGTTTGGGGATATGGGGGGGGGGGTGGGGGGGGGGGGGGGGGGGGGGGAGGGGGGGGGGGGGGGGGGGGGGGGGGGGGGGGGGGGGGGGGGGGGGGGGGGGGGGAAGGCGGGGGGAGGCGTCAGTCAGATGAATTGAGATCAGTCACCTTGGTAGACGCAAATGGCCTGATGTGTCATGGTGGGGTCATGGTCCAGGGGAAGATAGGAGGAGGTATCTGAGAGCTGGCACTCAGCCTCTACAATGTAGAGGTCAGTACGCCAGACTACAACAGCATCATCCTTATCGGCAGGCTTAAATATCAAAGTCAGGGTTTAATCTAAGCGCTCAGAGTACAGTCAGTTCAGAGGGGGATAGGTTGGATTTAGTGAGGAGGGCAGAGAAATTGAGGCAACTACTATCACAACGACAGTTCTCAAGAAGCAGATCGAGTGCAGGTAAAAGGTCAGAGGGAGGGGTCCAGACGGAGGGAGAGAGTGTTGGAACCGGGCGAACGGGTCTGTGGGATGGGGAAGAGGACTCTTGTCCAAAGAAATGGGCACGGAGGCTAAGACGGCAGAAGAAGAGTTCGATGTCATGTCGTGCCCAAAATTCGTCAAAGTGGGGACACAGAGGAATAAAGCTGAGGCCTTTGCTATGTATAAAATGTTCAGCATTGGAGAGCAGAAGATTAGGAACGATGGTGAATACCTGACACGAGGTAGGGTTGGGAGAGGGGATGGAGTCAGAGGAAAGGGAAGGAGAGCAAGGTTCAAGAGGGCCATGAGTATCTTTGAGTTATTGCGTCTTGTGGCCTTGATGCCTGAAAGGAAAAGAAAAAAAAAATTTCTTGTTAGCATGGTGAACGAGCCAGAGGATGAAGTGGAACTGTGGAATGGTGCAACCCTGAGCCAGTGTGTTGCGATGCTGTTGGAGAGAAAGGAACGAAAGTGTGCATGTGATGTTGCACGGCACTGAGTGTGGATCTCAGGATGCAGCGAGAGCAGCTGTCTGTGGAACGTTGAAGATCATGGAGGATTCAAAACATGAGGGGTGAAACTTCAGTTGGAATCCACATGGGATGAGTTTGAGCCAGAGGCAGTCACTGAGGAATGCGATATGGCTGTGGAAACAAGTTTTAGCAAATACTTGGTCAAACACCAGGACTGACAGTGAAATGAATGTTGGTGGACAAGACGACAGACTGGAACAGAAATCCTGTTGGAGAGAGGGGCAGAACTTCAAAGTGGGCATGCCTAGAAGAGATGTGGTAGTAAGTTAAATACTAAATACTAACTTTTGCCTGCTCATTTTACCGGAGCAGTATAGAAGCAAAAGAACTCGGTACATGAAAAGTGTAATAAACATGACCAACTGGTACTGGGCTGCCATGTCTAGTATCTGATTATACAGTCTGTCATAGAGGTTTGCCTTGGTTCCAAACTTCCATGAACAAACATTAATTCACCAATGCGTCATTACTCCAAAGAAACTGGTTTGTCTGTCTGATCTCAATCGCGAAACAAATATAGTCATCATTAGTTTTTCATTGGCCTGCATGCAACCCATATTTGAGATGTCAGGGATACTTGTCATTGTGGCAAATATGTTTCTCACTATGACAAAAAAAAAAGCAGGATAGAATGAACATAATGATAGCTCATCCTTCCCAACATGAGTTCTCATTCTGTGTACCCAGATTATTCACATACCACTTCATACTCCTTTCCTTAAAAAATTATCTAACCTATTCCTAAAATGGTGGTCTGTTTTTTTTCCTTCAACTAAGTGTAGAAACATTTCTCTTGTTCTCCATTCTAATTCTCTTCCATGATCCCTTGCATCAATGCCACCTCCTAGTTCCTCCAGTCAGTGGAAACATTTTTTAAAAAGACAGTTCATCCACTATTTATCAAATCATTGTGTTACAAAGGCGCGGTCAACCCCACCCCCCCTCCTGATAACAAAAACCTAAACACCCAGAGAGGCTTGCCTTGCCTCAATCTGTTATGAAGAAATGTGACAAGTGGTATGACCTGCCTCTCACCTCCCAATCCATCGTAAAGGAGTGGTTAAATAAAATAAAATCCTTTCACTCACTCTGTAATCAACAAGTAACAATTTATTCATCTAACACGAACAAATTAGCAGAAATACTAACAAACCGAACAATTCCCCCTTAATTAACAAATCCCGAATGAAAGAAAATTCTAATGGTATGCCGTTCCAATGAATACAAGTCCCACTTATACAAGCCAAAATAATAATAAAATAAATTAAAGCTTAATCTCTTGAAATTAAAGCCAGGATACGTCTTCCAGAGTACTCTGCGCCCTCTCCACTGATCTTCAGTCAGGAAGGGAATTCGCGGTCCAATTCATGAGTTCTGAGAGTGCCAGTGATTTTTCTCTTTAAGAGCTGATAGGTTTTAACTCTATTAGATGGCAGTTGCTCTCAGACTGATTGTCAAATGCCCTCTTCTTTTATACCCTTGATGATCTATTAATTTCTTATGACAGGATTGGTTCTAGTTTGTCGAAACCATCAGATTTAAACTTAATTGGCTTTTAGTTTCAAGTGCGTGGTTTAAATCAATTGGTTGCCTTAACGCAAAACAAACCACTGCCTAGGTTGTAAACGACACAGCCTTTTGATACAAATACTTCAATTTCAGGAGCTCTCTGTGCACCTACCCATTTTTCTTTTTAATCTCAAAGCCTCGAAACAAAAACACATCATCCTTTAAATGGACTATGCACTCTTCTCCCCCTGCCCCCATCATTTTACAAACATCAATTCCAACATCCTGCCTTCCAATCCACAAATACTCTAGCCAACTTCACAACAATCGCATAATCTTCACTATTCTAAGGGAAACAATCCAAAGTGTATGTTTTTTTTATTTACATTTCCTTAAACCAGGAAAAGTTAGCATCAGAGATAACAAGGTGTAGAGCTGGATGAACACAGCAGGCCAAGCAGCAGAGGAGCAGGAAAGCTGACGTTTCGGGCCTAGACGCTTCTTCAGAAAAGAAGTTACCATCAGTTTACATTGCATCCAGGAATGTTTCTGTTCTATCATGTGAGAAATTAAGACCCAAACTACACAGTGTTCAAACTGCGAATCAAGACTCTATGAATTGACCATTGCAATATCATTCTCTTGATGAGTTTAATTACACATCACAATCAGAATGAACAGCATTCAATGTGAAGCTTCAACAACAGCTGCTTCTCTCTTTGAAACTTAGCCGTGATAGATCCCAAACCCAGTATACAAATTCTGATATCCATCTTCAGAAAACACCTTTCAGAGGTTTTACTGCCATATTCTAGGTCCTGTATATGGCTGTTCTGAAAAGATCCAGGCAAGGTGGCCTGCATCAGATCACCCAGGGTCAATACCAAATCTTAGAACTTCTCTCACTACCAACTGTTTAATCCAAGTGATATGTAAGAGAGTTTGCGGTCACAGAATCACTAAGACGCTACATCTAAGCTTCTGTCCCGTAAGTATGAAGAGTCAAGTTATATAGCACAGACTTTCAGATACAAGTCTTGAACTTTTGTTCACCAATACCAGTTACAACTGGCGTCAAGTTCCTTAAAACAGTAAAGCCCATGGCCAGCTTGCTATGAAAAACAGAACATTTAAGCCATCTTGATGAGTGCCACTTTGAATGATATGAATTATGGTAAATCAAAAGAATCTAAAGAAACTGGAGATGAGAAAAGCAAATCAGCTTCAGTACTGAGTAGTGTAGAAGCATCAGTGCAACTGTACTGCACTGTTACATGGAACACTGAACAAAGCTTTACTAGATTATGGGAAACTCTTGTTCACATTTATTCCAAGCAAAATGCTTACCTTCCTTTAGTATGGGGTGGGGTTGGCCAAATGGCATAATAGCTAGACTCTTCATCAAGCAACTCGGCTAACGTTCTGGGGCTTGGGTTCGTATCCTGCTACGATAGATGGTGGAATTTGAATTCACTAAGAAAAAAATGGAATCAAGAGTCTACAGATAATCACAAAACCATTGTTGATTGTCAGAAAAACCCATCTGGCTCACAAATGTCCATCAGGAAAGGAAATCTGCTCTCTTCACCTGGTCGGGCCTTCAGCATTGTGGTGGACTCTTAAACGCCCTCTGAAATGGCTAGCAAGCCAGTATCAAGTGCTATGAAGTCTCAACAAAGTAATAAAACCTGACATCGACCTAGGCTCCAGAAAAGACAATGGCAGAAACAGCCCTGTACACCCTGAAAAATCCTCTAACTGGGGACTAGTGCCAAAATTGGGAAAGCGGTCTCACAGACTAGTCATGCAACAGTGACTCATAGTACTACTCATACAATCATAGCTTACAGACAAGTTCTAAATGCCACCATCATTGTCCATCCTCTCGCATCAGCAGGGTAGACCCAGCAGAGGTGGTAGTCCAGTGACGTAGAGTCATGTAGAAGTTTCCCTGTGAACTCTCAACTATAACTCCAGATCCCATGAAGTTTCATGGCTTCAGGTTAAGCACGGACAAGGAAACCTCTTGTTGATTACCATGTACCATCCTCCCTCGGTTAACGAATCAGCACTCTATGTTGAGCAACATTCGGAGGAAGTACTGAAGACGACATGGGTGCAAAAACATAGTCCGAGGGTGTAGTCGTCCTGTGTCCACCACAAGTGGCAACACTACTAAATCGAGCTGGTCGGGTCTAAAGGACACAGTTGCTGGATTGGGTCTGCAGCAAGTGGTGAGGGAACCAAGATGGAAACACATACTTGACCTCATCCTTGCCCATCTGCCAGCATGCAACATACCTAAAAGTGAGGCATCAACCTGGTGAAGCTACCAAAACAAATAAGCAAGTGATGGACAGAGCTAAGCAATCCCACTACCAACGGATCAGATCTAAGCTCTGCAGTCCTGACACATCCAGTCATGAATAGTGGTGGACAATTAAACAACTCACTCGACGAGGAGGCTTCACAAATATCCACATCCTCAATGATGGAAGAATCCAATACATCACTGCTAAAGAGAAGGCTAAAGCATCTGTAGCAATCTTCAACCTGAAGTGCCAAGTAGGTGATCCATCTCTGCCTTCTCCAGTGGTCCTCAATATCATTGATACCAGTCTTCAGCCAATTCAATTCACTCCACATAACATTAAGGAACAGTTGAAGGCACTGGATACTGCAAAGGTCATGGGCTCTGACAACATTGCAGCAATAGTACTGAAGACTTGAGCTCCAGAACTTGCCATTCCCTGAGTCAAACTGCTCCAGTAATGATACAACAGTGGAATCTCCTCAAAAATGGGGTAAATTACGCAGCATGTCCTCTACATAAAAAGCAGGACAAATCCAACCTGGCTAACTACCACCCTACCAGTCTACTCTCTACTACCAGTAAAGTGATGGAAGGTGTCGGCAACAGTTCTATCAAGCACCATTTGCACAATATCCAGGCTTAGGCTGCCAAGTAACATTCGAGCCACACAAAATGCCAGGCTATGACTATCTGCAATAGGAGACAGACAATCTTAAAAAAAAAACAAACCAGGAACTGCTAGAAAAACAACAGATCTGGCAGCATGTGGACAGAAAGCAGACTTAACATTTCAGATCCAGTGAACCTTCTTTAAAACCCGTCTTTTTTCAGCAATTTCTGTTTTTGTTTCTGATTTCCAGCATCTGGAGTTTTTTTTTCTTTACTGAGAGACTATCTAACCTCTGCCCTTGACAATTAATGCTGCCACCATCACTGACTCCCCCACGATCAACATCCTTGGGGTTACCATTGACCAGAAACTCAGCTGCACTTGCCACAAACACAGTGGCTACAAATACAATCACAGGCTAGGAAGCGGATAACTCACTTACTGAATCCCCAAAGCCTGTCCTCCATCAAGAAGGCACGAGTCAGCAATGTGACGGAATACTCTCTAGTTGCCTGGATGGGTGCAACTGCAACAACCCGAGAAGCTAGACACCATCCAGGCTAAAGCAGCCTGCTTGATTGCCATCACAACAAGCGTTCAGTTACTCTACCACTGACAGCCAGTACACACTGATGCCAATATCTACAAAACGCACTACAGAAATTCAAAAGATCCTTAGATAGCATCTTGCAAACCAATGACCATTTCTATCTAGAAGAACAAGGGCAGCAAACACATGGGAACACCATCACTAGCAAGTTCCCCGCCAAGTCACTCATCATCCTGATTTGGAAATAATGTCATTCTTTCTTTCTTCACTATTGCTGGGTCAAAATCCTGGAATTCCCTCCCTAAGGACATTGTGGCTCAACCCACAGGCTGCAGTGGTTCAAGAAGGCAGTTCACCATCTCCTGAAGGGCAGCTAGGGATGATCAATAAATGTTGGTAGCGACACCCATGTCCCACAAGTGATTAAAAAGATACAAGTTGATATCAGCTATTAAAATGGAATTGTAGCAATTTATTACCATCAATATATTCTCAGATTCCAGTCTTAAAAACAGGAGCAGCAAAAGGACTCATAAGCAGAGTAAAAACTAGCATAAGACTGAATGATTCCACTACGTACATTTTTTCTTTTTCTTAAAAAAAAAATTTGTACTCATCTAAGAATGTCCTTCACACAAGCATAACCAGATCAACAACTATTTTGAAAAAAACGCTCATTCCAAATCAACTGCACATCGCAAAAGGATTAAAATTGTGTGAATAGTTTTGTCAGACATTTTTTTTGCAGCATGAAACTAGGCAAATAAAGGGAGAATTAAGAAACACAATATCACTATAAATGCCTAAGGCCTGATGCATTGTATTCCAGGATATTAAAAGTAAGGCAGCTACAGAGATAGTTGATGCACAGGTGATAATCTAAGAATCCTTAGATCCTTGGAGTCCCAGAGAATTGCAAAACTGAGAATGCAACACCTTTACTCAAAAAGATAACAAAAAACATAACTAGGCATATATAATGTTGTGATTAGGAAAATATTGCAGTGCTTCAAGACCACAAGATGTAGAAACAGGAGGCAGCCGTTCAGCTGTCAAGTCTGCTCTGCAATTCAATAAGAACATGACTGATTTGATAATTCTCAAATCCACTCTTCTGCATTTTTTCATTCCCGTACCTGGTTAAAAATAGTCTCTCTCAGCCTTGAGTATACTTCATGACCCAGTCTCAACAGCCTTCTCTATAGCAAATAATTACACAGATTCACTATCCTCAGAAATAAATTCTTCCTCATCTGTCTTATGCCCTTAAAATTTTGCATGTTTCTTATTGGTCTAAGCTTCAGTGGTTACAGGCCCAACCTATTCAACCTCTTTATAGAAGCATAGTTAGGCCACATTTGGAATTTTGTGTTCAATTCTGATCGCCACACTACCAGAAGAATGTGGTGGCTTTGGAGAGGGTACAGAAAATATTTACCAGGATGTTGCCTGGTATGGCGGGCATTAGCTATGAGGAGAGGTTGGAGAAACTTGGGTTGTTCTCACTGGAACGACAGACGTTGATGGGGGACCTGATAGAGGTCTACAAGATTATGAAGGGCATGGACAGACAGGACAGTCAGAAGCTTTTTCCCCAGGGTGGAAGAGTCAGTTACCAGGGGCCATGGATTTAAGGTGTGAGGGGCAAGGTTTAAAGATGATGTATGAGGCAAGTTTTTGTTTTCTTTTTTTACACAGAGGGTGGTGGGTGCCTGGAACTCGCTGTTGGGGTAGGTAGTGGAAGCAGATGACTATAGTGACTTTTAAAGGGACTCTCGACAAATATATGAATAGGATGGAAATACAGGGATAATGTCCCCAGAAGGGTAGGGGGTTTTAGTTGTGACGGGCAGCATGTCAGTGCAGAAGGGCCTGTTCTCTCCTCAGAAGACATTTCCTCCGTACTTGCATCGGCCTAGTGAACCTTCTCTGGATGGCCTCCCGTGTCAGCATATCTTTTCTTACATAACAGGCCGAAAATTCTTCACAGTATTCTAACTGTGGTCTGATGAGTACCTTGTATAGTTTTACCAAAGTTTCCCTACTTTGATATTCAATTCCCTTTGAAATAAAAGCTAACATACCACTTGCCTTCCTCATTGGTCTCTGAACTTGGATGCTAACTTATTGTGATGTATGTACAAGGATGCATTAAACTTTCTATAGCCTTACTCCATTTAGAAAACATTCAGTTCCCCTATTCGTTCTGACAAAGTGTATAACCGTAACATTTTTCCACATGATATTCTATCTACCCACTTGCTAACCTGGCTATATACCCAGGCAGACTCTATGAAGGATATAATAGCAGAGCATTTCAAAATACATAATCAAGCAGAGTCAGCATGGCTTCATTAAGGGGAAATCATAATTAATTGATTAATTAGAGTTCTCCAAGATAACAAACAGGATAGGTAAAGGCAAACCAGGAGATATTTCTAAAAAGCATTCGACATAGTGCTGGTTTTTGTCAGGTGTAGTATATTAACACAGAGGATTGGCTAACTAATAGAAGACAGGGTTGAGACAACCAAGAAGGCAAATAAACTACTGGCCAAATTTCAAAGGGAAGAGAGTATAAATGTAGAGAGGTCCCATCAAAACCACACAAGGCATGACCCAAACCACACCCAGAATACTGCAAAAAGCATTGGTCCTCCCATCCAAACAAAGATACACTGGCATTGGAGACAGTCTGGAGAAGGCCCACCGAGCCAACCCCGGCATGGAGTGATTTTATCAGGAGCACAGGTTGAGTAGGTTGGGCAGGTCGGGCTGGTCTGACTTAGCTGGACAGCTGGTTTGCAATGCACAGCGATGCTAACAGTATGGTTTCAATTCAACCAACTGAAGTTATAATTCTTCTTGACCTCTCCCCTTGTCCAAGGTGTGACACACATCCCAGCTCAAGCCACCACGAATTTACTCTCTAATGAGAGTGTAGCCCTATTATCTGCTAAGACTATGGAGTCTTCACCTGGAAAATCGGCATATGATCCAACTAGATTGCCCAATGTCAATCGCACCTGTCTATTTCTCACTAACTACAATCTCAAACCATATAGGCTGGTAACATCAATGACCTTCCCCCTTCGTTTTAGCCCATAAATTTATTACAACAGGTTAATGACTTTGAAGTAATTCTTTTAAGCTCAACTTCCCAGCTTTTTAAATGTATTCAGTGGCAATTGCATCCTTCAGCATCAGCTTTGGCTCAGTTAGCAGCAGACTCACCTCTGAATCACAGGGTTATAGTCAAGTCCCACTCATGGGATTAAGCACAAAAATTAAGGTGGGCAATCCAGTGTGGTATTGAGGATGCATTGCATTGTTGGAGTGCTGTCTTTCAATGTTAATCTAAGGTCCATCTGTCTGCTCAAGTAGACAGGGACTCTCATGGTACAAGTTCAACCAGCTGGCAAGGTTGCAGCCAATATTAATCTTCCGTTAAAACTGGAAAAACATGATCTGGTCATTTTTCAATTGCTGTTTCAGTTTTCTGGGTGCAAATAAGCTGCCACATTTCTGATATTACAACAGTAACTAACTTCAAAAGCTATTTAATTGGCTGTAAACAGTGGAGATCTCCAGCGGTCATGAAAAATACCAAGTAAACGCAGATCTGTCAATTTTCTGCTATCATGATGCAACTAACCAATTGGGGATAACCAAGAATACTGGTGGTGTTAAAGAGATATAATACACAACTGCTTCAAATGTTCAAGTTATATTGAACTACTCTGCCGAATACTGATTTTACAGACTACATACAAATTTTATGAAATACAATGCACCTTATTTTTTTGTACAGTTCGTAAAATACTGGGCTTATCGCTGATCTGACATTCCTCACAACCACTATCTTGTGTTTTCCCTGTAAGCCTCAATTCCTCCACTAATCAACAATCTAGCTCAGCCTTAAATATGCACAAGTATTCTGGCCCCCACAGCTCTCTGTGACAAGAAATTCTTAAGACTCTCAACCCTCAGAGACGAAATTCCTCATTGCATTCAAACTGGTGTCCTTTATTTGGACTTTATGCCCTCTGGTCCTAGACTCTCCTATGATGGAAAACATCCTCTCAGCATTTATCCTGCCAAGCCTCAAGAATCCTATGCATTTCAATGAGATCACACCTCATTCTTCTAAATGATTTAACCTTTGCTCATAAGAAAATCCGTCCATACCAGTGATCATGCGACTGAACCTTTTCAGTACTTCTTCCATTGAATTGTTATGTTCTTCCTTGAATAAGAGAACCAAACGGCTCACAGCACTTTAGGTGTGGTCTTACCAGCACCTTGCATAGTCGCAGTAAGTTTCCCTACTTTTATACTCCAAAATCTCTTTGAAATAAAAGCCAAAATTCCATTAGCCTTCTTGATTTCCTGCTGCACTTATGTACTATCTTTCTGTATTTCATGCACAACTATCCCAACATCCCTTTCAGTTGCAACTTTCTGCAGTTTTTCTTCATTTAAATACTGTTCTTTAGATCTCCCTTCCAAAATTTCACATTTTCCTACCTTATACTCCATTTACCAACATTTTGCTGACTTAGTTAACTATCAATATCTCTCCTTAAACTACTTGCATCCCTCTTGCAACTTACCTTTCCACTTATTTTTATTTAAAATTGTCTAGCAGACATTTGTCTGTTCTGCAATCTCACTGACTGTGCGAGAACTGGATCTACTGTTCCTTCTTGATCACGTTGTCAAATTACAAGGTGGGATTGGCAGGAATACAGTACATAATACAAGCTGGCAACTTTGGCAAAGCCAAAATACATAGACTATGAGCAATCAAACAGCCAACTTGGAATGAGGTTTATACAGAGGTAAGCGTAACTTCATCAGCAAGTGGAACGAGATTGCATTTTGTGCTAAAATTCAGGGGTCAACATTTCCACCAGATTGTCTACTACTCTACATATTTTTGAAAAAAAAAACAAAAAAATCCGACTAATTCTATACAGGGGGTTCTCCTTTCACGTGTGTTCCACCAACGCAAATTGGTATAATGCGATTAATGAATAGGAGAACAGTATCTGTAAAACGTGAACTGTGTGTTGGCTATAACGCAATTCCAAAGTCAACATCACAGGATCAGTGTGCGGGCTTTGTTTGGAACACGTGCCAAAAGAATCCCGAAGGATCCTCGTATTGCGAGAGGTACTGCACAATTCTGCCGTGTTACGCACAAAATGCGAGGACAAAGTGGCAAGAATAAAAACAAGTAGTATCTCGGTGATAAAATTGCAGGTGGTGTACGTAAAAGAAAGGTTATAACACTGGAAGAGAAGCGAGATGTTGTAAAGCATTTTGAGCGTAATGAGAGTACGTTATATTGCTCGTGCAACAGGAACGAAGGAGTCCATCTTGTGCACCATTAGAGACAATGCAGAAAAGATCAAAGCAAGCTGTATTGCTGGGACAGGTCTGAGTGCTAGCAAATCTGAGAAGTCACAGACAAAAGGAACCTGAGGAGATGCAGCAGCTTCTAAGTGTGTCAATAGAAAAGTAAATGAAGCAGCGATCTGCGACCACCCTTCTCACCATAAAAAGAGAAAGGCTCATCAATTTATGAAGATCTAACAAAACAAGCCGAAAATTCTGCAGGTGTGCCTGCCTTTAGTGATAGCAGCGACTGGTTGTTTGTTTTAAGAACTGCCAAAGTTTTTCATAACAAAGTTATGACGAGGAGCATGTGATGGCATTTCCTCCCATAGTGAAATAAAATTAATTGAAGAAAGAGGCTACAACTTAGATCAAATTTTCAATTTGGACTAGACAGGTTTATACCAGAAATGAATGGCATCAATAACCTACATTTCTATGAATGAAGCACACGCTCCAGGCTTTAAGGTGGCAAAGGCTCGTGTGACTGTGTTGCTGGGTGCCAATGCCAGAAGAGACTTAAGGCTGAAGCCTGTGTTGGTGTAACACAATGCCAACCTACAAGCCTTGAAAGGTTACCTTAAGTCTACTCTAGGCATCCACATTGTCAAGTAAAAGAGGTTGGATGATGGCGCAAATTTTTTCTGACCTCACTGATGATGCTTTGGAAGATGTTTTTAGAAAGTATTGAAATCCACATTTTTTTTTTCTTGCAATTTCAATTCTAATCGTGGATAACGTGCCCACCACTGGTAAGCTTTCTGAATACATCAGAGTGCCATTTCTACCCCCAAACACAACCTCTCTCCTTCAACCCATAGACCAGGGTGCAAAAGCAACTTTTAAAGCTTATTATTTAAGGCGCACATTTAAGAGGCTGACTGCAGCCACTGAGGGGGATAAGGACAGTGTTCTTCCAATCTGGAAGAGCTTTAACATCAAGAAAGCAATTGACATTATCATGGAGGTGTGGGTCTATAAGGACAGCTTGCATGCAGTTTGGCAGAGGTTTCTCCCACATTTTTTCCAAGGTTTAGAAAGCTTTGATCTGTCAGAGGAGCTCCAAGAATCAAGGAACATTGTGTTGATCTTGCAAAGCAAGTTGGATTTGAAGGAAAGTGAAGACGTTGAAGAGCTGCTGGAGTCCGACTACGAAAACCTCTCTACAGCTGATGTACAACAACTTGTCGCTGAAGGGGAAGTGGAAGCTGGAGATGAAAATGAAATAGTCCAGGATGCAGCACCACGACAGCTTTCCACTTCTATTTTGTCTTCTATCCTGAGGGAAATCGAGAAGCAGTTGTAATGATTAGAAGACAACGATTACGATGCAGAATGCAGCAGGATAGCAGTTCGTGAAGATCTTCTTTGGCGTCCTATAAATGGCTTCTTCATGAAAGAAAAATGGCAAAGCAGCAAAACCTGGATGTCTGTTTAAGCCAAACCCCAAGAAACAGTCAGAAGACAAATGAACCACTGGCATCCACTTCTGGATTAACTGTTTTTTGCTCTAACCCTGCAAAGAAAACTGCACCTTACTTAAGGTGGTGATGATGAGGACGACAAGCCTCAGCCCCCACATTAACAACACAGCTACCTCAGAACCTCCTCCCTCATCAAGTCATCTTGACATTTTTTTCAAGACAAGGTGATAAATTTACTGTTATTTCATTATTTCATGTAAATTAAACATTTGTTTAATCTGTACTATCCTTTATGTTACGCTTTTGAGTGATTTTTAAGTCATTTTGAGCAATTCTTTTTGTCTGTCTCTCACACCCCTGTTCCCATAAGCCCCGTTATTTCTACGGTGTGATTTTCTATAAAGCATCATTTCACAGGAACACATCTATCGTATTACAGCAGAACCCGTGCTATCTTCATCCAATGCACATCATGAACAGTGCTCTCAATTTCATGGTAGTGTAACAAAATACTGGCACATTTGCACAAGTTGTCCAATAGTGAAGCATATTCATCACTACACTTGAATTCTGAGGCATTAGTTCAGACAAAACTGATTTACATCCAGGTCACGCAGTAAATATTAAGTCCCCTGTTTGACTTACTGCTACACATTAGTATCCATTACAAATGGCCTGTATTAGATTGCCCATGTTGAAAAAAATTAGGAAGGTTTGTTTACAACTAAATCAAGAACCAGTCAGCTCATCTAGCATCATTGTGAATTTAGGCTGTCCTGCATTAGCACAAGTGCCTTACACATTATTAACAAACGAAGACAGAATTAGTACATGGTTTGTACAGCTGGTTAAAACCACAAGACATATGGCCTTGGAGTTCAGAATTCTTAAACCTGCATTTAGTCTGCCATCATTCAATTTTTCCACAAGCTTTAAATATCTGACAGGAGGAATTTCATCTTTGGCCATGCCTATTCCTACAATATTATGAACAATGGGGTGGCACGGTGGCTCAGTGGTTAGCACCGAATATCTCTCAGCGCCAGGGACCCAGGTTCAACTCCACCCTCGGGCGACTGGCTGTGTGGAGTTTGCACGTTCTCCCCATGTCTGCGTGAGCTTCCTCTGGGTGCTCCGGTTTCCTCCCACAGTCCAAAGATGTGCAGGCTAGGTGAATGAATTGGCCATGCTAAATTGACCATAGTGTTCAGGGATGTGTAGATTAGGTGGGTTTATAGGTGGGATGCTCTGTGGGTCGGTGTGGACTTGTTGGGCCGAAGGGCCTGTTTCCACACTGTAGGGATTCTATGATCTATGAGATAGTTTCCAATGCTTAGCTGTCAGACTTGCTGTATATGGAAATGAGGCTCTTTAATACACCATGATGTTACTGAGAACATCACAACATACAGGAGTGTCACTTTGCAGAATATCATTTAGACTGCCATGATGTTTCATATGGCCAAACATGTTTCTTCATGCAATCATCCAGAAAATATTGTAATCGCAAGCAAGGTTCAGTGACAAGTAAAATTAGTGCATTGAGAGCCCATTATTGTCATTTTCTTTCAGGTAATTATCTCCACCACTGAAAGTGAACTGAATGTAAATGTTCTCACCTGTTATTGTTTGACTGCAAACGATCTCAAACTAATGGAAGGATTTCAACAAAACATAATACACATAGTGCATGGCTCAAGGAAGTACTGATTACTTCCGTGGCCAAGATGTGGAGCTGGATGCTGGAGTTATTTTTTTTGAAAGGATCCTTTTTACATTCAAAGATTGGGTAAATTGGTGTTTTCCAAACAAAAAATGTCACAGGTTGCTTACTAAAGATGTTAATTGTCTTACAATGTTGAAAATTGTTTCAGTTCTGTCATCAACTTGTGGTAGGTATGAAAATGACAGTCGAATTTTCAGAGCAAGTCAAGAGATGTAGACTGGTTTGAAGCCTCCTCACTTAGATGGAAGTTCTTAATAGTAACATTAGTCATTTTTCCATATTTCTTGCATTCCTAGGTTCATTAGTTTACTTCATTGTAAAAATTTTTGTCAGCCCCAAAACTGCTTTTAAGTTGATTTAGAGGTGATGATGAGTTTGTGCATTTACTTCAGAGACAAGCGTTTTCTCATTGCAAGCCAAATCCAACATTCAGTAGATTGTGTATTTTATTCCAACAGCAACAGTCCACAACGTTTTAAAAAAAAAACAAAAAAAAACAAAAATCGACCTATCTCCTAAACACAAAACTTAAAAAGTTTCCACGATCTGGATTCAAATTTGAGTCTTCACCAAAAATCTATCACTTCCTCTTTGGACCATATCCTGTGCATCACATTTTACTGAAATCTCCATGAGTTTGAAATATATTATTTAAAGACTAACAGGGTGAAAACGTTACCTCTGCAGCTTCAACGTCAGCGTAAATAACTACTTTCCAAAGCAACAGCTTGCACTTTCTTTTGCTCAAACATTTCTCTGTTCCTGGTATCTTTATTTGCTTTCAGTGCATAAATGCCACACACTCAGCAGAAAGTAGATATTACAAGATGGGATTGCCTCCAACGGAAGATAAACATTGGCATGGCATGCTGTTTCTGTGTTCTTAGGTAATGAAAATGTCAGACAAGGAAAATTAATGCCCATTTCACAGGGAGCATACATGAAATGGTTTGTATTTAAAAAAAAAACATGGTCAACTTATACTACAAGACATAGTATTTACTCTCTATTATTACCTCCAATATGTCGATCATAGGTAATCTAATGACAAATAAATCTGTGTCATTCAGGAGTTGAGTATCACTCTAAGCTCTTTGGTTAATTATGCAATCCTGAATTACAGTTCTCAAACTGCAGTCAGTTTGCACAAGTCAGGATCCTGAAAACACTTTTTGGCAGTGGCATTAAATTCAAGTTAGTATTGGCCAGCTATCTCAAGAGAAAAATCACGTATTCTTCATTTAAATAGTTACTTGAAATTTCCTGCATTCACCCGAGTGCGCAAATGAAACCTTAAATTTAAAATCTCAATAATAAAATGGCAACTCTAACAAAGGAACATTTCCTCACTCGTGCATTCAATCGTCAACCTGGATTATCCACAGCAAAACATGAACTTGGACACAAGTGCCAACAGTGCACCAAAGCAGAAAAAGTCGTATATGTGTTAACCGGATTTAAAACTATGTTAGATGTTTAACAGGGGTCAGTACGAAGTCCACTGTTTTACTTGATATAGATAAATATCTTGGACACGGTGTATCAAGCAAAATTCCAAATTTGCAGATGACAAAATTTGATAGTGGAATGAACAATTAGGAGGAACGCTAATGCACTTCAGGATGGTATAGACAGATCTGTTGAATGTGTGGACACATAGCCAATGAACTTCAAAGCAGAGTTCTGTAAAGTAATACATTTTGGTAGGAACAATAAGGGCACATTATGAAGTAAAAAAGATACAATACTAAAGGGGGTGCAGAAGCAATAAAAACAAATGAAAGCAGACTATCCAAGAAAAACAAAGATAACATGAAGAAAAAAAAAGTGGTTTTGATCTAAAATGCACTGCCTGAAAGGGTGAAGATGGGAGGAAATTCAATCATGACTTTCAATAAAGGGAATTTAAAGAAGAGTTCAATAAAGGGAAAACAGTGGAAGGTTGTACGGAGTGAAATTCGCTAAACTGCTCTCACAAAGAGCTGGTATGGACTTAAATGGGCCAAAGAGCTTCGTTCTGTGTTGTAATGATACAAAACTGGGTATTTATCACTGTGGATTAGTACATGTTATCAACGCTCTGTAATGATACCTTAAATTTTTTCTTGAAATTTAATTTAGGCACAGCACAAGCTAACTTGAATTTCAAATACTTTTAATCACACAAGGCCAAAGAAATTTTGGTGAGCAGTTAGAATCACAATGTGGAATTCTCCAGGTAGTTTCCAATAAACTAAAAATGATAAACTAAGTTCCAATTCTTGACTCTTGGAATTGTGTGTCAAAATGGCAATAACTCATACCAAAATACGGTAGTGACTGTACAACTTCCCTACAACTGTCCGAAGGTTTTGTGACTGAAGACATGATTACAATTATAATTTAAAACACAAGAGCTGATTAAACACAACAGTTTTCATGAATGATTGGGAACCAAGTGCAGTACTGTATGAACAGTGCTTTCTTAAATCTACAGTATAATCTTTTTCATCCATATTTTCTAGCTGGCTACAACAGAATTGCTCTGAGCACATACCACCATTTTATTTCAAGATGTCGGAGACAAATGGAAATCAATTTCATACTAGTGCAGGTTTTGTTGTGTTAGATAGATGCACTTTTATTTTGTAGCACATCACACTATATTCGTCCTTGCAATAAGTATTCTGAAGTCAAAAGTCAAAAACTATTCATTTTGTCAGATTAAAAAATAACTAACCTTCAACCAGAAAGTGCACGTAGAACCTTCTGAAGAGTTAGAAAATATTTTCTTTCTCAAACTTATAAATGCAACTAATTAAAATTAATACTGTCTTCAGATGTTATAGCCTATACTCTTCAAGTTACAAAAAATGACCAACTACTTATGTAGTATGTGCCATTTTCCCTGAAAGACATGCTCGTAAGTATTAAATGATGTGCA
This sequence comes from Rhincodon typus, assembly GCF_021869965.1. Classification (NCBI taxonomy): domain Eukaryota; kingdom Metazoa; phylum Chordata; class Chondrichthyes; order Orectolobiformes; family Rhincodontidae; genus Rhincodon; species Rhincodon typus. Next base: position 10,861,418 of record NC_063353.1, on the reverse strand, counting down.
CTCGAGGATTTGTAACATTTAATAATGCTGCAAATTTTTGGGTACTATGTTGGTTTAAAGTTACATTTTATGATTTGGTCTTAGCTATCATTTTAAACAGTATAGCTTGAATTTCTGCTAGAGAGACAATTAGCAGGACAGCTGCGTACAAGGAATTAGTCTTGTCATCTTAAGTTGTCTTAAAAAGGTGCCTAAAGGTCTGGGTTAAGTAACTGTCCGTGGTAATTACACTAGGTGCAATCCAAGGTTAGTCTGCCACATTCAAATAAAGTAAAAAGTTTGAACTTAACAGTGTGAACTCAGCATGACCCTATTTTTAAATAAGGATGATGAACAGGATTTTGAGACATTAAGTCCACTAGTTTGGACATGCTATGTCACAGAAGTCACAGAGTTGGGATTAATGAGCCTTTTTCAGCTTGAAAACATACGGGTGGCAAAGTTCCATTTGGATCAGTCCTTGGGGTGCTGGAAGCCACACGACCAGAGCGAAGTATATGCTCTAAACAGGTAAGCTCAAAACATTTGCTACCACAGGAGCGAGGTGATGGAATGCACCTGCAACTGCAGCAGTACCTGAATGACTGAATGTTTCTCTCTGCAGTTCAATGAATCCATCACATGGCTTTTGAAAGACATAACAGAGAGAGAACAAGGGATGAGGATACCTACAAAGGAAACAAGAGGCATCTGCTTGAGAAAAACACTGCAATTAAGAAACTGGTTGCCAATCCGATGGCGCATCAGCTATACTTGGCACAAATGCAGGCTTTGTTGATTTTGCAGAAACTATCCCGATTTCACCTCTTTTGTCAGTTATCACTACATAATCCACCGACATTAGCAAATAAAATTATGGCCTTTTCTCATGACATGAAACATGAAGTTTCTCAACTCGATTTGAGCAAGAGCCTTTCAGGGCCATTTATTTACATCCTTACTCAACAAACTCCATTTTGCTTACATCACCATAGAATAGAACACAGAATCCCTATAGTGTAGAAGCAGGTCATTAAGCCCATCAAGCTGACCCTCAGAAGAACATCCCACTGTGTCCCTGTAACCATGCATTTCCCATGACTAATCCACTCAGCCTGCACACCCCTGGACACTACAAGCAATTTAGTACGGCAATCCAGCTAATCTGCACATCTTTGGACTTGGGAGGAAACCCATTCAGACACAGAATGTGCAAATTCCACACAGACAGTCGCCCAAGGTCCCTGGCATTGTGAGGCAGCAATGCTAACCACTGAGCCACTGTGTCATCCACTGGTAGTTACAACGAACTAATCAGCCACCTCACATCATCATTGCAAAGTGAAGGGAAGGTCCAGCAAAAGATTTTTTAAAATTCGATGGCCCAAAATTGTCACTTTTCTTAAATCAGGGCGTGAAGGGTGCAGTGAGCTGTCAACCAACGTGTGATTGCTCAACTTCAGGTTCATACAGACATAACATCAAAACTGCATGAGCTGAACTGTGAATCACAGGTAAAGGATAGTGATTTAGGATCATGCTTTGAATGTACTTAACTTGGTATTAGGTATATAGTCATCCCAAACAAAACAAAATACTGCGACACTTCATGGAAAAAATCAAAGAAAAATGACACATTATCACTGTACCACAAGAACCAGTGAAAATTAGAAAAGGTTTTCGTTTATTCACTGACCTGGACAATTAACTACCTATAGTAGAAAGCAGGTTTTAAAAATAAAATCCTAATATTCTGCTAGAAGCATTCCTGGAGAGATTAGGTGAATGATTTACAATAGTGCAGTTGGCATTATTGACAGGAGGTAACATTCTTTGAAATACAAAAGAAGTTGTACAATGTGCTGTTTATTCACACAATGAAATTCTTGGAACCTAGGATGTAACAGATGTACAGCTATTTAGCCTACATGCTTCTAGTTACAGAAGTAGGTGATGACACTCACCTTAAGCCAATGGAAAGAGGTAATTTGAATCAATTCTTATTCAGTAATAATCAGCCATCATAATTAGCAGTACAAAGTTAGAAACGCAAGGGCGTTATTGAGGCAGTGTTTTACCATAGCTTCTGTGGGGTAAAGAGACACAGTTCAACATAACATTACTTCACAGTCAGGGGAAAAAAAAAAGGTGCTGTGGGAGCAACATTGAAGGAATCCTGGGCCAAGAGAGAAGAACTTTCCACGTCATCTTTGCTGCTTGTTTAAGAATTCAGAAAATCTTGCTGAATAAATTCTTCTAATTCATAAATACAAATATTATTTGTACTTTCTAAGTCAATTTGAAACTTGGACATCACGTATATGGTTTTATACCTCAAAATTCCTAAAACAAAGCTCAATTAATTTAGTTGAGATTATTTTTACTTTTACAGTTATTTCAATTACTCTTTTACTAAGCCAAAGAAAAGAATTAGATTTTATTGTCAGGGATGCAGGAGAACACCAGATATCAGAAGAACACGAGATACATTCTGCTCTGCCCCTGTTAAAAATTTTATATCTAGAGATAATTGCAATACAGGAAGTATTCATAGTCCAGGATATTCATATGTTTTTACTTAAAACGCTGGCGCCAGTCTGAGCTGATCGACTAACAATTCTAGAATACATGAAAGCTTTAAGAAAGGGTGCAAAGATTCACTGCATACTATGGATGAGAAGCTATGTACATGGAAAGATGCAAGTTGATAGGAATATTTTCACTGATAAAAAGGTACACAGGATGCAAGAGTTTTGTTTTTAAACCAGCGGCTTTAAAATCAGACAAACAGGGGAAATAGTGTGTCTATACTTGGAAGAAACATCTCTGCACAAAATCTGACTGAACATTTAAATCAGAAAGCACTGTCTCTTTAAACATAAATGGTTCTTCTGGGCTCGGATTTCTTTGGGTTGAATGATATATTTGAAAGGAATCTGTGTGGCTGAAATTAGCCAGCTAGTCACCAAGATATTCAACATCATACTTTGCCCACCCAAACTTAGAATGCTACATTTAGGATGTTTATGGAAAAGTTAAGCCTTAGAAAACCCCACCAACCTTTCAAATTTTTCAGAAAGTTGTCAGAATACTTGCTAAGAAGTCCAACAGTTGAATGTTAAATGGAAATACAAGACTTAATTATATAGCAACAGTTAATTTACTAGATTTGCTTCCTGAGAACAGATAGTGCATCATAATAACCACAGAAAAAGGGAAATATATGCAATGTTAGCAACACAATGACGACTGAAAGAATAAACTATGGATAATAAATTGATGTGGAAACCTTCAGGCAATCTGATTTTCACTTGAAGTGCAATATCCCACAAGTACAGTAGTCAGCTTAAAGAGAAAAGGAAAAGATTGGGTGATCATGTAGATACTTTAAACAACCTGCTCAGGTTCTGTGGTCTAGGAGGGAGGGACATGACCATGGCAACACAAAAAGGGAAAGCCTCCTTGGGCTTCATTTGTAAGCAGAGCAGGCAGTGTCTGGACTGAGCCCAGGGCTCATCCATTTTGTTGGATTTATTGTCTTTTCTCGTTTCTATTTCCCTATTTCTGTTCTTTTTTCAGTTTGTTTTGTTTTACTCACCTTCTTGAAAGAGTTTGATTGTGGAGGCAATGGCATCCGAGTCCAGAGCGTGGCTGCAGCTGGGTCCTGGAGCTGAGTGACAAGGCTTCTGGTAACCAGGCAGATCTCTAGTGGTCTGTAGCATTGCGGCATCGTCGAGGCAGCTGGTGAGCCCAGGCAGGAATCTGGCAGTCGGTGGCACGGAGGAGATCGATCCCAGCATGGGGAAAGAGAACAAGCCCTGCGGGGGAAAGAGATCGAGCCCAGATGGGCGTAGCCCAGCTTGGAGCATCTACAGGCCCACGGCTAAAGAAAGACTGTAATGTTGAATTTATCAGGTACCTTTGTACCTAAGACTTTGCTGGGAATGGCAACTTTGTACACTTTTCACTGTCCTCCTGCATCCCTGACAATAAAATTTAATTCTTAATACTGCAAGAAGTGTTAATATAAAATGTAAATTTCAGCTGATCAAATCCACAAAGTAATCTCTGGCATCCATCAGAATCTTCACTTTCATGTTTAAAATCAAAATCCAGCAAAAACTCTAATTAGCGTTGCACCAATCTAAATTATTTTGATTAACATTAAGTATCTTAATGACATCAGTACTGAACTCCACTGGGATAAAAGCACAATCCAACTTTCTACTTTAAATAAATTATTAACTAAGTGAACCATGTCTGACTCAATCTTTGATGCAGCCAGCAGCTGAGTCAAATTAGGCATCAAGATAAAAGCTGGTGTTGTCATGTTCATTATTGTAATTTGATTAACAATATCAGACTTGGGCATGTAGGAAAACCAGACAGCAGGCAAAAAAAAATTAAATTTGATTCTATCATTGAGCACAGGATATATATTTGAACTTCCAATATAATAATTCTATTTTGTGGAAGTTTTTGCATTCATCTGTGCAACAATATGCAAAATGGTTTTATCAAACTGTTTTTTTTCCCCAATAGTCAGTTCACATAAAACCTACCATACACTAAGCTGCATGTTGGTAAAACTGTACAGTAGGCTTACGTTGGAGTTAGCTTTCTTGAATCAGTATCCAGTTTGTTCCAGCTGCATGCTCTTTTCCCATAGTCCTTTTTTTCTCCAAGCAGACTAAGTACTTTACTTTTAGAAGTTACTACTAAAACTGCTCGCACACTTTTCAGCAGTGTATTCCAATCTGTAACAACCCACTGAACAAAATAATTTCTCTTTATCTCTGTGGATTTATTGCCAGCTATTTTAAATCTGGATCCTCTGGTTACCCACAATCCTCTGCCATGAAAACAGTTTCTCCATATCTATATCAGAGCCCACCAATTTTAAGCACGTCCATTACATTTCCAGTTGCACGGTATTCCTACTTTCTTGTAAGTTCCCTTGTGTTCCAATTTACAATGGTCATCTCCTCAGTTGACCCAGTCTCACCTATATCGCAAGTACTGTCTATGCTATGAGATTCCATGACCAAGCAAGACCTAAAGACCAAGTATTAACACTTTTAAAAAAAAAAAGAGAGTCTGGCGCCCTTCATATACCACATGCCAGTTGTAGTCACCTCAGGGTTTACCATTCATAACAAAAAGGCAAGGTTTACTTTAAGCCGATGTTTAGATATTACTATAAAACTATCGTTGTGAACCAAGCACACAGTTCAGTGCACATCATAAATACAATTTTAATAAATCTTAGTTCTTAAGTAGAAAATCCATCAGCATTGGAAGCAGAAATGAAGTAAAATGATTTTTAAAAACACAAGGTTATAATGAAGAATTTGAATCTACCACTCAATATCAATCCCAAAAATAATACATAGCTACTAAAAAGGCAAAACCTGTAAACAGGGAAAGACAGGTCAATTAACCCGAAACCTGGCATTGGGAAAACATTGGACTTTATTAACGAATTCTTAACAACACAAAATCAGGTTATGATCAAATTCAACGTGGGTTTATAAAAAGAAAATGGTGGTAGACAAATTAATCTCTAGACAAATTAATGATTTTTTTTTGAGGATATCACTGATGGAGTAGATGAAAGAGTGATCAGTACACTAGTGTAAAAGACTTGGATTTCCAAATGTCACCTGATAAGGTGCCATACAAAAAGACTGGTACCAAAGATAAGGGTTCATAGAGTTGGGGGCTTAATTTAAAAGCATGAATACAGTACTATCTAACAGACAGTATGAAGCAGATAGCAAAGATAAATAAGGCAATAAATTAGTAGATGATAACTACTGGAGTGCCACAAGGATCAGTGCTGTGACATCAGCCATCGACAATCTGCATTAATAACTTGGCCAAATAGACAAGAACATAACTAGAAGCAGGAGTAAGCAATTCAGCCATTCAATACAATACAATCATGGCTGATCTCATCTTGGCCTTAATGACACTTTCCTGCCTGCTCCTGAAAACCTTTTAACCCATTACTAATTAAACATCTGTCATCTGTTCAAATTGATTCCATGTCCACCTTAGCCTAAACAATGACGACTCGTGCTAAATTGAACCACAAGGAGAAACACCTCCGCAATCTTCAAAACTCTAGTGAGTATAAGCCTAAACTGCTCAATCTCCCTTCATATGACCAGCCTTTCATCTCTGGAATCAATCTCATGAACCTTCTCTGAGCTACCTCAAAGCAATTACATCATTCAAAGGGGTCCAAAACTCTCTGCAGTACTTTAGATGTTGTCTCACCAATGCCTTGTACACTCCACTACACTTGCCTATTTTATATACTATTACGCGAGCAGTAAAATGCCAAAATTCCATTTACTCTCCTTAATACCTACTGTACCTTCATACTAGCTTTCTGAGACTCATACAAGGACATCCAAATGCCTCTGTGTCAAAGCATTTTGAAGTCTTTCTCCATTTAGAGAATGGAGAAAAGCCTTCTTATTCTTCTGACCAAAATAGATAACCTTACACAAACGTCTGGCCCATTCACCTAACCTATTCATATCCATTTGTAAATTATTTATTTTGTCATTGCAACTTATTTTTCTATCAATTTTTAGGATCATCTGCAAATTTGGCTTTAGTACTTTCAATCCCTGCATCCGAGTCATTAATAGATTCTAAGTAGTTGGGGCCCCGAGGACCGAATCCACTCATTACAAATTGCCAACCAGAAAAAGATCCATTTATTGTAACTCTACTTTTTATTGGTCAGGCAATCCTTGACCCTAGAGAATATTTTACCTCTAACCAATAAGATTTTCCTTTGCATGCTAACCTTTTACGCAGCACTTTATTTCAGGCTTTCTGCAAGTCCAACTGTTCTACATCTACAGGACCCTCATTATCCGCTTTGTTTATTACATATTCCAGGAACTCTAGCAAATTAGGGAAACATGGTTTACCCTTCATAAAACCATGCTGACTAAATGGGTTGCCTTTTGACTTTCCAAATATCGCATTGATATTTCTTCAATAATGGATTTCAACAATTTCCCAACAACAAACATTAAACCAACTGGTCTATAGTTTGCTACTTCCTGCTTCACTCCCTTTTTAAGCAAAGGTGCTACACTAGCATTTTTCCAATCCACTGGAATATTATAACCAACACATCCACTATCTCAGCTGCCGGATCTTTTAGGACCCTAGGATGTAGGTCCGTGTTGGTCTTTAATCCCAAAATCTTCCGCGGTACTTTTTCTCTCATGATGACAACTGCTTTGTAATCCTCCTTTTCTATAATCTCTGCATCACCGGTTATTATTTGGATGGTTTCAGTGTCTTCAATCATGAAAACTGAGGCAAAAATATTGATTTACTTGCTTCCCCAGCATTTTTTTTTTTTTTAAATATTTTGCGCTAGTCTTCTTTCCTAATTATCTTCGCTCATTTTATTTCATTTTAGTAACACATTCTTGTTCTTTAAAAGAGCTGCCTCATCCTCCAACTGCCACTGACCTTTACAATATGGTATGCCCTACATTTTGCTTTCATTGTTAACTTCCTTGCTTACCCAGGGATGCTTTATTGCCCTCTTACAATGTTTCTTCCTCTTTGATATATTTTATTTGGGAGATATTCAACATCTTCTTACATGTCTGCCACAGTTTATAAATTATCCTACCTTTTTAAGTCTTTCTACCATGATGACACTATGGCCTTAGGGAGGTGTATTTTTACTTTTTTTAAGAAATGAATGAAGGTTGAAACAGAGGTGACAAGCAATGTGCTCTAAAGCCAATAAAGTAAAACTGCATGTGAGATAATCTATTTTATTTAAAATGTCCTTTGCCAAGGATGCGTTTGAGAAGTTACTAAATTGGAACAGTTAATTTGTAGTAGTTAGTTGATATATTATTTTGTTAAGCATTTTGATAGAGATAGTTAAGCCAATTCTCTTGTTTTGTCTGTTTTCAATTATAGTACATGAATAAAGCATGTTTTGTTTAAAGCCTGGTAATTTCACCAATCAAATTGCATCTGGAACACAACACCTTACACTTACTTTTAAATTAAGTAGTAGGTCTGGATCTATACTATCGTAATGTATTTTGAGGGGATTTGGTCTTATCCATACAACTACCCAGTCCACTCAGGCCAAATTTGTCCTCATGTTGATGATATTATCGTTGTTTAATACCAGAACACTGTCTTACTCTGGTTTCCTATCCTCAAACTGAATTTGAAATTCCAGCATGCCATGATTACTCTTCCCTAGAGGATCTTTTAGTATACAAAAATTAATTAATCTATCTCATTAGGCTATATCAAATCCAAAACACAGTCTGCTCCATGTTTACTCCCCAATATATTGCTCTAAGAAATAAATCTGTCACACACGCTCTCAGCTCTTTCCTCGAGACTACCCTTGCCAATTTGAATATTCCAGTCTATACGCATGTTAAAATCATGCATGATTTCTGTTGTATCTTTCTTAGTACCACTTCCTTTATTTTACATCCTATTGTGGAACTACCAGTTGAGGACCTATTGATTACTTCTACCAGGAACTTTGTTCCCTTGCCATTTGTTATTTGTACCTAAACTGATTCTAGGTCTTGGTCGCCAGTGCCAAAATAATTTCTCACTACAGCATTTCTGATGAGGGGTCCTTGAACTCAAACATCAACTCTGTTTGTTTCTCTCTACTTATGCTACCAGATCTAGTGAGCTTCACCAGCATTTTTTCAAATTGCTAACATCTGCAGTCCTTTATTTTGTTTCAGAATTTAATCAACTATCAATTTGAAAAGAATGAGAGGCATCTTTGTTGAAACATTCAAGATCCTTAGGGGACTTCACAGAGTAGATGTAAAAAGGCTGTTTCCCCTTAAAAGTCTAAAGATCAGAGGGCATAATCTCAGAATAAAAGGGTCACCCATTCAAGAAAGATGAAAAGGCATTTCTTCTCATAGGGCAGTGAATGTGTCAAATTTTGATTTAAACTGGACAGGATTGTACAGGCTGGGTCATTAAGTATATTCAAGGCTGAGATAAACTTTTTTTAAATTAGCAAGGGAAGCAGGGATTATGGGGATAAGGCAGGAGACTGGGTTTGAGGATTCTCAGATCAGCCATGATCTCAATGAATGGCAGAACAGAAGCGATGCGCTAAATGGACTCTGTTCCCACATCTCAGGGTCAATTTCTTCCTCCATTTGTGCACACTGACAAATTAAATCTGGCTATAAGCTTAATGTTCAGTGCAGAAGAAAGTCCACAAAGGATAGTCTCCCTTGCACCACGAGATACGAGGGGGGACGTTAACATGAAATTGACTGGTTAGCTTACTTGCATTATCATGATCTCCCCTGTCAGATATCAATCAGGCATTGCAAAATAATTTTCCACAGCATGTGAAACTAAAATGATCTTGCCAGGAATTACCATATACTCACCCTTGACAGTAATATCTAACAAATATTTTGTAAGTGACCAACTTTGGAACAGATCAAATGTAACAAATGTCTGATTAATCATCCTTAAAAACAGTACATTTCAGAGGAATGATTAAGAAAACATATGGTTTTCATTTATTTTAAGAACACAATCAATGCATCAACTTGCCTCAGCGCCAGTACACTCAATTTAGAAGGCTAAGGTCCAATCTGTCACCACTCCTTATCCCACCCATTTCAGGACTTGAGCACTTAAACATCAATTAAACAAGCACTACTTTGTCTACATTCAGATAATCTTCCAGCTCTGTGCACCAGAAGAAAAAAAAAGAGTCCCATCTGTTATTGCCCAAAAGAAACTGACCTTACGCTATCCTGGTGAGCATTCAGGATACCCTAGTGTTTTCCACTTGGTGTGAGGAGGAGAACTCTTTTTGAACTTCCTTCTGCACGTCACGTTAAACCTAAAGGCAGATTTAACATATATGTGCACAGTTTGAAGTACAAGTTATATATTTAAAGCTTTTGCTCAATTGCAACAAAATATCAGATCTGCATCAGAGAAGTAATAGGATGCCAAAAATCATTATTATTTTCCTTCAGAGTATTTCAAATTTTGAAGTAGCTTTCAATTTAGAGAACTGCGCAATGCTTTTGGCTACGTAACACTTTTCCTTGCCTGAAAAAGACATTCATGCTGAATATAAAATTGCTCAGGAATAACCGTGAAACATTACATAGGAAGGCATTTTATAAAGTTAGCTAACTGCACTGGATCAATTCGTTTTGATCTCACTAATGATATCACTTTCTGCTGACTGAGGATTTCAGTTCATTTTGGAAACCAAATAAAACTAGTACCTTCTTTTAACACCTATCATATGCAGCATTTAGAAAAAAAAAAGTACATCTCTAAACTTGCACTGGGGTTTGAATTTGGTAAGAGTCTCCTCCAACCCGAAAGTGAAAGCTCAAGTTGAACTATTTTCTACTTTAATCTTAAAATTTTCCTCAAACACTAGGGCTCATGCTAAATCAGTGAACTCGGGCAACAAGATTTGAAAAGACCGAGTGCTCCAAAAACAGTCAATATTAGCAAAATAGAGGAGAAAACAGATTTCTGAAGATCCAAATCAATGACAGAAGAACATTTCTTGGGTGTTGTCACCTATACATACTTAACTTTTGATCCAAGCACAAACATTTGAGACTCCAAGGCACCAGTCTCCTTTTCTTCAGCTGCCCCTTGCAGCCGACAATCCAATATTTATCTAGAATGAATTTTCTCCATTACCACGGCTTCAATCTGAATCAAAGGTTCGATGAGGTGTGATACAAACAAGAGTAGAGCTTCAAAGAATGGGCTGACACATTGGTCCAAAACACTTGAAAGCTGCTTGATAACCCATAGCATTTGGCAAGAAAGGTGCTAAACATCCAAATACACAAAAATAGCAGACATTCATTCACCCACTGTGGAAATGCCAGTTATTTGCAACAGCAATTAGAAACAAAAGCACACCTCATTGTCCACCCTATAACCTTGCAGAGGACCATAAATACTAGCAAGAATAATACCACTTGGGTTCAGGCCAAGTAAACCTTCTCTCTTGCAAAGAAGTACCATATCCCAGCAGCTGAATATTGGATTCATAACTTCCTCAATTGTACTGGAGGTAGAGAATTCAGGTTTGGCCTCACCACACTTTGAAGAACCCATACAGGCTTTTGCTGCAGAGGTTTAACTGCATCTTGACTGAAGTAGAGCAAGTGCACAGAGTGAACCATAGTGTCTTCCTAAACCTCCAGGCTCCATTCTTCAGTGGACAAGAAAGGAATCACAAGTTGAAACATTTCAAGGAAATCACAGAAAATTTCATCTCAGGAAAACTGCAAGAGAACTTCCAACCTTTTAAGACATTCTACCTTTGTAACCTCAATCTTTTTAAGAAAGAAAGAGAATATGACAGAATGAGAACAAATGTGGTTGCCAATGCAACAAGTATGGCATACGAAATTTTTTTTAAAGGAAGAAAGAAAACTTGCTTTTGTCTACCCACCTCTTCACTCAGGGATGTGCCATCAGGCTACACAGCCTCCTGGCTCCTGGAAGGGCAGCACAGTGGCTACAGAAGGCTGGCTTGAGCTGAATATGGCGATGCAGTGGTAATAGCCTCATCTCTCCCCTCCCCGCCATCTCAATTTGAGAAATTTTGCAACACACTCTCCCAGCTCCCATCAGAACCCAAGCCTCCAAGTCCCTTCACTGACCTCTCATCAGTGGTGTATGCATGGATGTCACCACACACTGAACACGGTGCCTTTGGCTGCATGCGTGCAGATGCTTCCCAAGGCCCATCCTGTTGCAGCCAGCGGACGTTACAGGCCACAACTGCACAGCAGCCATATTGCATTACGGATAATCACTCCATTTATTCTTCTGTCTTTCATGAGAGATGAGCACTGCAAGCAAGGCCAGCATTTTTTGCCCATTGTTAATTGCCTTTGAACTAAGAAGCTTGCAAGTCCATCTCAGAAGGCAGTTTAAGAGTCAGGAAGAATCAAATGTAGGTCAGACCAGGGAAGGATGGCAGATTTCCATCCTAAGAGTACGTCAGTTAACTAGACAGTTTTGCTGTTCACTATTACTGGAACTAGCTTTATATTCCAAATTTATAAAGCAAACTTAAATTCCATCAGCTGCCAGATGGAGATATGAATCCATTTCCCCAAAGCACAAATCTGGGTCTCTGGAATTCTGCAGCATTATGCCAACATATCCACATACTGTTACAGTGTAGAGAACAGGGCAGCCAATTGTACACAAGTTTCCAAAACAATAACGCAAAAGTGACCAGAGAATGTGTTCCAGTGATGTTCGTTGAGGGATAAATGTTGGCCAAAGCACAAATCACCTTTTCATCTTGAAATAGCAACATTGAATCCTTTTCATCCATTTGAAAAAGCAAGCAGGGCTTTGCTTTAACAACCTAACCAAAGAATGACAACACTAACACTTTTCCTCTGAAGTTGGATTTGAACCTATAATCATCTAACTCAGGTAAGAACGTTATCAACTGAACCACGGCTGACTTGTACAATCTGTTATTACTTCCATAACCAGTCCAACTTCAAGTAATGACGTGATTTCATATAAAGTCATCTAAGATTATAATGTCTTACACTAAGAACAATCTTAATAAAACCCTTAGATATAACACTTGAGGTGCAATACATGAATAAATAAGCAACGTATTCTGCTCCTATTCCACAGGAATGTTTGACATGTACAATCCAGATACCTTGATAGGCTGACCTGGGATTGCACCCAGCTCTCCATATAACGTGGCAGCAATGATCAACAAAAATATATCATTGTACACCATGGGTCAGAGCGCTTCTAGATTACAAGATGTTATCAAATGTTAATATATCCAAGACATGAACTAGAGATTTAAATTTGGGCAGAGTCAATGGTATTAAACTGCATATTATTGGGGAAAATTTGTACTGTATGCCCTCTATGGGTATTACAAGGATTCCGAAATATGGTATTGATAATTCACTTGGCAATTCTTTTCCTGTGATGAGAGTGGCACAATGGTACGCAGAGATAACTAGATGAACTGCAATATTTGTTTCTCCTGAATTTGAAAAGTGGTCAGTGGAAAAACAATCCACAATAGCAATAGCATGATACCAAGGTCAAAAGGTTCATATATACAACACGTATTCCAGCTTCCTGCTTCAGGCAGAAATGGTTAAGTCAGCACTTTTAAAACTAAAAGCTGTCATGTGAAAACTGTTAACTACTCCTGATAAGACAAACAAAACTACAGGTTCAAGGTTTAACATTTGCACTTCATAGAGATTGCTTTGATTCAATGGTAACATCTTCCTTCCCTTGCAAAATCCTTACACTTACAGGGACTTATATATTTGAAACCCTCACTCTCAAAATTCATCAAGATACCAAGTATCTTAGCACCAGGTGAAGATGCACATTCCTTGTTTTTGCTCCCAAAATGCAGTGCCCCGCAGAATTTCATACGATAGCTGTCAGTCCAGTCCATTCGTCAGCTTTCCTTAGTCCTTTATCTCCCTTTTACAAAATTCAGTATCTAATCAATCTCTTGACAATTTCTATTCAAAGTGAGGCTATCCAGTCAGCCTGCCATTCACTAGCAGCATTTTGTATTCAATCTAATGCTGACATCTATTTTCTGAAGTTGACTATGTACTCCATTAATATCATTTTTACTTCCTGAAATATGTCTGAAATAAAGTTTTGGATGATCAGAACCTTCTAATTTTTTATCAATTATGAAACATTGTTGCTGTTTGTTTGGTTTTCTGCAACCAGCAGGACTTTACTACACCTTTATTTAAATACATGCACCAAAACAATACATTGTCCTCAAAGCTCTATTATTGTGACATGACTTGCTTACTTTTCAACTTCAATCCCTTGCCACTTGTCTTCCCAATTACTTGTTACACTTTAAGGCTAATTCTGTATTCCTTGTACAAGAATACCCAAGTGTTTATGAACATCAACCTTTAAGAATTTCACTCCTTAAAAAAATTCTGCTTCTCATTTCTTGCATCCCCACATCACACTCCATCTGCCATGTTACTGTCCGTTCACAAAACTGCTCTGACAGCCTTGCGGGGAAAAACAGGGGTAGGAGGAAAGAACAAAACAGAAGGTCCATAAAAGGAAAGAAGTCTGGACAGCATAAAGCCAATAAAAACATGACATGACTTTTTCTGTCAAAATTGAACAACTAAGGAAACAAAACGATGAGTCTAGGTATGATAAAAGCAGAAAATGCAGGGGATTGCCTCCAGGCCTGGAGGCATCAATGGACAAAAAAGCAAAGTTAAATGTTTCAGTTAATATTGTCAAGTGTGACTACCTGAAAACCTTTGCTTTCCAGGCCAAGTGTTAGACCTGTTGGTAGGAGAGCATTTTGGCGGTAGCAATCGTAACTGTTACTTTTACACTAGTCATGGGAAAGGATAGGTACATACAGCAGGATAAGGTTTATAATTGGGGGAAGGGTAATTATAATTCAGTTTGGCAAGAACTGGGTAACATAAAATGGGAACAGATGCTGTCAGGAAGAGCATTACAGAAATGTGGAGATTACAAAAGGAATGCATACTTCGTGTGCTCGGTATGTTTGCCCCTAGCAGGCAGTGAAGATGCGGTCGAGTGAGGGAGCCTTGGTTCTCAAGAGAGATCGAACAACTGGTTAAGAGGAAGAAGGATGCTTATAGAAGGTTTAGGAAACAAGGATCGGAAAAGGCTCTAGAGGGATACAAGTTAGCCAGGAAGCAGCTGAAGAAAGGGCTTAGGAGAGCTATAAGGGGGCATGAGAAAACCTTGGCAGATAGGATCAAGGAAAACTCCAAGGCTTTTTACACGTACGTGAGGAATAAGAGAATGACCAGAGAAAGGGTAGGGCCAATCAAGGATTGTAAAGGGAATTTGTGCACTGAGCCTAAAGAGATAGGAGAGGTCCTCAAATGTATAATTTTCTTTGGTATTCACAACTGAGAGGGACCTCGTTGTAGGGGAGGATAGTGTGAAACAGGTTGGTAGGCGAGAGGAGGTGGATGTCAGTAAGGAAGATGTACCAGGAATTTTGAGGAACTTGAAGATAAATAAATCCCCTGGGCCTGATGGGATTTATCCAAGGATTCCATGGGAAGCGAGGGAAGAGATCGCAGGGCCTTTGGCGATGATCTTTTCGTCCTCACTGTCCACGGGTATAGTGCCGGAAGATTGGAGAGTGGCAAACGTCATTCCCTTATTCAAAAAAGGGAATAGGGATAATCCCGGAAATTACAGGCCAGTTAGTCTTACTTCAGTGGTGGGCAAATTATTGGAAAGGGCTCTGAGAGATAGGATTTATGATCACTTGGATAGGCACAGTTTGATTCGTGATAGTCAGCATGGATTTGAGAGAGATAGATCATGCCTCACAAACTTTACTGAATTCTTTGAAGAGGTGACCAAACACATGGATGAAGGTACAGCAGTGGATGTGGTATACGTGGATTCAAGTAAGGCGTTTGATAAGGTTCCCCATGGTAGGCTCATGCAGAAAGAAAGGAGGCACGGGATAGGGGGAAATGTGGCAGATTGGATTCAGAATTGGCTGACCCCTAGAAGACAAAGGGTGGTAGTGGATGGAAAATACTCAACATGGTGCTCAGTTACGAGTGGTGTACCACAAGGTTCAGTTCATGGTCCTCTTCTATTTGTGATTTTTGTAAATGATTTGGATGAAGGAGTGGAAGGGTGGGTTAGTAAGTTCGCGGACGATACGAAGGTGGGTCGAGTTGTGGGTAGTGCACAGGGCTGTTCTAGGTTACAAAGGGACATTGATAGCATGCAGAGCTGGGCTGAGAAGTGGCAGATGGAGTTTAACCCTGAAAAGTGTGAGGGGATTCATTTTGAAAGCAGAATACAGGGTTAACAGAGAGATTCTTGGCAGTGTGGAGGAGCAGAGGAATCTGGGGGTTCATGTCCACAGTTCCCTGAAAGCTGCCACCCACGTGGATAGAGTTGTTAAGTCGGCGTATGGTGTGTTAGCTTTCAGAGGGATTGAGTTCAAGAGCCGTGAAGGTATGCTCCACCTATACAAAACCCTGGTTCGGCCACATCTGGAGTATCGCGTCCAGTTCTGGTCGCCTCATTACAGGAAAGATGTGGAAGTGTTGGAAAAGGTGCACAGGAGATTTACCAGGATGTTGCCTGGAATGGAGGGAAGGTCTTACGAGGAAAGGTTGGGAGACCTAGGGCTTTTCTCTTTAGAACGACAAAGGATGAGAGGGGACTTGATAGAGGTGTACAAAATGATCAGAGGTATAGATAGGGTGGACAGCCAGAGACTTTTTCCTAGGGTGGGAGGTAGCTATTACGAGGGGACATAGTTTTAAAGTGAGTGGAGGTAGATATAGGGGAGACGTCAGAGGTAGGTTCTTTACTCAGTGGTCGGGGTGTGGAATGCATTGCCGGAGAGGGTACATTAGGGGCTTTTAAGCGGCTATTATATTATCATCCATATGCATATCTAAGGTAGGGGTGGAGGTTAGAAAGACCTTAGGTTTAGGGTAAAAGTTCGGCACAACATCGTGGGCCAAAGGGCCTGTACTGTTCTATGATACTGCCAGATTTAATAAGTAATTTCACTGTTTTGTTTTCATTTCAGCATCTATGATAATTCGCTTTTATACAGGAAGTTGAGTAAGCATCCTTCCACATCATCAGCTTTTCCCTTCTATTCTTTCCCCTCATCCTACCTTTTGGTGACTCTATGCTTCTTTAAAACCTATTGCACTCAACATTTTTGTCAGTTCTGATGAAAATGGTCAAACTGAAACGCTAACTTTTCTTCAAAGATGCTACTAAATCTCTAGTGAAGCACTTGAGTGTTTTCCGTTTTTATTTCAGATCTCCAGCGTCTGCACTATTTTGTTGTTTTATTAGCTGCATGTGGTAATCAAAGTGAACTCGCCAATTCATGACCAGAACGGTCTG
Source organism: Rhincodon typus (assembly GCF_021869965.1). Classification (NCBI taxonomy): domain Eukaryota; kingdom Metazoa; phylum Chordata; class Chondrichthyes; order Orectolobiformes; family Rhincodontidae; genus Rhincodon; species Rhincodon typus. The sequence continues at coordinate 10,844,441 of NC_063353.1, read as the reverse complement.
AATCAGAGAACAACGGACAGAAACTAGACAAAGTGTAGCAGACCCCATTGCATTGCTTCAAGAGACCTGGACCCAGTAACACCATTTTGATTTCCATTAGTTCTTGCATGCTGCACAAATGAGAGAGTCTGGTCAAGTTACAAATAATGCTGTGTTATTTGCAATTGTTTTTAACAAGCCAAATACAGGACCGACCACCCCAGATACAATGGGACCCTATGACAGCGCATCATAGCCTAATCAAAGTGCAGAACAGACTTACAGCCAGCACTAAGCTCTGGATTACACCACTTTCAAGTTCTCCAAACCTCAGTTAACCAATTTTCACTCCATCTTGTTACACGTATGCTTTCACTATGTATGATTTTAAGAAAATATTCTACTCAAAAAAAACACATCTGGCTTAAGCATTTAACTTACACCAAAAATGGCATAAAATTTTCCAAAACTGACATTTTCAGGCTTAGACATACATTAGGTTATCTAGAGGGTTAAGATCTGAATTTATGTTGAATTAGCTCCATCTCAAGTTTCAAGTAAACAACAGAAATTCAGATCTGATCCAACATACAAAAGTCTCGAGGACAAGGGATTCCACATATTAAATTTAAATTACCTTAACAACACTATGGTGTAAACAAATATTATATATACTTATCCAAATTTAAAACTTAAACCATCTCCGTATATGCTCCCAAAACCAGGAGTGTTTGTTTATAAAAAAAATCAACTCAAACATTTAGTCCCTCTTTCAGCCCCAGTAAAAAATGCGAACCGGTAAAATACATCCTTCTACAAATAAGCACATTATCCCAACTTTCAAATTTTGTCATGTGTCATTTGTCTGCTGTTGAATCCTTATTTAGCTATTCGTCTTCCACATTTACCATAATTTCCAACTCCTTGGGCAAACAAAGAGGGAAATGTTTGCAATTTGATAAGCACACTCCCAATCTAAAGGCATCAGCAGGTAGCCTTATAAGTGACAAGCTACAACGCTGGCTACTGTCACAAAGAGGTTATCTGCGGATTAACATTAGCATTATCAAAGAATGGGCAACTCTCTACAAGCAGTTACTGAAGCCTCTAATTAATCTCAAACATCTAGCAATTGTAACCACCCAACAGCGTATAAACCAGCAGATACACCACATGCCAGGTTAAACAGCTTGTCACCAGGGCAACCAATCAGAGCAAAAAGTAGAGGTCAATTTAGAATTTATCTTCAGCAGAAAATATAGTACCACAAAATTGGTATGACAACATGAACAGCAGTGATCATTCTGACTCAGAAGCCAAATAGAAACAAGTACCTTTCATAGCGGTACTGGAAGTCAGATCTATGTTTCTGTCAGTATTTACTACTTCGAGAACGGACGTCTGAAAATGTTAATACGATTATGTTAAGCTTCATCTTTCAATAATTTTTTTTGCAGCTATTCATGCTAACTTACTCTACTAATTCAAACAAACCAATTACTTATGCTGTATCTGATTAATTGTTATCACTTTCAATCAAGCCAGTACCTTGATCACAATCAATTCAGATGTGTGTTATCAAGGCAACGCACCTTGCTAACAAAAAGTGAACCAACACAAATGATCTTCAGAGTCTGCGGGCCAAAATAAAAGCGAAACAAACCAATCACATTTTTTCTTTCCATTCAAATCAAGTTTTCTACGCAGCACGCATTTTAAATATAACTACAGCTACAGTAGCCCAGTGAACCTTCTGGAATCCATTTCCTAAATAATTATGTCAAAGTTAATGTTTTACAGCCAAAATATACACCCTGTATGCACTGTCAAATTGTTTCAGTGATCACTTGTTCCGATATCAAATCTCAAGACACTAATAATCCATCAAACTGACAACAGCATTGTGTTTTACTAAAATAATCGCAGAATTTCAATTTGTTAAGTTGTCCCATTAATAACTGCATCTACTAATTTTAGAACGATAATCAAATAATCCATATCCCAGTGGTACGAAGTTAAGTAGCTTTTCACCATACAGATTAATCACTTAGATGAAAGGGCACACTGTTGCATATCCAAGTTTGCAGACAAAACTAAGTTAAGAAGTACAATAGACTGGGAGCAGGAATCTACAAAGGTATATGGTCTATAGCAGGTGCAGCTCATTGGTGATGACATGCAGGTAGCAGCCAGCACCACATGAACTATACGCTACATAACAAAAGATACAACTTAACAAAGACAGGCAAGAGCTGGAGAAAAATCAGAGGCAAACTGCAAAGAGAGACCAATCAAGTCCTTGTCAGATATCTATTGAGCAGTTTAGTCAGTCCTATTTCTCATACCCACACCTTGCTCTGCTCGCACCCCTCCCAACATTACCTTGCAAATTTATTTTGCTCAAGTGCCTATCTAATTTCCTTTCCAACATTTTCTTACCACCACTGTTATCTTGAGTAGACAGAGAGACTCACCAAACACAGATACAAGCTACGTGCCATTATGTCAGAGGTCCACAGCACAGAAACCGGCCTTTCTGCTCAACTTGCCCATGCCGCCCAATTTTCAGAATTAATCTAGTCCTATTTGCCTGTGTTTGACGAATATCCCCCCCATAAACGAAATTGTACTCGCTTACACCACTGCCTCTGGCAGCCCATTCCAGACAATCACCACCCTCTTGAAAAAAAATTGACCTTCTGGAGCCTGTTGTATCTCTCCCCCGTCACCTTAAACTTATGCCCTCTAGTTTCAGATTCACCAACCGTATGGAAAAACTGTTGGCTATCCAACTTATCCATGCCTCTCATGATTTTATAGACCTTTAAGTCACCCCTTAGTCTCCTATGCTCCAGGGAGAAAAAGTCCCAGCCTATCCAACCTCTCCTCAGAGCTCAAACTTTCCAATCCAGGTAGCAACCTAGTAAATCTTTTCTGCAATCTTACTAGTTTAACAATATCTTTTCTATAGTAGGACAATTAGAACTGCATGCAGTACTCCAAATGTGACCTCAGTGTCTTGTATCTATGTCCAACCCCTATAGTCATTGCTCTGACTGGTGAAAGCATTCTTCACCACCCTGTCTACCAGTGACTCCATTTTCAAGGAGCTATAAATGTGTACCCCTACATCTTTGTTCTATAACACCCCCAAAGTCCTACCATTGACTATGCAAGACCTGCCCTGGTTTGAATCATAGAATCCTTACAGTGTGGAAACAGGCCCTTCAGCCCAACCAGTCCACACTGAACCTCAAAGCATCCCACCCAGACCCACCCCGCTATAACCCACCTAATCTACACATCACCGAACACTACGGGCAATTTAGCGTAGCCAATCCACCTAGCATGCACATCTTTGGACTGTGGGAGGAAACCGGAGCACCCGGAGGAAACCCACACACAGACACAGGGAGAAAGTGCAAACTCCACACAGACAGTTGCCCAAGGGTGGAATCGAACCCGGGTCCCTGGCGCTGTGAGGCGGCAGTGCTAACCACTAACCATGACCCACCAAAATGCAATACCGTGCATTTATCTAAACTAAATTCCATCTGCTATTCCTCAACACACTGGCCCAGTTGATCAAGATCTCACTACATTCCTAGATAACCTTCTTCACTGTCCACAATACCACCAATCTTGGCGTCATCCGCAAACTTACTAAACCCCATACCTCCTGAATTGTCATCCAAATGATTCATGTAAACAAGGAGCATGAGTGGACCCAGCACCGATTCCTGTGGCACACTGCTGGTCATAGGTCTCCAGTCTGAAAAACAACCAGTTACCTCTCTCTCTCTTACGGTCAAGCCAATTTTGCTTCCAGTTGGCAAGCTCACCCTAGATCTGAGATTTAACCTTACTCAACAACCTAACATGTGCTATCTTGTCAGAGACCTTGCTAAAGTCCATGTAAACAACGCCCACTGCACTGCCTTCATTTACTTTCTTGGTCACTCCTTCAAGTTAAAAAAAAACTCAAGCAAATTCATGAGACACGATTTCGCAAGCATAAAGCCATGCTGACTATTCCAAATGAGTCCTTGCCTCTCCAAACGCATGTCGATCCAGTCTTTCAGAATCCTCTTTAACCTATTCTTTTCCACAGCTATTTTAAAACTAATGAAATTATGGTCACTAGCCACAAAGAGTTCCCCCACGAACACTTCTGTCACCTGCCCTGCCTTACTTCCCAAGAGGTGGTCAATTTTTGCCCCTTCCCCTAGTAGGGCCATCTATATATTGCTTGAGAAATTCTTCCTGAACACAAATTTCTGCCCAAGTCCTTAACACTATGGTAGTCCCAGACAATGTTAGGAAAGTTAAAATCTCCTATTATTACAACACCATGATCCTTGCAGGTTCTGGGGTGGAGGGTGCTGTACTATATACAGTGCTATCAATCTCCCCCTTTTTATTTCTCAGTTCTACCCATACAGACTCAGTGGACAAATCCTCAAGAATATCTTCTTTCAGTACTGCCGTGATGTTCTCCCTATTCAAAAACGCAACTTCCCCATCTCTCTCCCTTCCCCTTCTATCCTTTCTACAGCATCTGTACACTGGAACATTGAACTACCTGTCTTGTCCCTCCCTCAGCCACGTTTCTCTAATAGCTACAATATCCCAGTCCGATGTAACCATCCATGCCAAGATCATCTGCCTTACCTGTCAGGCCTGTTGTATTGAAATAAATGCTGTTTTAACACAGACTTCCCTTCCTTCCTGCTGTGCTGTTCCCTGCCCTATCTACTATGATTACCAACACTGCCTTTACTATTTAACTTGCTCTCATTAACTTCTGTACTGTCGTCAATCTTCTCTTCCGTCTCCCAACTGCTTTGGATCCCACCTTCCTGCCAGGCTAGTTTAAACACACCCGTCAAGATATCAGATCCCTCCAGGTCAGGTGCAACCTGTCTGTCTTGTAGGCGCCACCTCTACTCCAGAAGAGATCCCAATGATCCAAGAATCTGAATCCCTACCCCCTGCACCAGCTCTTAAGCCATGCATTCATCTGCCAAATCTCCTACTCCTACGCTCATTAAAATGTGACACTAGAAGTAGTCCAGAAATTGCTACCCTTGGAGGTCCTGCATTTTAACCTTCTGCCTAACTCCCTATAACCACTCTTCAAGATCTCATCATTTTTCATTATCTGTGTCATTGGTACCAAGGTGTACATCAACCTCTGGCTGCTCACCCTTCCTCCCCAAGAATTTTATACAACTAATTTTTCCCTCAAAACAAGCCTTTCAATTTTCTCCAAGTTAAGATTACTGAATGAAAGGGAATGTCCTATTCTTTTCAGTACAAACCCTTGATTTCACCGTATAAAATCAACGTTACAAATGACAGCATAAGCTTACATTATTGATTATTTACAGTAGAGATTGGTATAATTACATCAAATGTTGAGAAAATGTGAAAAGAGCACAAAGTAGTCTTTTAGCAAGGCATTCCAAAGCATAAATGTAGACAAAATGACTGAAGTCGAGGTAAACGACAAAAGGTACTGCTGCCTTACTTGATTCATTTATTTTCACTAACAAAATACACGTGACGAGTGTTGTATAGAATCGCCATTCACCGGCACCATCTTAAAACACAACAATAAGTCAAAAAACAAAGGCAGCAAAATAAAGCAGTAAAGTTCACCTTATAGTCCTTCTTGTTAAGTGCTCAGCCCAAAGGCCTGGAGCAGCCAAGAATCACCTCTCCCTGGCATCATCTTGCCTCCACTGACACTAACACCACCATAAGCCCTTGCTGGACCTCGTCAATGCAGCCACCAACAATGCCACCAGGTCTTGCACTAGCCCAAACCTAACTCTGCTGTTGCCAAGAGTCCTCCTCACCAATGCAGCTGCCACCAATGCCACTGGGTCTCATACTAGCCCAAAGCCACTTGTGCCGTTGCTTCCATGAGACTGCGCTGGATGCAGATGCTGCGGGGAACCCAAACTCACAGCTGCCAACGTAGCCATGAGTCAGCGTTGGGCCCTCCTCATTAATGCAAATGTTGTCAGGAACCTAAATTTTGCTCTGATGCCTCTGCGCTGGCCTCACCTCACCACCACAACCAAGGTCTGATTTCTTTGTGGCGGAAGAGAAAGAGTACTTCCTTTTGGTTAATAGTTGCAAGTGGATAAATGTTGAGTTTATGCTCAACACTACAGTGTCAAAGTTGTGAGGATTTGAGAAGCTGGTTTACACTATGTTACCAGAGGTGTTGACATCAGATACTGGTCCACAGTTTGTGTCAGAAGATTCTGAAATTTTTGAATAAGAACAAGTAATACACTCTAGTACCGCCATCATCCGTGCATTCAATGTTGGTGCACACATTGCAAAGGAGGTCCTTGCACAAGTTTTCTTTTCATTTATTTCATGGGATGTGGGCGTCACCAGTTTGCAAGGCCATTATAAAAAGAGTAGTTAAGAGTTAATATTATTGTTGTGGATCTGAAGTCACACGCAAGCCAGATCAGGCAATGACAGAAGATTTTCTTCTCCTACAGGACAATAACAAATCAGATTAGCTTTCAATGCTTTCTCAGTTTTCTGATAGTTTCATAGTCATTATTACTGAGACAAGCTTTTAATTCAAGGTTTATTAATTTGAATTCCATCAGTTGCCATGACAGGATTTAACCAGATGGTCCCAGAGCATTAGCCTGGGCCTTTAAATTGCTAGTCTGCTACTATCTCTCCAATTTAACAGGCAACAAGCTCGGCAGGAATTTTGTGTTTCATTTCAACTCAAACTAGACAATTTTCTGTTCTGTTGCAGAAGAACCTCGGTGTACAATAAGAGGTTGACAAGAGGTGTTTCAACATGCTCCTGGGGCAAGATTTAATTGGTTAAGCTTGATCTCAACAACAAAGAAAGAGAAAAGGAAGGTAAAATGGTACACGTCATGAAAGGTAGATAGTTCAGCGCTGCTCAGAAAGTCAGAATGAAAAACCAGAAGATACAAGTAGTTTGAGATTAGAGTTGTTGTAAAAAGGCTAAGTGCATTCAGATAGCTAATTAAGATTGCGCTGAGAATCCATCAGTACCATGCAGATCACTTGGTTTAAAGAGGAACTCAGGAGGCACCTCCTAGAACCCAAATGCCTCCAGCACCTCAAAATGGAAGTATGTGTCGTGTTGGAGAAGATAGAAGTGAAAACCTCAGTTTGGGATTAAATATGACACATATTGTCAGGTTCAAATGAGATAATACCCGAAATTACTGATTAGGCAATGGTATCTAAGCGAAGGCAGAGATGGTGGCATTGCTCTCCCCAAAATTTAACTTTGAAAGGCAGTATAGGAGTGCATATGTGGAACCTAATTCCATATCATCAAATAATGCCAACATGTAGCATTAAAACCAACATGAGAATATGATACTAGATCAACTGATTTTAGTAGGATTCCCTTGAAGCAGAAAGGTGGTCAGTGCTGTCACCAGTTTAGTCAAAGGTAAAGAAACTTTCAGTTGCCAATCTTTTATCTTTCACTCCTAACCTGCCACCTCCCGCTCCAAGATAAAATTCTACGTACAAATTTAACATGAGGCATTAATTGAATTCGCATCGAACAGAAGTCAGCACTCGCTTCATTGTGCAAGACAGAACTTGACAGTTTGCAATTTTTCTACAGTAAATACTAAACAATGGACTTCCCAACAGAGTAGCAATAGACAAGCAACGGAATCGTGAAGCATTCTGCAAAGTGCGAGGATCATAGACACGATCAGACGAGAAAGAGACAAGTGTAAAAGATCAATTTTAAGGAGATTCAGCAATATGGAGACAGGGATAAAGCAGGGTTGACTAAGCATGTAATTCCAGAGAAAAGGGTGAAGCGCCAGTGCCTGGTTAGGGGGGTTAATGGGGGAAAAGAGGAGAAGGGTGAAGGAAGACAATGGATGTCGAATCTAAAAGCAAACACATAATTGAGGAAAGAAAATATGGGAGATATTGCAAAAGATAATATAGGTAATAGAATTGATTGAAACGTTGAAGCTCATCTCTGATCAAGCAGGATGCAAGAGTCTGATTCTATTTGAGCTGTTGCACAGGCAAGAGTCAATGGCAAGGGAACAGAGATAAGAACAGGAGATCAGAAAAAGTAGTGTTTAAAAAAAAAAGTCAGCAGATCTGGCAGCATCTGTGGAGAAAGAGCTAACTTTCACAGAATCTCTACAGTGCACAAAGAGGCCATTCAGCCCATCATGTCCAAACCGACCCTCAAGAGCAGCCCATTCAGACACAGTCCCCCACCTTATCTCTTAACTCTGCATTTACCATAGCTAATCCACCTAGTCTGTACATCCCTGGTCACTGCGGGCAATTTAGCAAGGCCACTCCACCTTTCAATCCATTAAAACTCTTCTTCGCCAGCACTTTTTGCTTTTAATTTTTGCTTTCCAGCGTCCACATTATTTTGCTTTTACTTAAGTCAAGAAAAGATTGCGTTTGGCCTTCCCCAGGTTCAGTAGAAGGCAGGTGACCCAACACTCAGCATCTGACAGCACTTTGGGTGGTTATTGCGCTGAGGGAAGTCTGGGGAGGCAGAGGTAGAAGCCTAAATATGGAAGCTGATCCCGTGCCTGCAGATATAGTGTTACAGAAGCAGAATATAAAAAAAAATGACACAGAGCAGGGAGTAAAGATATATCTATGCAAAACAAGGAGCTGAAATTTTGAGATCACAAGTTCTGGAGACAGCAGTGGCCATAATGGAATTTTAACAGAGCTATAACAACTGTAGCCCCACTCTAACAGGCCTCCATGCTCTCCGTTCTCAGTGAGGTCACAACAGCTTTCAAACTTCAAAATTAGTTTACAGTAGGAAAACACTTGAGAAGCCCTTGTGTAAACATGGGGTTAACAGTGCAATGGCAGCACCAGCAAACACTGTGCCTGGAGGGATACTAGAGTCAGGGGGAGATCAAGAAAGCATGAGATAAAGCCACAGACTTGCCAAGCAGGAAGAAATCTGTCAATAAGGTCACATGGTAAAGATCTATAAAAAATTTGCTGTTCTACTTTTGAGGAAAAATTGAGACCATTGTTTATAATACTTGTCCGAAGAGACATGAACAACCAGACAAAAGAGTACTTGTGTGAGCCCAAGACATCAGATAACTTTCCTAGTGAGGTTTCAAGTATGGGCTGAAGGTTGCAAGGATTAGATGGAACTTACCATTGCTTGAGAGGAGCTTCACAAGGAAGATATTGCCACTTTTCCAGAAATAACAGAAGTGAAGGCACATGATATTATGCCAGCTCGAAAGGATTCCAAAACCAATTTGACCGTATTGCAATTACTCCTATATTAGTGGCTGCACTTCAAAAGTACTGAACTGTGTATAGCACAGATGAAAGTCTTGAAAGGCACTATGTAAATAGATTCTTTTCCCCTCAAAATTAAGACGGATGTATTAACTACTTTTATCATTATTTTGCAAATGTAAACATTTTTAACCCATTTTCTGGTACCATATCAGGAAAACTATTAATACAAGTCAGAAATGCTAAATATAGTTAAGTCCTAAAGCATATGCATGTATTTATGATGGGTGACCAATTATGATAATTACTCATCACAGCCTATGGAAATATCTGACCACATTTCCCTTTTCCTAATAGGGATAGAAACAGAAATATAGAAACTAGGAGAAGTAGGTTATTGGGCCCATCAAGGCTGCTGTCATTCAATCTGATCAAGGTTAATCCATATTCCAGAGACAGTAGGAATTGCCAATGCTGGAGCCTGAGATAACAAGGTGTGCAGCTGGACGAACACAGCAGGCCAGGTAGCATCGGAGGAGCAGGAAAGCTGACGTTTCGGGTCGGGACCATTCTATCACTCAAACTTGATTTTTCTCCCCTGCACTACTCCTCTTTAGAAAGTATCACAATTAAATAACTACTCTGTCTTTCTTCCTGTTGTGAGTACACTTAATTTCTTGAGCCTCACTACATATCTGGTAGATTCAAGACTTACCTTGGCCTTTTTCTTTGTTATCCTGCAGCAGAGGGACTCAAAGTAGTTTTCAGCTATGTGGTCTTGTAAATGTCCTATGTGAAGTGTCAACACCACCAACTTAGATTTATAGGGTTATTTTAATCAAATTACTTATCAGAAAACAATGGGAATTTCCATTATTTTGCCAACAAATTTGCTCAAATACAGTCTGTAACACACATCGACACCATTAAGTGTATTATCTGCAATTTCTGGAAGCCTTTGAACTTTCAGTTCTATTTTCAAATAATATACAAACCCTGTTTACTTTTCTTTGCTTGTATATCGGATAAAATATTTGCATTAATGCATTTTTCAGCAAATTGATCAACTCACAAAACACTTATTTTTATTTGGGATGGTAATATTTTCAATTAGTGCTTAGAAGGATGATGCCACAGATTTTTAAGTAACAGGCTTTCCAAAACAGTGCTAGTGCATTTAGACATTGTATTACAATGCATCTTCTTTTGCAGAGCAGTTAAGCACCAAACAATACTATGGGCTTCCAAAGGCATCACACCTCTCAATTATTGCTATTTACAATTTGGCTAATATAACAGGACAGATACATTTTAGAACTGCAACGTGGTGAGATACAGAGTACATTTTGCAACAAGATTCTGTATTGAGTTCAAAAATGCAAATATGAGGAACACAACAGCTGTGATTCAATATTCCATGTCGAAAACTTAAATACAACCCCATTAACATCATGCAAACATCAACAGTAAAAACACTCCAGCATTTGTTATATTACAAATTTTTATACATTTAAAAATGAGCTATTTAACTAGAGATTAATGGTTGATTAAACTTGTACTTCATTTTATGCATTTTCAGCAGGGATGCAAATCAAATGAAAGCACCATTATAACTCGAGTCAAATGAGTCATGCACACTACCAGAATAGCGAATCATTTTCTATTATACATGAAAAAGGCAGAGGGGGATAAAAGAACGACTGGCCCATCAAGCATGCCGCAGAATAGGTTCTGGAATTACTATGTATTCATACAAGAGCCATAAACAAACAAACGTCTATTTTTTTTCTGCATCTTGCAGCCCCTTATACGCAAGTGCAGTATTAGATTGTATACTACATTTAATGTAAGGCTGTGCCTTACCATACTGATCTTCCAATTTACATGAAATAGTACTGCTCAATATTGTCAATGTTGCATCAATTCAGATGACAAACTGCCAAATTGAAATTGATAAGGTAGCAGAGAGAACAAAAACAAAAAATCCAAATGGCTCACAAATCTGCTGGGGAAGGGACTGTATCACCTCTACTCAGTCTGAACTATAGATTAATTTATCAAGCACAAAGTGATTGACTGGTAATGCCATTTCAAGTGACAGAGAAAGATCTTTATTTGTAAAGCACCACACCATTACTGTTTCAGGATATATGGGGATCAGTAATAAAGCGTTACGAGCATCACTAATGCCAAAATTTAAATTTCAAACTCAGAAAATACATGAAAAATAATGCCCGAATCAAAGCAAATTCCACAGATCTGAAAGCACCAACATAAACTATGGCTTTCCCATTCCTATATTTGCATTTAAAACACTCTTGTTCTGCAAAACTACCCTCGTGCAAGTTTACACAATCATTGAATTTAAGTATAACCACAAAAAAGTGTTATTACAGATCATTCTTACAAAAGCTTACATATTTGTGAACAAAAAGGGCATTGAATCTTCAGAACAGGATTTGCAATTCAACTTTTGAGAAATTCCTCACTGCATAAACCAATGGTAAAAGCAATTAGTAACTTAGGATAACGAGGTGCAGGGCTGGATGAACACAGCAGG
>NC_063353.1:10808636-10832211 GCF_021869965.1 Rhincodon typus | reverse complement strand
GATGAAGGGTCTAGGCCCGAAACGTCAGCCTTTCTGCTCCTATGATGCTGCTTGGCCTGCTGTGTTCATCCAGCCCTGCACCTCGTTGTCTCGGATTCTCCAGCATCTGCAGTTGCTACTATCTCTAGTAACTTAGGATATTGTAATTTGCATGTATGGAATACAACATTAAATCTTTTTCTGCCATCACCAAAACAAAGACTCGCATCCTAATTCGGTTCATACAAACTGACTGCTTTAAACAATGTTTGCCACCATTTCCCTTTTTACCAATAATTCTGAAATTTCCTGCTAATTGATTCTTCTGATTTAAAAAGTCAGGCAGAAAATAAAAGCAGCAACTAAAACTATTTTAATGCAAGTTCTCAACACAAAGTAATTCAGTGGCACACAAACCAACTATAGAAGTATGATCATCCTCTACTGCTCAGCTAGGAGACATTTTCACACTACTCTCCTACAAGGGGGCAATCACTCAAGATTTCTCTCCAAATTAAAAATGAAGATCTGTTAGCAAAGTTTATCAGAAAGTTCAATAGTCTTCTTATTTTTCGATCTTTCAGGAGAAAAATGGTTCAGACATCAGATGAAGTCGGAGGCTTCTCAGTATAATGGCATAAATTACACAAAATGAATTTAAATAAAATGCGTAAATATTAATGTTAAAGCTTACAGAAGTGTTTGCAACATCCAGGCTGATACAAATAGATTGAACTTGCTACATTTGTGTCCCTTTTGCTTAGTGCTAAAACATTCCAAAAGTTGGAGGCATTCCATCTGCCCATTTTTAATTAGCTTAGTGTTTCCTTTCCAGAAGGCATAGACTACAGGCTACAGTTCTATGATGCCATCCAACATACTATCCTAAAGTGCCTGCCAAAACAAGCAAGTGTCACCAGGAATTTATTGCAAGGTCCATCATAGTTAAGTACAATCCTTTCTACACTTGTAGCCCGTGCATACAGACAGTTTGTTTTGCGGGGATAGCTAGGTGTTAATCCAAGAATTCTAGCTGGTATTGTTACTTTGTAACTGAAGAACACTTTGGCCAATTGAAGCGTTGAAATGGTCATCACTTTTCTGTCATTGGATTACTCATCACACACCAGGGTTGAAAATGTAATCTTTCTGAAGAATACTTACTCCTCCAATTACTATGAAAAATAAGTCCACAGTTCAACAAATTAATCTATTGTCCCTCATCTTCCAGAGAGCTGCTTTTAAGCAGCACTTATGGATGACTCATTCCACATGGAGGGAAGGTCTTACGAGGAAAGGTTGAAAGAGCGAGGGCTGTTCTCTTTCGAACGATGAAGGAGGAGAGGTGACTTGATAGAGGTGTACAAAACGATCAGAGGTATAGATAGAGTGGACAGCCAGAGACTTTTTCCGAGGGTGGAGGTAGCTATTACGAGGGGGCATAGTTTTAAAGTGAGTGGAGTTAGATATAGGGGAGACGTCAGAGGTAGGTTCTTTAACTCAGAGTGGTCGGGGCGTGGAATGCATTGCCGGAGAGTGGAATGCATTGCCAGAGAGGGTAGTGGAGTCGGCCTCATTAGGGGCATTTAAGCAGCTAGTAGATTGGCATATGGATGATAGTATAAGGTAGGGGTGGAGGTTAGATAGAATTTAGGATTAGGGTAAAAGTTCGGCACAACAGAGTGGGCCAAAGGGCCTGTGCTGTTCTATGTTCGAGATGCTTTTACATTAAATGTCACATCAATGCCACCAACTCAATGTAGGGGTCCAAAGCAGCAATTAGCAACCTGGAATTAAAATTTCAGTTTGCCCCAGCTGTCTGTCTGAAGATTCCATATCAGGACATACCAATATAAAGTAGTTTAAGCATTACTTGGAAGATTTAGAACATGTTACATGCCCATGCATGAAGTGGTCTTAATTTTCCTTTATTTTTCTTAAAAAAGGAAGCCAAACAAGAGAACAAGCTAAACAAACGAACATGGAAGGTCCATGAAAATTGCCTGGACAGCGTAACTTCCTAATGTCTTTCTCCCCATGAGATGTTACTGATCTTACATTGTTATATCACATTGAGATGTTATTTTACTTGATCCAAGTTGGAATTTGTGGTAATTTAAGACAGGTTATTAAAGTACATTCAGCTCAAAGCTGAAATCCACATTCTCAGGTTGTGAATTATCAACAATTAAGCTTTCGGTTCAGAGCGGTGAATCCTGAGCTTCTTAGCACATTCTTCAAGACAGAACAAACAGAGTACATGCAATATTTTGATATCCAGTGTGCACAAGAGGTTCCATTGTTCAAATGCGTTGGCCACACAATCATATTACATTGGGTAGTCAAGGGGCAGGGCGCTGGGTTTGTTTAAATGAATCTGACTCTGAATGCATGTGAATATTTGACATGCAGAACTTTTAAACAAGTTGTGTGTATTTGTGTATAACATCAATCATGTCATTCAAATCGTTTTAGTAAGCTAGGACATAGGAATGCCCATCAAGGGCCTTGAAAAGGCATTATTTTAGACCATTCCTTGGCATCTATTATTTTAGATAACAAAATAATCAAAAAGAGACCAAAGAATATTCTTGACAAGCAACTTCCACAATCAAAGACTATCAGAAACGTTCTGAATGATCTAAAGATCTGTGAATGAATAAAGTCAAAAGAACAGAACATCAGAACACCCTTCAGAAGAAAAGAACCTGAATCTGTATCTTGATTAGTCAATTCACAAAAGAGGTATCAACTTTAAATTTTAAAAACATATGCCATACTACAATTTCCACATTCAATCATTTCTTGAACCACACTTCTTCTCAATTCAAATTTGGTATAAACAGCAAATTCTGCAAAGGCAACCAGAATCGGCTCAAGTCTACACAACCTCTACCAATATCATCTTAGGCAAGGTTGCTATAAATCAACATACCAATCTGCTCCAGTAAACAAAATAAAACTGGATCCTGAATGCTAATAAAGAAGATGGAGTCAGTTATAACAAAGATTCAAGGTAGAAAACAATTTCCATACCATAACTGCAAATGCTTAACTTTCAAATATTTTCACTCGTATTTGTTGCAGTTATTCCTATTAAAATCCAGCTAGTTGCAATTGAATGAAATGTGAGTCAAGCTACAGGAGAAATGACAGAATTTCAATGATTGTAACAGATTTATTCCATTTTTTCCTTATTCCATTTGCTTTTACTTTATTTATTTATTTATTCATTCATTTATTCACCCCTCTCACACAAAGAGGAATCCTCCAGCCCTCTTTTTCAAACTCGTCAAACCCGCATAATCAGTGCACTGTAAGCAAGCTATTTCTGATGAACAATTCATTTTCATTGCCCACTTTAGCAAAATTAAAAGCTGCTTTTTTATCCCCCCTTTTTTTTCTGCTCCTCGAAGTCCTAGTTTGCACTGGATTACAGATTCACAAGCTTGAGCAACCTGCTCCCTGCACGCATCCACAGTCAACACCAACAGCACATTCACAGAATCACTAGGCCAAAGAATAATTCTGCTCCCAACCAACCTTCACATCCGCATTTTCCCGCTAGGAACAGAACAGAAATTCTGGTTGATTTATTCCCTCAAGCCTAGGGAACACTACGGCATTCGTGCACACCTTGTGGTCTGAAATTAATCGAGAACAAAAATATTTCATATAATGAAACTTGAACATCCGAAAGTTGTTTTTGTTTTGTTTTTGTTAATTCATGGGATGTAGGTATCACTGGTTGGTGGCATTTATTGCGTGGTGTGCACTTAAAAGTCAACAACATTGCTCTGCGTCTGAAGTCACACGTAGACTTGATCAGGTAAGGATGTCAGCTTTTCTTCCTTGGGATCAAAGTGGATAGGTTTTCTTCTGGAAATGGCAATCAAAAGTGGTTACATGATCACAGATATCATTAAGATAGCTTTTTATTCCATTTTGTTTAAGTGAATTCAAATTTCACAATCTGTCGTGGTTGGACATGAACCCATGTCACCACAGAATTTGCCTAGGGTTCTCGATTACTCGCCCAGTAAAATTACCTCTACACCACTAATTCCCCCTTGCTGTTTTGGCTATGATATTATTTACTTGAAGGAAGGAACAAGTCAATTATTCCTGTATTTTTCCTCCACACAAAGCAATGAATATTACTATTTAAAATGGTAGCTATTTCACAGTCGAGAAAAAGTCAAAAGAATACAAATTTACATATTTTAAAAAATCATAAAATCTGATATGGACAGAACTTGTAAAATTCCACCACAACAGATTCACAGCACCTTTCACCCAACCCTTATTGTTTTTAAGGTGGTAACTATTTATTTAGCAAGATAAAGGATTGCAACATCCCTTTTTATGGAAAGTGCTCGCTCTCTGCAAGTACATACATTTATTGGCATGTAAAACAATAAAGCAGTTAGTTCAAAACTGACACAGGGAGAACATAGCAGTCAACTAAAGAACATAAAGAATATAAATATTCTCTTGCCAAGTAACCAAATCATAGATAAGGATATCCATGTTTATCTTGCATGCATGAAACCAGAGTTTCTTAATGCACATTTGTACTGCATTAAGCAAACAAAGCACAAGTTCTCAGGTTTGGAAAACAATTTAATTGCATTCCTGCAAATTATAACTACAGCTGAAATTTTAAATCTGTTGCATCATGACAGAGAGCACACAAGTTCAAGAGGAGAGAGTTTGACTTTAAAGTTTTCTGTCTAAGTCAAGGAAGCTATTTGTACATTGTTAGCTCAGAGGGAACAAGAAATAGCTCAAAAGCACTGCTCAATTCTGAAGAAAATAAAGTCAGTTAGTTAACAGCATTACCCAAGTGCACTTTAACAGCAAGATTACATCATTACACTGCAGTTTATCAAATATAAGTTCCATGTGCATGATTGAGCCGAAGAACTGCAGGGAATTGCTTTTCCAATCAGAGCCTGTTTGGGCAAAATTCAGGATTTTCTGGATGTTTCACTTGCATTCTACAGTATAGCCACTGTCAAGATACCTAAAGATGCATTCTCAAAAACAACAAATACAAGGTCAGTGATTGGAGTTAGATTTACAGCAAGTTAGAAATCCAATGACACTTCAACTAATTGTATATCTCACCTCAAAAAGATGTATGAATACCAGAAAAATGCAAACAATGCACCTACTTCAAAAGTGTTGTGCAAGTCTACAAGGTTGGCAACCCATCAGGAAACCATATTGAGCAGGACCTGTTTCCACTTGGTTGGCTGGTTGATTCAGCACAATTCACTCAAAATCAGGCAAACCAGTGTAAAATGATCACAGGATTGTAACTGCAAATTAAGTTTCCCTATCTATTTGTCCAAGATTTTAAACAACTGTCCTAGATACTAGCCCTGTCTACAAAACTGGCAAACCCCCAATCAAATCAAACTTCTACTAATAGCACTCCTTTGCATGCCTTCAGTTAGTCTCCTGAAATTAAAATTAAGCCGTAATTTTTAAGCAAATATGAGTCGATTGACTAGTTCTTTCCCACATTGAAAATTAAACTTTATAAACAACTAGTTAAAATTCAGTTCCCATGCTATTCCCAAACCAGAAAATAATTCCACAACATTTGTTTGGAATAATCCATTTTCAAATAAATGAAGTAAACTGCAACAAATTACCACTTGAAAAAATCCTTGACATATTTAAGTTTATTTTTCAAAATTAGATTTTATAACAGTCTTATTGTGATGGTTCAGGCAAACTGGTTTAAAGAAGGAGTAACAATAAATTCAGAACCATTGTAGAATCCCTGACTGTAGACAACACAGGGAGCATTCACTTCATTCAGGAGTCAAGTCAGGTCCTGAATAGGGGCTGAAATAATTGTTTTTCATTTGTGGGAATGAGAGCATAAAATGGCAAGGCCAGCCTTTGTTGGTCATCCCAAATTGCCCTCAAGGTGATGGTGGTGAACCTTCTTGAACTGCTGCAGTCCATGTGGTGCAAGTACAGCAATAGCGCTGTTAGAGATGGTTGAGAGGCTAAAAGAAATTTGCAAGAGATGTTCGCATGCATCTGCTACCTGGTAAAGATCACATTTAGGAAATATTGTCAGTGGAGTAATAAACAGTTGCTGCAAAGCATCTTGTACAAGACACTGCTTCTGGTGTACATTGCAAGCATAGAGACAGAATGTTTACAGTGGTGGGTGTGGTTACAGACTGCTTTGCCCTGGTGTTGAGCTTCTTGACGCTTGTCAGAATTGCAATATGCAGGCAAATTGAGATCTTACTTCTGACTTGTGCCATACGGATGCTGGACAGGCTACGGGACATAGAGAGTGAGTTTTTGAATAAAAAAGCCCCAGTCTCTTTCTTGCTTTTGTAGCCACAATATTTATTACAGTCCTCTCCCTTCTGCCAAAATGCATCTCTTCATATTTTTCTGAATTACATGCTATCTGCCAATTCCTGTCTATCCTGCTTGCTTGCACACTAACATTATATTCTTTGATACTTCCAAGCTTGGATTCATTAGCCAGTTTAAGTTTGATTCTCCATTGAAATATCCAAGCCAATAGTTATCTATCAAAAACAACACTGATCGGAGCAATGACCCTTTGGGAACACCAGTGTCTACCATCCTCCAGTCTGAATCACAACCATTTACCACAACTCACTGTGTCCTGCCCTTAAGCCAAACTTTAGACAAGGTTTTGGGGTGGCATGGTGGCTCAGTGGTTAGCACTGCTGCCTCACAGTGCCAGGGACCCAGGTTCAATCCCACCCTCGGGCAACTGTCTGTGAGGAGTTTACACGTTCTCCCAGTGTCTGCATGAGTTTCCTCCGGGTGCTCTTGTTTCCTCCCACAGTCCAAGGATGCGCAGGCGAGGTGGATTGGCCATGCTAAATTGCCCAGAGTGTTCAGGGATGTGTAGATTAGGTGGGTTATAGGGGGGATGCTCCTAGGGTCGGTATGGATTTGTTGGGCCGAAGGGCCTGTTTCCACACTATAGGGATTCTATGGAATTCTATGGTTACATGACTCTCCTGTTCAATGAGCCTCAATTTTGTTAATCTTTGCAAATGGAGTTTAAATCACACACAAGTCAATAAAAGGCGTCCATTTCCGATAACCATTAAAATGGTCTTATATAGGGGACACATTTTCCGGAGTCCATGCACAGATCTAAAAATTTCTGCTTGAAGGAAAACTTGTTTCTATTTTCACAAAACACAATTCATCCAGCATGCAAGGGCAGCTTGAGTTTCATCAGACAAGATTACAAACAAACAGGATCATATGGCGTAAAAGCACAGAGTAAAACAAAATTTGAAAATTGTTCATCCCTCCTATTACCAAAGCCTTGATAATCCCAGTGGTGCTCTCTGTCTATTGATCTTTAAAAATAAACTCAACAAGTCCACTTTTTTAAAAAAATAGAAGTAGATTAATAGGTTAGCTGCAAATTTGAACACATACAAGGAACAGGGGGAGGCAATTTCACCCAAGACTGCTCCACCATTTAATCCAAACATGGCTGATCTTATCTTGGCATCAACTCCATTTTCCTGCTTCATGAGCAAACATCCTTTCTAATTCTACTTTTTAAATCTCCTTTAGCATCTTATATTCCTCGATTCAACTCCTCTTACTGTTCTAAACTCCAGAGAATACAGGCCTAAACTGCTCAATTTCTCCTCATAAAACAAACCCTTCATATCTAGAATCAGTCCACTGAACTTCCTCTGAAATACCTTCAATACAACTACATTCCTCCTCAACGGGGCCAAGATTGTACACAATACTCCAGGTACTGTCCCACTTAAACTTGTACAGTTGCAGCAATATTTCCCTACTGTCATACGCTACTCCTTTAGCAATACAACAAAATACAGCACATGAACAGGGCCTTCAACCCAAAGCCAGCGGATTCCTAATCCTTATTTAGATCCACTACTTATTACCCATACACAGTTTCTATCCCTCTGTTCACCTCACATTCGTGTGCCTATCAAAGTACACCTTAAACAATGCTGACATACCTGGTTCCACCACCTCCAACAGCAGTGCATTCCCGCCAGCAACCACCCGCAGTGTGAAAAATTTTCCCAGCACTTATCCCTAAACTTTCCCCGTCTCACCTTGAACCTGTGCCCTCTTCTAGTTGATCCTTGCACTCTGGGAAAAAGCCTCCGACTGTCCACCCTATGCCATTCAATTCTGTAGACCTCTATCAGCTCGCCATCAGCCTCCGTCTTTCCAGTGAAAGAAATCCAAGTTTATCCAACCTCTCCTCATAACTAAAACCCTCCAGTCTAGGCAACGTCCTGGTAAAACTTCTCTGCACCGTTTCCAAAGCATCCACGCCCTTCTGGTGCATGCAATATTCCAAATCTGGCCTAACTAGAGTTTTGTACAGCTCCAACATAATTTGGCAACTTTTATATTTGATGCCCCAACTGATGAAGGCAACCATACTGCATGCCTCGTTGACCACCTTTGTTGCCACTTTGTGTGGACCTGTACACCCAGATCTCTCTATATGTCAACACTCATAGGGGTTATACCATTTATTATGCAGTTCGCACCTGAATTTGAGTTCCAAAATGCATCACCTCACTTTTGACCAGATTAAACACCATCTGCAATCTATATCCCACTGTATCCTTTGACAATCCTTCTTACTATATGCAACTCTGCCAATTTTGGCGGTCATCCACAAACTTACTAATCAGACCACCTATATATATTACAAAAGGTCCCAGTACCGATTCCTGCTGAATACTACTAATTACAAATCTCCATTGCAAAAAAAGCACTCTTCCCACTACTACTTTATGACCAAGCCAGTTTTGTGTCCATCTAGCCAGCTCACCCCAGATCCCATGAGACTCTACCTTTTGTACCAGCCAGCCATGAGATACCTTATCAAATGCCTTACTGAAGTCTATGTCATACACTGCCCTTCCCTCTATCGTTCTCGACCTTCCACGCACAAACCCACACTGCCTATCACTAACAAGTCCATTTGCTTCTAAAAGTGAATAAATTCTCCCAGTATTTTCTTCAACAGCTTCCCCACCTTTGACTACAGGCTGGTGAGCCTGACATTGCCTAGATTATGTCTGTTTCCCTTCTTAGAAAGGGGAACAATGTTGGCCATTTCCAGTCCTCTGGAATCTCAACGAGACCAAAGATGATGCAAAGATATCTGCTAGGGCCCCAGCTATTTCCTCCCTTGCCTTCCACAATATCCTGGGATACATCCCATCTGGCCCTGGGGACTTATCTACCTTAATACATTTCAAGACACTCAACACTTCCTCTTTCATTATTTTGACCTTTACCTAACCTCAACATGCCTCGTGTCCCTCTCTTTATTGAATCCTCATTAAAGGATCTCACTCTATTCCTCTGGCTCCACACAAATCTCTCCTTTATATTTTGGTGGGCCCACTCTTTCCCTAGCTACCCACGTACTCCCAATACATGTACAAAATGCTCTGGGATTCTCCTTAGCCCTGCTAGCCAAGGACATTTCATAGCCCCTTCTCGACCTCCTTAGTTCTCATTTGAACTCCTTTCTACTTTCTCTATATTCTTCGAGGACTTCATCTGTTTTTAGTTGCCTAGCCCTTAGGCAAACTTCCTTTTTTTTGACTCAGCTGATAATTTCTCCTGGCATCCAAGGTTCCTAAATCCAGCCATTCTTGCACTCTAATCAATTGGTCTTTAAAAGACTCCCAAGTCAGATGTAGATTTAGCCTCAAACAGCCATTCCCAATCCACATTCTCCGATTCTAGCCGAATTGGGTTATAGTTGGCTTTCCCACAATTTAATACTTTCATCCGAAGTCCACTTTTGTCCTTTTCCGTAAGTATCTGAAAACTTACAGAATAATGGTCACTGTTCCCAAAATGCCTCCCCATTGAAACTTGGATCACCTGGCCAGGCTCATTTCCCAAAACCAGGTCCAGTATGATCCCCTCCCTTCTAGGGCTATCAACATACTGTTTCAAAAAAACCCTCCTGGACACACCTAACAAACTACTCCCCATTCAAACACCCGCACTAAGGGAGTCCCAGTTAATATAGGTGTAGTTGAAAATCATCCGCCACAACAACCCTGTTTTCACAACTTTCTAGAATCTGACTATATTTCTCTTCCTCTACCACTGGCAGTCGGGAGATCTGTAGTGCAATCCCATCATTTTGATTGCACCCTTCCTATTCCTGAGCTGTACGCATAATGCTTTGCTGAAAAATCCCTCCAGGGTGTCCTCCTTCAAAACAGCTAAGATATGCTCCCTATAACCAGGAACACAACTCCTCCACCTCTTTTGCTTCTTCCTCTGTGGTCTAAAGCAAGCGATATCCTTGAATGTTAAGCTGCCAATCCTATCCCTCTTAACTGTGTACCCGTGATAGCAACATCATAATCGCATCAATTAATCTAAGTTCATTCGTATTATCTGTCATACTTCTTGGACTGAAGCAAATAGAGTCTAAGCCTCCAGTTCCGCTGAGCTCAGCTATCTCTCCCTAACTGCTTTTCCTCTTCGCTATATTTGCCTTAGTGTCAAGCTTTTCCCCAGTTTCTATGTGACATGCTGCTCCGGTTCCCACCCTCCTACCACACTAGTTTAAACCCTCCCTAGTGGCATCATCAACCCCAACCCACATCTGTCACCAGGATAGTAGTGCCCCTCAGGTGCACCTTCTTGTACAGGTCCCAACTTCTCTGGAAGACATCCCAAATGATCCACATAGCCCTCTAATCACTCCCCACTACACCAGCTCGTTAGCCATCTGTTCAACTGTACACCGTATGTTCCTAGCCTCAGTAGCACATGGCACAGGACGTAATCCTGAGATTACTACCCAATGAATGCCAAAATTACCTTTAGCTTTTTTTATAACCTGCAGTACTTGCATACAAGTTTTACATTAGGAGAATTCATGCATCACAGTGACTCAGTGGGGGTGGCACGGAGGCTCGAGGTTAGCACAACTGCCTCACCACGCCAGGGACCTTGGGCACCCGTCTGTGTGGAGTTTGCATGTTATCCCAGCATCTACATGGGTTTTGTCCAGATGCTCCGGTTTCCTCCCACAGTCCAAAGATGTGCAGGTTAGATGGATTAGCCATGCTAAATTACCCATAGTGTCCAGGGATGTGCAGGCTAGTGGGTAAGCCATGGGAAATGTAGAGTAATAGGGATAGGTTTGCATCAGTCTGGGTGGGATGCTCTTCAGAGGGTCAGTGTGGACTCGATTGGCCAAATGCCCTGATTCCACACTATAGGGATTCTATGGCATCCAGAAAACTGCCAACGAAATCTATTATCCTATTTGAGAGAATCCAACTCAACCCTACTGAGAAATCCATATCTACCTGGATGGTATCTGCCCAATACAGGTCACCACATCTCCCTGCAGGCAGAAATCCCAAATAGATCCAGGGCACTTCAGAACAGACTGGAACATCCCAAACAAGTGCTGCTGGAATTCTAAGTTGAAACTGAATAGCTGCTTGACCAGTTAGGGTCATTCTGATAGTGCTATAAAATCAATGGCAATCTTGGAGAAAATTCCAAATAACCGATGCTCCTACCAGTAGGCTTCTTTAATGAGCAAAGCTTGCTGATTATTAACTGTGCCCTTGAGTATTGCAAGATGGCTTTTTTGGCGCAGTAATGTCTGTACCTCTGGACTAGGAGGCCCAGGCTCAAGCCCCACCTGGTCCAGATGTATGCCATAACATCTGAACAGCTTGATTAGAAAATATCCACAATATTCCAGGCCTGTCCTCATTATCTGTCAGAAGATTAGAGTTTACCACAATACTGATGTGGGTTCAAACAAACATTCATACCAGGTATGTAGAGTTTGTGTAAAGGAGTTTGTTTGAGGGAGTATCTTAGAAAAGGAAGCAAGCAGTAGAGATGCAGAGTGTTTGGGTAAAGAATTCCAGAGGTAGTGAAACATAGCTGCCAATGGCCAAATAAGGGATGCACAAGCTGCCAGAGCTGGAAGAGCACAGATCTTGAAGGCATGTCAGAGAGATGGTGGTGACAGAGATAAGCAAGGGCAAGACCAAGGATGGATTTAAAACAAGGACTTTAAAAATTGAGGCACTACCGGACAAGCAGACAATGACAAATCAGCAAAAGTGCAATAGTGAATGAAACACAGTGCATATTGGCAGAGCTTCAGATGAGTGCAGGTTTAGTACACTGTCCAGAAGAGCAATGGAATAATCCAGTTTAGACAAAACAGTGGCACGAATAAGGACAAGTTGAGGGAGGATCACCGTCTGATGGTCCTACGGGGATAGGAACGGGTAATCTGGGTGATGAAGCAGATGTGGGCAGAATCTTGTCTTGGGGAACAAATAAAACCAAAAGGTGTGAAAACTCTAGTTCAACTTCAGACAGCTGTCAGGGAGGAGAACAAATGTTAAAATGGGGGCCAACAAATATTTATTTTAAGGAAACTTCTGCTCCTCCAATGTTAGAAGATTGATAAACAGTATAACAGAGCAGAGAAAGGAGTGGGCTCCATGGAGATCAAGAAGAAATAGAGCAGAGTGTACTTGTAAAACATAGCACTCTTCAGGTGGCATCACCATTGGCAGTATTAAGCTGAATATGAGATGGAAATTGAACAGATCTTTTTTTCAGGATCTCAAGGGGTAATAGTGCAAAGAGATACCAATGCAGATTATCTGGCTACCATTTGAATAGATAGGAATGGAACCAGGAAAGCACAGGTCACTCAATGTGGCAACAGGAAGAAGGGTGATATGGTTAACCATGCTGAAGATTGCAAATACTTTCAAATGGATGAGGAGGTACAGTTTCACGCTTATAGGCACATGGAATGTTATTTCTGGCTTGGATTCATGTCATTTCTGTAAGGTGAGTGGAAAGGCGGAGGAGGTCAGTACATCATTCTCTCTCGCCTTGGGGGTGTGCGTGTGTGAAAACCCTAGGTGATTTGCACTAACTTACTTCATGCAATTTCAGAAAAAATCCTCGAATCCTTGATTTGATTTCAAAGAGCCAGGGAAAATTCCACATTAGAAAATAATTAAAAATCTTGCAGATGTTGAGATTCAACTTTATCACCTGACGCCCTGTACAGAATGAATTTAGCATGACAAAGATAAGTAGAAGTCACCCACTAGCCAAGTAAATAAGGTGGAGGGATAAACACATTTCTGTTTACAAGTTCGGTAAATTAGTTCTGGTTCCAACCAGCAATATTTTCAAAATTGTAAAGAACCATTGATAAAATATTATGTCCCCTTTGCCTTGGACACTACATTCTACATGACACTTATTGAAAAGTCTAAGAAAGCAACAATAATTCACTTAACCCAATCTCCTTTAACACTTGATAGGATGCTTTAACAAAAAGTTGTGGAACTTTCTGTTTCACTAGAATAAACTAGAAATTCTTTCAACTACTACATTTACATTAGAATGTTCCTCAGAGGAACAAATTCATGTCCTTAGGTAGGAATATTATTTGGTTGTTTCCTGTGCAAAGTAATCAAATACACACCAATGACAGTTTTTATGCATCACCACAAGTCTCATTGTGACGGTCAAGAACTTTTTACAACCAGAAATTCTCTAATTACAAAGCACAGATTTTGAACAATTAGGTTTGCTCAAAGTTCATAGCTCAACCAAGCCTATAAATTGTTTTCATTATCAAAAACAAAAAAGTGGCAAGATCAGAAAGCATCTTGTATCCTTTTCAAAAATTCAAGACTCTATCAACTTCATTTCACACTGTTTGTCTTTTGTTCCATTGGTTTTAGATCAGTTTATATTATAGCTCATAACATTTACTATTTGATTGTTTGTCATTCTATTAGAATCATGTTACAAGCAACCCAAAAGGGAGATATAACTTTTACACAACGGGAGGAAACCTGCACACAAGCAAAATGGGTATCATGTTTGCCTTTGCAAACCTGAAGGAGACTAGGAGCAAAACACACAGTCTTCCAAGTACTAGGGAGGAATGCAGAAAATTACAGCAAAAAGACTTAACATAGCTTCCATCTGAAACATAAATAAAAGTATCAACACCAATATAGTGCATCAAGCATACAGCTGAACAACCTCTAAACCTGTGACTCAGTCAATGCTCCACTTCACATTGCCTTCTGGCATCGTTGCATTCTCTCAATCAAATTTTCTTATTATCCACACCTTGCCACAAATGAATGGAATACACATTCTGGTTCTGACTGAAACAAGATTCGTGGGCATCTTCCTCTAGCCTCTACATTGACCAACAAACAGCAAAGTCACATAGCCAGATAAAACAATTTCTCTATTGCTCTTTCAGGGTCAGTGCGCTTTTCATTCTTTTCACCTTTCACTCCACATTTCCACCATTTACCACCCTTCAAAAGTTCTTCACTGATTTTCTCATCCAGATATCCTCCATTTGTGGGATGTGGGTTTCACTTGCATCGTGCTCGAGATGGTTTTTTTTGGTCAGTCTGTGGCAGAAATGTTACCTGCCATTTAGTAGCCCAAACCTAAATGGTGTTCGGACACAGACTGCCTCAGTATGAGGAACTGCTAAAATATGAGGATATCCTCAGGGCTACTAACACATTTATTTCACTGTATCTTCGGGTCTGGAGAAGTCATATTGGGCTGCAAACGTTAACGCTGCTTCTCCCACCTCAGATGCTGCCAGACCCGAGTTTCTCCATCACTGTTTTTATTTCAGTTCCCCAACATCCGCTGTATTTGGCTTTTACTTGAGTGAACATAACCTGCTTCAATTCAGACAGTGCATGTCATTAAAATGATTACCATGGTTGACAATATACTGCATGTTTTAATAAAATGCTTAAATTGTCTCTCTATAGGCATTTCCTTTGAGATGGTTCACAATTTTCCTACCAAATCTGCTTCATTCTACATTTATCCATCATAAGCACAACAGGCTTGTGCATCCAAAATGCCTGCTGTACACATTTTTATTTTTAATCACTGTTTTAATATGTTCAACTGCAAGAATTTACATAGCTTCTTCCAACCACCAAATCTGGTAGAAAAAGACTAAACACCAGAAGATTATTGCCAAAATGTTTCCACACTTCAGTAGGACAGAATTACAATACTATGATTGTACAAGCACAGAAAACTCCAACATGAATAAACTATGACCATGGACTGGAATTCACAGCACACTTGAAATACTTTGCCACTTCTGCTTTCACAGCCTCGATGTGCCAAAGAGCCGCTGAGGAATCAATTACAATGGTATGGTTCAAATGCAATAAGATGTAACCACTCATGGCTTGAAGAATACACAAATTCTCCATTTTATTTTGCAGAATAATGAGACCCAAAGGACTTTGAGCTCAGTGGGAACTCAACCATATTAGGTACGGGAATTTAAACTTTTTGCTTGTTTAGTTATTTTGAGTTCTAAGTGTACAAAATACAACAAAGAAAATGTGATTATACAAACTATGCAATTAACTCTACACAAACAAAAGATTACATAACTGTCTACTTGTAAAACATGCCACTGTACACCATGAAACATTTGAAAAGCTTTAACATTAAAAAAAGTAAAGGCAGTTGATAACATTTTCATCATATCACGCCCTACAGCTTACTCCAACCCTGATGGACACAAACGTGGTTACAAAGCCTTCTTCAATAACTAAATGCAAGTTTGTCTAAAATGATTCACTTCAAATTGCATTCACTGTCTCACCACAAACAAACTGCAGACATTACAGGGGGAAAGCACAAAGAATGATTTTTATCTAGTTCATCTCAGCTACCAGTCTCTGACATCAGTTCTTTGATCAAAAGACCTGAATCCAGCTTAAACTGATGACATTTTTAAGTTTTTGCGTTGGTTGGTACACGGTTCTCTGGAGGTTTGCTCAAGGTGCATTCTTGGATTTGCAGCAATTTATGTTTGCATTTGACTTATGCCATCCTTACCTCAGTGACTGATGAATAAACTTATAAAAGGGGAGTTGGTGGTAGGTTGGGGTGTAGTGGGGGGAAAGACAGAGACACAGAGTCTCGTTAACAGTATCTTGAGTTCAGTCCAAATAGACACTTACACCAAAAAGTCATATTGGAATATGTCATCAAAAAGTTCACCAAAGCACCTTTGGCGCATGTTTTCCCCACAATTTTCAATTTAGTGTTTCATGTTTCTAAAGAGCAAACAGTAAATAAAAACACTAATCCCAACAAACAAACACACACTTAGGATCATCAGGTCTTTAAAGCAGAGTAATCTAAATTTTAGCCTCCAAACCTCAACAATCCAGTCCTTGAATCCCAGGGAACTCTCACATTTGCTTGCTGACGTTCACATTTGTGCAGGTTGGCAAATGGCCATATTCATCATAGTTGATGAATATATTGTAAATCAGAACATCAAGGTGTGTCGCCGTCAGCAAATTTATAGTATATGCATGAATTACCACCTTCTTGATGCTCCCAATGGTCCATACCTTCGTGTCCCACAAAAAAGAAGTACTTTCAGATAAGGAGCAAATGCACAGCTTGGCTCGGATACCTAAAATTGATTTATATTGGGTCATTTTACTGTTAGCTTCATCAAAATGACATCTCGCCATCAAAAAACTATTAAGTGATATGCAGTTGCTGCATTTGCACTAGAAATACAAACTAAATATACTACATTAACTTAAAGGCTAATTTCAACATTAAATATCCTTTCAATGGAATAAATGTTCCTATAAGTCTACTTACAAATAGAAGCCTAAGTGATCAAATATTAGATGCCCTGCTACAGTAAATTTTAGCACAAAGTTTAAAGAGTAGACCCAGTGACAAAGTAAGAAGGTAGGTAATAAATGGGGCAGCAAGTTACATCCATCCAATGATACCCGAGTATTAAATAAACAGAAGGCACGTGGAGCAGACAACAGCAATCATGTACAGTGGTGGAGCTATTGATTTGGACTGTTGGCTGGGGAGAGGAATTGGGAAGAATGGGACAAGGTACTCCCCTTCATCATTTTGAAGGTAGACAATGTGACTTGAGGATGAGCTCCATTTTCTGCTCAGGAAAAACCACCAGATATCTAGCCCTCAAATTTACATCTGTTCACTTCATGGTTTGACCTTCAGACGAGACAAGTCAGCGCTCTTTGGTCTCCTTTCCACCCGCTTCAAAGTCCCCCAACCCATCAGTCAAACCCTACTCCATCACTTGATTAAGAAATTAGTGAGGAAATACATCACACAAGAGAGCCAGTATGTTGTAACTGGAAAACAAATAATGCAACAAGAACGATACATCAACTACTATATATTACTAAACCATCATTAAGACACCATAAGAAACAGGAGGGTCATCAGTACAGTTTTAGATCAAAATCATGTCTCACAAATGTACCAGATTTCTAATGTGTTAACTAAAATAGTAAAAACACTTATGGTTATAAAACACAATAAATGTACCAGATTTTCATAAGAAACTTTTAGAGGTTCTACTTGCTATGTAAGCAAAATTCTCAAATATTCAGTGCACATGGTTAACAGAAATTTAGCTAAATTGGAAAGCCAGCTTCATAGCAGACAAAGTACATAATTAAAATATAGCAATGTACAATAATTAACAATACTCTCATAAAGCTGATTTTTTTTTTTCTGAGCTCTGTTTTCTTACAGGTTATGGATGTGAACCTCACTAGCAAGACCAGCGTTCACTGCCCATCACTATCCTCAAGAAGGTGACGGCAAGCCACCTCGCACCAAGAGGTGAAGGGCTGCAGTTCTTAATGTTTGAGAAGGAAGTCCAGGATTGTGATCCAGTGACAATTAATATTGTTCCAAGTTTAGAACCACTAAATGGTTACATTAGTAGCATTGAGGAAAACTGATATCATCGAAGTGCAGTGATTTAGGTGGTTGACTTGCTTGTTTTTGTTCAGACGTTTCATCACCATGCTAGGTGACATCATCAGTGGAGCCTCCGACAAAGTGATGTTATTTTACTCTGCTTGGAATTTATACTGTCCAGTCCATCATGGTTTGTAGCGTCATTTCTGGTTTTGATCTGTATGAGTTTATATATGGGGTCCAATTCTATATGTTTGTTGATTGCATTACGGGTTGAGAACCATGCCTCTAGGAATTCCTGTGCATGTCTGTGTGTCAAAAACCGCAAGTGACACTACAAACCATAACAGACCTGACAGTATAAATTCCAAGCGGAGTAAAATAACATCGCTTCATCGGAGGCTCCACTGATGCCTAGCATAGTGACAAAAAGTCTGAACAAAAACAAGCCAGCTTGGCGAGCAAGTCAACAACCTCATCCACAACCCAAGCTACAGATCTTTGCCAATACTTTATGCAGTGATTTATTTTAAATCTATCAAAGGAAAAAGAAATAAGTCATAATTGACAATAAAAGTTATAATCTGGAATACACCACCTGAAAAGATATTGGAAGCAGATTCAATAGTAACTTTCAAAATGAAGTTGAAAAGTTATTTATTTGGTTACTTACACAGGCTCAACAGACCACTGGTCACCCCTCCTCCTGTATAGTAAGAATTTATGATTCACAGGAAGTATCTGGGAAAACTACTATGACACAAGAATGTCTCTCAAGGACATTTGAGAAACCATAATAGCTACTTGAATCATTGCACATCTCCTTGGCGTGATCATAACTAGACTATTGCGTGCAGCTCTGAGCACCACACCTTAAGAAGGGTAGAATCATTCAACTTGGAATCTAACAAAGATACTCAAAAGAAAATATAATTAAAGGCCCAAAAAATACATAATCCAAGTGTTAAAAGTCATCAGCAGAACTACAGGACTTAAGGAGCAAACTACCCACCCTCAAGTGGGGCTAGAATTAAGAACTGTCACGACTACAGAGATATATGAACTTGCCTGGAAGTATCTAGTTTGGTCTCAACTTTAGAAGCCAGTGCAAAAATCTCTGCTGAATAACAGTTTTAAAAGTTCAACACAATTTTTTTTAAATCTGGGATGCTGTCATTGTAGTCTTGTTGGGACTGACATGTTCCATCTGTGGAGGTCAGCTTAAGGTGCACACAGGCGTAGACTTTTTTGTTTAAAACAAAATGTTGAGAGAATTTACATCCATCACCTTCCGGATTGTTATCTCGCTCGAGAAATTGCTTTCCCTCATCACTTCAGGAAAAAAGGGCAGCACGGTGGCTCAGTGGTTAGCACTGCTGCCTCACAGTACCAGGGACCGAGGATCAATTCCAACTTCAGGTGACTGTGTGTGGAGTTAGCACGTTCTCCCGTTCTGCGTGGGTTTCCGCCAGGTGCTCCGGTTTTCTCCCAAAGTTGTGCAAGTTAGGTGGATTGGCCATGTTAAATTGCCCCATATTGACCAAGGATGTACAGGCTAAGTGCATTAGCCATGGGAAATGCAGGGATAGGGTGGGATGCTCTTCGGAGGGTCGGTGTGCATTTTTTGGGCCGAATGGCCTGTTTCCACACAATGGGGGATCTACGATTCTATGATCTAAATTAACTTGGACTTAATCAAAGAAGCAGAAACTACCAGAACAAACAAAGTCACATCAGTGTGCCTTTTCAATAATAGACATACAAAATCAGATCACTCCAACAATAAGGACCAATTAACTATTTTACATTTCTCTTCATTAGCGCCTCACTGAAGCTTTAAACCAAGTAGTTCAGAAATATAAACAGATTTTCTAAAGGTTATAATCTCCCAAATTTTAAATCAGCTGATGCATTCAAAGCAAAATCAAATGAATCAAGTCAAAAGAATGGTTTACCTCATAAAAGGACAATGTTCATGTACATCTCCAAACCCTTTAAAAGTTATTAACCGCCCACCAAAATGATTCCTGCTTAATCTCAATTAAAAATCACACATTATCAATCTGTATAACTCATTTCAAATCAAGTACATTCTAGCCCAAATGGTCAATCATGAAAGCTGCAGTTATCACTTTAGTACATCCTTTTCTTGAAGTGACAGAAATGACTCTGACCAAAAAAAGAAATTGAGAAACATTATGCACTTCTTCGTAATTAACAAATATAACCCGTTGTTGTGAATCAGATCTAGGTGCTTTCAATAAAAGGTCCATTACAAAACCAATCTCAAGCACAAGAAAGGAAACAGTTTTTTATAAACCTATCACACCTTAACCTTAAAATTCCTCTCCAAAAATGGTTTGCTTTTACGCAAGTTTACATTTACACCCAATCCAGTTCTCACAGCAGTCAATATCAGGTCATCTCAAACAAACACCGGACAAATTCCACTTTTAAAATTACAAAATTTCAATTATCTCCATTAGTTGATTCACACAATATGTTTTCCTCCAATTTCAAATTATTTTCTACGAAGATGATTTAGAAGATTACATTACCTTTGCCCTTTCAGGACCTCTTTGGAGACCATTTACCTTCAGCCAGCCACAATTAAGCTGAACAAACCCAACCTGTGCTGAGATTTTCAGTTTACTTTGCAATTGCACCAAAGAAATTACAGAAGTTTAAATAGAGAATATGAAAAAAAATTAAACTGCCCATAAATATTTTCTATGAACTACATACAATATCCACATATATTTCATAACTCCAGAACAATTTAACAGAAGTTAAAACTAAAAAAAAACTACTCCGAAGCATTTGTGCATGTTTTTTAAGTAGTCCAGTGATGTATCATTTATTTTACAAAGTTATGTTTTGATGGGGAGGTTCAGATAAAACAGGAATTGAAAACTGTTTTGGAACACCTCATTTCAGTTATTCCTGTTTAAAACGTGTTCTTATGTCAATGTCAATATACCACTGTACTCTTACATCCCTGGTGTACAGTTGCTATAGTTGTACCGGACCACAGGATGTTGGTCTCCTTTTAACCTCACAGTCACCACACCTCAGAGAAGGGGAGGAGGAGGACAATCCTTCCTGGTAAGCTTAGCCAATGTGGAAACTAAACCAACGCTACTGGCCGCACTCAGTATTAGCAAACCAGCTGACCAACCTCCAACTTCTGGCTCACAATAATAGTCACAGAATATGACAAATAAACTTGCTATACTTTACAACAAAGAGCACCAAAACAGCAAGAACAAAACAAACTACGGAGTTACTTTATCAACAATATGCCATTCATGCAAAAAGTTAATCAAGCTTAGCCGACATTGCTCAGTACAAACAAAAAGATCCAAAGCAACAGACTGCCTTTTCACTGGCCAGAGTCCAGGGGGCCCTGGTAACAACAGGACTCACCCCTGCTATGGGCAGATGCCTGATCCTTAACTCTCACCCAAAAAAAAACTTATGCATGACTTCAATATCCTCAGAACTAAAATGGGTTAAAGCTTTACCTGGAACCAAATCGCTGCCTGGTCATGAGTTCCTAATCTTACCACCCACAGCGTAAGAGGTCCCATCCCCCCGCTGTTTGACACACCCAAAACAGGAGGTCCCAAATCACCTTCCCCAGGCGAGGAGGCTCCCATTCCCTCCCTCTCCAGCCAATGACAGGATGGTGGAAATAGGTTAAACAACAGCCTTCAACAGGGAGTTGGATAAGGATTAAAACAAGGAGAGGAGAGGAGAGGGGGAAGAGCAGGGCTATAAAGAGCGCGTACGGGGTCAATGGGCCGAACGGCCACCTACTGCGGCTACACTATTCGGTATATATATATATATTTTTTAAAAATGAGTTAGTTGTGTTGTATGGATGGTGGAATAACATTATTAACACACCGGGTCGGGTCGGGTCGGGTCGGGTCGGGTCGGGTCCCTCTCTTTAAGGGGATGGGGTCTGGGGTCTGGGGTCTGGGGTCCAGGCCCTGGGGTGGGGTGACGCTCCTACCCCCGGGCAGCTCCCCAACTTCAGCCGCACACCCTCCCCTTCTCCGTCCGAGCACCTCGGGGGCCGATTCCGAGACCCCTACACCTCCCCCACCACCCCCCCCCCCACCCACCCAACAACCGACCCAACCAACCAACCACCCAGCCGACCGTGTTATTGATCCCCAGCCCCTCTCACCTCAGCTCACGGCCTCAATCGGTATCTCAGGCTCCCGGGACCTGGGCACTTGCCGTCGGCGGAGCGGGGCCCGGATTGCCTCCCGCCCCCTTTACCCCCCGCAAAACTCCCGGGGCACAGACGCGAACAACCGAAGCCGCTCGCGCAGCGCTCCCGCGCGCACCCCCACCGCCTCGCGGGGGCGCGCGCCCGCCGCTGAGCGCGCCAGCGCCACCTCCCGTCAGGACCCGCTAGTCTTCTCCTGCAGGGGTACCCTCAGGTGCTGGAGTTTGCTGCCCTGTCCCTCCTGGTCCTTGAGAGGGTGGGTGGTCCAACTTGAAACTCTGCAGTCCACGTGATGAAAGTGATCCCCAAACCCCTGCATTTTAGGGTTTTGACCCCACGCCAAGCATAGAACATAGAACAGTACAGTACAGGCCCTTCGGCCCACAATGCTGTGCTGAACTTTTACCCTAATCCTAAAGTCTATCTAACCTCCACCCCTACCTTATGCTATCATCCATATGCCTATTTAATAGCCGCTTAAATGCCCCTAATGAGGCCGACTCCACTACCCGCTCCAGCAATGCATTCCTCGCCCCAACCACTCTCTGAGTAAAGAATCTACCTCTGACGTCTCCCCTATATCTACCTCCACTCACTTTAATAGCTACCCTCATAATGGCTACCTCCACCTAGGAAAAAGTCTCTGGCTGTCCATTCTACAAGAGCGGGCATATTGGGGATGCCCATCCTCAACTTGCCCTTCGGGGGTGGTAGAACACACAAGCTTTAGGAGGTGCTGTGCTGGAAGCTAGTTGCATCCTGTAGACCAGCATGAGGGGTGACATTACAGAAGTTTATAAAATCACGAGGGGCAGGCATAGGGTGAACAGACAAGGTATTTTCCCCAGAGTAGGCAAGTCCAAAACTAGAGGGCATAGATGATGATGGGAGGGGAAAGATTTAAAAGGGACCTACAGGGTAACTTTTTCACACAGTGGGTGGCGTGTGTAAGGAATGAGCTGCCAGAGGAAGTGGTGGTGTACAATTACAATATTTAAAAAGCATCTGAATGGGTGCATGACTACGAAAGGTTCAGAGAGATATGGGCCAAAGGCTGGCAAATGGGACTAATTAATGTAGATACCAGGTCGGCGTGGATGAGTTGGACTGAAGTGTCTCTTTCGGTACTGCACATCTCTATGATTCTAAATACTTTCCAAAAGCCATTTAGATTAATCCTGAGTTTGTCAAGCACCACATGAAGAATTGAGGCATTCAAGAGATGTTGGACGATTATTTGGATCAAAGTAGTGTGCAATGGTATGAAGAAAAGGGAGGAGATTGGCTGTAGGTAACGATGATTGTTTGAAGACCCAATGTAGACACAATGAACTGAATGGCCCTCTTCTGTGCCATAACAATTCTATGAAGTGCTAGGTTTGCAAGAATGGTTTTGACATAGTTTCTTACTGCAGCATGCTCTGAAGCTAACTATAGAGCTAGAGATAGTAGGAACTGCAGATGCTGGAGAATCCGAGACAACAAGGT
>NC_063353.1:10762173-10803636 GCF_021869965.1 Rhincodon typus | reverse complement strand
TTAGTGAAGTGTATGAACTGTTCGAGCTCCTCGTGGGAGCACGAGGCGGCGCCGATACAGTCATCAATGTAACGGAGGAAGAGGTGGGGTTTAGGGCCGGTGTAGGTACGGAAGAGGGATTGTTCCACGTAACCTACAAAGAGGCAGGCGTAGCTTGGGCCCATGCGGGTACCCATGGCTACCCCCTTTGTCTGTAGGAAGTGGGAGGAATTGAAAGAGAAGTTGTTGAGTGTGAGGACGAGTTCGGCTAAGCGGATGAGGGTGTCAGTGGAGGGGGACTGGTCGGGCCTGCGGGACAGGAAGAAGCGGAGGGCCTTAAGGTATAGAGCTGTTAGTTTTGGTATTGTGTAATGTAATAGCATTAATTAATCATCCCAAAATAAAGGCACTGCTAAGTAGCAGCAACCACAATCTTATTTAACTTTACATTCAGTTTCAAAGGGAGAACAGTGGGTCTATTTAAACTTAAATAAGGATCAATATGTGTGATGAAAGCTAAGTTAGCTGAAGTGAACTAGCATTCTAGGTGGGGGAATAAATGAAGGTAGAAACACTGGCAGGTGATTAATGGGACATTTCAGAAATAAAGAATAAAAAAAAAATTCTCAGGGGAGAACATGCTGTGGTTAACCAAAAAAAAAGTTGACGAAAGCATCAAATTTAAGGGAAAGAGTTTAATTCTGCAAAGGTGACTGGCAGTTCGGATCATATTGTTGGTCAGGACGCAATGAAAGGCAGAGGATGACTAAAAGATTAATCGGGAGAAAGAAATTAGAGTATTCAAGGAAGCTAGCTAGAAATGTAAAAATGAATAGCATGAGCTTCTATTATAAAGACCACATCTCTTAATTGTGCTTTATTTTTTGACTGTGAGCTAAGACGGAAAGCAACTGTTTTTAAAACCCACAGACTGTGGAAGGAATTGATGCATGTTCTAAGTGCAAATTACTGCAGCTCACAATGAATTTTATTTATGCTATTACTTTATAAACACTGGTAGAAGTCAGATAAGAAGGCTTGGCAATGGGGTGTTTGTGCCGAATGAGACTTGATCGGCAACAGGTAGCTAAAAGGTCTGTGCAATTGCAAGCAGCTGTCACTGAGTTGCCAAAGATAATCAGGCTGACAGAACTCTCTGATTGATCTGTGGGCGCTTGAACGGCAAATACAGAGCAGAAGGTCTCCAGACTGGAAGAAGCAGGCTGCATCCATATATCACTGCAGTAAATGTACCTGAAGTCTGAAGAAAGCCACTTATTTTCTCCCACCAGTTGCTGAAAGCTGTTACCTTTAATCAGTAATTAAGAGACTTCATAATTAGTGAACCAATTGTCGTCTCCCCACTGTGAAAAAGTGGGAGAACCTAGAGTAAGGAGATTGAAGAACTGTAGGTCTCAAGCAGCGAAAGGAACCCTTCGTTGAACTGTGTTCAACTAGAGTCATTGAAATGTATTTTGTTTTCCCTCAAATGAAAATACCAATTTTTGTTTTCTTCGTCTGTGTGTATCTATCTGAATGTGTGTAGGGCTTTAAACAGGAGCTAGAGTTTCAACAAATAGTTGTATAATAGAGTTTTATTTTGATAGTTAATTGTTTTGTTTACCTGTAACTAGAACCTATTTATTTGTAATAAACAGTTGTTATCTATGGGAACCTGATCAGTGTTTTCTGTTAACCTGATTCCCTCACACAGGTAAATTGAGGACTTTGCATTCTCCAATTAAATCACTAAATTTTGTAATGATTGCAGGAACAGGTCTGCTCACTGTATTCCAAATGGGGTCTAACCAAGGTGTTATATAATTGCAGCATAACTTCTAAATCCTTGTGCTCCTGTCCTCCAGATATAAAAGCCAGCATTCTGTTAGCTTTCTCAATTCTGTTCTGAACCTGTTTCTGACATTTTAATGATCTGTGCCCCTGAATCCCCAAGTCTCTATGCATATCCACTGCATTTAACTTCATACCATCTAGAATTTAATTAGTAACCTAATTGTGCATGAACATTAATCAAATATTGATCATGATATGATTGAGTTTAGTGTAGCACAGGAAAGCAAAAAGCATGAATCATTACTGAAGTTTTAGATTTAGATAAGGTCAATTTAAATGACATGAGACAGATACTGTGCACAGTAAACCTGTAATCTGTCCACAGACTTTTTTGGTCCAAAATGGATAACCCTATGCTTGCTTACATCGAACTCCATCTGCCACAATTTTGCCCATTCATTTTGTCTATCACTATCTCTTTGTAATTTTATGCTATCATCTAAACAGTCCACAATGTGCCTAACTTGGCGTCATCAGGAAATTTGGATATATGAATTCCTATGCCATTATCGAAGTCATTAATAAATAATGTGAATAATTGAGGCCCTAGCACAGATCCTTGTGAGACACCACTGATCACATCCTGCCAATTTGTGTACCTACCCATTATCCCTCCTTTCTGTTGCCCGCCACTCTACCAGTTTCTCAGTTATGTCAGTAATTTGCCCTCAATTTCATGGGCTTCTATCTTAGTTCACTGTCTGTTCTGTGGGAGTTTATGAAATACCTTCTGGAAGTCCATGTAAACAACATCCATAGACATTCCCCTGTCCACTACCTTAGACAGCATCTCAAAAAAATTCACGTTATTTCAGGCATGACCTACTTGTCATGAATCCATGCTGGCTCTCCCAGATTATCTGAAAATTTGCAAGATGTTCAGTTATCCTATCCCTAATTATAAACTCCAACAATTTCCTCATCATGATTGTTGGGCTAGCTGGACTGTAATTCCCTGGTTTTCCTCTTTCACCACTCTTAAAAAAAGGAGTGTCATGCAATTTTCCAATCCAGAGGACGATTCCTTTACCTAGGGAATTCTGAAAGGTTTTATTTAGGGTGCTTACAATATGCTCCCCTAATTTGTTTAACACCCTCGATGGAATCCATCAGGTCCTAGGGATTTGTCACTCTTTAATTCCATTAATTTCCTTATCAGTGATGTTTTACTTCCATTTATTCTATTCAGTCCCTGTTTCCAATCCACCTATAATTTATT
The DNA here is from genome assembly GCF_021869965.1 of Rhincodon typus. Taxonomy (NCBI): domain Eukaryota; kingdom Metazoa; phylum Chordata; class Chondrichthyes; order Orectolobiformes; family Rhincodontidae; genus Rhincodon; species Rhincodon typus. The sequence goes on along the minus strand of NC_063353.1, from coordinate 10,800,584 downwards.
CAGGAATTCTAGCAAGATTTCCTCCTTTTCTGCTGCAAATTTTGAGGCAAAATAATGATAAACATGTCTGCCATTTCCCTGTCGACATTGACGATATCCCTGCTGTCATTCTTTAGTGGGCCAACATTGTTCCTGACCACCACTTTCCCTGTATGTAACTGTAACATTTCTTATTGATTTTGATGTCCCTGGCAAGTTTCCTTTCGTAATCCCTTTTAGTAGATCTAATAAGCCGCCTTATGGCTTTGTATCTTTCCCATTCTGCATTTTTATAAACCTTTTCTTTTAGTTTTATGCTGGCCCTTGTCCCTTTAATTGTCCATGGTTGTTTTTGTGAAGTGAATAAGCTGGTTTTGTATTGTGTTAAATGTTTCTTTTAAATATTCATCACTGCATTCAGTTTTTTTACCCATCAGCAGATTTTCTGTGAACAGATTACAGGTTTACTGTGCACGGTCTCTGCCTCATCTCATTTAAATTGGCCTTATCTAAATCTAAAACTTCAGTAGCTGATTCGTGCTTTTTGCCTTCCTGTACTATGCTGACCTCAATCATATCATGATCAATATTTTATTAATGTTCATGCATCCAGGACATACTGCTGTAGGAAACTATCCCAGACACGCTTCAGAAATTCACTGATATAACAAGGTGTAGAGCTGGGTGAACACAGCAGGCCAAGCAGCATCAGAGGAGCAGGAAAGCTGACATTTTGGGTCCAGACCTTCTGAAGAAGGGTCCAGACCTGAAACATCAGCTTTCCTGCTCCTCTGATGCTGCTTGGCCTGCTGTGTTCATCCAGCTCTACACCTTGTTATCTCAAATTCTCCAGCATCAGCAGTTCCCACTATCTCAGAAATTCACTACCTTTCTGCCAGGTGCTTATCTGCCTCTCCCAATCTGTGCTAAAGTTAAAAATCCCCCATCAATATTACTCTGGCTTTGCTAATACACTCACCTAATTTCTGTATTTATACAATCTAGCACTTCTGAAACATTTCCAAAAATTAATCTTAAGTGACTATGACGAAAGTAAATTGTCCCTCCTCGTCCTTAATTACCTGCTTTCTTTGAGACAGTTGACCCCACCACCCTCTTCGAACACGTGTCAACTGCTGTCTAGATTGATGAGAATACACTTGGGTTCCAATCTTAATGATTATAATCATGGCCCAGATTATAATACTTTTCCTGCTTCTACACTGTCACTTATGCTGCAGCAAGGATCTGTCCTCAGCCCCTCCTACTTTTCATGTATACACTGCTGTTTGGCAAATTCATCCCAAAAGCACAGCATAATTTTTTTGCAAGCATGCTGAAGACAACCAATTCTAATTCATAACTAGCTCTCTTGACACCCTCACTGTTTCAAATGATCAGAATGCTTATTCAATATCCAATTCTAGATGAACAGGACTTTTCCCCAATTGAATTTTGTGAAGACTGAAGTCATGTCAGTTTCATGCCACACTCCAAGTCTCATTCGTTTGTCCCTGATTGTACCCGTGTTCTTGGCAGATGTCTGAGACCAAACCAGCCTGCTTGTAATAGATAACACAGTGCGGAGATGGAGGAACACAGCAGGCCAGGCAGCATCAGAGGAGCAGGAAAGTTGATGTTTCGGGTCGGGACCCTTCAGAAAATAAATGCTGCCTAGTCTGCCTGTGTTCCTCCACCTCCACACTGTGTTATCTCTGACTCCAGCATCTGCAGTTCTTACTATCTTTCAGCCTGCTTGTAAACTTGATATCACATTTGATTCCAATCTCATTTCATGCCACATTAAGATCACTTATTTCCACCTCCATAATATTGCCCAACTTCTCTTTGGTCTCAGCTTATCTGCTGCATTCAATCGTTATCTCTCGGCTTCACTTTTCCGATGCATAACTGGCTGACCTCCTACATTCAACCACCATAAACTTGAGGTCCCAAAAATTCTGCTTCCATTTCTTAACTTGCTAAGTCCTGTTCATCTATCAACCCTGTGCTCATGAATTTACATTGCCTCTGGGTTACGTAATGTCTTAATTTTGAAATTTCAATCCTTGTTTTCAAATCCATTCATGGCCTCACCCCTCCTCATAATTGCAATCTCCTCCACCCTCACAACTCCGGGAAATATCTGCAATCATCCAATTCTAGCCAATAGACCATCTCTGATATTGACGGCCATACCATTGGTGACTGTGCCTTCAGCTTTCTAAACCCTGAACTCTGGAATACCATCCCCACAACTTTCTGTTTCTCTGTCTCACTTTCTTCTTTTCAGTTACTCCTTAAAACCTACCTCTTTGACTAAACATTTGGTCAACTGACCTCATATCTTCTAATGTGCGTCATATAATGCTCCTGTGTAGCAATTTATGCCATTTTATTACATTAACGTTGGATAAGTTGAAGTTGTAGTATTGAATCCATGCTTCTGTTGATAACACTGTTGAAGTCCAGTAGTTACTGAAGGGGAAATGACCAAGAATGCAACCTTGAAGTGGCCCAGAGATGTTCAAGTAGTCATTGAAGGATTGGGGAAGCACAGAGAGATCCAAAAACAGTGTTTCGTGAATCAATTGGCCAAGAATTTGATAGATGTGGGAATTTGGTGAAGAGTGGGATGGAAGCATGCTTTTTAATCTCACTGTTTTACCTCCAGTACCTGGCGAAAGTTCTTTTTGTTTTTCCCAGATAGTTGATTGGAAATTGCTGTTACTTCAGCTAACCTACTTATCAACTAAATAACTAATTAAATCAATATTTAAAAGATACGGCAGGGCTATTGGTATACTATGACAGCAAACGTGGGAACACATTGGAATGACAATACAGTCTACTGTCTACAGCTGGAGTAATTTCAGCCCAGAACTGCTGAGCTGATGTCTTCGATGAAGACATTGTGGGACATCAACAAAATGGAGATTCCTCAGCACTTAGTTCCGGTGGTAATCACATCCCCTAGGTGAGGTTGAACTTTACAAATGATCAATGACCAGGCACAGAAGATTATGAATGTGAGTGAGGCAGATATGCGATCCAGCATGTAGTGATTCCTTTGAACATGGCAACTGGTTAAATATACTTGCTGTCTATGTGGAGGAAACCAAGGAATATAGTGTGTATGACCAAACTGATCCAACAGTCTCTCTAAGCTGTGCAGCATTCAGAGGTTTCTCTGAGGCTAACCATCATGCAGAATGCCAATCATGTTGGGGAGGAGGGTGACGTTGTAATAAGAAAGTATGTGGTAGAGGACAGTACAGTGAGGGAGTAGATATTATTCACCGCAGCTATGACCAGGAGCACTGAAAGGTTGTGATACGTGCCTTCTGTCAATGTTTGGGCACGTCCTTTCTCAGGGAGATGTTGGAACAATGACATTGGAAATACTAGGTATCTTGCTCTCTGAGACAGTTTGAGGAATTCAGATCCAAATTTAAATGCAGAACCTTAAAGGTAATCATGTCCGGATTGTTATCAGAGCCACACATCAATTGGCAGATCGGAGATGAAAATTTGTCAATAGTATGGAAGGAAGAGGTTTCAATTTGTTGCGCACTGACAATCGTACACAGGAAATGATAAGCTAATTTGTTGGGATAGGTGCCATTTAAACAGGCTGGGATCAGTGCCTTGGCAATTTATATAACTAGGACCATGGGTCCTCTAAATTAACAGAGTAGGGAGGGTTTATGTGAAGGACAATTTAGAAATCCAAAATATTGAGACAATAAAACAATGTAGCAATGTGGGTAAAGACAAGCCATTACAACAATCTGGAATTAAGATTCTAATGATGACAATGAATCCATTGTTGATTGTTGGAAAACCCCATCTGGTTCATTGATGTCCTTTAGGGAAGAAAGTTGTCATTCTTTCCTGGTCTGGCTTATATGTAACTCCAGACCCACAGCAGTGTGGTTAGTTCTTAACTGCCCTCTGAGTAATTAGGGATGGGCAATAACTGTTGGCCTAGCAAACAATACCCTCATCTAGTGAATGAATAAAAAAAGAATCACAGAGACTAAGAGTCCATCAGTAATAATTAGTAGTTAATAAGTAATAGGAGGTTAATTCATAAATCAATTAATTGTGTCTGTACAAAAAAATAGTCATGAGAAGTAAAACGAGAGGTAAATCATTTTCTGATTGTGCAGAGCATCTGCAATTCAATAGAATAATTAGTACCACAATCAGAAATAAATATTTTAGAGCTGATCACCATTGCAAAGTTACATTTATAAGGTGACCAATGTTGAGAAATAAATATTCAAGAGAATGCCACAATGTGAAAAGACACTGTTAACTTACATTTACCTATGCCTGAACAACCCAGCATGGTGACAGGGCAGAATAAACACTCCTCAAAGCACATACTGAGACTGTGAGATTTCTTCCCTAAACTTCTTTTAACACAGCATATCTGGGTGTTAATGAGGAAAATAAATAAATAAATAAATGGTCACAGGAACCCAAATAGTGATACCCTTCATAGTATAACCGTTTTGAGACAGTTTCTGCTGATAACAACCATGATTTCTTCTCTCTCCTTCCCATTGCAGCAGTGTTTGGTATTGCATGATGCATTCAGTTGTATGATTACACTATTCTGCCCTGTTGAAATCAAAATTAGAGAAAATTTAGACACTAAAAGCCACAAAAAGATAAACATCCTGATATCATCTGCTTTCTTTAAACCATCATCAGTAAAATTTACCTTAACTCTTTTCATAGTGTTATATTTTGTGCTATAGAGAACTCAGTCACTTCATGAAAATAATCTATTACACCATATCATGCATATACTTCCAGGGCAGCATAGATGTAATATTGCGCTATTTTGATCTACACAAGTGAGTTCCGTCATAGAAAAATTGCACTTTGCATGAGTGATTAATATGTTCTCATCTTAAATTGAAATTAAAAGACAAAAACTTAGTGTGGAGTGTAAAATAGGAGAGCAAAGTACTACAGATGCTGACAAAGTAGTATAGGTTTGGATATTAATACCAATGAGGAGGCTTTCAGGATAACTGACTGTACCATCACACCTTGTCCAACTCCATCTGCCCTGGGTCTATTTGCTGCTACAATTCATGTTGCTCACAGTTTCCCAAGCCAGCGCCACCATCTTGATTCCTGTAGACTTTCGGGGGGGTTGGGGATGACATCTGCATGGGAGGGCAAGAGTCTCACCTCCTCCTCTTGTGCCGTGGCCCCCCATTCCAAACCTCGAACACAACACTTGACAGAAAGCCTCTTCCTGACAATACCCACACCCCACCCCACCACCCCCCACAACCCCCCCACCACACACACACACACACACCAATAGCTTCTCCTCCCTTCTGCAAACTCACCACTGCCTCTGCATTGGTGTTTCAGGATTCAGGCTGAGTGAAGTCACTCACATTCATACTGTTTGTTAAGCTTATCAGCCGCAAACATGGAGAGAAGCAGCCTGTCCTTGGAAGTGTATTCCCTTGTATAATCTGTCACTTGCACTGACCTGTATTTTGAATATGGGTCCATGAGCTGTATAGAAACCCCTGGCAAGCTGGACTTCAGCCTGTTTGCAGTAGCCAAACAACCTTGACTAAGGGGTGTGACGGTAAATAAACAGAGAAACACTTAAAGAAACAACTCAACAGTTTAAACAAAAATACAATGCAGTAAAAAAAACTTGATGAGAAAGATCTATTCATGGTTTACTATGTAAGTCAGGTTATTAGATTAAAATAAAAGACTTAAAATGTTGCAAAAACACTTGTAAGTCTGACGATTGGATTGGTTTAGAAACACAAGATTGATGAGAAGGGAAAACAAAAGAATGAGTTCACCAGCCAGAAATTAAAAAAACAGATTGAAAGAGCTCTTACAACTGTATAAAAAGGAGGCGAATAGCTACAGTAAACACTGACCTCTAGACGCAGAGGCGGGACAAATTATCTTGGACAATGAGAAATTGGCAGAGATATGGAACAAATATTTTTAGTCTGTCTTCATAGCAAAAGCCACAAGTTACAAATCAAATACAACCTAGGAGCAATTTAGAATGAGGAAAGTAATGTAATTAGTATCAACGGAGGAACGGCACTGGAGAAATTAAAACCTGATAAATTCTCAGGATCTTTATCCTGACATGATAGAATTTAAAAAGATGCATTCGTAACATCAATACCTCTGAGCCAGAGGGTCCAGGTCTCAATTCCACCTCAGGATGTGATGGTCTCAGAGATTTGTCGTGATATGTCCGAGCAGATTGATTGCAAGAAAGAGACAGTGGCTTTAACATCTGAAAATTTTTTCAATTTTAGAGTGGTCTGACTGAATGGAATTTAGCAACTATAATGCTGCCATTCTCAGAAGGTTGGAGAGAAAACAAAGTTAGCCTACCTGGCAGTTATGGTCCGTGACGATTCCTCTGCTCAACTTCATCATGATGCCCCCCTTTCTTGAATTATCTAAGTTTCAGGCTATAAGTAAAAGGCCTTCAACTTTAGCTTTCACTGCAAAAAGTAACCTGTTCCACAATACTTTGAGGTGGTAAACCTTTTGTAATAAGGTCAAATGACACAACTGATTTGTAAAGACAAATCAATGTGGACCAATGTTTAGCCGCATAAGAGGTTTGTATAGATTTTGAGTTAGATAAACGAGAATTTCTAAGAACTTTGCGTGCATACAATGTTTTCATTCAGTCAGCTGGAGAAGTAGATTCTGGATTCAGAAAGTTAAAACTGGCAGTATTAAACATCAGGTATGGCAGCTGCTTGTTCCACTAAAATCTCAAACAAAGTAGATGGCCATCAAAAATAGAACATTGGATAGGTTAAAATTTACAGTGCAGAAATATACAGAAATATATGTTAATGTCTTCACAATATTGCAATCTAAGAAAAAGGCCAGTAGCTAAAAACAGTGAGAAGACAAGAGAAATGAACAGCATAACAAATAAAAGATCCAGGTAAGGACTTTCCAAACTGCAAGAAAAAAAAGTTGTCATTTATTTTCATCTTTGGTTTTCAGGAATGCGGGCATTGCTGATTTGCATGTCTGGTCTAGTTCAGTTTCTTATCAATAGTGATTCAACAGAAATGGATGCTATGGTACTCATCAATTGTAATATCATTGAATCTTAGGGAGGCAGTTATACCCTCTGTTATTGGAGATCCCAATTGCCTGATACTTGTATGGCAAAAATATGACTTGCCACTATCAGCCTAAGCCAGTAGAAACAAACATGGGAACAACTTTACATAGCATGATAACCAAATACAGTGAAAAGACATGAATGAAACATAAAGGTAAAAAACAGCGACGTGGAAAGCAGAGAAAGTAAATAAAATGTTAAAGTAGGATTAACATCCCACATCCCAGAAAAGTATCTGTAAGAATATTCCCAGAATTACAATTACTAAGCAGAAAGAAGATAAAAACTTGAGTTTATATACTGTTTTCTCTAAGTATTGGATATCCTACAACACTTTATAATGAAGGAAGTACATTTGAAGTATATAGATACTGTTGTAATTTAGGAATTCACCAACCAATTTGCTTTATAAAAAGATTCCACAATCAACAATGGGATGAAAACTTGACCTTTCCTCCAACAATGTTGGTTGTCATGTATGTATGGGCCAGAACTCCCCTACTCTAGTTCAAGTAACACCATGGAATTACTTGTGTCCTGTCTCACCTGAGTCAATGGATTGTGGGTTTATTCCATTCCAAAGATTTAAGCACAAATCTCGACTGACACTCAAATGCAGAATTGTTGGAGGCATAGACCTCTCTGTGAAACGTTAATAATGTTTAACCCTCTCAGATGAATTATTTCAAAGAAGGGAGTTCACACCTGGTCCATATTTATCCACTAACACTGGCAAAATTGCCATACTTTTATTTCAGAATTATCATTTAAAACACAATTTGCCTCTGTCCAATTTGGTGATGATAAAGGAACTGTACTCTCTATGGTAGTAGAGAAAACAGGATTATTATTGTGCTTTTCATAACTGCACAACTGTGTTGTTAAATGACTACAACAAAGTAATTTTATCATTTTTTTGAACGAAGGGGGCAATGTTGCATTTTTATTGCTCATCTGTAGCTGCTCTGAAATAGTTATTCAGCTGTAATGAATGGCTTGCTTTGCCACTTCACAGGATATTAAGAATTTAAGTTGTCACATAGATCAGATTTGCTTCCTGGTCACAATTTCTTAGATTTTTGAATTAAACATATTAAATTTGCCATGACATGATTTAAGCTTACAAATTCTGATTTACTAGTCCCATTTTTACTATTTTTACTATGTTATAAACAAATAATGTGCTATGCGTTGTTTATTTAGCAGTAATATGTTCACAAAATTTACAACATGTGGAATTTCTCATTTGACAAAATGTTATATGCTTGATCAGAAAATGTTATGATAGTGTGTACTGTATAGAGATAGCAGAAGGTTATTCAAATTAGCTTGGTAGAATTATAATTCATCTAATAATGACAAAGCTAAACAGTTTCCATTACAAAAGACCACAGTACTTGATGACCTGAATATAAATAATGCAATACCCTCTGACATCATTCCAAAGCTAATTCACTTCAGCCTAAAACAATTTGCTTGTTTCCATCACCTTAATCTGAGATATGGCTGGTATGTGACCCAAAATGCCATGGGTGAGTGGATCTATTAGTCTCTCAGTATTGCATTTCAGGGAGGATTATCACACTTAAAATTTATGGATTGCTGTTACATTCTGCTCAAAATAAACTGCGGTAAAGAAAGTGCAAAGAAATCATGAACGACAGCTGAGAAAATTAAATTGTAATGTACCTTTTGCAACCACAGAAATTACATTTTATTGACAATATAAATGCCTGACAAAACTGCCATTTTTTTTTATATTGATGACATTGCTCTGCTGTGAATTATATGAACAATTTTGTGGCTTTGTTCCAACAAATATGTTTCACTGTTTATAGAATTCAATTAATTGAAATGTCAGCCTTCCAAGAATGGCATGTGCTAAAATTACACCTTTCACCATTTTCTAAGCGTTCCCTTAATTGCCAATTACATTGGGGTGAGAATCCTGACAGCATTCAGTGAGAATTTTTGCAGGAAAACAATTTCAGACGAATGCACCAACATATCAACTAGAGTGGGCTATTCAGCCATTCAAGCTTATTCTACAATTCTGTTAGGTCATGGCTGAACTGCCTCTAAACTCTTCCAATCGCGTTTGTTCCATATCCGTGAATCCAAATCCCTTCCTTGAACAAAAATCTCCGAATCCATCTTGAAATTTTCTATTTCCTAGCTTCAATAGTTATTTTTTGAGGGACAAGAGTTCCAGATCTGTATAACACTTGGTGTGAAAATGGGCTTTCTTGCACCACCCCACAAACAGCCCAGGTCTGGATTGTCCTGCCAGAGGGATTGGTGGCTCTCCACTGTATCAAATATTTTTAATCATCTTGAACACTTTAATTAGATCTTCCTTTAATTGTCTACTCTCAGGGGAAGGCAAGCCTAGTCTTTGTTTATCTGTTGGTGTTTTTAAGCAGAAGTGCACAAATATTGTCATAAAAGTTGTTTTGAAAGATAGTTTTGATGATGGAAAGCTTTACACAAAATGTGCGATTGTAAAAGCAATACGATAAGGATTGTGCTAAAAGTGAAACATGTTACTCAAAGAAGGGAGACAGCATGGGACATTCATTAGAACTGAACTCTTGAGGGATAAAATTGTAAAAGGAGACTTCAACTATGCTGCAGAAAACAAGTCATGTGTTTTGTATAATTAAAGGCAGCACATGGGGAAAGACGACCAGGAAGTGCAAAACATTAAATAATACACCAGGATGTTAGATGAGTTTTAAATAACTATTTAAATATTTATTTATAAGAATTGATTGATTGGCACTATTATGACAAGCTTAAAACGTTTGCTTTAATTTCTAGCAGAGCTTTTCATTTCCTAAATCAGATGACAACTAATGTGTCAGTACTACTTCAGAGAGAGTTGTCTGACTCCGATGTGATCAGTGACAGAAGAATGATTACATATGATTGCCATTGCAAAGGCTGGCCAATACACATGTCAGCTGATTGTCACTCACTGTATCAGTGCTGGGGAGATACAAATGAATATTAAAAATAGGAACAAATTCAAAATGCCTGCACAGAAACAAAGATTTCATATGGTTCGTCAATCATAATAGTGCTAATATCAATTCAAATTAGATGATGGATACACAGCAAAAGGAAGATGGATGAACATTGAGATAACAAGATGTAGAGCTGGATGAACACAGCAGGCCAAGCAGCATCAGAGGAGCAGGAAAGCTTACGTTTCGGGTCTAGACACTTCTTCAGAAATGAGGGAGGGGAAGGGGATTCTGAAATAAATAGGGAGAGAGAGGGAGGCGGATAGAAGATGGATAAAGGAGAAGATAGGTGGAGAGGAGACAGACAGGTCAAAGAGGTGGGGTTGGAGTCAGTAAAGGTGAGTGTAGAATGGGCGTTAGGGAGGGAATAGGTCAGGTCAGGGAGGACGGACAGGTCAAGGGGGCAGGATGAGGCTAGCAGGTAGGAGATGGGGGTGGGGCTTGAGGTGGGAGGAGGGGTAGGTGGGAGGAAGGACAGATTAGGGAGGCGGGGACGAGCTGGGCTGGTTTTGGGATGCAGTTGGGGGAGGGGAGATTTTGAAGCTTGTGAAGTCCACATTGATACCATTGGGCTGCAGGGTTCCCAAGCGGAATATGAGATGCTGTTCCTGCAACCTTTGGGTGGCATCATTGTGGCACTGCAGGAGGCCCAGGATGGACATGTCATCCAAGGAGTGGGAAGGGGTGTTGAAATGGTTCACGACTGGGAGGTGCAGTTGTTTAGTGCGAACTGAGCGTAGGTGTTCTGTAAAGCGGTCCCCAAGCCTCCGCTTGGTTTCCCTGATGTAGAGGAGGCCACGTTGGGAACAACGGATACAGTATACCACATTAGCAGATGTGCAGGTGAACATCTGCTTGATGTGGAAGGTCCTTTTGGGGCCTGGGGATGAGGGGGGAGGTGTAGGGGCAGGTGTAGCACTTCCTGCAGTTGCAGGGAAAATTGCCGGGGGTGGTGGGGCTGGTGGGGAGTGTGGAGTGGACAAGGGACTCATGGAGAGAGTGGTCCCTCTGGAAAGCAGATAAGGGTGGGGAGGGAAAAATGTCTTTGGTAGTTGGCAGAAGTGCCGGAGACGATGCGTTGGATCTGGTGGTTGGTGGGGTGGTACGTGAGGACGAGGGGGATTCTTTTTTGGTTCTTATTGCGGGGAGGGGGTCTAAGGGATGAGTTGTGGGATATGCGAGAGACACAGTCGAGGGTGTTTTCGACCACTGTGAAGGGGAAGTTGTGGTCCTTGAAAAACGAGGACATCTGGGAGTCCGGGAGTGGAATGCCTCACCTTGGGAGCAGATGCGGCAGAGACGAAGGAATTGGGAATAGGGGATGGCATTTTTGCAGGAAGGTGGGTGAGAGGAGGTGTATTCTAGGTAGCTGTGGGAGTTGGTAGGCTTGAAATGGATATCGGTTTCCAGGTGGTTGCCAGAGATGGAGACAGAGAGGTCCAGGGAGGAGAGAGAGGTATCAGAGATGGTCCAGGTGAACTTAAGGTTGGGGTGGAAGGTGTTAGTGAAGTGGATAAACTGTTCAAACTCTTCGTGGGAGCATGAGGCGGCACTGATACAGTCATCAATGTAACAGACGAAGAGGTGGGGGATAGGGCCGGTGTATCTACGGAAGAGGGATTGTTCCACGTATCCTACAAAGAGGCAGGCATAGCTTGGGCCCATGCGAGTACCCATGACCACCTCCTTTGTCTGTAGGAAGTGGGAGGAATCGAAAGAGAAGTTGTTAAGGCTGAGGACGAGTTCAGCTAAGCGGATGAGGGTGTCAGTGGAGGGGGACTGGTCGGGCCTGCGGGACAGGAAGAAGCCGAGGGCCTTTAGGCCATCTGCATGGGGAATGCAAGTGTATAGGCACTGGACATCCATGGTAAAGATGAGGTGTTGGGGACCAGGGAATTGGAAGTTTTGGAGGAGGTGGAGGGCGTGGGTGGTGTCACGGATGTAGGTGGGGAGTTCCTGGACCAAGACATTAAAGCTGTTTTAAAAGGGTTGTTGCACTGTAGACAGGTGATTGGTGCATTGCTGGGTATTCAAAATAGGTTGTATTTGTATTGTAATGATTCCACTGTCACAGAGGAGGGCAATTGTCTTTGAAGTGATATTTCACAATCAGTGACATGAAACTGCTCCAAATATGGAAAAGAAGGTAGCTCTAAACATCTCTGAAGCAGCAACTCTAATTTGCATTTCTGAGTCCCCAGTTTCGGTGGTAAGGAGTGATGAGCAGAGGCCATGTACATCAGTACAAGGATCACGAAAGTAATTACAGGACAAGACTGTTGCTCGCATGCACTCATACAGCTGCTTTATGAACAAACCATAACTTAGGTCACCATGTTGTATGAGCTGTCTCAGCTATTAGATAAGATAGATTTGCCACCACCATCCTCTGTCAGTGTAGGTATCTACAGAATCTACTTGGTCTTGAGTAGTAGACAAAAAAAAAACTTGGTAGTTGGAATGAATATTTGAGATCAGCCGGCTGGACCTCATAGAATATGAGTTCTCTGATTGGGGCTGTTAATCTTGCCCAATCAGGAAGCCCTGACTGACAGATAAAAGGAAGAGTGTCAGAGATTCTTCACTCTGAGAGTTGAATGTGCAAAGGAGGTACTAAAGGCAAGGACTGTTCGTGTGTAAGTAAGGGGTGACTTGATGATGGGGCACCAGCCTCTGTGGAGTTATTTCAGGTGTCTAATAAGAAGATTTTATCTTAAAGAAGGTGTAGTGTATTGCATGTCATCAATCAGGCTCAAGTTATATTGTACATAGTGTTATGACTGATCCTGAAGGGATGAGCATCCCCCAGATTGTTATGATCCTGGATGAGGAAGGATGAACAGACTTCGTTTCTTTACTCAACCCCCCACCCCCACCCTAAGTTGGTTGCAGCAAAGTTAGTTTATAAAGGATTCCTTCAGTGGCAAATTCCTCTTTCTGATCCAAATATATTTATGGGCTGAATCTTACATTTTTTGATTGTCACATCATGTTTTGTGGTGGGATTTTTGTTTCAAGGTCCAGTGAGATTTCTAGCTGTATCTTACTAAACTCACCTCATTAACTACCTACCCTGCTCCTATGGTGCCAATTTACCACTTGCCATTCCAAGATGAAGTCACCATGCTGAAAAGCCAGCAAGCCTTGTGGCTATGCCATCCTCTTAAAAAGCCACTGTGCACCCAGATGAGCATTGGCACCTGCTTAGCCCCAGGCAAGATGGAACCCTGTGGTGTCTGCAATTGGAGTCTGTCCACATGCACAGGGAGGACCAGAAGTGGCAGACAGGTTTATAGAACACAATAGTCCACACTGCCCAGATGCTGCTGCAGTGCAGTAAATCATGTGATTGTCTGGCTGTCTCCATTGTGGTGTACCATGGATGGATGTTTGCAGTGAGATTCCACAACAGATGGAACTCGATGCTCCAGATGTTAAGATGCAGCTTCACCAGACTTCTCATCTGACTTGGCTGCAAATCTTGCCATCGCCCATGTCGTTCAGACCCCTACAAGATTCCACCCTATTTTTTCAAAGGAGTCAAATTAACCAGGTTTTCTTGAAATAGCAAATGACTGTAATGTGAGGAGAAAAAAGTGACACTGATACACATTCTCTAGAAATAAGAGATGAGTCCAAAAAGTAAAAGTTAAAAGAAATGTACAAGTCTGCCATTGACTTATCTGCGGTGAATCAATTTTGAAACATTGCTGCTGTTAAATTAAGTGATTATTGATAATATTGATTTTGGAAGTTATTTGGAGATTTGTGATTCTGTAGTTAGCTGGAAGATGTTTATCCAATGTCCAATGTTTTGCTGACAAATTGCTTTCAGCAGTCAGAGACTATATTTATGTTTATCTGTACATGCAAGCCTCTGATGGAGGTTCTCAGCTATGCTCCTTCACAACATATTTTAGCAGAGTGGAACTTGAACCACAAACTAATACTCATGTACTAACTTTCTGAATCACCAGAAATAGAGAGCAGGGTTGCAGTTGGTTTTTAATCCCCTATCTTGTGTATTCCTGGAAGGGTAAAACAAACATGTCTTTCACCCAGAACTGGCTTTTTACACTTCAGCCCACCATATCTGTGTAGCTGGAGTGGATTAGTTTAGAATGGCATCATGGTCGGGACAGACATGATGGGCCTAAGGGCATGTTCCTGTGCTTTCTGTTCTATGTTCTATATCACGTCTGCAGTCTGACACAACTGACAGGATATTGCAATTTATTATTTTGAATGTCATCTCTCCCTCTGAAGTTTTGCTATCTGAGGCTCCCTTGACACTAGTCAAGTGTGACATTCTATGATTCCTCTAAGGACTCAGTGAAGTACATACAGGGACTTTAGACAGCCATTGAATTTGCCACTTCAGCCACCTTTTGGCTTGTATATCCTTCTCTATAAAAATGTGTACTGAAAAGTTTAATACATTAGTAAGTAATTTGGAGTTATGATTCATTTTCATGACAGTAGAAATTGCTAGAGACTGAGAAAGACCGAGATGGTAGGTCTTATTCATTTGAGACCCTCAGCTCTTCTCCCACCAAGCCCATCATTGGTGGTGCTTACAGCACTCCTCATTGTTAACATTTTCTGACCCTTCCACCTGACACAACATCTCCCCTGAAGCTTTTTCTCCCAGTTTGAATATCATGCATTCATGTACATAATACTTTCACCACTGCCCCATCTGCCCACTGGTCTCTGTAACAAATGCCAGTGTTCTTTTTAGACTTGAAATGCCAATAGCTATCTGGATTGTTGACTTTGTTTCCGGTCCTGAAAGTGTGAGGTCTGAAAGTCCATTTAAACTAGAGAATCTTTTATCTTTTTGATTTCCTCCAATGAGGAGGTCTTTGCTGGTGGAACTAGCAGTTTTCCCATTTCTATATTTCAGGATCTTTAACCTTATGAATTTCTTTCTCCGGGGATGGCTGCACAGTTGAAAGACACTGTTTCTGGTATTTTTTGATATCGGACCAGGCATATTCTTCTTTGGCATATCATGAACGTTTGGACTTTGGTCCCTCCTTCTCAGCAGTAGCTTTCATGGAGTTGCATGCACCACATCTTCAATTGGTGCCAGCAGATCTTCATTCTCAAGTTAATCTGTGCTGAAATGTGTGAACTCTTTATTTCAACTTGTTGTTTAAGTGGGACATTTCTATCTGACCTTGGGTACTATTGGTGAAACCAGCAGCCTTCATCCTCTCTTTTATTATTCTTGGATTGATTCTTGCTTGGTATGATCTTTATTCTGGTACTGAGGATGCTTCCCTGAAGACAAAATTAAATTCTCTGTTTGAATTCCAAATCACCTCCGTACCTGACATCATATTTAAATCTGTCACTACTATCTGTTCGCCAAGCTGTGTTCAAACGTTCAAGTTCTACGTCAGGGGCTTGAGCACATATCTAGGCTAATATAGGGGTAGTACCGAAGGAGTGCTGTAGTTTCAGAATTGCCATCGTCTGGTGAAGATGATAAATTAAGGTTCTGACTACTCACTCAAGTAGATGGAAGAGGTCTCATGGTGCTATTTTAAGAAGAGCAGAGGAATTCCCTTGCAGTATTTCAACAGCATTTATCCCTTATTTCTCAACCAATCAAAAAAAGGCACTTTCAACAGTTTTAATGCTCCTTTATTACTTCATCTGAATGTCTGCCTAGTTTGTGAGCTCAAGATTCTGGAGTAGGAGATGAACTATGACCTAAGTCAGAAGCCAAATTATCCTGTATGTAAGACGATATTCAGGAAGTTCAATGTTTTGGTGATAAACTTTAATAGGAAGTTAATGCAGATATTTTTAAAGCAGTTGTGATGCTACACTGTTTCAGTTGATAGAATATTCAGCAGAATGGCTTTAAACTGCTCTATCATAAATGTTTTATCGAAAACAACAACAAATTACATTTTGTATAGCATTTTCATGTAGTAATGTGTGACAAGTACTTTATATACAGCATGGATTGTATGGTTCTTGGTTGTTGTGTCCCAATCAATAATGACATCCTTCATGTACTCCTGATATACGCAGGGAACTAAATTCAATAAGTTCCCCAGGTATTCAAAGATATGAAATCCAAATGTAATGAATGACCGTGATGCCTGCAGCACAGAGTCCTGCGACATTAATTACTTGGCTAATTCTTTATGCTGGAGGTACAGTTTCCCACTCTGACATCTAATTCAATGTGACTGATCTTGTATCTGATACAAATTACATTTCTTCTTCGGAATTTCTTTGTGTTCTGTGCATCTGCACTTTAAAAAAACAATTTTGGTAAGATTTTAAAAACAGTGATATTTTCTCAGAACTGTTTTCCTCGATGCAAGTCATGGCAGTAGCATTGGTTTCATTCAAAGGTTTTGTGAATCACTATTGTTTTAGATCTGAACTAGTGAAATCCTTGTGTGTTGCCATCCATAGCTTCCAAGAGTGTAGGTTCTTTAGAAAATTATATGGTCTAGTGTATGCAAGGGCAGTCACTTTCTGGTCTATCAAGAGTCTTGTAATAGTTTAAATAAAAACCAAAAGAACTGCGGATGCTGTAAATCAGGAACAAAAACAAAGTTGCTGGAAAAGCTCAGCAGGTCAGAACTGAGGAAGGGTCCCCGGACCCGAAACGTTAACTCTGTTTTCTCCTCCACAGATGCTGCCAGACCTGCTGAGCTTTTCCAGCAACTTTGTTTTTGTGCTTGTAATAGTTTACTACATCTCTGAACTAGTTACACATTATAAGAATGGGCTGTACATACCACAAAAGACTTTGGGAGTACTTATCCTCTGGTCTGTCTCTCATGAAATCTAACATTACTCACCAACATTCATTACAAATGTACTGACTCCCAGTTACTTCAAGAACATTTTTTCACGTTCTGCTTCTAGGAAGGATTCCATTCATTCTCCCAGTTTCTCTGTCTCTGCATCTGTTCCAATGATACCACCATCTTCAGGGATAAGTCTTATATGACATCCTTTTCCTCAACCAAGAATTCCTGTCCACTGGTGGTTGACAGGTCCTTCAGGCATATCTGAATTACTTCCTATATTTCTGTCTTCACCGTTTGCCCTCCCTCCTACAAAAGCAACAGGGTTCTCCTGTCCTCACTTTCCACCCCATTAGTGTCTGCATTCAGATGGTCATTCTCTACTGATTCCGCTACCACCAGCACAATGCCATTACCAAAACACACCTCTCCCAGCCCTCCCTTGTCAGCATTCCAAAGGGTCCATTCCCTCCACAATGCCCTAGTTGGCTTCTCTATCACTCACGCACACCACCCCTTCAACTCTCGCTGCACCTTCCCCCCCGCCCCCCAAGACTCCTGGTATACAAAGTGCATAAGATGTGGAAGTTGTCCCATACCTCCTCTGTCCTCATTGCCCAAGCAGCATAGACACCTCCCAGATGAAGTAGTTACCATCTTGTGAAACATTCCTACTCTGTCTACAAGGATGACCCTTACCTTCCAGTTCCTTGATATTTCAATTCACCATCTTGCTCTTGTGCTAACGTTTCTGCTCTAGACCTGCTGAACTCTTGCAGTAAAGCCCAATGCAAGCTGGAGGAACAGCACCTTGTTTTCCACTTAAGCACTGCATAACCTTTAGAACTCTGTTGTCCATGTTGATCATCCCTCACTATTCCCAAAGTCTCGTTTTAATGAATTTGCTGTCAGTAAAGCTCATGTATTTTCTACAATTAACATTCGATTAACATCTACCCCTCTCCTATATCTTTTTTCTTCTATCATTAGCACTCCCATTGCCTTTTGCTGTGGTGCACCTCTTTCATATATACCACATGCTCCTCCTCTTCCTTTTCTCTACGATATAAAGCCCTTCATTTTTTCCAAGCCCCTTCAGTAGTGAAGAGTCATATTAGACTTGAAACATTACTGTGTCTCTCCACAGAAGCTGCCAGATCTGCTCAGTTTTTCCAGCATTTTCTGGTTTTATTTCAGATTACCATCAACCATAGTACTGTAATTTGATTTTTCATTACAGAATATTGCTTAGTTGGACACCAGTGAAGAACTCTACAGTGGTCCGAACAGAGCCTTGTGGAAAAGAAAGTCATCAGCAGAATTATCTGGGAAGCACCAAGACAGTAACAAAAACAAAGGACTGAGGCATCCACAGTCAAATCATATCTAACAATGTCTTAACTTGAACGGCTGTAATAAAGGATAATGATAGTAAATTTCAGAGGACTGTGACATATCTTTGGGACATCCCAACAGGAGTAATTAATGTTAAGCTATCATAACATAAAAGTTTTCTTGATGGAATTAGGAAGTAAATCTCAGGGGATAGCACATATGGATATATGCTAATGTGTTACCTTTAATATGATTTGTCTTGTTTAATTTGTGCTTTGTTTAAAAATGTGAAATCTTCTGAAATTGTTAAATCACTAGAGATACAGGTTTCTCTCGTTTCTCGGGTTTCTCTAACCCTAGCGCAGTCCCAACCAGGATTGTAACCTAAATTAAAGGTCATTATAAGTGCCATTTCCTCTCAGGTATGGTGGTCATGACAATGTCTAACACATTGTACCTAATGTTACTGAGCTGATCTGGAATAACCAGCCTCTATTTGCAATTAATTAACCATTTCTGAATGAGAATGTCTGCTGACACTCTGAAAACACCCTCAGTCACCTGTGTGAAATGTGTACACGCAATTCCCCTGCCAGGACTGCCAGTGACACCTTGCCACCCCATTCATTGGTATTTATTCTGCCTGTTTACGTGCCACCATGGTTTCTACCAGCAAGGCATTCCACAAAGTGTGCATATGCAGAACTTCCTGCATGTGCAATGAGAACCTTACCGGGGTGTCAAGAGGCACAGCCTCCCTTGATACAAAAGAAATTATCAAACAAAAATGTTAAAACCGTTATTACTTTAGTATTAATGAAAGGATATTTTCCTCCAGCAATGCTCGGTAACACATCTTTCACTATTGGTACATATAATCAAAATTAATCACTGTCAAATGATCGTATTTTATCACTGGGAAAGACTGAGTATAAACCTTTTACTTCCTTTCCCTACTCCTCTAATCATAACTAAAGGCACAATGTGAGGAGCTCAGGGATTTCTTCTTTTACAAAATCCATCAGCTGTCTTAGCTCTGTTCTCCTCAATCACATGATGTCTGCTGACTTCTATTGGTTAAGTCAATGCCGCACTATGCTCTTTCCAATGATTTTATCTGATTAATCATTAATAGTGATTAATGAACCATGACTACTCTCATCAATTTTTGTAAATACCCATCTGGTTTAGTGATGCCCTTCAGGGAAGGAAATCTACTATCATAACCTCATCTGGACTACATGTGCCTCCAGACCCATAGCAATATGGTTGACTCTTAACTACTGTCTGAAATACCATAGCAAACCATCCCGTTCTTGGCAATCAAGGAGGGCCAATGAACGATGGCCCTATCAATAATGTCCACAAAAAAATAAAGAAAAAATCTGGAATATCAAAATAAATTTTATGCACAATGAAAAATAATTTGTTCATCCAACTCTAAAGTTGACATCAAAACTATTTTAGTGATTTTTACATTAGAATTATGTTGTTGCTCTAAGTGTAAGTCAAATACACTTGTTTGCTTCCGGCACTGGTTTGACTTGAACTCCAGTTGTAAACCATTACTTGGTTGCTCAGCACTGGCATATTGTCCAGAGGGAGTTAACATGCAGTCAAGGATAACACATTCTCATGTTTGATTTTGAATTTATTGAGATCACAAGGGGGCCTTCTCTTTATTGCCCAGGGGATGACATTTAGCACGTGCAAAAGCTGGAGATGGTGTTTACTGTCAGGCTGTCATTATTACTGTCTTTTGTAATAGATCTATTGCTTTATCCAGCCCGCTGAATTGTTTCAAGAAATACAGGGTAAGTTGTCCTGGCAAAAAGCCAAGTGAAGTAATCGTTAGAATTGTGTCTGATTTAATATTCTTCCTTCCCCTTTGGAATTTTCTGAAGGAAAAAATGTTCAGTTCTCCTTGCCATTTTGCCTTGATCTTTCTCCTTCTTCAGGATCTCCATACTAATGATCTTGTATTTGAAATCCCCTTTTATTCATTTATCAATGTCCTTTAAATAAGTCGAGCACCACCTCAGGCCTAGGAGTGAATCAGAGTCCGTGGGAAATGCCTTTAATCCCATACAAGTAGTCATTTGTAAGAAGCATAGAAAAGACTCCATCCTGCATCTCATCCCCTGATTGTATAAAGTCCAAGCTGGGCTATTTCTACACCCTTGTATGTCAAAACAAAAAGCATATACCATTCAGGGCTTCAGGAATCTTAGTTTCTACTTTTTTTATGTTTTCCGAATCTTGTGCTTTTTGGGGTGAAAGGTGTTTGGGTTGGAGGTGCAAGTTTCCCTTTTCCTTAGCCATGTGTGAGTCAAGGTTGCCCAATTCATAGATAGCATGGCTAAATGCAAAGTAAATTTCCCTTGCTTTATGCAAACAAGACATCTTGGGCTCAATTTCTTCTTTTTCTTGAGATCTTAGCAAAGAAAAGTCCACCCAGCCACACCACTGGCCCTCAGCATTGGTAGGGAATGGAGGCAGGTCCCAGATCCATCTCAGCCAGATCAAAGGTCAAACCCTGTGGTGTTGAAACTACCTTCATTTCTACTGGCTGTTCAGTGATCAGGCCAATTGCCTCCCAAAGGTGCCTGGGTTGCTGTGACAATGTGCATTTTAACATGTGCATTGCAGCTGGGGGCTATGAACAGTGATTGTAAAGGTCCAATTTTCTTTCCATCACATGTCTGACCACAAGTTTATTTTGCTCTTACAGGTTACCATTGCTGTAGGATAGAAGGATTTACAAGATATTCAACATCTTTGACCATGTTAGGAGCAACCGTCTTTGGACTTCAAGTCTATTGATTGGGAGTGAGCCTTCACTGACAAGCCTTAAAGCCACCAGTTGCTATTTTAGTTGAACCAATGGGGTGGCATTGACAGTTAGTACTTCAGGGTTACTTTTAAGGAATACCACTAATTTAGTAATTCAGCATGTAGCCCAATTACTTTGAAGTAAACTTAAACTAAAACTACAACGCGATATTGCCAAAATTTATAAGAGGCAAAATTGCTTATGAAAACATTCCAAGGAAAATTAAACTTAGAGTCATATAAGGAGATATTGGAGCAGAAAGTCAAACGCTTCGCCAAAGGGATTTTAAAGAGCAGCTTAAAGAAGAAATAGAGGTAAAGAAGATTGGGATGGAATTCTAGCATTTAGGACTTGGCACCTGAAGGCAAAGGCCTTCAAAGTGAAGTTGTGGAGCAATTAAAATCGGAGATTCTCCAGCTGAATGCAGGTGTCCTGCAGAGTTGTGGGGCAAGATAGAGAGAGGTGAAGCAATGTAAGTATTGGAAAAACATACATAAGAATTTGAAAATCAAGACATTTTGGGACATAAGATCATAAGAAACAGGAGCAGGAGTAGGCCATTCAGGCATTCAAGCTTGTCCCACCATTTTATAAGATCATGGCTGATTTGTCCCGTGCCTTAACTCCTCTTTCTTGCCAGCTCCTCATAGCAAAAATATATCTGCCTAGCCTTTAACCACATTCAGTGATCTAGCCGCCATAATTCTGTGGGATAAGAATTCATATCTCAGTTTTAAATGAGTATCCCCTTATTCTGTGACTATGTCCCCTCGTCTGAGATATCCCCCACTAGTAGAAACATTGACACAGCCAAGCCCCATCAGAATCTTGGCTGTTTCAATAAGATCACCTCTTGTTCTTTTAAACGCTAATGAATAAAGGCATAAATTGTTGAGCCATTTTTAAAAGTCAACTCATTCCTTCCAGGAGTTGAACAGAAGAAGGGTCATACCCGAAACATTGATTTCTCCTTCTCCAGATGCTGCCTGGCTTGCTGTGTTTTTCCAGCCTCCTGTTTGTCTACATTGGATTCCAGCATCTGCGGTTTTTTGTCTCTTCTCCAGAATCAGCCTAGTGAATCGCTTTTGTACTGCCTCCAATTAATTAATTAATTCTTAAGAACAGGCACCAAAACTGCACAAAGTACTCTGAGTGCATCCTTATCAACACCCTGGGCAGTTGTATAAAGGCATCACATTTTTAAACTCCAGCCCCTTAGCAATAAATGGCAAAATTCTATTTGCTTTCTTAATTATTTGCCAGGGGCCATCACAGGTCAGTGATCACAGGGGTATGGATGAACAGGACTTGGAAGCAAGTGAAGATGTGGGCAGCAGAGTTTGTTATATCTATACTTGAGTATTCCTGACTGGTTTCCCATATTCAATCCTCCTTAATCTTGGAGTACTGTGCTGCCCATATCTTCACTTGTCCCCACGCACGATTGAGGGGTTTCCCCCAGATATGCAGAGAGGCAGAAGCAAAAGTCAGGCAAAAACCCATGTCCTTTAGGGAAGGAAACTGCCATCCTTACCTGGTCTGGCCTACATGTGACTCCAGACTGCAGCAATGTGGTCGACTCTTAACTACTCTCTGGGCAATTAGGGATGGGCAATAAATGCTGAAGTAGCCAAGGATGCCCTCATCCTGTGAATGAATAAATTTTAAAAAATGTTGTGAAGGTGAAAAGGCGGTCTCAGTAATGGCTTGGAAGTGTGGTCAGAAGCTCGTCTCAGGATCAAATAACAACAAAACATACCACAATCTACATTTTGTTGTGAAGCACTATGAGGAAAAAGAATGGAGTAGCGATCAGAGAGGAGAGTTTATGGCAGTGACTCAAGATAATGGCTTCCTTTTTTGTAATATTCCTCTGGAGGAAATTTCTGCTCATTGAGTACTGCAATGTTGGATAAACAATCTTATAATGCAGCAGCAGTGAAGGAATCAAGAAAGGTATTTAGGTAAAGCTGAGTATCATGAGCATACATTTGAAAACAAACACTGTGCTGTCAGATAATGTTGCCACAGAGCAGTATATTGATGCAAAATAGGAGGGGACAAACGAATAGATGCTTGAGGAAACCAGAAGTGTGGTTGCAGGAATGCAACCAATTCTATTAGTAGGGAAATAGATAACATCCTTCGTAAGCAGGATTGAGAGTCCTGCATGGTATCTTGCCTGCCCGGTATCAGGATGATGGATATCTCTGACCAGCTTGGAAGGATATTGGAGAGGGAGGGAAAGGATCCAGTTGTTGTAGTCCATGTCAGGACAAACAACATAGGCAGTAACTAGGAGTTAAATTAAAGTACAGGTCCTCAAGGATTATAATCTCCGGATTACTACCCGAGCCACATGCAAATTGGCATAGGGACACAAGAATAAGTAAACACATGGCTAAGAGAGTGGTGCAGGAAAGAGGTGTTCCATTTCTTGGGACACTGGCATCAGTACTGGAACAGGAGGGATCTGTATTGTTGGGACGGTCTCCACCTGAACCAGGCTTGGGACCAATGTTCTAGCGAGAGGGGTAAATAGGCTGGTCAACAGGACTTTAAACTAGAAAGTGGGATGGGGGGAGAAGGGAAGGGTAAAACTCCAAGAAGTATAACGCCAATGGGAAACAAAGCAACAGATTAACATCTCTGTGGATGGATTCAACTGCATGGAAAAGTATGAGAAAAATGAAAAGAAAGGAGAACTCAGGAGAGGTTATTAAAGTCTCCAGAACACAAAATAGGACAGAATATTTGGAAAGGATTAGGAATCTCACTTCAAGTACAGGCTTGGGCTGACAAGTGGCAAGTGACATTCGCGCCACACAAATGCCAGGCTATGACCATCACTAATAAGAGACAATCTAATCACAGTTCTTTGACATTCAATGGTGTTACCATCATTGAATCCCCCACTATCAACATCCTGGGAGTTATCATTGACCAGAAACTCAACTGGACTCACCACATTAACACAGCAGCTACAAGAGCAGGCCAGAAGCTAGGAATACTGCAGCGAGTAACTCACCTCCTGACCCCTTAAAGCCTGTCCATCACCTACAAGGCACAAGTCAGGGGTGTGATGGAATACTCCCCACTTGCCTGAATGAGTGCAGCCCCAACAACATTCAAGAAGCTTGACACCATCCAGGACAAAGCAGCCCACTTGATTGGCACTATAGCCACAAGCATCCACTCCCTCCACCACCAACGCTCAGTAGCAGCAGTGTGTACTATCTCCAAGATGCACTGCAGAAATTCACCAAAGATCCTCAGACAGCACCTTCCAAACGCATGACCACTTCCATCTGGAAGGACAAGGGCATCAGGCATATGGGAACACCACCACCTCCTACTTCCCCTCCAAGTCACTCACTATCCTGACTTGGAAATATATTACCGTCCCTTCACTGTTGCTGGATCAAAATCCTGGAATTCCCTCCTTAACAGCATTGTGCGTCAACCATAGCAGGAGGACTGCAGCAGTTCAAAAAGGCAGCTCACCACCACCTTCTCAAGGGCAAGTAGGGACGGGCAAGAAATGCTGGCCAGCCAGCGACACCCACATCCCACAAATGAATAGAAAGAAAACATTGGATAAAGGGATGACAATGAATAGAGAGATGGTAAATACAGGACTGAAGGTGTTGAATCCGAATGTACACGGTCTACAAAATAAGGTAAATGAGCTTGTGGTGCAGATCAAAATTGGCAGGTATGATGTGGTGGGCATCAGGGATACGTGGTTTCTAGGAGATCAGGACTTGGCTAAATATCCAAGGATATACATCCTATTGAAAAGACAGGCAGGTGGGCAGAGGGTGTGGAGTTGCCCTATTAGTAAGAAATGAAATTAAATCAATAGCAAGAAACAACATAGGGTCAGATGATGTAGAATCAGTATGGGTAGAATTGAGGAACTGCAAAGGGTAAAAAAAACATAATGGGAGTTACGTACAGACCTCCAAACAGGAATCAGGATGTGGGGCACAAGAAATACCAGGAGACAGAAAATGTGTGTAAGAAAGGCAAGGTTACAGTGATTGTGGGGAATTTCAATATGCAGGTGGACTGGGAAAATCAGTTTGGAGGTGGATTGCAAGAAGAGGAATTTGTGGAATGTCTACAAGATGACTTTTTGGAGCAGCTTGTGGTGGATCCCATTAGGGAACAGGCAATTCTGGATTTAGTGTTGTGCAATGAGGCAGACTTGATAAAGGAGCTTAAGGTGAAGGAATCCTTAGGAGGCAGTGACCATAATATGATAGCATTTACTTTGCAATTTGACAGGGTGAAGCTGTAATCAGTTGTAATGGTATTACAGTTGAATAAAGACAACTACAGAGGCATGAGGGAGGAACTAGCTAGAATTGACTGGGAGAGAAGCCTAGTAGGAAAAACAGTGGAATAGCAATGGCAGGGGTTTCTGAGAGTAATTCAGGAGACACAGCAAAAATTCATCCCTGGAAAAAGAAGCATGCTACAGGGAGGATGAGGCAACCATGGCTGACTAGGGAAGTCAGGGATAGCATAAAAGCAAAAGAGAAAGCATATAGCATATATATATAGCATATAGAAGGGAAGCATCAAGCCGGGCGATTGGGAAGCCTACAAAGACCAACAGAGGACAACTAAGAAAGAAATAAGGAGGGAGAAGATTAAATATGAGGGTAAGCTAGCCAGTGATATAAAAGGCTACAAGAGTTTCCTTAGACATATAAAGGGCAAAAGAGAGGCAAAAGTGGATAATGCACCACTGGAAATGACACTGCAGAAGTAGTAATGGGGAACAAAGAATTTGTGTCAGTCTTCATGATGGAAGACATGACTAACATCCCAAACATTCAAGAGAATCAGGGGGGCAGAGGTGAATATGGTGACCATCACCAAGGAGAAGGTGCTAGAAAAACTGAAAGGTCTGAAGATGGATAAGTCACCTGGACCGGATGGTATATACCCCAGAGTTCCAAAGGAGATAGCTGAAGAGATAGTGGAGATGTTATTGGTGATCTTTCAGGAATTACTGGAGTCAGGAAGGGTCCTGGAGGACTGGAAAATCAGAAATGTAACCCTCCCACCAAGTTTAAGAAGGGTGTAAGGCAAAAGATGGGAGATTACAGACCGATTAGCCTGATCTCCGTCATTGAAAAGATTTTGGAGTCCATTGTGAAAGATGAGATTTCTGAATGCTTGGAAGCACATGGTAAAATAGGGCAAAGTCAACATGGCTTCATCAAGGGGAGGTCATTCCTGACAAATCTGTCAGAATTCTCTTTGAGGAGGTAACGAGTAGGTTAGACAGAGGAGAGCCAATGGATGTTATCTACCTGGACTTCAAGAAAGCCTTTGACAAGGTGCCATACAGGAGGCTGCTGAGTAAGACAAGGGCCCATGGTGTCAGAGGCAAGGTGTTAGCATGGATAGAAGATTGTCTGTCTGGCAGAAAGCAGAGAGTGGGGTTAAACAGTCCTTCTCAAGATGGAAGCCAGTGACTAGTGGTATTCCACAAGGGTCAGTGTTGGGACCACAACTTTTCATTTTACACATTAATGATCTAGATGAAGGAACTGAGGGCATTCTGGCTAAGTTTGCAGATGATACAAACATAGGTAGAGGGACAGGTAGTATTGAGGAGGCAGGAAGGCTGCAGAAGGATTTAGATAGGTTCGGAGAGTGGGCAAAGAAGTGGCAGATAGAATACAACGTGGGAAAGTGTGAGGTTATGCACTTTGGTAGGAGGAATAGAGGCATAGAATATTTTCTAAATGGGGAGAAAATTCAGAAATCTGAAGTGCAAAGGGACTTGGGAGTCCTCGTCCAGGATTCTCTCAAGGTAAACTTGCAGGTTGAGTCAGTAGATAGGAAGCCAAATACAATTCTGGCATTTATTTTGAAAGGACTAGAATATAAAAGCAGGAAAGTACTTCTGAGGTTTTATAAGGCTCTGGTCAGAACATATTTAGAATATTGCGAGCAATTTTGGGCCCCATATCTCAGGAAGAAAGTACTGGCCCTGAAGTGGGTCCAGAGGAGGTTCACGAGAATTATGCCAAGAATGAAAGGCTTAATATATGAGGAATATTTGAAGACTCTTGGTCTATACTTGATGGAGTTTAAAAGGATGAAAGGTCTGGATAGAGTGGATGTTGGGAAGATATTTCCATTAGCAGGAGAGACTAGGACTTGAGGGCACAGCCTTAGAGTATAGGGAAGACCCTTTAGAACAGAGATCAGGAGAAGCTTCTTCAGCTGGAGAGTAGTGAATCTTCGGAATTCATTGCCATGGAAGGCTGTGGAGGCCAAGTATTTGAGTATATTTAAGACAGAGATAGATAAGGTCTTGATTGTTAAGGGGATCAACGATTATGGGAGAAGGGTAGGTGAATGGAGTTGAGAAACTTATCAGTCATGATTGATTGGCACAGTAGACTCGATGGGCCAAATGGCCTAAGTTCTACACCTATGTCTTATGATTTTATGGAACAGTAGTCATTGCAACTGATTAATAGCTACAAGGACATTGCAAACAAATTAATTGCACAATTTTTAAAATTAATCTATAAAGATGGTACTTAATTGCCTCAATAAAATTATCACATTAATACCACTTTTGTTCAAGGAATCAATTAATGAAAGAATTGAATTGGAAAGTCTGATTTTAACAGAACTGAAAAAAAACCTGTAAAACATGACCATAATGTTATGATGTGCATCAGCTATCGTCTGTATATTGTGATGCCTAATTGTGGCAAGAGGAAAGGTCACCAGATGAGATCTGCCTTCCAACATTTGTCAGATTCAAAGCATATTACCAGTTGCAAAGGTCCCCTGTTTTACCTGTAGCAACACCAAATTGCCTTTGAAGCTTTCAGTAACAAATCCCAAACTGAGATTCGTTTGAAGCTATTAGTGAGTAATTCTCATGCATGTTTAAATTGCACTGGGTATTGGCCATGCTTCAAGATTGTTTTTCAAGTTAGGTTTAATTTGAGTTCAATAATAGATATTCATTCTGACTACATTTATAAGTGAAGGCTTATCAGCGTTGCCAACGCTGGTTGATTCCTGCAGGTTACAGTGCTGCTTCCCACTTCGCCACCTCTATACTCCCATCACTTGTTTTATTTTTCAGTCACAGAGCATTGGGTCACTGGCAAGGGTGACCTATCAGTCAGGCAATATGCCTAGCAGAAAAAAAACACTTTGCCTTCCCTCTTCCTGTTTAAATTGTATGATTCTAAATGTCAAACAGCCTTCTTGTCCATAAATTTTATTTTATATATTACAAAACAATGCACAGTTTACATTCTTCCAAGGCATACCCTGATGTCGTTACAGCCTTGCTGCAAACATGGATGAAAAAGCTGAAATCCACAACTGAGTTGAAAGGACTGGACTTGACAACAAGGGAGCATTTGACCAGGTTGGGAATCAAGGAGCCCTAGAAAAATTGAAATTCACAGCAATCAGTGGAAAATTTTTGAAATTGGAATTGTACCTAGCTCCCTACTTCAAAGCCAGTTACACCTTGGTGATCCGGGTCTCGCCATAGTTGGTGGTCCAGTGCACTGTCTTACCAGCTATTGAGGTCTAAACCAATCTTCTTCAAGTAGATTTTCAGGGTATCTTTGAAACAGTTCTGCAGGCCACCATGATCTTTATCCACTCATGAACCAGGAGTGCAGACCACACTTCAGAATGCGAGGGTTGGGCATTCTGATTCATTTGCCACATGAGAATGGTTGTCTTTATGTCCAAGACTCTTGCTTTTCGGAGGATGCTCATGTTCATGTGACAGTCCATCTAGGTGATGTGTAGAATCTTCAACAATCTACAAACACACAAATCAGGTTTTTGGTGGGATATTCTATACACTCGCCTGAGAAATAAGAAAAATTATCAAGAAACTCAACATCACCCAAGATGAAGCAGCTGCGTGATTGACAACCCATCCAACACCCTCAACATTCATTCCTTTCATCACTGATGCACAGTTGTTTATCATTTATAAGATGCACTGCAGAACCTCATCAAGACTTCTTCAACAGACCTTCCAAAGCAATGATCTAACACTGATGGTCAGTGATGGTCATTGGGTCACAATCCAGGAACTCTCTCTCTAACAGCTTTGTGGACAGCACAGGGAGTGTGTAGATTCAAGAAGGCAGCTCACCATCACCCCTTTGTGTAATTATGAGCAACAAATGTTGGCCTTTCTAATAAAAACCGAAATAACTGCGGATGCTGTAAATCAGGAACAAAAACAAAGTTGCTGGAAAAGCTCAGCAGGTCTGGCAGCATCTGTGAAGGAAAAAACAGAGTTAACGTTTCGGGTCCAGTGACCCTTCCTCAGAACGTTCTGAGGAAGGTTCACTGGACCCGAAATGTTAACTCTGTTTTTGGCCTTTCTCATGATGCTTTATGAATTTTTTAAAAAATTGCTACAAGAAAATGACTTACTGCAGTGTTCTGAACATTAATCACAAACAGCAGGACAATTCCTGTTTGGTGGTGAGCTTTCATAGTTAAATGAGTAAGTTGAATAAAAGTTTTGTATTTGATCACAGGGTAGCACCCCAAAACCTGCTATTCTAGGAGTTGTCACAAAAGTTAAAGATGCTATAAAAGTACACAAAGTTCTCTGATTTACCTGACTTTCAGACCCAGTTTGATAAAAAACATGGATGAGGTTTTTATATTGAACAAGAATCACTATTTACCACAAGTAATTTGACTCTAGCTACAAACAAAACTGTTATATCAACATTTAATACACTAACTAAAACTCTAATCCCCTTATAAACACACACACATAACAGATAAACAGACAGTGTAACATAATTATGGAGAGAGCGCAAGACTGAAAAGGTAGTTGTCCCCAGGTACCTTGCAGCCTCTTAAGATTCAACATCGTGTTCAATAGAGATAATAAGGTGTAGAGCTGGGTGAACACAGCAGGCCAAGCAGCATCAGAGGAGCAGGAAAGCTGATGTTTCGGGTCTGGACCCTTCTTCAGAAATGTGGGAGGGGAAGGGGATTCTGAAATAAATAGAGACAGAGGGGGAGGCGGATGGAAGATGGATAAAGGAGAAGATAGGTGGAGAGGAGACGTACAGGTCAAAGAGGCGGGGATGGAGCCAGTAAAGGTGAGTGTAGGTGGGGAGTTAGGGTGGGGGTTGGTCAGTCCAGGGAAGACGGACAGGTCAAGGAGGCGGGGATGAGGCTGGTAGGTAGGAGGTGGGGGTGGGGGTTGAGGTGGGAAGACCGGATAGGTGGGAGGAAGGACGGACAGGTCAGGGAGGCGGGGACGAGCTGGGCTGGTTTTGGGATGTGGTAGGGGGAGGGGAGATTTTGAAGCTGGTGAAGTCCACATTGATACCATTGGGCTACAGGGTGCCCAAGTGAAATATGAGGTGCTGTTTGTGCAACCTTCAGTTAGCATCGTTGTGGCACTGCAGGAGGCCCAGGATGGACATGTCGTCCAAGGAATGGGAGGGAGAGTTGAAATGGTTCACGACTGGGAGATGCAGTGTTCCACAAAGCGGTCTCCAAGCCTCCACTTGGTTTTCCTGATGTAGAGGAGGCCGCATCAGGAACAGCGGATACAATATACCACGTTAGCAGGTGTGCAGGTGAACATCTGTTTGATGTGGAAGGTCTTCTTGGGGCCTGGGATGGGGGTGAGGAGGGAGGTGTAGGGGCAGGTGTAGCACTTCCTGCGATTGCAGGGAAAAGTGCCGGGGTGGTGGGGCTAGTGGGGAGTGTGGAGTGGACGAGGGAGTCAAGGGAGTTCAATAACTTTGGAGCCTGACTCCATCCTTCCACGTTCTTTACCCACCTCCACATCCTGGTTCTGTCATGACATGCGCAGCCAACACATTCTCACCCACTCTTAGTCCTATCATCACATGAAATGATTTGCTTTCAGCACAGCCTACCCATTATTACCTACTCTCTGCTCTCATTACCACTTAATCATCTTCCCTCGTGTCCTGGCCAACTATCAATAACCCCCTCTCCTACCTAGCCCTTTCAAATCTCTCTCTCTTTGGATTCCATCTCCACCTGTCCACTCACCTCTCCCCCACGACCTCCCAACAATACCTCCTCACCTCCCCCGCTGTCTTCAGCATAAATACCACTTTTACCTGGTTTTAACTGATAGCTGGCTGCTATCAGCTCTGGTTTACTTCAGGTTTATATGGAGTTCTGACTTAAGAGAACAAGGAGACTGCTCCTGGGCTGTGGAAGAATTGAAAACTTCTCTCCCTCTGTAACTTAGTCCTAGCTCCAAGCTGTTCAGTTATCTGTAAACCAATCATAATGTTGTTGGCAGGCAAAAATGTCTCTGTCATTGACAACTGGTCCATAGACCAATTAACTTCTTGCAGCCAGCAAAAGCTGCATTATTACATGCCCTCAGCACCTTTAAGTATAGGAGTTGGGACGTCATGTTGAGGTTGTACAGGACATTGGTGAGACCTCTTAAGGAGTACTGTATGCAGTTCTGGTCCCCCTGTTATAGGAAGGATGTGTTATTAAACTGGACAGGTCTCAGAAAAGATTTACCAGGATGTCGCTGGGAATGGAGGGTTTGAATTATAAGGGGAGGCTGGATAGGCTGAGATTTTTTCATTGGAACATGGGAGGTTCAGGGGTGATCTCATATAGAGGCTTATAAAATCATGACGGGTATAGGTAAGGTGAAAGGCAGGCGTCTTTTCTCTAGGGTGGGCCTTCAATACTAGGGGGCATGTTTTTAAAGTGAGAGGAGAAAGGTTTAAAAAAGACAAGAGGAGCAGAGTGGTTTGTGTGTAGAACGAACTTCCAAAGGAAGTGATGGAAGCAGGTACAGTTACATTGTTTAAAAGACATTTGGATAAGTTCATGAATTAGAAATGTTTTGAGGGATATGGGCCAAACACAGGCAGTTGGGACTAGGTTAGTTTGGGTTTACAGTCAGCATGTACTTGTTGGACTGAACCGCCTGTTTCCATGCTGTATGGACAACTTTGCAATTATTGCTTGTTTAAACAGTTGTTTGAATGATGCCTAACATAAACATCAGGTTACGTGCTTTTCAGAACTGTTCCAAACAGTGGTTTTTAAAGCAACTCTTTTTCCATGTCCATGTCTTTTTATCTGTCACGCATTAATGACTTTAGGATACATGAAAACATTTCATCACCAAATATTTATTTTTGAAGATTAATCATTGTTCCTTTGTGGGAATTATAGCAGCCAATTTGCTCCAATCAAGGCCCCAGAATCAGCAATGTGACAATGACATCATGACGTTTTAGTAATGATAATTGAAAAATTGGGTCAGAAGTTCAGGGAGAATGTTATTGCTTGATTTAATTGTCCATAGTTACATTACAACCATAAGAGTGGGCAGACTTCACCTCTGATCTGAAAGACAGCATCTCCTTAAGCATTATACTGGAGTATCAGCATAGAATCCACCCAGTGCAGGGAGGGGTGGACATGTCAGAGGACCTTCTGGAGGGTCTGATTCTGGGCCTGGCCAAAGTGGCCATCAGCATGTTCAGGCAGTGTTCCCGACTGTCGGCCCCTCTTTCGCGCTTAAGTCTGTGCTCGGGTGTCCCTGGAGAAGGAGCCTGCAGTGCTCACAGGCACATTTGAGTCCCTTGAAGACCTATGGGCAACACGGGGGCGAGGGTGCATCATCAGACTGGACAACTTTAATTTAGTTTGGTAAGATTCTGTTTCATTGTATAAGATTCTGTTCAACTGTTAAATTTGTGTTTTATTTCAACAATGTTTCATTTTTATTTTTATTTCATTTTTATTTTTGACATCCTGTTCTAAAAAGAGTGGAGAGAGCTTTGCTCTGTGCTATCCCTGTCCTGGGAGTGTTTGATGGGGGCATTACTGTCAGTTTAAAAGAGTCCAGCGAACTTTACTTTTGCTTACTTCTAGTCTAGGAAAGTAGAGGTAGCCTTATTCAGTAGCTAACCCCATGTCCTGCGAGTGCTTGATGGGAACAATGTTGAGTGAGTTTTAATTTCACCTTAAAAGAGTAGAATCTGTGCTCAAATCTTTGGAGTGGAGCTTGAACTCAGTATATTTTGACTTAGACTGTATATGGTTGACACCCAGCT
Organism: Rhincodon typus; assembly: GCF_021869965.1. Lineage (NCBI taxonomy): Eukaryota > Metazoa > Chordata > Chondrichthyes > Orectolobiformes > Rhincodontidae > Rhincodon > Rhincodon typus. The sequence goes on along the minus strand of NC_063353.1, from coordinate 10,767,336 downwards.
GCACCATGTCCTCAGATATGTGACAGTGTTCCACAGTTAATGAAGCATCTTTCAAAACATAGGTATGGTTAGTAAGTTTGCAGATGACACCAAAGTTGGAGGTGGAGTGGACAGCAAAGAAGGTTACTTCAGAGTACAACGGGATCTTGATCAGATGGTCCAATGGGCTGAGGATTGGCAGATGAAGTTTAATTTGGATAAATGTGAGGTGCTGCATTTTGGAAAGGCAATCAGGGCAGGACTTATACACTTAACGGTAACGTCCTGGGGAGTGTTGCTGAACAGAGACCTTGGAGTGCAGGTTCATAGTTTCTTGAAAGTGGAGTCACAGGTAGACAGGATAGTGAAGAAGGCGTTTGGTATACTTGCCTTTATTGGTTAGTGCACTGAGTATAGGAGTTGGGAGGTCATGTTGCAGCTGCACAGGACATTGGTTAGGACACTTTTGGAATGCTGTGTACAATTCTGGTCTCCCTGCTGTAGGAAGGATGTTGTGAAACTTGAAAGGGTTCAGAAAAGATTTACAAGGATGTTGCCAGGGTTGGAGGGTTTGAGCTATAGGGAGAGGCTGAATAGACTGGGGCTATTTTCCCTGGAGCGTCGGAGGCTGAGGGGTGAACTTATAGAGGTTTATAAAGTCATGAGGGGCATGCATAGGGTGAATAGACAAGGCCTTGACCCCTGGGGGGAAGGGGAGGGGAGTGGAGGAGTCCAAAACTAGAGGGCATGAATTTGAGGTGAGCGGGGGAAGATTTAAAAGGGACCTAAGGGGCAACTTTTTCACACAGAGGGCAGTGCGTGTATGGAATGAGCTGTTAGAAGAAGTGGTGGAGGCTGGTACAGTTACAACATTAGAAAGGCATCTGAATGGGTTGGCTATATAAATAGGATGGGTTTAGAGGGATATGGGGCAAATATAGGCAAACGAGACTAGATTTATTTCGGATGTATGGTTGGCATAGACAAGTTGGACCGAAGGGTCTGTTTCCGTGCTGTCCAGCTCTATGACTGTAATTACAGTCACAGGTGGGGATGCAGGAATATATTGACATAAAGAGAACACCTTTTCTCATCTTTGAATAATGGCATGGAATTTTTTTCATAGGCACTTAAGACCCTGAAATGGTTTGGCCAGTCATCTGAAAGACAGAAAAAATGATAATTCTATCCAAAAAAAAGGGTTTCTTTTTTGCCTGGCAAACGTAAACAAGATAATGTTTGAGGGTATTTAGTAGAATATTGCAGAAAAGTTCTACTTGGTTGGCACAGATATGATGGGCTGAATGGCCTGATCCTTTACTCCACTGGTGTATGATAGTTTGCAGATTGAAAATTGGACAAATTTTATGAATGGAGCATAGTCAGTGAAACTACGCATGTGCCATCTCTGCGTCTCCCACGAGCCGCCACGCGTGGCGTCAGGCGTCAGGCGTCACTTCCGCTGCAGCTCCCGTGGAGTCTCGAGGTTCGGGAGAGGGAACCGGCCCAGACCGGACCGGGATCACGCGACACTGGGAATAACAGACCGGTAAGGGGGGCAGGGCCGGGGATAACACCGGGCCGGGAAGGGGGATAACACCGGGCCGGGAAGGGGATAACAGACCGGCAGCAACACAACGAACACACAACAGTAAAACACACTTTGGGGTGGGGTGGAACACCATTGGGAACGGCCCACCAGAAATACACTGATAAGAGATAACACCTGGAGTAATGCACCGGGAGAAGTGTGATCACACACCTGGGGGACCAGGGACAACACCCTGGGAATACGCCAGTAAGACACACGGGGGACCAGGAACACACGCCAGGAAAAGGCACAGCTGAGACACTCCATTGGTGGGACCTGGAAGACCACCAGGAATACACCAGTAAGACATATCAGGAAAACACTGATAAGACACACCAGGGGTACTAGGAAAGCACACCCGTAAAATATGGCACCAGAAATAACTTTGGGTAGGGTTGGGTGGGGAAGAGGACCGGGAACACCACTCGGAATAACACACTGCCAACACTCACCATTGTGAATTATATGACAGTAACGTACACCAAGGGAACTAGAAACGCACCCTAGCAAAATACTGGTAAGGCACACCATTGGGAAAACACATCAGTAAGACTTATTAGTAAGACACCAGGAATGCACACTAGTGAGATGCCCTGGAAAAAATATTGGTGAGCTACACTAGGAGGGAGTCTGGATGTATACCAGGCACGTGCACCAAGAATATGACTGGGAAAACACCAGTAAGACGTGGACTGGGAAAATACTGGTAAGATATGGAAGGGTAGGGCAAGTACCAGGGAATGGGTAAGGCCCACCAGGTAAATGCTGGGGGATAGGTAAGAACCACAATAAAGGAGTAAAAACACCAGGGAATAAGAAAAAAGCACTGGTTAAAGGATAAACACTGGGGAACCAGGTAAAAGTGTGAAAATACCAAGTAAGAAACACTGGTTGAAAACACTGAGTAAATGGTTTAAAATTCCAGAGGGAAAAACCAAGTAAAATGGTGAAACGTCAGGGACTGGATAAGAAACACCTGGTTTATAACATTTGAGGACTGGGTAAAAACGACTGAATAAAAGGATTGGGTAATAAACACCAGGTAAAAATGTAAAAACCATCAGGGGATGGTGAGAATTACCAGGTAAAAGTACTCTATTTACTTTCTTCCTATGCCCTTTGATCACTTTAGGCCTAAGAACTATCTAAGTCCTTAAAATATTCAATGTTTTGGCTTCAACCGCTTTCTGTGGCAGAGAATTCTACAGGTTCGCCACTGTCTAGCTGGTGAAATTACTCCTTATTTTAGAATCCATTATGAAGGGAGTAATAAGAGGCTATTTAGTAAGTCAAAATAAAGCTATCAGAATCAGCATGGTTTTATGAAGGGAAAATCATGTTATTTGAAGATGTAACAAGCAGTGTGGATAATGGAGATCCAATAGCAGTACTATGTCTGGACTTCCAGAAGACATTTGATAAGCTGTTGCATAAAAGCATAATAATACGCAAGCTGAGATCACATGGGGTTAAGGGTAACTTATTTGTTTGTATAGAGGATTGGTTAACAGCAGTAAGCAGAGTTGGGATGAATGGGTCGTCTTCTGATTGGCAAGATGTAACCAGTGGGGTGCCACAGATCTTTAGGCCCAACTATTTGCAAGCTATATTAATGACAGGGATGTGGGGATAGAAAGTACTATAGCCAAACTTGCAGATGGCAGTAAAGCAGGTGAGATAGTAAGCTACAATGAAGAAATAAGAAATTTACAAATGGATATGGTTAGTTTAGGTGAATGGGCCAAAATTTGGCAGATGAAATTTAATGTGGATAAATACAAGGCTATCCATTTTGGTCAGAGGAATAGAAAGACAACTTATTATCTAAGCGAAGCTTGAGTGCGAAGGGATTTGGGCATCTTTGTTCGTGAATTGCAGAAAACTGGTATGTAAGTACAGCAGGTAAAAAAGAAGGCAAATAGAATTTTGCCACTTATTGCTAAAGGAATAAAGCATAAATGTCAGGAAGTGTTTCTGCAATTGTATAACGGCTTAGTGAGACTGCAATAGTGCATACAGTTTTGGTCCCCTTACTTGGGGGGGGGGGGATGTAGTTTGGAGTAGGTTCACTAGATTGATTCCAGAGATGAGGGGTTTGTCTTATGAAGAGGCGGATGACCTAGTGGTATTACCGCTGTACTGTTAATCCAGAGACCCAAATAAAGTTCTGGGGACACTGGTTCGAATCCCACCACGGCAAATAATGGAATTTGAATTCAGCAAAATATCCGGAATTAAGAATCTAATGATGACCATGAATCCATTGTCGGAAAAACCCATCTGGTTCACTAATGTCCTTTAAGGAAGGAAACTGCCATCCTTATCTGGTCTGGCCTACATGTGACTCCAGACCTACATCAATGTGGTTGTCTCTGAACTGGCCTCTGGGCAATTAGGGATGGGCAATAAATGCAGCCTGGTCAGTGACGCCCCCATTCCATGAATGGATAAAGGAAGAGAAATTGAACAGTTTAGGCCCGTATTCCCTGGAGTTTAGAAGAATAACAGGAGATCAAATTGAACGTATACAAGGTGCTGAATGAGATTGACAAAGTATTCGTAGGAAGGATGTTTACTCGTGGGAGGCAATTTAGAACAAGAGGTCACAGTTCTAGGATAAGGAAGGGGTAGAAGATTTAAAACAAATGAGAGGTTACTTCTCTCGAAGCGTAGTGAATCAGTGGAATTCACTACCCCAGAGTTTGGTGGATGATGGGATATTGAGTAGCTTTATAGATTCTTAATTAGTAATGGGTTGGAAGGTTATGGAGAGTGGGCAGGAAACTTAGAGTTGAGGCTGCAATGAGATCGACCGTGATTGCAAATGGCTTGAAGAGCAAAATTGCCTCCTGCTTCTTGGATAACAAGGTGTAGAGCTGGACGAGCAGCATCAGAGGAGCAGGAAGGCTGACGTTTCGTCCAGCTCTACACCTTGTTATCTCAGATTCTCCAGCATCTGCAGTTCCTACTATCTCCTCCTGCTTCTTGTTTTTATATTCATCTCAGTCGTAAATAGCCAACTGTGACCCCAGTTCTGGAGTTCATGGTCATCGGGAACGTGTATTTAGTCCTGTTAGAATTGTGTGGATTTCTATGAAATGCCCCCTCAATGTTCTAATCTCCAGTGAATAGAGTCCTAGCTGATCCAATCTCTCTTCGTGTGCTGGTGGGGATTGAGTGAGACCCGGGGCAAGAGGTGAGGAATAGACCCAGACTTTGGGTAAGGAGGGCTGCTGGGGATGATGGGAGGGAACAAGGAAGAGAGCGAAACCCTGGGGAAAGGGGAAGTATAGGGAGAAAGAGAGTGAGACATGAAGAAAGGCAGTGGTGAGAAAGACAGCAAGAACCTTGGAAGGGAAGGAGATGCAAGGTGAAGGAGAAAGCAAGATCTTGGGAAAAGGAGGGGAAATATGCGGTGAGGAGGGGAGCAAGACCCCAGGAAAAGGGGTGGGAGAAGGGTGAGGAAGGGAAGTGTGACCCCGCGAAAAGGGGTAGGAGGGTGCGAGGGGGGGGAAGTGAGACCCCGGGAAAAGGGATGGAAGTGGGGGATGAGGAAGGGAGCGAGACCCCGGGAAAAGGGATGGAAGTGGGTG
>NC_063353.1:10672755-10761773 GCF_021869965.1 Rhincodon typus | reverse complement strand
CGGGGTGTAGGGGGCAGTGGCGTGGTAAGGGGGCGGACTGACGGGCGGGCATTGCAGCCTCTGACCCAGCTCCCTCCCTCTTTCTCTGCAGGTTGCTGAGGAGCCCTGAGCCGCTCTGCCTGGTCCCCGCTCCCCCAGGTTGGTGATGGCGATGAGGCAAACTCCACTGACCTGCAGCGGCCACACCAGGCCCGTGGTCGACTTGGCTTTTAGCGGAATCACACCTTACGGTTACTTCCTAATCAGCGCCTGTAAAGGTGAGCCTGCGGCTCGGGTAGCGGCTCAGCGAGCATCGCGGCTTCAAGCCTCAGCTCTAGGCCCGGGGCTGGGGCAAACTCGCGGCAGCAACTACCATGTGTTGACTTGTTCTGTCATTAAAATTACACTTGTGTCGAGTTAGGCTTTGTTAATAACCAAAGAGTGTTCCGACTTGTTTGTCCGCAGTCACACTGAATAATTCTATATTGTGATTATGACCTCTGTCAATATTTGCATTTTAAAAGCGGTGAATTGAGTGGAAGTACTGCAGATATTTGGACCTATATAACCTATTGCCAGATTTTGAAAGGAGGTGTTTGAGAAAGAGATGTCACAAACTGAGGGTGTAGTGTCCCTCTGGCTGGGATTTAAACATCAATCAAGTGACTTCACTGGCTGACCTGGAAAAGTGTAAGGCAAGACTCCACCTGTGACGAGTACTGTTGAAAGGCCTCACTCTCAGCATCTGTACAATTCGTTCTGTTGAATCGCCGATTCTTGTATCTTCTCTGTTGTTAGATTGACTTGTCTCAAATCCTATTTTCTTTCTCAACCTGTATTTACAAACGTTGAACCCTCTTGCACCTTTGTGTTGTTTGAAGACCCGATTTCAAATGACTTGATTAATTGTCATTAGGGCATCAAAGGGACAACAAAATCCCATTCTTTCCCCTTTGATCTCTGTAACATCAATATAAGTAACAATGTTTATCCCTTGTAGAGCAATCTTGGTTAAATCTCCCCTGAACATGACAGTATTCTCTTGATTTGATGTTTAAATCAAATTATTTGGTGAATTTTAATTTCTAATGTTGATAATGACTGAATTATCAGAAATAGTCTTAGTATTAAATAACATCTGTAAAAGTTAGTGTTCCATTTTAAGCAAACACTGCAGTATAGTATGACAAGAATGTTAAAATCCCTTTATGGATTGAGGTGCAAGTAATATGCAAGGAATTTAGTTCTCTTGTCTTAGTTATGCTTGTTATTTGAATTAATTGTCATGATTCAATACTGCATAAGTATTAATATTTCAGAGTAATTGCCATAGTATTTGTAGAATTGATAGTTTTCATCGTTGTTGCTTTCCTCCCTCAATCTCTGCACCGTGATTTTTTTGCTTTGGTGATTTCAACCTTCATTTCAGCTCATCCAGCTTTCTCTTCAAATTCTTCCGTGTTTCCTTAAGTATCTCTCCATTTAAAATTCCTTGTTCATATTCACTGCCACCTTACCGTTTCGCATGATCTCTCTCCCTTGTGTCAGTCATGGATTCTCTGCCCACCTCTTCCAACCCCAGTTCCTTCTGTGTCTATCCGTTGGAAAAGCACTCTGCCAAATCACTTGGTTTATGTTTAGGGGTTTAATGTTTTCTTTGGCCCTCCATTCATCAGAATATTTCTCCAGTTACTGACCTGCTGAACCTCACCCTTGTCTTTTGTCTTTGTTATCATTCTTGATTGAAATCATTGCATTCCTACCCTACCTTTCATCCACAGCAATTCCCCAGTATGACTTGTGTCACTGCTCCCTCAAATTTAGGATACGTAGATTTTAATGGAGATATTGTACATTTAGTCATTTGCTATCAGACCATGCAAAGTACCACAGAGAGATTGTGCCTTCATTTCATCAAAATGCTCACTATAGGATCATCCTGAAATGCAGATATATTCCCCCCTCACTTTTTCTATATTGGAAGCATTCATCTTTAACCTCTTTCCCCTGTCTACCTTCACCATCAGCAACCAGAATGAGAAGCTCATGGCATTTGACACCCAAGATTGAGACTATCTGGTCAGTTGCCTTTGCCAATTCACCTGCCTAGGTGTTAGGTTATGAAATTCCCTTTTCAAAACTTCTCACTCCTTTGCAGAACTCCTTAAAATGTCTCTTTCATCAAGCTTTAGGTCAACTGTCTTAACATTTCCTCACGTGACTCTGTCAACTTTTGATGATGGCCTCTTTCATATGCTTTGCTATGGTAAAGGCACTATGCAAATTGTGTTAACGTGTTATTTGGTATCCATTCAGATGGCAAGCCCATGATGCGCCAAGGTGACACAGGAGACTGGATTGGGACGTTTCTGGGTCACAAAGGTGCTGTCTGGGGAGCCACATTAAATAAAGAGGCCAATAGGGCAGCAACCGCAGCAGCAGATTTTTCAGCGTGAGTACTTCTACATACTTGTGACATAAATCACTGAAGGCAACTAATGACTTTTATCAGTTGTAGAATATACTACAGTTAGCTCACGGAGGTTGTGAATGTGGCTTTTTTAAGAAAAAGACTGCAATGAAGAAAGAGAGCCAAACAAAGGAAAAAAAATTGCAAAACACTTTTTAAAATGCAATTTTTTATATTTGCTAAAGATGTGCAGTTGATATTGTGTGAGCTGTATGGCTGCTCACTGCTGGCCATTTGTCCAATTAATCTGTAGCTGCTGTGGATTAATTACATCTTCAGTCTCTGGAAGGATTTTTAAAACTGTTGCCTCTTTAATGAGCAATCCCAAATGAAAACACCAAAATCATTTAGTATCATTGAGGTCCACAAATTAACATAGTTACATACAAACTTGGAATGTCATGTCAAAGTTTTCAATCTTGGGAAGTGATTTCTATACAGTCACTGAAAGTTCCTGATAACTTGATCGGTTTCAGTAGCTTCGTAGGTTGGATGAAATGTAAGTAAGCGTCAGCCAAGACTGGGATTTCATTTGGTTAGTAGTTGATGTTTGGGGAAACTGTTTCAGCAGTCTTGCATTTATTTCCACGTGCAGTTATTTCACCTGAATTTGTCCATATTGTTAATTCTCAGCAAGGTTTGGGATGCTGTGACAGGTGATGAAATGATCACATTAGCCCACAAGCACATTGTCAAAACTGTGGACTTCACTCAGGTAAAGTCCATTTCTAATTCAACTCTTATTTATATCCAATATTTTTAAAGCCTTTTTTGAAGCTTGTTTTTTTTTCTTTTCAGGATAGCAACAACTTATTGACTGGCGGGCAAGACAAAGTTTTGCGTATTTATGATTTGAACAAACCTGAATCAGGTGAGGCATGATTATTATCAAAAAGGGTTACTACCCTTTACCTTTGAGACTTGTTATGAATAATATGAAATTATCGATTTTGATTTCAGCAACCGTATTGCAATGTTGCAAAGAGAGATTGTCTAAATGTGTGATAGTATATGGTACTGAAGATTCTTCTGTCACATACTTCATGTCAAACTTGTTTTTAGGTCCCCAGTTTAGAAACAGAGAGAATAGGAGCATGAGTAGTCCATTCAGCCACTGAGCTTGCTCTGCCATTCAATGTGGTCATGGCTGATCCTTTATCTCAACGCAATACTTCTGCTTTTCCCCATTCACCTTTACATCTTTAACCTCTAGAAATCGATCTGTTTGTTTCTGAAATGTGTTCAATGGCTTAGCCTCCAAAGCTTTCTTTTTAAGGAAATTTCACAGGTCTGTCACCTTCTGAGTGAAGAAATTTCTCCTCATCTTAGTCCGAATGGCTCACCACTTAACTTGAAACTGTGAGCTCTTGTTCTGGACTCTCTAGGCAACAAGGGAACAACATCCTTACTTCCAGCTGTCCGTCCCTATCAGAATTTGTTTCAATGCGATCCCATTTTATTCTTCTAAACTCCACTGAATGCAAACTTAGTTGACCCAATCTCCTTGTGACAAGGTTGCTATCCCAGGAATCGACCTGGTGAACCTTGGCTGCCCTCTTCTATAGCAAGTAGATACTTTAATTAGCCCCAGATGCAGTCTCGCCAAGGCCCTGTTGCTTTTTCAAACAGGGTGGCAGTGGCATCTTTTGCACCCACATGGGAGGATCAGTCGAGCCTTGATTTAATGTCTCAATTCAAAGATGGCACTGCATTTAGCATTGCCAATTTTCCAGTGGATAAGCTATGGTAACAGTTTTTTTCCCTAAATTATTACTTTAAGATCTTTGAGGAGAGATTGAACATAAACTGCAAGAATCTGTTGTACTTGATAAAGCATTGAGAATCTGTCTGACTCCGTGTACACTTAGATTCAAATATTATTGAAGTATTAAGGCCAATGATGAAAAATAAGTGTCAAAGCAAAACTAGAAAGCCTGAAGTCTATTTAAAGGTGAACCTGGGAGAACCAATAAATTGAAAAGCCCCAGTATTTGTATAGGTTATGAGTTTATACACTGACTTGAGGTGTCAGACTATTCACAGGTCATTCTTAGCATGAGAATTGTTTACTTGTCTTTGTTAAATACGGTGGTGGCATGCAAGTTCTGATGTTCTTTCTTTGTCAGAGCCTCTCGAGATCAGTGGTCATAGTTCTGGTATTAAGAAAGCGCTGTGGTGTAATGGAGACAGGCAGATAATTTCAGCAGCTGATGACAAGACTGTAAGGTATGGGGTTTTGCTGAAGAATTCAAGTTTAAAATGAGCAATGTTTATGTGGAATTTACTTATTGTAAAATATTTGATCTTTTTTAAGGAAAGTAGTTATGCTATCAAGCTTGACTGGGGTATTTGAGGGGTAGGGGGCAGACCCCAATATAGATGACACTCAAACTGACTGCCAAACCTAAGTACTTCAAAAGTTCTTTTTATATTTTAGATTTCTAGCATCCATACTATCGTACTATCTAAATTTTGTAAGCAGAAATATGTTGGTATATCTTCTACCCCACCCCGAACACCTTCCCAACATAATCCTCTCTGAATCTTTGATTTTCTTGGGCTGTTCTTTAAGGTTCTGTCCAGTGACCTGCTTAAACTTATATGCACGAGTAACAATTGATCTTGAACAAAAGTCAACCCCAGTGGTTTGCATTCATCGTACTAGGTGTCAAGACTGGGCATCCATGAGGCGCTGTGGACCATCAACAGCAGCAGAATTGCATGGCCCGGCGTATGCCCCACTCAATCATTGCCATCAAGCTAGGGGATCAACCTTGATTCAATGGCAAATGCAGGAGGGCATGCTAGGAGCAGCACCAGGCATATCTAAAAGTGAGATGTCAATCTGGTGAGACTACATGCATGGAAAACAGCTTAAGCAACAAGTGATGGAACTGAGCAACCAATGGATCAGATCTAAGGTCTGCAGTCTTGCCACATTCAGTCGTAAATGGTAGTTAACAATTAAACAACTCACTGAAGGAGGGGGAGGGTCTACAAATAAATATCCCCATCCTCCATGATGAAGAGCCCAACACATTAGTGTAAAGAATAAGGCTGAAGCACTCGCAGCAATGTCCAGACAAGTGGATGATCAATGTCAGCATCCTCCAGCGGTTCCAGCATAACAGATGCCAATCTTCAGCCAATTCACTTCACTCCACGTGATATCAAGAAACAGTTGGAGGCTCTGGATACTACCAAGGCTATGGGCCCTGACAGTGTTCTGGCTACAGAACTGAAGACCTTGCTCGAGAACTTGCTGCTCCCCTAGCCAGCTGTACCAGTACAGTTACACCATAGGCATCTATCCAACAATGTGGAAAATTGCCCAGCTGTGTACACAAAATCAGGACAATTATAACTCCGCCACTCTACTCTTGATTATCAGTAAAGTGATGGGGGTTGTCATCAACAGTACTATCAAGCAGCACATGCTGAATGATGCCCAGTTTGGGTTCCGCCAGGGCCACCTGGCTCTTAACCTCCTTATAGCCTTGGTTCAAACATGGACAAAAGAGCTGAATTCCAGAGGTGATGTGAAGGTGACAGCCCTTGACATCAAGGCTGCATTTGACTGAGTGTTACATCTGAGACCTTTGGCAAACTGTAATCAAAGGATATTGGGGGCCAGCTCTCTGCTGGTTGGAGTCAAACTCAAAACCATTTCCGTCCAGAAGGACAAGAGCAGCAGATAAATGGGAACATCAACACCTGCAAATTTCCCTCCAAGCCACTCACCAACCTGACTTGGAAATATTGGCATTGTTTCTTCACTGTCACTGGGTCAAAATCCCAGAATCCCCCCTCTAATGGCATTGTGGGTCAACCTATAGCTTATGGACTGCAGCAGTTCAAGAAGGCAGATCATCACCACCACCTTCTCAAGGGCAGCTAGTGATGGACAATAGATGCTGGCCAGCAAGCAAGACTCATGTCCCATGAGTGAATAAATTTAATAAAAAAGTCTTGTGTATAGGTCAACCCTGACCGTTAACTAAAAGACCCAAACGCTTTATGACTTCATCAGCGAATGGGTAATATGCACAGAGTCTTACGATTCTACAACTCTGTGCATATTACCTATTTGCTGATGAAGTCATATTTGCCCTGATACAAACCTACTTGACAGAATCATTGAACACAGTGCTATTGAATGCAGTGGTTCAGCTCCTTGTATAGATACCCATAATTTTGACTCCATTTGTACTGGTTTTGGCAGCAAGGATTACAGTTTCTGATCTGGCAGTTGTGATTGCTAGACAATGGATGATAATGCATTTCAACCTCCAGTGTTATACATGTAAAAGCCAACACCGTATTCTGGCATAAGAATTAGTCTTAAAATCTTGTACTTGTGTAAAGGTAATATTGTAATTAAAATCAGACTGTACATCTGACTTTAGGCTGTGGTTGAAAGTCAGCTCTGGTAGAGTTAGAGTTTATATTTAATGTAATATGAATGAAGGGAAAGTATTCTGCAAACCTCTTTAAACTTTGGCTGAAGTTTTATTGAAGTATTTTAATACTTGGTATTTTAACAGGCTCTGGGACAGGTCTAGTATGATTGAAGTGCAAACGATTCATGTTGGATCATCTGTAAGCAGTGTTGAGTATATACCTGATGGAGAGATTCTGGTTTTAACTTATGGAAAAACTATTGCTTTTTATAATGCACTAAGGTAAGTTGAATCATTTCAGGTTTATTTTCTTTTAGCTTAGTGTGAGAAATATGTTTTCTTTATTAGAACTTAAATAGTTATGATTCAGGCACTTTGCAGTGAATTCTCTGAATTTGTCAGTTTAATTTTTACCTGCAAAAAAGATTTAATGAAAATCTTTAATACCCACAAGCTATTAGAGAATGTTTCATTCTTTTTTATAGTGCCGATTAAAGGACAAATAGTCCACAAAGATGTTGATGTTGAATACAGGTACCTTCCATCAGTATTCATTGGAGGATACAAGAAACATCTTGGATATAGCTGTAAATCAGGAATTAAGAGAGGCAAAAACTCAAGAAATTTACAATTAACAGTAGTACTGAGTAAATTGTTGGAACTGCAAATTGACAAGTCTCTAGGACTGGGTGGATTTCATCCTAGGGTTGTAAAAGAAATAGCTCAAGAAATAGTTGATGCACTGGTTTTAATTTACCAAAACACATTAGATTCAGAGAAGGATGCTTTAGGTTGGCAAATAACGAAGGTAATTTTTCCGTTCAAAAAGGAACAGAGGCAGGAAACTTTATAACATTTGAGTTGAATATCTTTGGAATTCCCTTCCTCAAAAAGCAGTGTATGTAGGATCTTCAAATATTTTTACAGCAGAGCTAAATAGATTCTTGATTACCAGGGAATCAAAGATTATAAGGGGTATGCAGGAATGTAGAATTGAAGTTAAAATCAGATCATGAATTGGGCACGGTAACAAAGGAGATCTGTACTACAGTATCAATTGAAGGCTGAATGAAGTTTAGTCAAAGTAGGCCTTCAAATGAGAAGAGATGTTTGAGTATTTTAGGAAGGGATATCCTTTGTTAATAGCTGAAGGTGGTGTATATGAAGATGAATAATGGGCAGCTGGGGGAGAAGTGTGATAGCATTGGACTGGATGGGATTGGAGATTGGGAAGAGAAGGCCCAGGTTTGGTTGCAGGTTTGGTTTTAACAGTTAGAGAATTAATTATACAATAGAAATGAAGACAAAATAGAACATACTAAGCTATTTACATATAGCACAAACATTTTCTACAAACTGCCCCAAAAGCGCTCCAATCTGTGGGTTTATCCTTGGCAAAATTCAGTTCATCATTCTTCTAAACACAAAAGCAATCTAATATATTTTAATGTTTGTACTTTCTGATTGTAATACCCTTGCAATACAAAAAAAAATCACGTGATTTCCTTTAGGGGTGTCCCAGTCAAGTGCTGTCTGACTCATTCCAGCATTTTGTTTACCTACAATAAATTGACTGCAGTGTTTCAAGAAGACGGCTTACTACCACCTTTTCAAGGGTGATTAGGGATAAGGTAATAAATGTTGACCCAGCCAGTGATGCCCACATTCCTTGAATTAATAATTTAAAAATCGTGAATCCAGAAATGTTGAAATTAATTATTATCCCTTCATAGGTACAGACCAAAACCCTTGAGATTAGAGATTACTCTCTAGTGAACTGTGCTGAAAACTGTAGCTATTGTTGTTGGTTGAGAATAGGGTTAAGTTTTTTTTTGTGTTGATGCAAGTAGTCAAGTTTCTCACATTAAATGTAGCTGCTGAAATGAGGCACATGATTTTGTGTGGAATCAATGCCCAGTAGTGGTGTTTTGATTCAAAGTTGAGTTTAAATCATCTTGTTGACTGCTATTTGAAGTTTCCCAGGCCACGAGGGATGTGGGGGAAGAAGTTTACAATCAATATTTCTTCTGTTCCTTCATTGAAAACCAGTATTGCTTTTTTCTTATCATCCTCTTAAGTAGGACCTAGCAATTTGTAGATAGTACTGAAAGTAAGCAAAAATCATTTAAGATTGTATACAATGCAGATAATATAAGCCTAGTAGTTTAGTTTCTAGTTAGTTTCTTCCATTGTATCATCACTGAAGCGTAGCAGAAAAATGTCAAGACTGTGAATTGCATATTCAAAGTTATATAGTCTATAGCAGTGGTTCACAGACACTGTAATCCTATTCAGATTTACTGGGTTTTTTGTGTACCCTTCTGTCTGACGCCATGTCATATGAACATGAGAGACTGTGCATGTAATTTTTTTCTGTATTTGCTGTATTCTCATTGAAATGTTTGAAAGAATTGAAGTCCTCATTTAATTTTACCTTGCTTTCCTCCTCTCATCCCTCCCCCAATCTTTTCTGCTTTTTTTAAAACACATTATTTCTTTGCCTCCGTTCCACATGAAGTTTGTGGATTCCTGAGTAGAGTGCATCATTATACCTTATTACAGTCATGTTTAAGAATTGTTTTTCATACCACAGTACCAGAATAATTTTCATGCATGCAAAGTACATACTTTGTATATAAAAGTATTTCCATTTGCAGAAAATAATTAAGATTTGGGTGCATTCTGAGAAGTTTTGTGCTTGTGTTTTTACAGTCTTGAATTGATCAAATCTTTTGACGCACCAGCATCAATCAACTCTGCTTCTCTTCACCCTGAGAAAGACGTTTTTGTTGCAGGAGGTGATGATTTCAAACTGTACAAGTTTGATTACAATACAGGCGAGGATTTAGGTAAGTAGTTTATTTTTTTCATGTGGGTTAGTTCTTTTCTTTTGTGAAAATTATATTTCAAATCACAGTTCTTTGCACATAGGATTACTCCTGTTCGCTTAATTCCGCTATATAGAATGATCTTATAACAAATGTATTAGCTTTTAGGAGTACTATATGCTTATACAAATCAATAATCATGTTAATTTTTATTAAATGTTGAATTAGTACAATATTCAGTTGTGCATTTGCTTTCTATTTTTGGTTAAGAGAGATCCAAGATGTTTTATAATCAGCTGGTGTGTGTTTGGATACCTTCTGGATCATTATAAAGTTTCGAGATGATCAGTGAAAAGCTTCATGGCATTTTGCAGTTTTGTGAATGTAGTTGCCCCAGATTTGATTTCAATTACTCCATTTAAGTGGTTGCATCAATTTTTCAAAGTGAAGGTATTGACATTTGAGGAGAGAGCACCAGCAGGAGTTCAATGTGAGCAAGCCAAGTAGAATTCATGAAAGCACAATAAATATCATGTGGCCTTTTGTGACCAGTCTGGCTTTTATCTTGGAATTTGGGTACATCAAGACCCTTACATGTTTTAGTGAATTAACTATAGTTGCTTGTCAGTCAGTGCAGTATGAACTTTGAAATTAGGGGAGGTGAACCCATACTACTCTTAAACATTGGTAGGTGCAGGTTGAATATCACTTCTAGATAACATTGCCTCTTCTACTAAGGCTAACATCAATACTGTAGGAAAAGCATTGGTTTTCGGTTGGATTTGTAGCTACAGTAATTTGAGAAATCTTTGTAGTTTTACAAATTAAATCTCAAATGTCCCATCAGTAATGAGATTTTATTTAATCTGATTACACAATCAAGAATAAAACATAGTAGAATTTTAACTCCTACTGAAAATAACTTATTTAAGTCTGTGTGTATTTGGTATGCAAACTTTTCGTGAGCATCTGCCTTGTAATTCTTTGAGTTAATTTTCCTGGATTAAACAACTGGGCTGTGTGCAATTATTTCAAGGATTGTAGCCTTGGATATATTTGACTTCTTCCAACTTGAGTCAGTAAACAAAGGCTGTTGGAAAAAGGCAGGTTAGTGATGAGAACGTTGTGATTCCTGACTGTTCACATGTAAAAACCTGCAGTGTTGCTTGCAGTTAGTTGGAGAAAATGGGAATGTTGGTTGAAGTTTGTTGAGATTGGAAGCAAATAAAAAATAAGATGCTCTAGTAACATGTTTGTAAACTTTGCAAAGTCATGTCTGGAGAAAGCAAGAGCAGGTGTTAGCCTTGTTTATGACAGTGTCATCAACTCAAAAGTTTAAAAATTACAGATGTACTTTTAATCTGCTTGCCTAATTTATTTTGTTCAAAAATGTTGGGTTTAGATAACTTCCATGATCACAGGCTGTCACAAAGTGCTTTACAGCAGTCAGTTCAAACACTGCAAGATCCTACAGTAACAGTGTGATAATGACCAGATAATGTTATTCTGATGATGAGGCCTTGGTTTAATATCTGATTTGAAACACTGCATCTCTGAAATTAGAGCATGCACTGACTACTGTGTTGGAGATTTTTGTGTTTTACATCTTTTGGATGAGACTTGAACATACCATCCTCTGCTTTTGCTGGAAGTGCTACGAGGCTGTACTTGGCTGCACATTTCTGCAATTTTGAATTAGCAAACACAGCAAGAATTTAATGTGTTTAAAATTTGAATATAACACCTAGAAAAAGGGCCTTGACCCGAAATGTAAGCTTTCCTGCTCCTCTGCTACCTGGCCTGCCGTGTTCCTCCAGCTCCACACTGTGTTATCTATTTATAAGAGAAATTAGTCTTAATTTTTAATATCTGTTGCTTTTGTTCTGTTCTGAGTCAAATTAAATCTTTTTGTAGAGTCATACAAAGGTCACTTTGGTCCAGTCCATTGTGTAAGATTTAGCCCTGATGGAGAATTATATGCGAGTGGTTCTGAAGATGGAACTCTTCGTCTCTGGCAGACAACAGTTGGCAAAACATATGGGTTGTGGAAATGCGTGCTTCCTGGTAAGTACATTTTCACTTATTCTATTTAACCAATATGAGTCTTATTTCAGACTTTAAATCTTTAGCACTGTGCCTTTGTTCTATAGAATCTCTTAATTTTTTTGAGGGAACAGTTTAACTCGTGCTGAATGTGCAGGTCAGTCATCCTTGGGTGAAATACTTGCAATTAAACTGTCATTGTGGGGAACTGTCTGTATTTACACTTGTTTATTTGAATTACAGAGGAGCTCGCATCTGAAAACTCTGATTCAATCTATGGCACCCCTCCAGAGGTAAAAGCCTGAGATGTCAACTTGAGAAAAACAAACGAGCAACAATATGTGATGAACTGAATAAAAAGGAAGCTTCCAGTTTTATATGGTTACGGAAAATGCAGACCTGATAAATGAAACCATATCATTCATTTAAAAAGTTTCTAATTGTTTATAAGACAAGCACCTGGTGTCCTCAAGGAAGGAAAGTAGTAGACCTATGTATGTTCATTGCAGCTGCCTCCCATCTTGTAATGGTTTAATTGGGCCTGACTTGTAACATCTGTATATATTGTATCTTGACAGAAGTTTCTCATTGAGGAAGTGTGGTCGAGTTACAGCTATACTATAATAGATTCAAGTCTGTTTCCCTTAGAAAATAATCCATTTTTTCTTTTCCACTCCTAAGTTCAGTGATACTTCTATGGTTTAACAATAAAACCTTATTCAATATGTGTTGTCATTCTTTTCATTTTAAATGGTTTTCAATATGTCACAATTTCTTGGTGATTTATTTGTGCAAATGGCCCCTTGAGCAGTATTAAGCTGTCCCCCACACACACGTGTAAACATTAACAAACAGAAAATGCTTTACATTGTATTTATTACTCTTCAAATTTTGCATGTTTACAGCCTTTTTTTGCTGCTTTGTAACTCGATGCATGTTTGTTCAGAATTACATTGATCTGGATATGAGTGCTTATTGAAATAGATCTATTAATTATTTTTGCCATCAGTGGAAGAAATAGGCTGTGGTTGCAGCAATTATGTTAGGACTTTTATCTGCTCAGGAGCTATGTTATATTTTATGTATTAAACTGAACGTTGGCAATGTGGAATGATTCACTTTTGCAGCCAACTGTTTTGATTATATACAGCATTATAGGATCAATGAGTGTTTTATTAAGCTCTGGATATGTTTAATGCTGTAGCCCAATCGTGGGCTCACTGGAAACCTTTTTAAGTTACTGCCTGATCCTGATATACCTATTTCTTTCTTTTCCCAATTACAGCATTGGGTTATTATGCTCTTTTGAAAAATGTCTTGTGACACTTGTCTCCTGATTTAAAAAAAAATAAAAAATGGGTCAGGCTATGATGTATGCTTTTGTTTTGATCGAGCATATTGAAAAAATACACTTTAACGCAGACTTACAAGAAGCTGGTTTCTTAATTTAATAGCACGAGTACAAGTTGTTTAATTGTTTGAATTGCTAATCTTGGTGCAAATTCCTTGCTCACAGTCACATTGGCAGTCCTGAAAACTGTGACTTTAAGTGAATCATTGATTCCCATGAGAATCAATTTTAAAGTCAAGTTGGGGGTCCTTTTAACATTTATCACTCTAAAAACACTTACAAACTTATCATCTGCACAGCTTTGCATTCCCAACTGAAGTAACTTACAAGATAAAATACACCACAGATAAGATGAAAATGGTGTATAATGGATGGAAACTGTTTTTAAAAAAACTTTGTGGAGCAGTAGTTTTAGATTGGCTAGTCTCCACCTAGTGGCAAAGGTTAGTTGGTGCATGGAGAGCTGATGTTCCATGTGACAATACTATGTCTTTGAGGTGTATTTTGTCCTCCTGTTTTTTATGGAGAGGTTAAGACAGAGGTGAAAAGTGGTCTGTTAAAGCCAATAAAGTAAACAGCTTGTGAGGCCTTGGATTTTTTTTTTTCAAGTTGGAGCAATAGAAGCAGCCTGAATGAGTGAGGTCAAACTCCCACGGAACCAGGATTTTTAGTTCAGCTCTCAGTCGCAGTTGCTGAGATCTTCAAGTTGGACGTGGAAGTCGGTATTCCTCTTTCTATTACGGCTAAAAGCTGGGGTTCTCTTCCTCCTATTAGAATTGCATGTGAGACAATTATTTTACTGACTTTGCCTTTGTCAAGGGTGTGTTTATGGGATATTACTATATTGGAACAGTTCATTAATATTTTAAGGATTTTGATAGTTATAGTTAATCCAATTTTATGTTGTCTGTATTTTAACTATAATGTATGAATAAAGCATGTTTTGCTTCAAGCCTGATAGTTTGACCAATCAAATTGCACCTGGAATGCAATGACTGGTACTTGCCTTTAAAGTAAGATAAAGTTAAGATCTGGGCTCGCTCCTTGATCTGTTTCGAGGGGGTTTGGTCTGGTCCATAACATCCAAAACCACCTTTACTCTTACCATCTTCTAATAGATGGAGCCCAGGATTTCAGTATGAGTTTAGAAAAGGGAACAGACCCAAAGGACTAAAGTAAGAAATTGGGCTGGGATGCAAGGGTGTGGGGATTAGGAAGAAGAACCAGAGAAAATAGGACCAGGAGTAGGCCGTTTGGCTCATCAAGCCTGCTCCACCATTTGGTATGATCATGGCTGAACATTCAACTCCCTATTCCCACTGTCCCCGTACCCTTTGATCCCTTAGGGGTGCCTCTGGTCAGGACTGCTGTCTTTCAGCACCAGGGACCCAGGTTTAATTCCAGCCTCCGGTGACTGCGTGGGTTTGCTCAGGGTGCTCCAGTTTCCCCTCAAAATGTGCAGGTTAGGTGGATTGGCTGTGCTAAATTGCCGATAGTGTCGATAAGGATATATAGGATTACAGGGATTGCGGGGGTGGTGGGGCTGGGGTGTGAGTCTTGAGTCTGGGTGGGATGCTTTTCGGAGAGTCAATGTGGGCTTGTTGGGCCAAATGACCTGTTTCCACACTAGGAATTCTATTTATCAATGATCTACACTACTGCGCTTGAGGGTGCAGGTGGTGGGGGAAAGATGTATGTATGTAGGCCGCTGAAGAGGAAGTTTGTTCAATAATAGTGAAGCTGATTAAATGGATATATTGCCATACTTTGTTTCATTTTTACTCAGTAACATTAGGGGTGTTAATATAATGTGTTAACTGATTTATAAGTTCATTAGAAATCAGTATTTTGGCATGCCAGTAAGGGGGAGGGGTGTCCTCATATTGCTGACTTATTGATGCAACAGTTTCCAATTTCCCCTTCTCCTGTTTCCAAATCTCATTCGTGCAGGGAGATTGAGTGAAGCCTTGATTATCTACGTGAAAAAAAAATCTGTATCTCTAACTCTATTTAAAAAGAAAGTCTAATCCTGTTCCTTTTTACAAAGTTATCTTCGTTTTGGCCTTACCATAAACTAGAGAGAAAAAAAAATTGAGGGGAGAGATGACTAGCTTTGTGTCTGGAAATTCAAGATAACGTAACCCTCAAAAGATAGATTTCTTACAGCTTTGATGGTGCATGAGAGGAGATCATATGGCTGACTTTATTCTGTATTATATACAATTTAGTTTCAAGCTATTTGAGTGTTTTTAGTGCCAGAGCCTCGATCGGATGTGGGTTAATGAGCCGCTGCAGATGAAAATGAGTTCACTACATGACTGATTCCAGATAAGGCAATTAAATGGTCTGACACAAGAATAGTAACGTTTCAATACAGCTAAAATTTCCTATGGATAACTGACATCAATTGAGCATTAATTCCAAGGGTTTCATCTTTTGACACAAATGGTAGTTGAATTGCTTTTAAAAATTAGCCATCTGTAGATAGGGCAACAATATGGAGCGTTAGAGATTTGATGAGTAGTTTTGATAGGTTTTAAGATGTGATAAATAATACGTGGCTATATTGTTCCCAAACTAAGGAATTGAGCATGGATTATGTAACTCTTGAATTAAAATGGACTCAAATTTTTACAACTTTCTTTGAAACAAGGCAAGGTCATTATAGACTTATTGTCTTGCATACGTTGTTAGCAAACTGCTAGAATTGATTACTTTGATGTTTGAAACTATGTGTAAGTTGTCATATCTTGTTAAGTTGAACATTAGAATCTGCTCATTTTTTTGCCACTTATAAAAAAGTTTGGGAAGTGATGCAAAGAAAGACTGCATGAACACTTGCTGGTGTTAACTATGTGGAAGGACTGATTTAACTTTTCTATGTATCCAGACCCTGGTTTGTATGATGTGTCATTGCACCTGGTGAGTGAGTTCTAAAGTATGCACTCTATCCACACTGGATGTGATGGGCTCTACTCTAGTCCTGTTTGATGTGGGCACTTCCACAAAGGGAATCATCCAGACTGATTTTTCTGAAGGACAGAGCTAATTAGATGGCCTCTATTGTAATGGATAATCTGCCTGTAGCTAATAAGATGGGTTCAGGACTGAACAAATGAATAATGGATGTTGACCCATTGCTACTGAGGCTCCCAATGAGGAATAGTCCACTTGTGATTGGCTGGGCTGAGCACCTGAAGTTGATTGGCTGCATTCTGCCGGAAGTGACGACCAGACCGGAAGCTTTGTGTGTTGGACGGTATGGCGGCCCGGAATTGCGGTTGTTCCCTGGGTAAGGAATGGCCGTTGGTGGGAGCTGGGAAAGGGAGAGAGTGGAATGGTGAAGTGAAAGGGGGTGAGTTAGGGTCGTGTGTGTGTGACAGTGAACATGAAGCGGTGATGGTGAGCTCTCACTGATCCAGTAGCTGGTCTATTCCCAGGAAACTGAGCTCTGGATTTCGCCCTCACCTTGGGGTCAGAGTCTCTATTCGATCAGATTGGGGGCATAAGTGCAGCTCGGTCCAGAAATGGTCACCAGGGCCAAAGAGTAACGTTCGTCAAACTGTCAGATGCACAAACAAGAGATACTCAGCAAGTCTGGCAGCATCAGTGGGGAAACCATTACCTGTATTGGGCTGACCTTTTGAACGTTATGCCTTTTTTTTTCTCACCGCACATGTTGCCAAAGCTGCTGAGTGTTGCCGGCACCTCCTCATTTTATTTAAGTCGTCCAGTTTGTCTCTCACTTTGCCTTTTGTATTCTTGAAGCTGAAAAGGGGTATATAGCAAACCCGTGTCTTAAATAATATAAAAAAAACTTCTGCACAGTGTTTTGAGCTTTCATCTACAAATGGTTCAAATAGCGTGAATGGAAATCAATTGACTCCATTTGCAGCTCTTGGGCTTTGTTGATATTACTTCTTTATTGGTATTGGTTTAAAACAAACACTGTTATGACCAAATAATGTTTGCATATTGGCTGCTTTAATTCCTGTGTAACACTAGTGATTATAATTAGCTGTGTTCACGAAACATGCTGTGTAAATGCAAGTTTTTCTATCTTGCTTTCTGTTAATTATGTAAAATGGTGTGTGTGTAGTACTGTTGCACTGTAAATACACATTTGATCAAATCTCTGTTTAGAAGCTTAATAATGGGGAAGTAGCACAGCCATTTCATCATGAGCAGTGAGGTAATTCTGATCCGTTAAAAACTGATACATAATGTCCGAATAGAATGGGAAATCCTTTGCTGTGTGCAAATTATTAATTATAAATTGTGCTCTTTTCAAAGAGTCAAACTGAACATATGATCTATAGAACATGTAAATGTTACCATGAGATATAGAAGTAGGCCATTTGGTCAATTGAGTCTGTTCTGTCATTTGATGAGATCATGGCTGATTTGATAAATTTTCATTTTCAATTTCAATTTCCTGCTTTATGCTCAAAGCCCTGGATTTCCTTACTAGTTAACAATCTTTCTCTGAGGTTGTAATAAGATGATTCCATTTTGGGGCAGGGCCTTTAGGATAAAATGAAAGGAATCATGCTCTTAAAACTACCTAACACAATGTGGGTGATTTGATTGCTATAGATTAAAGGGGGTGCAGAATGTATTACTGCTAAGATGTAGAAAAGTGCTTACACTTGGAGATAGTGGCAGCAGTCTGTGCAAACCACGAATAGACTGTGGGAGTCCGCTCACTCTGTTCAGAATTTTGGATTGTAAAACAGTTGGACTTTTAAATTGTCTGTTTACTTCCAAATAAAAGAAAGTTGAAGATATGAGGATTGTGCAGTATTTTTTTACCAAAATACCTAAAGACCCAGGATGATCCGAATACACAAAACTGAACATACGAATTAGGAACAACACTAGACATTTGGCTCCTTGTGATTGCTGTCCAACTGGTTGATCTGATTGTTCCATATTCCATGAACCCTGATACCAGTTGTCAAGAATCTATCCAACTCTGCCTTTAAAATATTTAAGGACTGTGCTTCCACTGCCTTTTGAGACAGAGAATCCCAAAGCAACATGGTCTTTTGCAAGAAAACATTTCTCATTATCTCTTTCTTAAATGGACAGCTCCTTATTTATCAAACAGTAGTACCTAGTTGTAGATTTTCTCACGAGGAAACATCCTTTCCACGTGCATCTTGTTGAAAATGATCTTGTATGTTTCAATTAAGGTGCCCCAATTTCTTCTAAACTCCAGTGGGGTCAAGCCTACCCTGTCTAATCTTTCTTTACAAGACATTTGCCCATTCTAGTCATTTGTTTTATAAACCTTCTCTGAAATGCTTCAAATGCATTTACATAATTTGTTAAATAAGAATCCAAATGCTGTAACAGTACTCCCCAGGTGTTTTACATTTGCAATAGCAATGGGCAATAAGAGGTGAAGGGTCCAAGATATGTGAAAATTCTCAGACAAAAGTCATCTAGCTTGTGCTAGAACCTGAAGGACAATCCTCGCTGAAAGACTGTTCTGAGATTAAAAGGTCGCCAGGCTGAGAGAATAAGAGAAGTGAACCCTCATAAATTACGAGTAACCTAGGTCTGGTTCTAGGTGTTGTAAAGTTGGGTAGAGTACTTGTGAATTAGAAGGCAGGATGTAAAAACGATAAGGGGCAAGAGTTTTAAGAGGTGATGTGCTTTTCTAAGCTTGGAGATTCAAAAAAATGTCTGCAGGCAGCTGTGGATGCACAGTCAGTTCTGAAATTGAACCATATGTATCAGTTGGCTATGTGATTGGCAACCTAGGCTTGTTTTGATGTTAAGGCAACCAGCTTGAATACGAGCCATTAATTTAAACCAGGCCCTAGATACCAATTAAATTTAAATCTGCTCGTGTTGACAACCTCGGACCAATCCTACCATAAGAACATTGACAGGTCATCAAGGGTATACAAGAATAGGGTTTTCAGTGGGACAGCAAACTGCCATTGGAAGAATAACTGAATTCTTTCCATAGATGCTACTAGACCTGAGTTTTTCCAACAACTTCTGTTTTTGAGCCTGTTGTTTTAATTTGTTAGTTGTGCTGTTTTGTGTGAAGAGGGCAAGGGCAACATGTTTCATAGGAATCTTCCTAAACTGCTGTGAAGCCTCTTTCATCAAGTTGTTCTGATGATGCAATGGAATGCCGTCTAGTGTACATAAACAGCACTTCATAATTTCACTGTTCTCCAGTCTGAAAAGACAAAAAAGTGCCATTGAAAAATAAATTGTATAATACCTTGGGCGGTGGTTGGTGAGGGAACGGAGAATTCTTGGTTAATATTCAGCAGACATCATCTATGCACTGTTAAGTGTGCCTTATGATGGGGTTACAAAGTACCAGGTCTAAGCTAGATTCATAATGGATTTCATATGATCTCTGAAAATTTAAACCTTTAAGAAAATTTATTTTCTAACATTTGTAATTTTTGGTTTGTTTTAAATGTGGTTGCTCTGGCATGAAATGCATGAAAGAACAAATACATGTTTGCAAATCCTATTTCAAAATGACATTTCTGAGGATATTAAGTGGAAAGAAGGATAATAAAGAAGCAGATTGTGCAGGCATGGTCTGTAGCTTATACTACGATGTTCTTTTCATAAGCTGAACGGTAGAGGGTCAGTCAGTGACAAGGATTTTATGCAAAGTACATCCTATTTCACAAGGTGGTCTATTGCATTGCAGCCTGTGTGTCGACCATGTCCAATGTCCCCACGATGTTATGATTTATCTTAACTTTGATGTCAGCAGCATATATCCAAGTGTTACAGTCCTGAAATAATGCACATGAATTGAGTTAATTTTGAGAACAGAATTGTTGTAGGAACTGGTTAACACACAGTGAATCTTATTATGTTACACATATACAGAATTATCAATAGTACAAAAATGTTCAACCTTGAAGGGTGCTATTGGGAATTTGAGCTCGGCTTCCAGAATCTGAAGAAGTGTGAGAAAACATTGTATCTACGAAGGAATGTTAACGTTTTTGGAGAGGCGAGGAATTTTAGAGAAGCATAGTTATTGTACAGTTGCCAAAATAGTACAGTGTTTTTATGACATTTGTAAGCTGACACTACACATTGGTAATTTGGATATCCATTGACAACGGACATTTGGGCACAAACTAGGACTGTCATCAGCAGTGCAGTCTTGTAATGTACGTTCAACCTGTTAGGTTGAGGTGCAATTGCTTTCTTTCTTTTCAGATTTTTTTCTTCCAGATTCCAGACAGATTTTAGATTTTAGGTCAGTTCTGTGGTAACTGACAATAAAGCCCGTCCTCAAAATCTCATGATAGGTAGAGATGAGCGGGTTCATTTGGCCCACTTTAGCTTATCTATATAGAATACTCGCAGAATCTGAGTTCACTGAGATGCAAATAATGTATTGACACCCCTTATATTGAGAACACCCAGATTTGTTTCTCAAGCCTTTTCTGGGTCAGTTATTTACTCTTCTAATTTCAGAATTAGCAATTATTTTGTTTTGAAAGGCTGTAGATGCAACTTTCTTGCAAACTTGACAATCTGTTGTTTTAATAAAAACTGAATGTTGTAAATCAGAAACATAAACAAAACTTGCTGGAAAAGCTCAGCAGGTCTAGAAACATCTGTGGAGAGCAATCAGAATTAATGTTTCGGGTCGAGTGACCCTTCCTCAGAACTCTGGAGGGAAGGGTCACTCGACCCGAAACATTAACTCTGATTTCTCTTCACAGATGCTGCTAGACCTCCTGAGCTTTTCCAGCAATTTTTGTTTTTGAGCCTGTTGTTTTAATTTGTTAGTTGTGCCGTTTTGTGTGAAGAGGGCAAGGGCAACATGTTTCATGATTTGATTCTCCATTCAGATTTGGGCTGGGTATCCAGAGTCCATGTAAATCAACCTGCTGTTGTGAGACGTGCAGAGCAGCTACAGACAAGGCGGAATTTGTCCAAGGAATGGCAAGTAAGTAATTAACTTGACATACTTTTCTCACCAATTTTGTTAGTGAAATTGAAGCCCATGGTTTCAAAGGAGCATTGGTTGTGTGGATATGAAAATAGTTAAAAGGCAGAAAGAAGAGAGTAGCGTTGAAAGGTTTAGGACTGGACAGAAGTTTACTGTTGTATTTCCCTTGGTGGTTGCTTTCTGGACACTGCACTTAATGATATCCATCATTAACCTAGATTAGGCTAGAGAGCAGGGCTTTCTACATGGGGCCAGGACTCCAAGTTGGGCTGTGAGCTGAAATTTTGGTGTTGTAAGCTCCAAGGAGCAATGAACACTGTGGGACTCTCTGAGTTGGATCAATTACATTCCTAGTGTACTGACAAGTCCAACTTTGGCAGGACTGTCAACAGGTCTCACGCCATTTGCAGAGAGAGAAACAGTGTTAATGTTTTGATATAGCTGTTCGAAGTCATATTGGACTTGAAACAGAAACTCTGTTTCTGTCTCCAGAGATGCTACTGGATCTGCTGAGCTTCTTCAGAATTTTTTGTTTTTTTTTTCATATTTCTAACATCTGTAGTCCTTTGCTTTTAGAACAGGAGATCCTGTTTGAGATGCAAGTGGGGTATTTTTTAAATTTTCTCAGAGAATGCTAACATTGCTGGTCATGCCAGAATTTATTGCCCTTGAGAAGGTGATGCTAAGCCTCCGCCTTGAATCACTGCAGTCCATGTGGTGTGGGTACATCCACAGCGCTATTAGGAAGGGAGTTCTAGGATTTTGACCCAGTGTCAGTGAAGGAATCGTGATACAGTTGTAAGGCAAGATAGTGTATGGCTTGAAGAGGAACTGGAAAGTGATGGTTTTCCCATGCATCTGTTGCCCTTGTCCTTCTATGAGACAGGACTTGTGGATTTGGAAGGTGCTGTTAAAGCAGCGTTGGTGAGTTGTTACATATACTTTGTATACAGTACACACTGTTGCTACTTTACGTCAGTGATCGAAGGAGTGAAGGTGTATGTGGATGCCAATCAAGTGGGCTGCATTGACTTGGATCGAGTCAAACAACTCGAGTTTTGTTGGAACAGCACTCATCTAAGAGGAAGGTATTTCATCACATTACTGATTTATGGACAGGCTTTGGGAAGCTGGGAGTTGAGTCACTCACCACAGAGTTCCCAGCTTCTGACTTCCTTTTGTAGCTACAGTATTCACATGACTGGTCCAGTTCAATTTCTCGTCAGTGGTAACCCCCAGGATGTTAGGGGGTGATTCAAGAATGACATTGCCATTGAAAGTCAAGAGGAGATGGTTAAATTCTCTTGTAGATGGAGGTGGTCATTTCCTAGCAATTGTGTTACATGAATGTTACCTGCCACTTATCAACCCAAGCCTGAATGTTGCCCAGGTCTTGCTGCATATGAACATAAGCTGCTTCAGTATCTGAGTCATGAATGATGCTGAACATTATAGAAGCATCAGTGAACATCCCCATGTGTGACATTATGATGGAGGAAAAGCCACTGATGAAGTAGATGAAGATGGCTGGGGCAAGGAGCTACCTTGAGCAACTGCTGCAGCAATGTTTTAGGACAGAGATGACTGACCTTCAACAACCATAACCATCTTTCTTTGTGCTAGGTATGATTCCAACCAAGGGTGACTCTCATTCTTTTAGGACTCCTTGATGCCTCACTTGAACAAATGCAGTCTTGATGTCAAGGGCAGGCAGTCACTGTAACTTTGTTCCTCAAACATAGCTCTATTGTCCATTTTTGGACCAAGGCCAGAAGGAACAGAGGGGCCCTGATGGAACCCGAACTTACCATCAGTGAGCAAGTGCCACGTTATAGCACTGTTGACAAACGTGCTAGTGCTCACAAGATGATGCTGCAGCCTGTGGTCTATCATGTCAACTCTGTAAATTTATATATTTTAAATAACCCCTAAACATAATTTGACTCCAAAATATTTATGTCAGAAAAAAAATGGAAAGGCTCAAGAATGTCGTAGCAATGTGATAATTGCTATATCAATTCAGTTTCTTTCTTGAAGTGTAAATAATTAGCTTGCCATTAGACAGCAAGAAACAACAATTTATTCTGAGCTATAAGCAGGAGAGTTTTCCACCAGGCTGCACACTGTTTACCTTGAGTGCCGTTGCTGTAAATTACAACAATCATTTTCGTAAAATTCTCCCTCTTCCATGCAGAAAGTTTTGACTGAGTCAGCAAATCGAGTTTGACCCAGCATCGCATTTGACATAGGAGGCAATGAAATTTGGTGGAGCATTTTCAGAATAACTAGTTTAATAATGCTGTTCCGAAGGAGAGCTGTGCAGTTGAAAAATGTATACGCTGGTTCAACACCCTATAAACATGATGCACAGTAATTGAGCAGAAGTGCATCAGTATTTGATGAAGCACATTTGCAACAAATTCATTGAGAGTTTGAGGCTAAAGATTACCTGCTGGTTATTACTGATCATCCACCATCAACACCATTGAGAAGTATACAGGCTTTGGTTTCTTCCTTGCTTCTGCGAGGAAGAGTTTACTTGATTTTTACTTAAATTTTTTTTCAATTAAAACAGATATTTCAAATGTTTTGTTTTTTACAGTTAGTTTTAACTATATGTGTCAGCAAATTGCCAGTTATTTAGAAAGCCTAAGAATTTAGACAAATGAAGCAATCCCAGCTAAAGCAGAAAAAGTCTCAATAGTAGACTATTTAATAAATGCACTTTCTCCTTGCAAGTGAAACTCAGGTAAATTAACAATGGACTATGTAGTGTCTGTATGACATTGATAAATAGCAGGTGCCCTTCAAAATATAGCTGTTAACCACTGAAAGCTATGACATTTTAGGTGAAATTGACAAGTATATAGGGTTAGAACTGGTATCTTTGACCGAAAAACAAACACCAGAGCAGTCAAAATGGGTGAAATGGCCACCTCTGTTGTAATTTCTAAGTTTCTATCATAGTCTGCCTCTTTACCAAATATCCTTTGTGTTTGAAGGACCAGCTGATTCAGTTTCTTACATTCACATGCTCCCTCAGCTAGACTTTGTGATGGTAATTCCTTCTATAAACAGGCTTTTGCAAATAATTTGTTTGGCTTATTTCTGATTTACATTAATAAACTTGTGTTATTTTGGTACACTCTCAGTTATATTCAACGTCACTTTCGTCTGTCTTGTAAACAGATGGGTCAGAATTGATCTTTGAGAACCATGCCAGTCAAAAGGCCAAAGTTCAGTCCAATGGGTAGTTTTTATAATGCTTTATCACCAACTGCACCATGTTTGGAAGATTGGAATGCAATGGTTCACTGTTACAAAAACTTGTTTTAACTGTAGCTGTGACACCATCTTTAACATACTATGTTCACATTTAATAGTATAAATTGGAGACTGAGACAGAAAAGCATTAAAATGTTCTCTACATGTCATTCTCACCACATGGATGTTTCAGAAATGTGATACCTATATTTGTCAGAGAGAGGAATAGAGGCACTGATTACAGATAACTTCTGCCAGGATTCAGATCTGGAATGTAGCTGTCATCTCTGTTGTATTCCTGCCAGTTAAATCTTTTGGTGACAGTTGCGAATGTAGAATGTCTGTCTTAAGACAGAAAATGAATATTACAGTGCTGTTTCTTCTGGCAAATCATGGCAGCCTGATTTTTTGTTATTTCTACTGAATGTACTCCCCTTTACTTTCATAGGCTGCATGGTTGCTGAAAGCTGTCACCTGTATTGACCTCACCACGTTGTCTGGTGATGACACAACATCAAATGTTCAAAGACTCTGCTACAAAGCCAAGCACCCCATCAGAGAAGACCTGCTCAAGAATCTCAACATGGACAATAAAGGTAGCAGAACTCGTAATGGGGCTAATTTATATGTCTAACTGTACATCTATACATCATTAAGCAGCCATTTTCTCTTAAGAGTTTGCTTGCCTTTGGACACTAAGAGAGGTTTTATTTCCTGAAACTGGCCTTGGACTTGCATTGCTTTTCTCCAGGACTCAGTCTTACTAATGAATGAGCTCATCACTTCTCATCAGCATTCATTCTACCCTTTCCATTTCCCTGTTAACAAGTGATAGTTATTTGACACATATTAATGCTGAATAGTTGCCTGACATTTCATTTTAAAGTTTGTGATGTTGCAAATTTTTGTTGAAAAATACAGCTGCCTAGCAATTAATCATTGTTGTGTTTGCTTCAGTTGCAAAGGCCTTTACTGTAAACTCCCTTTAATATAAAGTATAATGAGGCATGGAGTGAAGATAAGCCATGAAGGAGCTTGAACTTTTTCCTTTCACACCATACAAACTACGCAATCTTGGACTCTGCTCACCTTGAGGGAAAGTTGTATAAAGTGATTCGTAATCCTCTTAAGTAATCAACTTCGTCTCCAGGCAATCGTGTGTTTAACTAAATCAGCCTACCTTTTCAACAGTGGCCTCACAAGAGAAAGATGTGGAAAATGATTGAAACTGAAATTCTTATCACAAGGAAGATATAGCTTTTTGCCTTCATAAATCACACATAAATTTGAATTTGCAGAGTGAGAGATACAAATAGATCTCAGTGTTCTAATCTTAGGATTTATCCAATAAATGGGGCAGCAAAACTAAGAACAGCCTTTAGAATTTTACAGTACTGTGAAATTCAAACATTGTCATTATCATCAGCTCTCCCTTGATTTGAGAATGACATCTACTCAAGATTATAAATTTTTGCTGTAATCCAAACAGTACACACTAAGGAAAGAGAAATACAAGTACAAATAGGATTGAGTTACTTGGACATTGAGGGCTTGCATAGGGTCGTAGAGACCAGATATCCTAAATTAATCTAGTCCCATTTGTTGCATTTGGCCTATATCCCTCTAAACCCTTCATGTTCATGTACCCATCCAGATGCCTTTTAAATGTTGTAATTCTACCCTCACCCGCCTCCACCATCTCCTCTGGCAGCTCATTCCACAAACACACCACCCTCTGCATGAAAATGTTGCCCCTCGGATCTCTCTTAAGTCTTTCACCCACCACCTTAAATCTATGCTGTCTCATTTTGGACTCCCCTACTCTGGGGGAAAAAGACCTTGGCTATTCATCCTATCCATGCCCCTCATGATTTTATAAACCTCTGTAAGGCCACCCCTCAGCCTCCGCCACTTCGGGGAAAATAGCCCCAGTCTATTCAGCCGTTCCCTATAGCTCGAATCTCCAACCCTGGAGACATCCTCGTGAATCTTTTCTGAACCCTTTCAAGTTTAACAGCATCTTTCCTATAACAGGGAGACCAGAATTAAATGTGGTACAGGTAGCTCTGCTATAATGCATGTTTCATTAACACGAATTGACTGTAACGTGCTTGATGAATAGTGGATGCTGTTTGGATAACACGAGCTTTCTGCTGTGCAGGTACAACAACTTTCTATAGCGATTTCCCTGTAGCACGATTTTCTGTAATGCAAGGTCACACAAGAATGCAGCTATCGTGTTATAGGAGAACTACCTGTATTCCAAAAGTGACCTAACCAATGTCTTGTACAACTGCAACATGACATCCCAACTCCTATACTCAATGCATTGGCCAATAAAGGCAAGTGTACCAAATGCCTTCTTCACTACCCTGTCAACCTGTGACTCTACTTTCAAGGGACTATGAACCTGTGCCCCAAGGTCTCTTTGCTTGGCAACACTCTCCAGGACCTTACCATTAAGTGTATAAGCCCAGCCCTGATTTGCCTTTCCAAAATACAGTTACTGTCAGAGTCTGTAGTCCAAATACTGTAGTCTGTATATCTGTGGCAAAATTGTTTTGATTAAAGTAGTTTGTAGAATTCAAAGAACCCTTCTCTTTTGACAGAAAATATTAATGTCATAGCTGTGGTGAATAGGATGTTGTTGGCGTTATTCTCATGGTATATATAGTATACACATTTAATCCTGTTCAAAGTATTCAAGAGTAAATAGCGATCTATGTTGTTTTGTAGGTATTACTACTGCTGCAGTGTGTGTTTACCCATCTCGGGTGTCTGATGCAGTACAAACATTGAAGAGTATAGAGTGTAATATCCCTGTTGCCTCAGGTATGAAAGTTTAAAACCTTTTTTGTTTGCAATGATAGTAAATTATGTTGAATTTTTAAAATAAATGCATTCAACAGATTTTTTGGCAGTGATTCTAATGAAAATTCTGATCTAGATTTTCTGATCGGTGTCATTTTAACTATGTCATGTTAATTGTTAAAATAATGACAAGTGGAAAATAAGAGCTTGTAGCTTTTGATATTAACAGTGAATCATAGTGTTCTGCTCAGCTTCCCACATCCACATTACTAAAACACTTTTTATCCTCTTGTGCAGCTGTTCACCTGCACCTGTATCTCTCACCTTCTGCCATTGAAATTCTCAATTCACTCTTCATTAGTTCATCTCGATTTATTCATTGCTTTCTTGTTTGGCCTCCTTGCATCAACTCTTCAAATGTTAATTTATCCAAATGTACTTCAGTGGAGGGCAAGAGCTGCATATGCTCCACATTTACATTAATCCACCCTTGTCCTCTTCCTGTTCCTCTAGATTTATTTGCCTAGCATGTTAATTTCAGTTTGGTTCTGTACAGAACATAGTAATCTCCTGCTACCATGTATGCTTGCATGTGTCCATAACACCGGACCTTTCCGGTCTTCTGCTCCACAGCCACTCAACTGTATTCCTGCCTTCTGCAACTCTGTACCTAGTTCTCCATTATTTTTGGAGCACTTAGATTCTTTGATTGTGACTTCAATTTCACGTTGGTCTCTTTGTGCCCTGATCTTTCTCCCATGGTTACATTTCATGGATGCCTTTTGTCTTTATATCACATCATGCTGCAAAACTTGTACATGAACACAGTAGAAATTCACTTTACTTCTTTGTCTCAATTCAGCTCAAATTATAACTTTGTTTTAATGTTTCAGTGGCAACTGGTTTTCCTGCTGGACAGACACCACTGGTGATACGTTTGCAAGAGATAAAAATGGCTGTTGCAGAAGGTGCTAGAGAAATTGACATTGTAATTAACAGAACCTTGGTGCTGAAAGGCCAGTGGGAAGGTAAGGGCTGTTTAACTGTCTGCAAGCAAGAATTATTTGGATGTTGTTTATATTTTGTTCAAAAATAAATTGTAGTGTGTACTGCTGTGACTACCTGCCTGCATTCTCTTTTGAACAGACTTCTCTCAAAATTACTGGTTCTTTTGCTTCTGTTATATAATATGTTTGTCATCACTGAGGCAAACTCCTTTGTTAAACTGAAAGAGTCTCCCCCTTTGGCGCAAAGCTTGTTACCAATCACTATGCATCAGACAATTGTGATTATTATACTTGTTCTAATAAGCACTGTGTAATTTCTTCATCCTAATCTAACTGGGGACTTTGATTAGAGTGCTTGCTCAGAAGCAGAAAAGGAAAGATTAGAAGTTAATTGTGTTACATTAGTTTATGTATTTGCGGAATTTGTCAATATTCTGTTGGACGCTTCAATGTGTCTCATACTTGGGTTAATTTTCATTTCTGCTGCAAAGTCTTTCCTACTTGATATTTACCATTCAACTTGGGAATGCACGTTCTTGGTTATGATCGTGAAACAGCCATTACAGTATGAGATTTTTGTTTTCTGTTTGAACAGAAGAAACTGTCATTTTAAAAAAAAAACTCAACTGGTTCGTTTCAGAGAAGGAAACCTGGGAAACGTAGTCAGTATGTGACTGCAGTCTCCCACCAACTTGTTTGACTCCTAACTATCCTGCTGTATTGCTCCAGCAAGCCGATTGGCTGAATGGGGAGGTGATGGCCTAGTGGTATTATCACTAGACTATTGATTTAGAGACCCTGGTAATTTTCTGGGGACCTGGGTTCAAATCCTGCCATCACAGATGATGAAATCTGAATTCAATAAATACGTGGAATTAGGAATCCAATGATGAGTATAAAATCATTATCAATTGTTGGAAAAATTCTCGTTCACCAATGTCCTTTAGGGAAGGCAACTGGTGGTCCTTACCTGATCTGACTGAGCTGTACCTCCACACCCACAGCAATATGGTTGGCACTTAACTGCCCTCTGGGTAATAGATGCTGGCCTGGCCAGAGATGCCCACATGCCATGAAGAAAAAAAAAACTCAAATTGAGTGTGTCAGTGTACCTTCACCGTAGGAACACAGCCAAGAGAGATGATGAGGGCAAATATCAGGGAGGGCAGAATGGGAAATTGCAAGCAGCTTACAGAGAGAGAATAGGGGAGTATATTTGACGTAGCATTTTGGGGAAAGTCGCGCTGATGTATCAAGGATAGGGCATTGAGAAAAATGGAAAAGCACATTCGCATATTGCAATTTTCTGTTTAAAGCTCTCAACATTTATTGTGTTTCTAGAGTTGTATAACGAGATTCAACAATGTCATGACGCTTGTGGGGAAGCCCATATGAAGACCATACTCGGAACAGGAGAATTGGGATCATTAACAAACGTCTACAAGGCTAGTCTTGTAGCTATGATGGCAGGTAACTTTTAACCTCTGTCTAGTGGAATCTCAAAGGTTTATATAAAACTCAATTGGTAGCACACTTGCTCTTGTGTGAAAATAGTGAGTTCAAGTCTGCTATTTAATGTAGTCACTCCAGTACAGTAAAGAGGGAGGGCCACGTTGGCAGAGATGTGAACTTCTTTATGGGGATTCAGTTAGGAGCAGTCTGGCTCTTCTCGTAAACAAGTATGGTGTTAAAAGTCTTGCACGTTCAATGAGAAACGAAAAAAAAACTGTCCATTTTACTGGCCAACAACTTGTTCTAGAATCAGATAATTCTGTTTCTGTGATCCTGCTGTGCACTAATTGGCTATACTGGACCTGACCATTTGTGTAGATCATTGAGACCTTTCTGTTTTTGGATATGCAGCTCCTTATTTCAATTGTTTTCATTTCACTGTTTTAGCCAAATTGCTCCAAGAATATGCACTCTTCTTCTCAAGAAGTACGTCATATTGAATTGAAGGAAGTACTGTCATATGATAGCAAATCATATGATCATGATTCTGATGTTCCCCTTTTACTAAATCTTAGTTTTAGCTGAACTTCTCAGTGTAACAAAGAGCTCTGCCATACAGAGTGAGAAAGAATAATCAAGCTGGTCTCGTATCTCTTAGCAACTTGCTAAATCCGCAGTGCCAGAGGCTCAGAGGATTTCTCATGTGTCTGACATTTTGCACAAAGAAAGGTGTGATTTAAATTTTTTTTAAAAAGGGTGATGAAGAATGTAGAGAAATTTACATGAGTAGTTTTGTCTAACGTTAGCATTAACGTGATTGCCTGATTAGGCAGGTTTGCGGAGTTCCAAGGTATCTTTTGTACATGGCCATTCAGCACATTGTGTCTGTGCTGGCTCTTTGAAAGCGATCCAGTGAGCCACACCTCCTTGCTCCTCTTGAAGCCTGCAAATTTTTTCTGTTCAACATTCTTATGAAAGCTATCATTGAATCTACTTCTACCACCATTTCAGGCTGCTCGTAGATCTTAACAAATATCTGCAGGAAACAAATCCCCTGTGGTTCATTTGTTGATTATCTTAAACCTGTGTCCTCTGCCTACTGACCCTCCACCCAGTAGAACCAGTTTATCCTTGCATGCTTTTTCAAAACCATACATAATTTTCAGCACCTCTACTAAGTCTAAAAAGAATTTAGAAAGTTTCCTTGTGAAATGTGTAACTTTAGTTGTGGAGAAATGTCCAAAATAGACAGATTGCGCTGCTCATAAAGGAAGACTGTAAACTGAAAGACAGTTAGCCAGTGCTGCACTTGTACGTCTTCAGTTAGGCTGGTCAGCTAAGAACTGTGTAAATTCATGAGTAAACGTAAAGAAAACAAATGGCTGTTTAAAAATATCTCCGTACCCACCGCTACTACAGCTTACGATGATTAGAGATCATAGAAATATAGAATACAAGAAGCAACCGTTCTGCACATCATGACTGTGCCAGCTTTCTAAAAGAAAAAGTGGGTTAGTCTCGATTCCTTGCCCCTCTGCATCCTATTTCCTTGTCTTCTTTTAAATAACTGTGTATGGAATAAACTCCAAAGAAAGTGGTGGATGCGAGTACCATTACAGCATTTAAAAGTCATTTGGATAAGTACGTGAATAAGAAATGTTTGGAGGGATATGGGCCAAGTGCAGGCAGGTGGGGTTAGTTTAGTCTGGGATTATGGTCAGCATGGACTGGTTGGACCGAAGGCTCTGCTTCTGTGCTGTGTGACTATGACTCATCCAATTCCTTATTTAAAAGCTATTTTGCATTCACTTTCCACTATTTCTTTTTGTAGGGTAATATTGAAATTTCTTTAACAGTACAGATTATCTAAACTGCTGGCAATCTTGGCATTCCATCTGAATCTGAAATGAGCATTAGACATCTTGTACCATCCATCAATAATATTCAATACATCATTGCAGTATCATCTATCTCTGCTCCTGAATCAGTCTATCCATTGCTGAAATTCCTATCTTTGGCAAAATCAGACTAGACTGTTCATAAACTAATCCCTATCTTGAAGAATCTCTTGGGGGTTTTCAATTGTGTCTTTCATCCTGTCCACCTTCTTTGCTTTCTCAATCTCCTGCAGCCCCTCACTGTTCCCTTCTGTCCTGCTTACATAAAATCCATCACACTTTGACCTTTCTTCAGTTCCAAAGGAAAGTCACATTGGACTGTGTTTAACTCTTTGTCATTACAGATACTGCCAGACCTGTTGAGTTTCTGTAGCACTTTCAGTTTTTATTTGTTCAAACATGAGGTTAATCAACCTATAGTCCTTCATAAACATCATCCTGTCCAATATCCTGCAGCTCCACAAGATGCCTCAGCTTTGCTGATTGACACTGACTCATTGTTTAAAGAGTAATGCAGGTCAAGGGCAGCAAATAGGTGGGAACACCATCAGTTCTAGGTTTTCCTCCAAGTCACACCATCCTGTCTTGGAAGCATATCACTGTTCTTTCACTGTTGTTGGGTGAAAATCCTGGAACTCCCTTCCTAACAACACTGTGGGTGGCCCTACACATTAAGGACTGCAGTAGTTTAAGGGGACAGCTCATTACGCATCTTCTTTGCGGGAATTAGGCCTGGGCAGTAAATTCTGGCCTAACCAGCAGCACCCAAATCCCATGAGTGAGTTTTTAAAAAGTACTGTGAATGCTAAAAATCTGAAATAAAATAGAAACTCTCATCTGTGAAAAGTGAAGCAGTTAATTTTTCAAGTCAGTCAGTTGTCTTTCATGTAAACTGGCAAAATTTAGAGATATAACAGTTTATGTTCAAGTACAAAGTGATTGATGAGCATGGGGATGTGGTGTGAGAAAGAAGAAAGGTTTGTAATATTTTGGAGTGCAGGAGTGATTTTAAAATCCACATGTTCTGCTGAACACTGAGATTCTCTGGTTCCAGTCTCTTGCTGTCCCCTCTCTCCCTTTGCCTTGCCATTGACAACCGATACTTCACTTGGTTCAGTCTTTTTCTTTAGCATCAATTTGTATTTGAAATGTGGCTATTACTAGCTAGGTCCCCACATCGGTCTTTTAAAAACTCTCATTCAGTATTTTTAGCAAACCTCTTGTCGCCTTTCTTAGTTAATTTCTGTCTCAGCATCTGTTTTCCCTATGCTGATCAGCAAAGCACATTGGTAGGTTTAAGGATGATGTTAAAATACAAATTCTTACTGAGATCCATGTACCAACAGCCTTAAGCATTGTAAACTCTCCTAAACTCATGCTTTGTTCTTCGTCTCATTTAATTTTACCTTCCGATTACTGACTATCCCACAATTGGAAATCGTTTTCAGCTTGTGCAAACCTCATAAAATTTCAAGAGTTTAGATCATAGACCATAGAGGTACGAACAGGAGAAGGCTGTCGAGCTTCTCAAGCCTGCTCCATCAAGTGAATAGGATCATAGCTGATCCAACATTCCTCATCCATTTTTCTGCATTTTCCACATAACCCTTGATTTCCCTTACTGATCAAGAATCTATCTGTCTCAGCCTTAAATATACACAAGAACTCTGCCCCCATAACTCTGTTGCAGGGAGCTCCAAAGACTGTCAATGCTCTGAAAGAAGAAGTTCTTCCTCATTTCAGTCTTTAACTGGTGCCCCTTAATTCTGAGACTGTGCTGTCTGGCCTTAAACACTGCATAAGGGAAAACATCCTCTCAGCTTTACTCAAGTCCCTTAAGAATTCTATATGTTTCAATGAGATCACCTCTAATTCTTCTAAACTTAAGTGAGTAGAGTCCCAACCTGTTTAGACTTTGCTGCATACCAGGGATCATCTTCGCAAACTTTTTTGGAACTGCCTCCAATGTAATAATCAGTAATAGGGTGGCTCAGTGGTTAATGTTACTGCCTCACAGCGCCAAGGACTCGGGTTTGATTTCAGCCTCGGGCAACTGTCTGTGTAGAGTTTGCACATTTTTCACATGTCTGCATGGGTTTCCTCCCACAGTTCAGAGTTGTTTAGGTTAGGTGGATTGGATATGTTAAATTGTCCACAGTGTCCAGGGAGGTGCGAGTTACGTGGATTAGCCATGGGAAAGGCAGGGTGCCACGGATAGGGCAGGGATTGGGATGGATCTGGGTAGGATGCTCTTCATAGTGTTGGCGGACTTGATGGACCAATTGGCCTGCTTCCACATTGTCGGGATTCTGTGATACCTTTCCTTAAATACGGGAACCAAAGCTGTTCACAGTACTTCAGATGAGGTCTCACCCTTATTCTCATTTGCTGTTTCTTGCCCATGAGCCAATTCTACATTTCCCAGCTGTCTTCATATCCAATATTCCAGTGAAAAAGACTCTGATATTCTAGTTTCCTCTTCATCTCTGATATTAATAAATCTCTCCTGTCGCCCAGTTCTGGCATTCATGCTAAAGTGCAGCACCCAAAATTCTGTATAGTTTTATTTTTAGCTGTGGCTTGACCAATTATTTATATAGGTTTAGAATTTGCCCTTTACTTCACACTGTGTAAGTTGTATTTTCACTTTGTAATTTAGAAGATCGATTGTTCCTTTTTAGCCGAAATGCCTTTTTCTTTTAAGTACGCTAGAATTTCAGTTGATTTGGATAATTGGAAGTCATTTTAATGCAACCCTTCATTTTTATTGGAGACAATAAGGACTGTGGATGCTGGAAGCTAGAGTCTATAGATGAGAAGCTGGAAAAGCACAGCAGGTCAGCCAGCATCAGAGGAGCAGGAAAGTCAATGTTTCAGACCAAAACTCTTCGTCCTTCATTTTCATGTTTGGATGAGTATTCCAGTTGTTCCTAGAGTGGAGGTGAAAGAGGAAATGTGTTCAAAATTGAGTGGTTTTGACAAGCTAAATAAAAATAGTGAATATTGGTCGGTGAGTTAGTAACTAGAGAACACTTTAACCACAAAGCTATTTCTGCCTACTTTATAGTGTGGCAATGCAGACCTGATTTTATACCTGAATGCCATGTAACTTTTCAGCAGATGCTAAGTGTTCATTCCCTCACACTTCTACTCGATGGTGGGAAAAAGTGTCTGTCTTGTGATTCTTTCGATCAGCACTGCTTTAATCTGCAGGTGTGTTCTTGTCTCTTTCCCAAATTTGAGTTTTAGTTGTGTCAACATTGAAGTTGCGGTACAGTACGTTTTAAATGAAAAGTGTGAAACTTCATTCTCATGGCTATTTTTTATA
This sequence comes from Rhincodon typus, assembly GCF_021869965.1. Lineage (NCBI taxonomy): Eukaryota > Metazoa > Chordata > Chondrichthyes > Orectolobiformes > Rhincodontidae > Rhincodon > Rhincodon typus. Next base: position 10,726,985 of record NC_063353.1, on the reverse strand, counting down.
CTGTATGAACAGACAAGACCCTTCATTGATGATGTTTTTACTATAAATTACTGACTGCTGTTTGAAGCCTGTAGAAAATTGTATGTGTGCGTCTGTATATGAGCAGGGAGAGAAATGTTCAGGGCCTGACTAGGAGCTGATAATGACTTAAGCCCAGCCGTGAGGCTGAAAATTTAAACGATACTTGGAAATTAATTCAGTGCATTTGTGAGCAGCAAATAGTTAGCAACGTATTGTATTCGGAGTAAAGGAAGGAAGGAAATGGTTTTGAAATTTTTTTCCTGTAGTATAGGAGAAATATGAGAGGCAGCGGTTGTGCAACAGTGATGTCCACCTGACAAGTGATCCAGACACACAGATTAATGCTCTGGGAATGTAGGGTTAAATTCCATCTCTGTATCCGGTGGAGTTTATTATTTAATTAATAAATCTGCGATATGAAGCAAGTCTCAGTGATAGTGACCATGCCAACTCTCATCGATTGTCATTAAAATCCATCTGGTTCATTCATTCATTTAGGGAAGGAAATCTTCCATCTTTTCCCAGGCTGGCCTACATGTGACTCCAGACCCATAGCAATGTTGTTGACTCTTAACTACCCCCTGTAATGACCTAGCAAAATACTCAGTTGAAGGGCAGTCAGGGATAGAAGCAAAATGTTGGCCTTGGCAGCAATAGCCATGTCCCATGAAAGAATAGCAAGCACTCAGGATGCAAGAACAAGAATTTTCCAGTCATCTGTTGGAATTTACCACCTTTGTAGTCTGCATTTTCATATGGGGATGAGAAAGGCAAGATAAGCGATATTTCAGTCTCTATATAAAACTATATTCATATGATATAAAGATAAGTGTGAATTTTCTGTAGCATCAAATATTATTTTAAATGTGATCAATGGTACGTATGCAGATATGAAATTGTTTTGGTAATCCCTTCTGTGTCCCCATCCCTGCTCATCTTTCCCAGAATTTTGTGTTTGAACCCCTCGGGTTTCCATCCCTGTCACAATACCAAACTGCTCTTATAAAGTCGCAAAGAACATCCTATGTGAGTCTGACAAAGCTAATCTATCGCTGCACTTCCTTCTTGACTGACTGCTGCTTTTGACATAGTTCATAACACCATCCTGTCTCCACTGTCATCCAGCTGGATGGAACTGCACTTGCCTTGTCGAGAGAAACCAGAGAGCTGGCATCAACTGTTGCTCTTCCTTCTCCTGCATGGTTACCTCTGGTGCTTCCTAAGGATCTATCTTTGGCCTGCTCCTATTTTTCATCAATGTTCTGCCCTGCAACAGCATCACCCAAAAACACACTATCAGGTTTCACATGTCCATGGATGATAGTTATCTCCACACTTCGACCACCTCTGAATTCCTCCAGTGATTTCAAATGGCCAGATTTCATGTCCAGATTCCAGAACTGGATGAGCAGAAATTTCCTGGATCTAAATACTAGGAGGCTGAAGCTGTTGTCTTTGGTACCTGTCATAAACTCTATCCTCCAGCCCCTGACTTCATTTGTTTCATTGGACACTTGGATGTTGATGGAGATTGCTGACAACCTCGGTGTTGCTCTTAACCCCACGATGAGCTTCTGACTGCACAGTGGTACCGTCTTTATGACCACGAATTTCTATCTCCATTGCAGGGCCTGACTCCATCCTTACCTCTGTTCACCAGCTGAAACCCTCATTCATCCAACCCTGTGTTAAGTCTAGGCTTGATTATGATCAGGCTTTCTTCTTACACCCTCCTTAAGTTGAACTTTGCTGCCAATATCCCAAATCTCACCAAGTAGCCTTTACCCGTCGCACCCCGTGCTCACCTTACCAAATGGAGCCATGCTTTGATTTTTAGGTGTTGGCCCTCGTTTTCAGAGCCCTCAATGGTGTTATTCTTCCCAATCTTTGTAACCACCTACAACCCTCAGAAGTATCTCACTTATCCAATTTTGCTGATTCTTGGCAGCCATGCCTCCAGTTGCCAAGGACCCAAACTCAAGCATTTTCTCTCCAATCATCTCTTTCCCTCTGCCTCCCCATCCTTATGGACAGTGGTTCCCAACCTTTTCGGTTTGAAGGCACACTCCAATTAGACAATAAATTTCAAGGCATATCCACTTTTTTCAGCTGAATTGATTTTTTCATAAATGTCACATTTACTTGCATTTACTGTGGTTACAGCCTTACTGGAGGGGTTTGCAACGTAATGCATACAACAAGCTAAAGATGATTCGAAAGCATTAATGATTCAAATCCACCATCTTCAACTTCAAAATCTGATGAACTCAACTGTTTCTAGTTATTCGTGAACAGTTAATCAGAATAAAATGCAAAGTTGAGTAAATCACAGTTTACTGGGTTAGTGGGAAACCTGGGCCTGGTAGTTTGTACAGAGCCTTTTGATCCAAGGAGAAATTAATGAGAGGGCCATTTTTCAAACCTTGCTCAACTGATAAGCACGCCCTCCTGTATGCCAGAGTTGAAAATGCTAGCTTGCAGAGGTAAATTTTCACAAATGGCAAGAGTGCAACAATAGCGTGGTCAGAGATCGTTGGATATTCATGTACCACAGTCAGCCAAAACACATACAAAAAAAAAACACCCACTCTGCAAACTTCAGCTTCATTGTGCAATCCTCCATAACTCTGCGTATTCCTAGATTTTCTTTTAACATCAGCTTTTGTGATGAATCAGAGGACTGAATGAATCACGCATCTGGTTGTAGTCTTCCACATTTGTTGAAGAAGCAGAATTTAAACTTCTCTTGCACTGAGATGTTTGAATATAAGGCTGTGCATCTTGACAGCTGCGAATGCAGTTGATGATGCTAGTGGAAACAACTTCAGTGAACCCACTACCACTGTCTCTTTCCAAAGGTCCAGTTTTGAGCTGAAAGCTTGAAGTTTGTCAGTGATGGTCAGAATCGTCTCATTCCTCCCTTGCATTTTAGTATTCAGCTCATTGGGACGGCTGGAAAAGTCTGCAGGATGTTCCAGCTTAGCCCAGCAGTTACCATCAGATAGTAACTTTTTGTTAAGCAGTTCATACATTGTTGAAAACTCCATCATTTCTCTCCAGAGCTCGTGAACATGGGAGAGAACATTCGCCAGCAGTAACCATTGCATCTCTGCATGTAACTGTAAACTCTCGGCTCCCATCTCTACACACAAAATAATGAAAAGAAAAAAGTCATTACAATGGCCACAATTTTATGTAATTGATGATTTTCACAGTGGGAGTGCAATGGTTGATGTGAATGTCAGGATTTTGCTCTTTCACGTTGCTGACAATCCTTTGACTTCCTCCATCATGGAGACTGCTCCATCAGTGAAAATGCTCGATACATGGACCAAATAAGTTTATTTTTTCTTCAAGTAAGTAGCCGTTACCCAAAATATTTTCTCAATAGACACCTGACTCAGTCGCTCCTGAGAGGGGGACGAAAATCTCCTTAATGGGATTCTTATCAGCATACTGAATGTTGGCCAGTAGCTGGCAGTGTCTGCTTGTATTGGTGGACTCGTCAACTTAAGCAAACTTCCCATTTGTAGCTAATGTCTCTTTCTGCACCTCTTTGATGTCAGCTGATATGTCATCAATTTGCCAGTTAATCATTATGAGAGAGTGGAACTTTGCAAATTTCTTTTGCAGTATCAGCTCCTGGTATCACATCCAAGATCTTGGTTTTACGTAAAGGCATGATTAAAATTTTGGAAATCATATGGGGCGCATCTTTGATTTTTCTGCAAGCACAGGCACCTATTAACTGGCCTCTTGAGATTTATCTGATACCTGCACACACTCCATCAGGTTTTGGGTCTGCTTGATGTTTTGTTCCCTTAAGCTCCTTAAGTACTGAATGGGTTTGTTCGCCAGAGATGGATGTTTCATCTGTAAATGGCATCTTAAGTTATTTGGTACCAACGCAGTGTTTGCCAGCTTCTCCCTGCAGGTGAGACATTCAGGTAAGCAGCAAGTGGCATTGCTTGTCCATGAAAATCCAAAGGCCAGATAGTGCTCATTGTACATCTCCAGCAGTTCTTGCCTTATTTTCTTTGAGTTCAGATGTTTCATCGAATCGCCTCTTTTAACAAGAAACTTATCCATTTCTTCTTCAAGGTCAGAAATCACACGACTCCAGGTTATAGCCCAACAGGTTTATTTGAAAACACAAGCTTTCAGAGCCTTGCTGCCCCTCCAGGTGTTCGTGAGAGGTGGAATCAGACGCAGAATTTATGAGTAAAAGATCAAAGGGTCACTCCACTGATGAAGACCTATTAAACAAACACTCCAGTCCAACACTGGCACCTCCACACCATTTCTTCCTAGAATCTAAGGCTTAGATCAGTGGCATAGCTAAAGAAAATTCCAAAAATAATCACTTTAAAATGTGCTAATGTGGAAATGTGTCCAGTCAGGCAGACCAGTTTAACAGTCATTCAATAATTGTGTGCCGCTTTACTGCACATGTGTAGTTTCTTCTCAGATTAGAAATATGATATGCAATCATTGCGCATGCTCATACTAAATGTTTAGCCCTCCACATGTGCAAGCAGGCCTCATAACTGAGCGGTTTTTGCTTCTCCTGCGCAAGTAGAGTGACAAAGGTCAGCAGATACAGCCTTCAACAATAGACACCAAAAGGAGAAGATCTTTTGAAGCACGAACACAGCTCCGGTACGCAAGTAAAGCAGTGCTGTTTCTTGAAGATTTTGCAGCACACTTCTCACCTTGACATGAAACACCAGTGTGCCACAGCATAACAATCGAAAGCCACCGCTTTAAGCTACTCCACCACCAATGTTGCATGTCCATGATCATTGGTCATCTTCCTAAATACCTGTGGCTTGATTGATAAATGTTGGTATGGAGTTCATTTTACTGTGCACAAGGTATTATATGAATAGAGGTTATCTTAATATTTTGCTATTTGGTGCCTCTCGGAACTTCATGAACAATACTGGATTCAAATATATTGAGAGTTTGACATGAGGTGAATTAAAAAAGATATTGTTTTCAATTTGAGAGCATCGTGCATCAGCCGTTGTTTAAATGTTTCACATAAGTTATCATAAATTAGCTTTGCAGTTTTTTAAATTTTGCAGTAGGTGGTGCTGTTACTTGTGGTCTCTGTGCCTTGTAAGTCAGAAATGGATATTATTAAAGACCTGTATGCCAGAGTGAACACAATATAGAGAAATGCATTTTTATAACCCCTGTTTATGTTTTGTTAGCATTTTTTCACTAGCCCATGCCCACCTGCTGCCTGCCTTGTATCCTGGTCTATTATGGATTTTTAAACCAAAAGGGCAGGAAGGTGGTCTCACTCCAGGCTTCTCCATTACATCTCTTAATCAGGCTACTGTAGCCATTCAGCAAAGTGCAATTGCTACAGTCCAAAATAAAGCTGTGAATATCAGTGAAGGCCAGCTACCAGGATAGGCATTTTTAGTGGGCATGCTAGGCAGGAGACTGTATAAGGTCTGTGTTTCATATACCCAATAGCATTAATATAACAAAAGCAAGGGTGGTCACTAAGACTGGCTTTTTGAGAGAGAGCGAGACGTTGGCCACCTATTCAAGCACACATCCAAGATTGTAACACAACTTGTAAAAGTGCAGGTAAGTTCATTCAATTTCTAAGCTAACATTTATTGTTTAGCAGCCAAGAACAGACTATCTGCTTATTTGTATTTTGTGACATTTGTGAAGATGATGTCCCGACAAAAAGTTTATTTTGTCCTGGGTTTTTTTGTTTTGAAGAGAGGTTGTAAAGGAAGAGGTACCAAAGTGTGTACTGAGCTGGCCTCAGTCAATAGTTTAAGAGGACTTTAAATTTTGTTAAAGCAGTTGTAATAATAGAAAGGGAGTGGTCAGTTCTCCCAGATCAGGCTTTCTCATTTTTTTAAAAAAGTTGTAGCAGTTAGAAACTGTTTGAGACCTAGAAGGGTTACAAGCTTCAGTGATTCCTAACTGTGACTTTCCGTGAAACCTCTCTCTGTTGTTTCCTCCTGGATTGGGAAACTGCATGTATGAATCTGTGTCCAAATTTATCTTTTTGCCAGGGGCCATGTTTAGAGGATATTGCTATATTGGAACAGTTAATTAGTAATAGGTACTGTATCTATTTTTCGGTTAAGTTTTCAACTAGTAAGTTATTCTAAATTCCTCCTCCTTTTGTTTGTATTTTAACTATAGTGTTTAAATAAATTGTATTTTGCTTAATGTTGATTTGACCAGTTGCATCACATCTGGAAGAAGCACTTCACATCTACCTTTAAAATAAGAAAACGTTAGGGTCTAGACTACCTTTAAACTATTGTGAGGAGGTCTGGTCTGGTCCATAACACATTGCTGCGCTCAGGTTTTTGCTGCATTTGATCCTTAATACTCGCTGTACATCAACAATTCATTGCTGTAAAGTCATAGAGTCATACGGCATGGAAACAGACCCTTCAGTCCAATCAGTCCACGTCAACCACATTCCCAAACTAAACTAGTCCCACCTGCCTGCGCATGGCCCGTATCCGTCCAAACCTTTCCTATTCATGAACTTATCCAAATGTCTTTTAAATGTTGTAGCTGTAGCTGTACCTGCAACCACCACTTTCTCTGGCAGTTCATCCCACACTCGAACCACTCTGGAAAAAAGCAAAAGTTGCCCCCATGTTATTTTTAAATTTTTATCCTCTCATCATAAAAATATGACCCCTAGTTTTGAACTCCCCCCAACCTAGAGAAAAGGCCCTTGTCATTTGCCTCATCTATGCCCGTAATGATTTTATAAACCTCGATAAGGTCACCCCTCATTCTCCTACACTCCAGTGAAAAATGGCACAGCCTTTCCAGTTTATTTTTATATCTCAAACCTCCCATTCCAGGCAACATCGGTAAATCTTTTCTGAACCTTTTCCAGTTCAATAATAATCTTCCTATAAGAGGATGACCAGAACTGCATACAGTACTCCAGAATAGGTCCTGCTACCCCTCAACAATGTCACAATTCCTAAACTTAAAGGCCAAGCAATGAAAGCAAGCGTGCTAAATGCCTTCTTAACTACCCTGTCTACCTGTGACACAAATTTCAAAGAAATATGTCTCTCTGTTCTACAACACTACCCAGAATCCTACTATTAATTATGCAAGTCCTGTCCTTGTTTGTATTACCAAAATGCAATACCTCGTGTTTATCTAAATTAAACTTCATCTGCTACCTCCTCAGCCAATTGATCAAGATCTCTTTGTAATCTTAGATAATCTTCTTCACTGTTCACTATACCACCAATTTTGGTGTCATCTGCAAACTTACTAAACATGCCTCCTATATTCTTATCCAAATCATTTATATTACTGACAAAGTGTACTCCGTAAAGATCCCTGTGGAACACTGCTGGTCACAGTGTTTTGGGACTTGCTGAGGAAAATAAAAGCAAGGTCCTTATTTCTTTGCTACAGGAGAGACACCTAACCAGTGCTGAACATGGCATTTCTGAGATAAAGCTGGGAGCCAGGATCTCTTCTCTTACTCTCCAAACTGTAATCCTAATCCTCAAAGCTCACTGGCTGTTTTTCTATCCCATTGCATGCTTTATGTCTGCGTTGTTTTAGTATAAGGCTCAGTCTGTAGTTTGTTCAGTGCTAAAACTTATGCCTTTAAATGCTTTTCAAAATTCTGGTCTCGTATTTAATATCACTTTATTGCACTCTTTCATGTTTGCCTGAAGTTTTATTTTGACCATTTTACGTGTCCTGAGCAGCTGAACAAGTGGCATGTTTTGTGAAGGGAAAACCAATTGAGATGAAAATGATAAAACTGTTGTCAAGGAAAAATCACACTGTAATTGCCTTGGAAAATAAGTTCTTGATTTCACTTACTCAAAGAAAAATGTTGAAATTATGACTTATAAATTGATCTGAAGAGTATATCACAATTCTATGAAAAATTACTTTTGCTTTAGATCTGTTTTACTCACAAGTTCACCAAGGCTCCTTAGACAGCACTTCCCAAACCAATACCACTACCATCTAGAAGGGCAGCAGATACATGTGAACACCATCACTTGCAAGCTCCCCTCCAACCCATGCATCATCCTGACTTGGACATATATCGTCGTTCCTTCAGTGTCACAGGGGCAGAATCCTGGAACTCTCTCCCTGATGACATTGTGGATCTAACTATAAAACATGGATTACAGGAGCCCAAGAAGGCAGCTCACTACCACCTTCTCAAGGGCAACTAGGGATGGGCAATAAATGTTAACCCAATCAGTGACACCCACATCCCACAATGAATAGAAAAAATTGTGACTTAGTTGTAGACCACATAAAGAGTTAAAGTTAATTCGATGTTAATGTGGATAAGCTGGAGTGAAATCTTCATGCTTCCACATTCATATATTTTCCATAGACCAAGTGCTGCCATCAGAATAGCAAGGGAAGGGCTCATGGATTCCTGCCCACTATAAGGTTTTCCTTCCAAAAGCCTTGTGATGTACTCATGTTTCCTGCTGCACTGTAAGGATGATTATATTTAACACTTAATGCACTAATGTTCCAGGCTTTTAGCAAGATAGCTTGCAGTATCTTATTTTAATTTGCACAAACGTTGCTGTGTTTTCTGTCAGTAACATACTTATTCAAATCTCATGTCAAACCTATGTTAGGTCCTCCAATTTAGAAACATAGAACATAGGAGGAGGAGTGGGTCATTCAGCTAATCAAGATAATTCTGCCATTCAACATGATCGTGGATGATCCTCTGTCTCAACAACACAGATCTGTAATGTTCTGTAGTTCTTGACACTTTCAGCTTTTGGAAATCTCTCCATCCCTTTCATGCATCCATACTGACTTTGTGTAATTTGATTGGTATTTTTAAAGATCCTGTTATCATCTCCTTTGTTGAAGACTGCAGCATTTAGCTCATTTTACTGATTTCAGGCTGACTGATCTGTAATTCCTAGTCTCACTGCCCCCCTCAATTTTTTAAACCAATGAGGTTACATTTGCCCCTGTCCAATTTACCAGGTCTGCTCCAGAATCTGCAGTATTTTGGTATATAACAAATCAATGCGTCCACTATTTCCTTAGCCATCCCTCCTATTTTACCGTGGGATGTAAATGATCAGATCCTGGGGATTTATCTGTTTTTAGCTACTTTAATTTCTCTGGCTATTTTTTAAAAATAATATGAACTTTCTTCAATTTTTCCTTCCCCAGCACTTCTGGGATGTGTTTTGTGTCTTCATCTGTGATGACAGAACAAAAGTAATTCTTCAGTTGCTCTGCCATATTTTTGTTCTCCATTATCAATTGTCCTTTTTTGGACTTTGAGGCCTTCATTTCTCTTGACTAATCTTTTTCTTTTTGCCTATTTATTGAAGTCCTAACAGTCTGATTTAATGCTTGAAAGTTTTTTTCTTGTAACCTATTTATCCTCCGTTCCTGGTCCTCATATGAATTCTAAACTGCTCCCAGGCCTCGGGCTTGCTGCTTTTTCTACCAACTTTTTGGATCTAATGCTATCCTCAATTTATTTTGTTAACCATGGTTGGCCACTTTTTCTGTTCTGCTTTTTCACCCAAAAGGAATGTATAACTGCTGCAATGCATGTATTTGTTCCTAAAGTATTAGCTATTGCGTGTGCACTTCATCTGTTTCATTTTTAAATGAAGCTATCCAGTCATTCACAGCGGACTCGCTCCTCGTACCTTTTGTTTGGAGTTAAAACCCTAGTTTTGGACTGAATTGTTTCACTTTCTATGAAGATGTTCAACTCAATAGCAGTTTTATGTTTCCTTAATTATGTCTTCTCTGCCCAGGATGCATCATTCTAGTTAAAGGGAGTACACTGCAGGTCAGTCAGTATCTGCGAATAGAAATATAGGTTAATCCTTTGTGTGCAAACCTTCTCCAGCAAAGTCAGTGAGCATTTTGGTCAGACTGAGAAACTACAAGTAAAGGATGCACTCCTCAGAAATTGAACCATGTCTTGTCCTTTATGATACTAGACTGACCTAGATATTTTCAGCATTTTCTGTGTTTATTTTGGATTTCCATCACTTCATGTAATTCCTTTTTTTGAATTCCTGTTCCTGCAAACTTCTTTGGAGGCCAAGACTCTATCCTACGCTTTCCAGAATTGCTCTTCGTCTGGGTTTTTGACTATTTCTATTCCACATCTTTTGTGAAATTTCATTAACTTGACATTTGGGAAATGAGAATGATCTAGTTTCAATCCCTGTTTCATGTCATTCATTCCTGTGGGGTAACTGTTCAGTTGAGTTGCGAATGGGGTGGAGGACTTATTTTCGAGACATAGCCCAAAAAGGGGATGTGTGTTGTGTGTGTTTGCAGTGTGACTCAGATTTAGCAACAAACTACGCATTTTGTACGGACCATAAACCAACAATAATTGTCAAGTCTGATATAACAGAGGCAGGCTGTCATTAGATGTGTAGCATAATGTAATAATTTTCATTTTTACTTTCTAATATGCTGGCCCACAGTTGAATTTAATTGCCTCTTGCATTATCTTGTATCTTTTTTATTAATTGCGCAAGTCATTAAAACCTTATGACATTGAACTTGTGCTCTTTTGAATATTTTCCACCCCAAGCACCAATGTCACTATTACTTTCCCAGTATGGTTAAACAGGACATTTCTCATTGGGAACACTTATTCTTTCCAACAATGTAAGAACAGAACCACGTGTTTTGGTCATCAGTTATGAAACAGAAAGCAAGTCCTCAAAGAAAAACCAAAATATAATTTCAGTCTTTTTATCATAATTGAAGATAAAGCTGATTATTACTAATTGCATACTGATCTACTTTGAAAATTGCTTTAATGCTTTTTTCCAAATAATATATTCTTTTGCTCTAGTCTTTTCTCATTAAATAATCTGTGATTTAGAATTTTAAAGTTGGAGTAATAATTTGATACATTAATCTTTGGAGTCAGTAATTTTATATAACACTTCACAGTCTTTTGGTTTGCAAATGAATAGTTCTTTAATTCTGGAAAATGTATTTAAAAAGCGTTAGCCATTAAGTGATAATTAAGAAAGATGAGTACAAAGGAAATAACACATAGAACATTTCTTTAATGAACTGAAAAATGTTAATCTTGTCCTGTTTAGTGATGAGGTGCAGAATTGCAGCTAAAATCCTTGGAGAATTGAAGCAAATGAATTCAGTAGTGGATGTAATTAAGACACATTGTGAAGCATCGAGAATAAGAATGTTATCTATCTTTTTCATCAAAAGCTGATTATTAAAAGTCATAAGGAAAATCTGATTATAGACTGTATAGAAGATGAATTTGCCTGTGTTAAAATGATGAACAAAGTCTACTGAGACAGCATAAAAAGTAATCCCATATTTTTGAAGTAAAATCCCTGACAAAAGAATCTTTTTTAAACAGAAATATTAATTTGTATGTTGAAATGTTACATTTGGATTTCAGAGAGGCAGAAACGATGTTCAAGTGGCTTGCTGTATTACTTGTAATGGAGGGTGTGTAATTGCAATTTCAGAATTGTACCACCTTCAGTGAATTCTGAAAGGATTCTTCCTCCATTGTCATGTCTCTCCCCCATCTGAAATGGAGGTGGGGTCTTTTTTGTGGGAGGATGGAACTTAACTCCTAGGCTTGCTGCCATTGCTCTACTTTGCACATTTTGTTGAGAAGAGGTCAAGAGGCATGGGGTTTTAAAAAAAAAAGTCGAGGTCTGTTGATCGCTGCATTGCGCACCATGTAAGAGTGCAGTGAAGACATGGACACACCACATTTTTAACGTGTACTTTAAGCTCAAATTTCCTAAACGTTTGGCCACTGGTGTGCTTCTAAAAAATAATTTCATTCACCTTTAAAGCAGAGTTATACAAATGATCGACCTCCATCAGACAGTGTGGAAGCAGGCCATTCGCCCCATCAAGACCACACCGACCCTCTGAAGAGCATCCCACCCAGACCTGACCCACCCCATCCCTGAAGCCCTACATTTCCCATGGTTAATCCAGCTCGCTTGCCCATCCCTGGATACTATGGTCAATTTAGCATGACCAATCCACCTAACCTGCTCATCTTTGGACTGTGGGAGGAAACTGGAGTACCTGGAGGAAATCCACGCAGACACCAGGAGAATGTGCAAACTCCACACAGCCAGTCGCCCAAGGGTGGAATCGATCCTGGGTCCCTGGCACTGTGAGGCAGCAGTGCTAACCCGCTGAGCCACCAAGCCATGTGTGCTGGAAGTATTGTAATTTATTTCCTTCTGTTAAGAGTCTTGAACCTTAAAAAAATGAAGAAGTTCTGTAATCTATTAGTAATGTACACGTTTAAAATGGCATTACTAATCTTTTGTGTACGGAAAGTGTTCAATATTTAACAACTGTAACAAGAGAGCAACTCTTATGCTTTAGTTGCAAAATCCCAGAAATCATTTATTCATCCTGCTTGTTTACAAAGATTTGGGCTGCAATCAAAATGGCGATGGTCACATGATCTTGCTTCTTTCACAATGTGTACTTGCAGTACCTATCATCCACAATGTGATCTACCTTCTTGATTCCTTCCTCACTTCAGCTGCTCATATTGTCCACACTGGTGTACCTGCTGCTAGTAAAAAGCTCTTCATAGTATTTCTTCAGAATTTCATTCCAGTCAATTTGTGGCCAAATTCGAATCATTTCAGTCCGACAGCATCACTCTCCAGTGATCACACCCAAATCTTTAAGGCTTCACTTGGCAGCCATAGTAAGCTTCCACCTTCCTACAGAGGGCAAGTCTGGTGGACAGCATCCAGCGGGATGGTGTTTTATGAAAGCTGCTTGGGAGCACAAGACCTCAACACCACTGAAATCTGCCTTCCACAGACTGACATGTGCTCCCTTTTGAACAGATGGCTTCTCGTGACCTCTCATTTCTTGCATTAAAATCTGTCACTTTATGCTCATTTCTGCATGATGAGTAAATGAGTTTCACTCCCTGCAAGGGGATCCAGTAGCACATTGCATTTGGAATTTGGATAGTGCTGTTTTAGGACCTTCTCCAAGATGCTTGCCCAAAAGTAAAGTTTTTCAAAATATGATGTTTCCAGAAATGGCACGTGGAATTTCCCTACACCACATTTTGTTCAGATTGGAATGCTTCTATAGTGACGGTAATCTCAAATTCGATGGGGATTAAGTCAAGGATGTGTACCATCTCGGGCAAGCACGTGCTTACTTTTCAAGTAAATCTTTGGTTGCCTCCATGTCGTTGACTACATTACGCTGAAAGTAGTACTTGTTATTAGTTCATTATGGGTTGCCTCTGAAGATAATTCTGCTTAGGACTGATTTGTACGCATGTGATTTAAAGCTGGGCAAAATAACATTTTAAGAGGCACTTGTGGTGTAGTGGTAATATCCCTGACTCTGAGCTAAGAGGCCTGTGTTCAAGTCCGATTTGCTCTAGAGGTGTGTAATAACATCTCTAAACAGGTTGATTAGAAAATGAACTCCATTGCCATGGAATGTATTGCTTCACATCCGGTTAATTATTGCAAGTGTAGCTAGCAGTATAGATGCATATGGTGCTGAATGTACACAGCAAGATCCCACAACATAGCCGTTAAGTTTGCTTCTGGTGGGATTGGTTGAAGGACAAGTATTGGCCCAGGACAAAGAGGGCTTCCTGCTGTTCTTCACCAACAACCAAATAAATATCTTTCCAAGTCAGAAATTGCTGGAAAAGCTCAGCAGATCTTTGGAGAGACAGCAGAGTTAACGTTTCAGCTCCAGTGACCATTCTTCAGAATTGGACGCAAGACATTAACTCTGCTTTCTCTCCACAGATCTGCTGAGCTTTTCCAGCAATTTATGAATTTGATTTGATTCCCAGCACATTATTCTTTTAAATGTCCTTCCGTTTTGATTACTTTTGTTTTTTATAGTTGAACATCATAGACATGATTAATTCTTGCATCCACTTAAACAGGGCAGTCAGAAACAAGAATTAAAAGGGCTGGAAAACCTCAATAGGTCAGACCACATCTGTGGAGAGAGAGAGGAGTCAATGCCTTGACTTAACTTTTTTCGTCTCAATTATATACCTTAAACAATGTAGCATTCAGAAGCTATTGTACTGAAGTATTACCTAGATTGTTTGTCCTAATCACAATCGGGCTTCAACGCAACCTTTGACTCTGGAAAAGTTGCTACCAACATGAAGATTTGAGTTATAAGGAGAGGCTGATAGGCTGGGACGTTTCTCACTGGAATATAGGAGTTTGAGGGGTGACCTTATTGAGGTTTATAAAATCATGATGGGTATAGATAGGGTGATTGGCGGGTGTCTTTTCCCGAGGGTGGGAGATTTCAAGACTGGGGGCATATTTTTAAGGTGAGATGTGAAAGATCTTAAAAAGACATAAGGGACAACTTTTTTTTTTACACCGAGAGTGGTTCATATGTGGAATGAACTTCCAGAGGAAGTGGTGGATTTTGATACCTTTGCAGCATTTAAAAGACATTTGGATAAGTACATGAATAGGAAAGGTTTGAAGGGAAATGGGCCAAGTGCAGGCAGGGTGGACTGGTTTAATTTGGGAACATGGTCGGAATGGACTGGTTGAACCGAAGGGTCTGTTTCCATGCTGTAAGACTCTATGACCGTTTGTTTGTTTTCTCTATATTATAGTTTGGTTTTCTGTTTTTGTTCTCTTCAGGATTATTTTGTAATATCACCAGTCTCTTGTAGAATTCCTATTAAAAAAAAATTAACGCTGTTTCAGCATTTAATTTTATCAAAGTATTTTTAGCAGTACTTTTGTCGCTGCTGTTAGAAAGCATTTTCTGTAGCCAAATTTTTTGAATATTTAAGCAGAGAATTGCACCCAAAAATCCTGCTGTTTTTGTTTAAAGGTTCATCTCCAAATGGTAAGATGGCTGTTTTCGATTAAGTAATGTCATTGCTTTAAATATTTTTTAATATTTATTTATTAGGTTCTGACTTTATTAAAACGTCTACAGGAAAAGAAGGGGTAAATGCAACATTCCCAGTTGCCCTAGTGATGGTGCGGGCCATCAGAGACTTTTATTCAAAGACTGGTTACAAGGTATACTAGCAATTTGAAAATATTTTGGAGTAGAATTTCTAATATTCATCCTTGTTCAGCATGATTCCATTTTTTATAAAAATAATCTGTTGACTAACAATGTAAACACAGTGTAATGAACAATAACAGTGAATATCTGCAATTTCCTAAAATGACAGTTGCCAATGATTTGTTGGATTGAAAGAATTAATTGAAATCTTCGAATGAGAGTACTCAGACTTGAGTGAAAGATACAGGAAAATCAAGTTTTTCTATTCTGGTTTAATTGAAAGATCAAGGATCCCGTTTAGATGGGCTTTTAAGTAAATTGGACAGAAACAACATGTAAAGCTACAGAATGAAAGTGCAGTTGTAGCAAAAATTCAATTATATTACTAGAGCTGTAGAATAGCCCTCGAGTCAAATCTGTATGCAATTAATAATATAATTGCTTGCTTGGAATGTGAATGCTTAGCAAGGATTCCTAGTGTGCACACTGTATGCTTAATCCTATTTTTTGCCAGGAAATATCAAATTTGTAGCCCCATGTTATGGCTTAATTCACCCTGAAGGAAGAAACAAATTGTTTTCTAAACAAATAGGTGACCACTAGCCCTCAACATTGTGTTATTTCAAAAGGATTGCAAGCCTTACTATGTCGTTTTGCTTTCATGTCATTTCTCTAAAGATTGAATTGGAAAGAGTTAGAATTTCCATAACCTTGCATTCATTTTGCCATTGTAGCTCATTCAAAAGATTGCTGAACTTTAAGTACAAATTACTTCATTGGAAAATGAGGTTCTGTGATGATTTGTACTAATTATAAAACAAAATTGTGCTCCTGTGCATAAAACTGACTATGCCAGCATAATTAATTAACCATTGGGAAATTTTATGAATATACTTGTTTATGTGCCTATGGGAAAACCTTTTTTTAAAAAAAACCTGCTGGTTCATTTGGGTGCAAGCACATTAACATATGTATTTTGACAGCTTTTGGATTTTTTTAAACAAAGAAACTGATTATTGTTCCTTAATAAAATTTGCAAATGGTTCTGTATTTTTTAAATATCATTTTTGGTAGTACTCGAAGGTGGTAGGTTGACTGAATAAAAGTGCTTATTTTTTATGACAAATTTGTTTTCAGTTGTATAAACCTAATAGTGCCTTTTTGGCACCTCATCTATCAAAGAATATTTCAAAACAATTTTTTTTAAAAACGAAAGTTGCATTCATGAAATACTGCCCAATCTTACAGATATGAAAGTATGTTTTGAGTGGAAATGTGTAGAGGAATGAAATATGCTTGAAAACTTGTGCAAATTTCTACTTGAATTCCCATTTGCGTCTCAAGTTGAAAGACTACACCTATGTGTTTATGTGACATTGGCTTGTTAATGTTGCAATATTTTTGAGTCTTGTATTCCTTTCAAAAGAGCATGTTCTTTCTCCAGATGTTGTTCTTTTGTTAAACAAATAGATGAAGAGTTAGCAGAGTAGGCAGGAATATGGATTTGAGGTTACAATCAGGTCAGCCATGATCTTCATAATGCTGCAGCAGGCTCGAAAAGCTGGATGAACTAGCTCTCCCAATTTGTATGTTGTATGCAGCTGCTGCAAGTATATTTAATCATTAAATAAGTACTTTTTCCCCTCTTGAACTTGCTTGGTTTCCTTCAGTTTATATGATTGAATTATTAATATTAATTTAAGAGATTTTAGAATAATAACTAAAAGACCAGCTTGTTTTATTCTGATTACAAAGGAAGGTTGCCAGCATGTACTTCTTAACTGGAACTCCTTGTTCTACACTACTGTTGAGATTTTAGATGTACTGGAGATGTGAAAGTATTTTTTATGTGATCCCAATCAATTGTCAATAATGATTCAAACCTATGCTTTTCTATAAGTCAAATGGTCTGCATACAAGTAATATGTATTTCTCCAACCACATAGTGTTATGTTTAAAATATGACATCATATTTATTTTCCCTGCTAAAAATTGACTAATGTTTTTGGACAATGATAATTCCTTGTTAATAATATTTTGTATATGACCTCAGCACTGCCAGTTTGTCTTACTTCAGCCTGAGGTGCCTGAATTCTGACTGCTTGTTCCCTGACCCAGTTTCCCCAGGGTGATAGTGATACAGCAAGTTCATAGTCATCTGTCTGTCTCAGAGATGAGCTGGTCAACTGGAATAGAGTTTTAATTTTATTAAATCAGCCAGTCATGCATAAATTATTTGACAAAACCTGTTATTTCCTGTGTCCTGGCTTTGGAATGGTTGGATCCTGAAAGTAAGATATATTCAACACATTATAATAATCATTTTGTATAAACAGATGTTGCTGGCAAACTAATTACAGTAAGGACATAAAGGCTAGTTGCAGAACCTGATTATTATGATTCATCCTTCACTACTTGAGTGATTTTTGTTTATTTTAGTATTCACCAGTCGTGATGTTCAAAAAGCAGGGTGTAACCCTTAAACAAGGGAAGCTACTGTTTCACCTCTCTAAGCCTGTAATTAAGTTTAAACAAATTGCATTCTATTTTGCATTGACAGATATTCTTTCCTTAACAACTTCTCATCAGCTGTATTCTGAGTGTTGGAATCAATTCAGCAAAAATGTTTTGTTAATAAAATGTAGATTAGTTCACTGCACTTAAGGGTTGGTATATTGGTGCCAGCTTCATCACAAGTTGCCAGGCAAAGAGTTAGATGAAGTCTAACCTGGCTATTTTGTTAAGAGTCAGTTGCAAGACAGAGTTCTGTGAAAGCTGCCCAATGGATATTGTGTGGAAGGTTACCTCTCGTTATGCTATGATAAGATTAAAAAGCAGAACAGACCTACTCCTGTACCCATGTTCCAAGTAGAAATTGCGTACCTGAGATAAAACTTCTGGTGTGGCTTCATTAACATTTGTATTCTGTTTTGCAGGTCGGGTTTAAACCAGCAGGTGGTATCCGCAGTGCAAAGGATGCATTGACCTGGCTGTCACTAATCAAAGAAGAGCTGGGCAACAGCTGGCTAAAGCCAGAATTGTTCCGACTGGGTGCCAGCACTTTACTTACTGACATTGAAAGACAGGTTAGGATTCCAACAGGAAATTTTTGTACTTTTGCTTTTAAAAAAGGATCTATACTTCTTGGTAATTTCTTCTAACTGCTAATTTTTTTTTCAAAGCATATTTGAGGGAACTTTACATTTCTCAATATATTGAATTCTGTTTAATTTTCTTCAGATCTATCATCATGTGACAGGAAGGTATGCAGCAGCTCATGAATTGCCAATGGCTTAAAGGACTACATGCTACTTTCAGCTGAGGAAACAGGCCTGATTTATGATCCCTATAAGAGTTCTCCACCTCTGTGTATGTTCCTTTCTCTGCAACTTTTGAAAAGAACTTTTTTCTTCCTAACCACAAAGATCAACTTTAACACTTTCTAACTTGACTTTAATGCACTTCAATATTCTTAAAAATATAAATGTTTCAAACACAATTTGGTGAATTTCTAGAAATTCCGCATTATATTAATATGTACTAAATGTATTAAAATAGAATTTTCTTTTGATAAAGTACACACAGTGATGTGTAAGGTTTATTTGTCTGAGTTAAAATGCTTTGTATTGTAAAAAGTTATGTTGAATAAGGTGCATATAGATAGTTTTATTTTGTCTGCCCTATACAGTAAATTCACTAATCCTGTGCTGCTAATGGAGACCCTTCCACATTAAGATAGGCACGCAGGGCTGTGACATTGAAATTTTCACTCTGATCTCAAGCATTTCCATCAAGAGGGCTGTCTACCGGGACTGCATAATCATGGACTTTAACTTGAATATTCTTCTTTCAATTTGATGTGTGCAAAATGGATAAATATATGTGATTGGATTCATTGTATGTTGGCGAAATTTTTAATGCCAGCTAGGCTTTGCAGTCATTTTTCAGTTTCACGAACTTTGCACTGAGTATCAGGTAAACTAGACCACAGACATTGATAAATTTTGATTGGAATTTTATTCGCAGCTTAAAAATGAAAGCTACTAAAATATTTACAATCAGCTTTTTGTTAAAATGTATTCTTTCCTTATTTTAATCTCACAGATAGTAAACAGTAGTATTTCATTACTGTTGGATATTAATTTTATTTAAACAAGGCCTTTCAAACCTCTATCCAGATGAAAGAACTTTTCAAGGATGTATACAGTACATTTTTTATTTTTAAGGGATTTCGGTTAAAAGATGTTTGGATAGTATCAGTTTATTTGCTACCACACACCAATACTAAAATGTTTTATATCCTCCTGGAGACAACTGATGACGAATAACCAACTCTTTGAACCTATCAACCCAGTAGTGCTTGGTTTCCATGGCGATTCTTTCTTCTGTGCTGTCTTGAGATGGTTAAGGAGTCCTTAACTTACCAGCTCCCAGTTTGAAATACAAGGTCAGAACTTCTCTGTTGGTAACCCACTTCATTAGGGAAATCACAAGAGCATGGTGTAAGACCCCCTTGGTTATGGCTATGACACATTCAGTACAAAGGTTGCCTGGAGTTTCTTTGGCACCGCAGGAGTGCTCTTCCCAAGTGCTGATCCACGGCTTCAGTTCACACAAAGTCCTGCTTCTTTGACCTTTCAGGAGATTTGCTCTCACAACATACTTTTGTCACAAGTAGTATTTGGCAAGGTATATGCCAGCAGATGTCTGTGACAGGCAAGGTGCGGAGTCCATTGACTGAGCTCTGAGCTACTGCAAGCTGCTCCTGCAATCTACACAGCTGTGGCTGTTAAGTTCAGCAGAAGTGCAAAAAGATATTTCTTCAGAACAAGAAATTCTGTACTGTGTAGACAAAGAATCCAAATGGTCGAGTGGAGTTGCAACTTCTCACATTCAGAATATGTGCAATGGTAGCCATTTCTAGCCTATTCCAGACTTTAAATATTGTTGAAGGAGATTTGACCAGATTTCCACACAAGTCTGTTACAACTTGAACTTTTTACAGTACATTCTGCTTGTGAACAATTCCAAAAAGAAACCGCTTCCCTTATGAACTGTAAACTGCACCTTTTACTATCTGCTGTACTGAGACAGTGTTACCTGGCTATTAACCCCAATCAGTGTGCAGGAGAATCTGAAGTGTATTTCCTGTCAATTGAAATCATGTATCATTTGACCACTTACTACAGGCTAAACCATGGAATGTATTTCTATTTATAACTATCTAATTCATAGAAGCAACACATATACTATGAGGGACAATATATACTACCTGCAGTCTGTTGACTTTCAAACTGTCCAGAGTTCTTCCTGTCTCTTATGATGTAATGGAATTTAATCCAGACAAGTGTGAGCTGATGCATTTTGGAAGGTCAAATGCAAGAGTTAAATATGCAGTAAATGGCAGGACCCTTGGAAGCATTGATATATAGAGAGATCTTGGGGTGCAAGTCCATAGCTTGCTGAAAGTGGCAACACAAGTTGGTAAAGAATGCATATGGCATGCTTACCTTCATTAGTCGAAGCATTGAGTATATAAGTTGACAAGTCCAGTTACAGCTGCATAAAAATTTAGGCCACATTTGGAATATTGTGATCAGTTCTGGTAGGGCATGTGGGGCTTTGGAGAAGATGCAAGAAACCAGGATGTTGCCTCACTTGGAGTATCTTAGCTATTAGACTAACTTGGATTCTGTTTGCTGAAGCGTGGGAGGCTGGTTGGCAGTCTAACAGATGTATTTAAAATTATGAGGGGCATGGATAGGGTGGATAGTTAATCTTTTTTCCCCAGGGTGGAAATATCAAATACTTGGGGACATAGTTTTAAGGTGTTGGGGGGAGGGGACTTTAAAGATGTGCGAGGCAAGTTTTTTCTTTATCCAGAGGATGGTCGATGTCTAGAATGCACTGCCAGAGGAGGTGGTACAAGTAGATACAATAGTATCATTTAAAGGGCATTTAAAGACATGAACAGGCAGGGAATAGAGGGATATGGGCTATTTGCAAGCTGATGGGATTAGTTTAAAATGGTAATATGGTCGGCATAAACATAGTGGCCCAAAGGGCCTGTTGCTGTGCTATACTGTTCTATGTTCATGACACTCTCTCAAAGACGCAGAGGGCGATTCTCAATTTGCAGTCTGAGAGGTAAGCCCGCTTTCTAGATTGGCTACCCATTATAGAAACCATCAAACTTCCTTACTAGTGAAATTAATATCTCTGGTATAAAGTGGTTCCTTGTATAGCTCAACCATCTTTGTTACCAGAGGCACAGTTCACAGAAATGATCAAATGCTGCAAGATGTCTTCTCTTTGAATTTGAAGCCATTTGTTAGGAGTCAGGCAAGCAAAATGTAAATACATATGACCAGCAATGCTTGCATTTCTTGTAATCCCTGCTTATTTTAACTTCCCGTGACCTGAAGTCACATTTTTCACCTGGTGTGTCGTACCAGGAGGCATCTGAAAGAGATGTTTTTGTACAAACTGCATTCTATAGCTGCGAACTACGCAAGATACCTTGAGGAGGCCATTTTAGTTTCCAATAAAGCATCTCTGAGCCATTTCAGAATTGTTACCAACACTTTTAAAGCAACTTGCAAAATGTTCACAATTGATAAAATGGATGTTTCATTTTTGTTACAAAGATATCTTGCCCAATTAGGCCCGCTGGCAGACTGCAGACAAAGGCTGCCTGTGATAGAAAATGGCTTTTAGTGGTTATGCTCTGTGTGAATTAACAATAAAACCTCCAGGTTCTTCATGAAATAGATGCAAGGAGTGGGCCTAGCCTTCATAGTTCATGAAGACCCATTATATAGATTACTGGCTTCTATAGAGCTGAAGTCTATTTAATGTCTTATCTAAAGGCTTCTACAATGATGCAGCGTTTTCCTGCTATTGAACTGGAAAATTGTCCAAGTCTTTATGCACAAATGTAACTTGAACTTCCTCCGTTTTAAGCAGCTTGAGAGCATTAGCAACTTTGCCAAATTGACATCAACAGTTTAGAAGGAACTTTATTTTAAGGTGTTGAAATTCTTCTGCTTTCAACCCATTCAAAGTGTTTGATTTAATTAACAGAAAAAGTAGTGATACAAGATCAAATGTCTTTATTTACCTGTTGTATTACCTACTAACAAGACTTATTGGAATCCTGTGAATGGCTTTTATTAAAAACTTTGATCATGACTTCAGGCATCTTGATTGCAGATTTGGATTGGTCAACGTCAATTTAATCAAAACCTCTCAGTTTGCTAATTCTGGTAGGAGGTGAGATCAAAACTATGACAATGGCAACTTCTCACATTCACAAGTTTGTCACAGACTCTCTTGGCTGTGAGGTGAAGATGTGAATTTAATTTTCGAGGTCAAAGTAGTGGTTGTTTTGAGAAGGAGATGATGTAGTGCTGGTATAAGCTCCACTTCCAATCCCTACAAAAAGAATTCAAGACAATGATTATCTGGTCAAATCAGAAGTACAGGTACTAAACTAATGAATTGTTAACGACTCCAGTGTTTTGACGTGCTGCTGGGTTTTCTGGAGAGATCAAATATTGTGCTCCGATTTGCTTCCAAACTTTTTCGAGCAAGCGGGTCTGGAATTATTGCAAATGTGAGCTGGGGTTGTGTATTATCCCTGAATCTATCATTGAAAGGTTTGTCAAAATGTTGCAGGCAGTAGTTTATTCTGGGGTGGGTGTGTTTGTGTGGGTTGGAAGATAGTTGAGCAGGCATTTCATTAACCAGTTTATCTGAAATGGCCTCTTGATAGTACAGTGTACTGGATCACAGCATGGAAGCAGCCGCCCCATTTAAGAGTCTTGAAGTAAGTTCTTGCTGTGTTTATGTTGCTGGTGTGAATAAAGCCATCTGCTACTGAATTTCCACAACACATGCTGGTGACAGGTAGGCTGATCCTCCAACCTCATTTCGAACCTAACTCTTGTGAACCCAGTGATCTGGGAGACTTCCATATCATAATGTGAGAAAATAGGCGTGAAATTGAAACACCCCTACTGTAGAAGTCACCAGGCCGTTGTTAGAAGCAGGAAAGGGAACAATTTGGGCAATGCCTTTGATTACTGCTGTCTGAATATAAAATGGTAATCACTGGGGTTAGGGTAGACCTGGGGAAGGGGAGTTGAGCAAAAGCAATTAACTGCCATACATGACTGGGGCTTCCTCTTGAACAATAATGTAAAGAGGCTGTATCAATTCATAGCCCTTTTAATATTCAAAGTTTTCCAGCAGAGCTCTTTTGTCTCCTGCTATTTCTGATTGTGTCATTTCTGGTTCAAAGGTTCAATCGTAGTCTTCTACTTGCAGAATTTACAACTCCATGCAAGGCTACCATGAAGTGCCAGAATAATTTGCAAAACATCTATGATGCAGATAGTGACATTTGAATTCAGTATGAAGAAAATGGGCGGCACAGCGGTTCAGTGGTTAGCACTGCTGCCTCATACCCAGGGACTTAGGTTCGATTCCACCCTCTAGCAACTGTCAGTGAGGAGTTTGCACATTCTCCCCATGTCTGCGTAGGTTTCCGCCCACTGTCCAAAGATGTGCAGGCTAGGTGGATCAGCCATGCTAAATTGCCCGTAGTGTTCAGGGTTGTGTAGATTAGGTGGGTTATGGGGATGGGTCTGGGTGGGATGCTCTGAGTGTCAGTGTGGACTTGTTGGGCCGAAGGGCCTGTTTTCACACTGTAGGATTCTATGATTCTAAAAGCCTTGAATAAGGAGCTTGCCCAATTGTGAACAAGTAACCATTGTTGTTGTGAAAAGTAATCTGGTTCACTGTTGTTCTTTAGGGGAGGAAATCTTTCATCTATATCTGGTTTGACCTAAATGTGACTCCAAACCCACAGCAGTGTGGTGAATTTTTAACTGCCCTCTGGGCAATTAGGGACGGACAATACATGCAGACCTAGCCAGCGACACCCACATCCTATGAACAAAGGGTGTTCTATAACATGCATTTTATTTGTTAGTAAATTTTTACGAAGTCCTAGAAATTACAAAATTGAAGGAAGAGGCAATTCAGCCCATTGTGCTTGTGATAAAGCTGCTTATTCCAGAATTCATTCATCTCAAAATAGAGGATAGAACACAGCACAACTCTAGTTTTACACGTGAATACTATTTTAAACATTTCTGTGCAGAGGCAATGAGTTATACAATGTGTTAGGACACTGTGTTCATCTCTCAAAGTTGAACTTCAGTCAAGCGCAACTTCATTGGAATGGAGGTCTCTCTGTTGATTTTTAACATACCTGCACGAAGGCACGTTCTCTTTCTGACATGCGTGCCGCAATTTGACACTTGATCCATAAATATGGCTACCTTAAGAAGTGGAAGACAATAGATTGCAGTCGGTTCTGCTATAATGCATGTTCCAGCAAAGTGGATTGGCTTATGAATCGGGGAGCAGTATTTCTAAAACACAAACTTGTGTTGGCTATAACGTGATTCCATTGGTGCTATGCTTTTCACAAATGTAAACTTATGTGGTGAAGCTGCCAATGCAGACGAGGAGCATGTGATGGCATTGCCTCCCATAGTGAAAAAAAATTGATGAAGGAGGCTACAACTTAGATCAAATTTTCAATTTGCATGAGACAGGTTTATACCAGAAATGAATGCCATCAAGAACCTACATTTTTATGAATGAAACACATGCTCCAGGCTTTAAGGTGGCAAAGGCTCGTGTGACTGCGTTGCTGGGTGCCAATACCAGAAGAGACGTAAGGCTTAAGCCTGTGGTGGTGTACCACTCTGCCAACTCACAAGCCTTGAAACGTTATTTTTAAGTCTACTCTTGGTGTCTACATTAAGTCAACCAAATGAGGTTGGATGATGGGGCAAATTTTTTCTGACTTTATTGTTGATGTTTTGGAAAATGATTTTAGAAAGTATTGCAGGGGAGAATAAATTGGATTTCAAGATTTTCCTCATCCTGGATATAGTGCCAATCCAGCTTCCCACCATTGGTGAGCTTTATGACAACATCAAAGTGCTATTTCTACCCCCAATCACAACCTTTCTCCTTCAATGGATTGGACAGGATGTAATAGCAACTTTTAAAGCTTATTATTTAAAGCGCACATTTAAGAGGCTGAGTGCAGCCACTGAGGGGGATAATAAGGACAGTGTTTTTCCATTTTGGAAGAGCTTTAACATCGAGAATGCAATTGTCATTATCATGGAGGTGTGGGGTGATGTTTATAAGGACAGCTTGCATGCAGTTTGGCAGAGGTTTCTCCCAGATTTTTTTTCAAGATTTTAAATGCTTTGATCCATCAGAGGAGCTCCCAAGAATCAAGGAACATTGTGTTGATCTTGCAAAACAAGAAATGAAGAGTGAGGATGTTGAAGAGCTGCTGGAGTCCCACTGTGAAGACCTCTCTACAGTTGATCTACAACAACTTGTCGCTGACGGGGAAGTGGAAACTGGAGACGAAGAAGTAATAGTCCAGGATGCAGCACCACAAGAGCTTTCCACTTCTGTTTTGACTTCTATCCTGAGGGAAATTGAGAAGTAGTTGCAGCACTTGGAGGACAACAGTTACAATGCAGAACCCAGCAGGGTAGCAGTTTGTGGAATAAGATCTTATTTGGCACCCTATGAACAGCTTCTTCATGAAAGAAGAAAAAGGGCAAAGCAGCAAAAACTGGCTTTTTTTAAGCCAACCCCCAAGAAACAGTCAGAAGACAATGAACCACAGCTGCACCTGAAGGTGATGATGACAACAACCCTCAGCCCCTGCATTAACAACAGAGTAACCTCAAAACCACCTCCCCATCAAGTCATCTTGACATTTTTTTCAAGGTTGAGGTGTTAAATTTACTGTTATTTCATTATTACGTGAATTAAACATTTGTTCAAGCTGTGCTATCCTTTGTGTTAGGCTTTTGAGTGATTTTTGAGCAATTTCAAGTGATATTGCATTCCGATTTAAGGCAGGTTAAAGGGAGCTTTAGATTGCACATAACTTTAGCATGAGACAGGGTGGTATGGTGAGTCACTGCTGCCTCTCAGCCTCGGGGAGTCAGGTTTGATTCCACTCTCGGGCAACTGTCTGTGTGGAGTTTGCACGTTTCACTGTGTCCGTGTGGGTTTCCTCCCACAGCCCCAAGATGTGCAGGTTAGGTGGATTGGCCATGCTAAATTGCCCACGGTGTCCAGGAATGTGCAGGCTATAAGAAATGAAGGGTTACAGGGATAGAGCGGGTCTGGAGAATAGCCTGCTCCCAACTGTATGGATTCAATGATTCTGTGAGAGTGTTGACCTTAAGACTGAATTTTAAACATGCAAGTGTGTTTTAATTCCAGTGTTAATATTCCTGACCTGTATAAACATTCAATTAAAATAATGCTTTAAATGGGTGCTTGGTGTCTTCTTGACCAAAGACACTTTAAATGATGCAGTGTAGCACCAAATGAAAATTTCAATTGGCTAAGTTTATATAGGCACATTTACCATGTTCCTGTGAGTAGTGGGTTACTGATAAGTTTATGTTAAATTCAGTGTTACAGTGACAACCCCATCACCAACCACTGCGAATGCATTACTCATCTTTATGTGAATTTTGCTAAGAATAACCTCTACCTCCTGTGCTCTCTGCTCTTAGAGAAACAAAAATCTTTTCGTATTTCACATTGCACTGCAGTAGAGACTTGTTATTTCTGTTATCACGTTGGGAAAGAATAGTTTATGTATTTGACAGCTCTGAGTCTCCAAATTAAGAATAATTAGAGGAGGGAAACAGTAAAACTCTGACTGTTGAAAGGACAGAGATACTTCCACCATCGTCTGGAGCAAAGTTATCAACCAGCTCTGTAAATTGTCAATGGGATCAGGAGCAAGTGCGGAAATAATTTAAATGCCGTGGTCCAGGAGGGTGCTCTCTGGATCCCAGCACCTCCCTCCAGGACATACCCCGTTTTTCAAAGGGGAGGGCAAAAACAAACGGGCATCGACTAATGATAGGTTTTGAAGCTCTGTAAGAAGTTTGTTAATAGCCTGATAGGGCAGAAATGTGATTTACAAACATAAATTTGGCGAACAGTTTGGGTGTGTGTTAATGGACGTTTTTGGGCACAAAGTGGACGGGACGGAAACGTCTCTTCCCTCAGTGTTGGGATCTGGGAAGAATTTGGACCGAATCCTTTGCATTATCTCATACTCGGACATTTGCGTGCCCAGTTAGCACCTCAGAGCCTGCAGACTGCTTTGTATGGAAACATACTCTTTTTCATGACACCTCACTGAACCTTTCCCCAAAGTATATTGTGTCACCAAATGGTTAATTCTAAGGTACCAGTTATATAGAGTTAATTTACAGGAGGTGACATTACATTCCTACACCATTGACGGAATTCAAGAGATGTGCCTATTGATTTGCAGCTGATTTCTATCCTACATGTACACCTCTTCCATTACAATGAACTGAAAGAGTAGAGTTTTATGAAACAGTCGATCGGAACCTGCAAGTGTTGAACTGGTGAAATTTATACACAAATAGTTGAGCTTAGACAACAGTGCTGTGTGGAGGAACAATTTGTTCAGCTACTGTGCATTCCCCACATTGAATGTGGGTTGATTTATCATGGATATTTGAATAGTGTGATTTGTTTTACTTATTGTGAGAGAAATTTCAAATCTCTGTACACTTAGCCTGATCCACAACTCCCTTGCTAATGTCCTGAATCCTGTTAATCCATCCCCTTTGTGTTTGCTTACTCCTATGTCCTACAGTCTGGTAATGTCTTCAATTTAAAACCTCATTCTTTATGTTCAAATCCCTCATGGCCTCATCCTTTCCTATCTTGTAACATCTATCCAGGCAAAATCTTAGAATCCCTACTTTGTGGAAACAGGCCCTTCAGCCCAACAAATCCATACTGACCCTCAGAGAGTCCCACCCAGACCCATCCCCCTATAACTCACCTAATCTACACATCTCTGAATACTATGGGCAATTTTGCATGGCCAATCCACCTAGCCTGCACATCTTTGGACTGGGAGGAAATCCACGCAGACACGGGGAGAATGTGTGAAGTTTGCACAGACAATCGCCCGAGAGTGGAATCGAACCTGGGCCCCTGGTGTTGTGAGGCAGCAGTGCTAAACACTGAGCCACATATGTGTTTATTCATTCTAGCGCCACTCTCATCCTGATTTACATCCCTATGCCATTAGCAATTTGATCAACTCCTTGGGCACTTGGCTTTGGAATTTCCTCCCTGTGCGTCTCTGAAACACCCCTGACAACATACCTCCTGACCAAGCTTTAGGCCAACTGATGCTTCCTTATGTGGTTTGATTCCAAATTTTGTGTGAACAAAGTCCCTTGGGATGCCTTGAAACATTTGACTAAGCTCAATGCAAGATGTCATAGTATTCAGTTTGATATAATAGATCCTGTGGTTCTGTTATTTAAAAAGAAGTGTTCTCCCAGTGTACTGTCTTCCCTCAACCTGCATTACGAGATTAAAATAAAATGTTAAGAAAAGACTATAGACCTTCTATGTTATTTGTGGTACTTTGTGTGCTGTACAATTGTTTAGTGTGTGCACAGAACCTTTTCAATACTAAATCCCTAGTTGTGCATCATTTTGCCATTTTGTTCATAGATTAATGTTGACCTTGTTGCCTCTATAGGGCGTCAATGGATATGGTGGATAAGGAGGCAGTCAACCTTATGTCCAGCACAACTTGGTCTTTATTAGTACTCAAGTTGTTCAGTTAGTTTAATTAATATCTTTGCATTTAACTCACTATTCTAGCTTGATACACATTATACTATATCACAAGACTCATGGCTTGGTCTTAGATATCCGTGCGAGATGAACTGGCCAGGTTCATTCCGATGGATCATAGTCTTTGCTAACTTACAAACTCGGAAGTCTTCCTTCCATGATGGTTGTTCCCAGGTTGTTAGTACCGATGTCCCTAATGCTCCTTTTATATATTTCTTCCAATCTTCCAGAATGTTTAATGAACGTTCCCTGCCCAAGATCCTCATGACCCTGAAATCATGGAGTCAGATAAGCAGGAAATATCTGTGCCCTTGACTTCGTAACCTTTGCAACCACAAAGGTCAAGTGCCCGTTAGCCACAAGCATTTGCTCAGTCAGCAGTTTTGTTCTACTTCATTTTTCCTAGACTGATGTGTATATGAGGTTGTCTTCTTTTTACACCATGCTTTGTACAGGTTCAACTGTTAGCAATTCAGTTGCATCAGTAAAATCTGTTTAATTGTAATATATAAGCCTCGACTAATGTAGACACTCTGATGACTTGACCAATAATGTAGTGCAGAAGCAACTCTGCAAGCTGAAGAACAAACTCTATTTGTGTCTTGAGCTGAAGGAGGAACAGTGATATATCAGTGTTTAGTGACGTGAAGCCTTTCTGAACAGATGCCTCACCTTAGATACATCTTAGATGTACCTATTAGTAATTGAAAGGGGCCTTGTTCTGATTTATTTCACAGTTTGTGATGCTGTAAATTAATCATGCAATTTTTGGTTTCTTCTGATGTGGTTAGCAATGAACACATATTTCTAGTCATGCACCATTTCTTAGGATGCCTAACACACAAAAATGCAGAAGACACTTCCAAGTCACGATTTCATCATTATTAATGCAAGAAAGCATGACCACTGTAGCTTCCTCTTGAAAGTTGATAACCCACTGAGAGAATATTATTTTAAAGAATCCTGATGGACTCACTGCAAACAGGTCCTTGCCACAAGAAACACATGCCATCAAAAGTTTTCTGCATAGCCATATTGATACATTTCAGGGAAAAAAAAACAGGTGTCTAATGGTCACAGTGCCCAGACATAAACAGAAGCTGACTGTAATGGTAATTGATCTGACTGTTCACTCAGGACTGTAATTAACATTGAGCTTTAAGTGGAGTGTCTTTTGTGTTCAGAGTATTCTGTCTTCGCTCCAGTCATTGCAAAATAACTAATAGTAATGCACATGAATGTCACAATTAATAAAGACTTGACCTTTGAAACTGAATAAGTTCAAGAACGCCAGACCCTTTCTATAAATTCCACATGCCAACAATGCATCAGCACTAAGTTTTGAAGTCGAGTACATTTATTGTTAATTTTCTCCATCATTTTCAAATGTAAGCAATTTCTAAATTAAACATTTCAACATTAAGGAATATGCTACTTTACATTAGGAAAATGTCAGATGCAAATGAAATATTTTTGTATTAAACTTTATAGATCTACACGATACAAAAATATTCTTTTACTTACCCAAATATTTCATTTGTGTAACTCCAACACAAGTTTGCATTAGTATGTAAGTTTGCCAAGTCAAAAATAAACTAAATAGGAAATCACAATAGCGCATTCTCATCTAAAATGATGCTAGTTTCCCCTGGGGAAAAGAAGTGGTACTCTAAAGCAAGGTGACAAGTTGCAAGTGATAACAAAATTTTAACAAGCATAGTTCTACAGAAAATTAGTAAGTCAGACATCCGTTTCCTAACACATTTTATTGCAGCGCAAGTTTAAGAGAATCAGGCTGTTTGTTTGCAGGTAATGCCAGCACTACCCCCCTTTGAATTTGTTCTCATAGTATGATCTCCCTGGGATAGGAGAAGGTGGGCCAATCCACAACACTGTCATAGAATTTCAGAGACTTTTCGTGCTCCATTAGCTTTTCCAGAAGAACTCCTTTAACATATTGGTCATTTTCCTGTTGAAGGTCTCTGTATCTGTGTGACGAGGGAAAAGATATCACTTATTTGTGGTAAACCAAATGGAAACATAGATTTTCCTCTCAATATAAAATACCTGTGAGAAATTCGCCATAATCCCAGAATATTCAGAAGCATGAACGCAGCCAGGAGAAAAAAGAATGTGTCCAAATTCCCAACATTCAGATTATTTGGAAACCAATTACCTGTTGGGAAACAGTAGCCAGTGAAAAGGGAAACAGTAAAAGTAATGAACTGACATAATGGATCTAGCCCCAGTCAGAATGATTCACACATTCCAGGAACAACATCACTATGGCTGTGCTTGATAAAACCTGCTTGAGTCTAGTTATTTTTCTGCATAATTTTGATTCAGAAGACATCTTCAGCCAAGAGCAGTTGAAACAATTAACGAAGAAAATGTATGATCTAGTAGAAAGCTTTTAATAATGAAAATACCATGAGCAAAACAGTTCCTTTAGCCAATTACTCATATTAAGCAAACTGCACAGAATGTGGGGAATGAATCAATGCCTGATCAAATGTTCTTTTTAATGAATGTACCCATTAACAAATGCCCATTAACTCAATGCACGGTCCTTCAACTGACATTGCTTTGGAAAAATGGAACTGCCCATTTAAAAAAAAATAGAATGTTTTAAAAGTATATATGCATATTCATCTTTTGACTAAGTATTTTGGCCGATTTGAATAGCTTTTCTTGTTAAAACTGTTGCATTAATAATGATATTTCTTTAAACGCAGCTGTTGGGGTGAGGCATGATGAAATATTTGAATGAATGATTTTATTGTCACATGTATTTCACAGTGAGAAATACAATAAAGTATAGTGAAAAGCTTTCATAAGTCGCCACAATACAGTGCATTTTGGTAGTTTAAGAAAAAGTGAAAAATTAAAAGATATAGCTTAAAGAGCCACCACTGCCTTGTCACTGTCTACACCAGACCCAACAAACATCAAAGTTGCTGATCCACAGACGCCATGTCTCACCACTGGACCAATGCGCCTGCCTGACCCAGACCCACAATGTCGGAGTCTCTTGCTGCGGCCGACTTTGTTGGTGTTACCGTGACACCCTTACACCCTTGGGCCTTGACCTTGGCCACGTTGACCTAAATTATATAGCATCATACTTAGGATCACGTGGCACAGAGTTCGTATCCCTACCTCTGGGCTGGAAGGTTTGGATGCAAGTCCTATGTCTTGTAGCATACCCAAACAGAGTAACTAAAATAAACTTAAAAACTTAAGATGGGGGCGGAATAGGGCTCCTGAGCTCAGGGCTCATCCACTCCATCTGCTTTGCTTTTTTTTTGTGTCTTTTACTTACCTTTCACTTTACTTATTTACTGTGAAGAATTTGGACAGCATCGGCAGCAGTGAGTTATCCTGTTGCAGAGTTGTGATAAGGAGACTGAGCCTAGTGCAGGGGGAGAGACCAGCATCGGGACAGACAGCCCAATGCAGGGGAGAGGAGAGATGGCTCAGTGCAGGGTTTGGGGGGGGGGGGGAGGAGGAGGGGGACCTGGAAGGAAGGGGGGAGAGGGAGAAGAGTGGGGAAGGTGTGGGGTGGGTGTTGGAGAGAGAGCATGCAGTCCTGGAGCAAAAGCCGGTGAGGGGGGAGCAGTCCCGGAATGGGGCCGGGGTAGGGGAAGCGGTCCTGGAATGGGGCCAGGGGAGTGTTCCCGGAGCGGAGGCCGGTGAGGGGGGAGCGGTCCAGGAGCGGGGTCGGGGCTGGGGGAGCGGTCCTGGAGCGGGGCCGGGTCGGGGGGAGTGGTCCCGGAGAAAACTTCCTTTGGAACAGCTGAGAGCTGGTGTGGAGTGGACTGGAGGCATGGAGTGGAGCGGAGACGGTTGTTGGACTGGGGTCTGGCACAGGTGGTTAGACCATGTGTGGAAGCCCTTATGCTGAGTTACTGCAATGTAATGTTTATCTGCAATCTGACTATAATGGCTATCCTCTTAATGGTCATTTTTTAAAAAAAAGACTTATTCTAAAAATCACTGTAAAGTAATGCAACTACTTCTTTTTCTTCATCTTTTTGTATCTAACATTTGTACCTCGGTACTTGTACCTAAGATGGCACCATAAGAGGTGACATTGTAAAACGTTTCACTGTACTCCTGTACTTCCTTACTTGAATACACGTGACAATAAAGGATATTCTCATTTTGCTGAACAAGAAGATCCAAAGGCTCTTGATTGAGGTGGTGCCTTTAATTGGCCAATTGTGACCAGGAAAGTTCTCCTGGGATTATACCTGCTGCCTCCATTAGGCACAGAAAACTTACAACTGATCCTGAATAAAGTATTCAAATTCAATCAAAAGTTTCCATTTGTAGATTATGTCAAATAGTGTAGAAAGCAACAGATGGTTTGGTGATAAAATGAGCTGATTTCTCTCTGACGTGATAGATAGGCTCAGTGGCAGCAACCTGTCTCAGAGTTTGGAGGCTGTGCTTTTAAGTTGAATTAAGGATTTGAGCATATCATTCAGATTGATAGTTTAGTGCTGTAATAACAAAGTGCTGTCTATTGTTGGTGATTTCATCTGACTGTCTTGGAAGGCCCAATCGCATTTTCTTTCCAAAAAGCAGAGAATGCCCCTCAGCAATGTTCATCTGCTAACCACTAAAACCGCTTTATTAATCACTGTCTGTGAAACCTTATCAGTCGGGTGGAAACTGACTGCCATATTTGCTACATAACCACAACTACAGTTTGATGAAACTTATTCACTGGCCATGAAGCTTATTGGGCTGACCTCAGAATGTGAAAGATGCTGCATTAACGCAAATTGTTTCTTACTCTTTCTTCATTTTTTTCTTAACCTTTAACTTTTGCAAGTGAAATGCTAAAATTGATGACTCTGGACTCCTGCAGAGGGTATCCTAATCTATGTAACTTAGAAATAAACGGTTCTATTATAAAAAAGTGCTCACTACTCATCTATTCAATAACCATCTAAGAAGCAACTCAGTTTATTTTTCACAGAAAAGACTACAATTTTCCTATCGGAGTATTCTCATAATATATATTCCTGGGATACGCGGTCAGTGAAGCCTGTTTGTGAAGTTTCATCATCTGTCTGAAAGTGAGCAAAACATGTCCTTCAGAAGTCCCTATCGACAAAAGGAAGTATTTAAGAACCATTAACAATGAACTGAAACCTCTGACTTCAGAGAAAGGCCTCTGAGGTTCTTCAATATGAGCTTTATAGCTGAGCACAGCTGACCAACTGCACCTCTATGTTAATAATAAAACCATACTCCTGCTCATGTTCATGTTATATGATAAGCAAAACTTACTTGTGCTAAATTCTGTTTTATTTAACAACAGTCGGCAATTTTTGTTTAAACACAGCTTTTAAGCAAACTGCTCTCACCTCCAGATACTTGGTGGGTAGTTTGAATAATCATCGCTCCCACAAAGCAGCCTGCACTATTGAAGAGTGTCATGAACTGCATTGCAATGCCTCGAATGCTCTTTGGAGACAGTCTGAATGTAATCAGCTTACCTGTAAACAAAGGTAGGCATAAAAATCAACTACTTAAAGTAGCTAACTTTCAAAATGCTTTCAATGCTTGCTATGCTGATTCCTTGGCTTGCTTGAATTAAGCAATAGCTTTTATGTTTCAAACAATTCATTTATACATATATAAGCAATAACCAAACTGAAAAAATGACATCTCTATTCAAATTACAATTATGAATGGGATTTGTGCATGGTATAATTTTTAAGACATTTACCTAAAGATAAATTTTAGTGAATTCTATTTTATAAATGGTTTACCTGCCACATTAAAATTTATTGGGGAGCAGACTCTGTTATGGGGATATTGCTTTAATTACACCCATTGAGATCTGTAACAAGTATATTATGGAGAGGCCAACATAGCTGGAATGTAATGTACTGTATATATACATCTATACACACCAATATGAATAAAATACATGTATTCTTTATACATTTAACAGTGATTTGTTCTGACCTCTGCCAGCAGCAGGGAACCTTACCATAATGGGATGGTAAAGTTAATACATTAAAAATTGTGGGAACCAACCCCATGTCTTGTCAATGTACATCATGGTTCCTCTACAGAAATACAAATTTAGAAGCTCAGTCCCAATATTTTACAGGAAATTGGCTACGTGCAGTGTCATCAACACTGACCACAATTGCCTGTGCCTTACAATGATTTCATTCACCAGGAATCAAATTTACACAGGAAGAAAAGCACAAATATTGGGATGTAATTGTCACAGGAAAGGTCAGTTTTATCCTGCCCATCCTTGAAAAGGTGATAATGTACCTTCTTCTTTAGCTCAACATATCTGTTGCTGGTGGTACAATGTAGCTAATTCTAGGATTTAATCTAAAATGAATGGGTGTAACTTTAAATGATAATTGTCCAATCCAGAACTTGGAGGTGATGGTGTTTCTTATGTTGATTTTCCCTGTGGCAGGATGAGAGGCTGGGTGAGTTCTGCCACAGTGCTTACTGAGTGCAGTGCACTTTTCTCTCCAGCAACGTTCCACTCTTAGAGTGGGTGATTACAGCTTTTGTCCACTAGAGTGAGCATTCTAGTCCATTATTTGGAAAATTATTAAGCAGACAACATTTGTCTTATGTAACATTTGCACTTAGATTTCAGCACAATCTCTTCCTACGGTGCTAAAACATAAAATCTATGCTGTGAGTCAAAATGAAAAGTAAAGCCTTTTCCAATATGAATCACCGATCACCTAAGAGACTTGCACGTACAAGCAGGTGTGACCAATGCCTCAGAGATTCCGAGCAAGAGGTACTGAGGAGCAAGATGAAAGCAAGGCATTGAAGACACAAGGAGCACCTTTCCAGACAGAGTCTGTTCCACCTGCAGAAAGTTTCTCCTGCTCATCTCTGATATCCCAGCGACCACTACAGACAAGACTGCACACAGGTGACCTATAACTGGAAAAAGTTAGAAATCATTTGTGAGTTAATGGTTAGAAGAAGAGCCCATTTCTTGCAGGTCATTCTCTCTTGCAGGGTCATTAAAAGCAACATCAACAAATGCCCATCTATCCAGCATCATAGGAGCAGAGAGGCTGACGTTTCGGGCCTAGACCCTTCATCAGAAAAGGGGGAGGGGAAGGGGGTTTTGAAATAAATAGGGAGAGAGTGGGAGGCGGATAGAAGAGGGATAGAGGAGAGGATAGGTGGAGAGGAAACAAAAAGGTCGAAGAGGCGGGGATGGAGCCAGTAAAGGTGAGTGTAGGTGGGGAGTTAGGAAGGGGATAGGTCAGTCCAGGGAGGACGGACAGGTCAAGGGGGCGGGATGAGGTTGGTTGGTAGGAGATGGAGGTGCGGCTTGAGGTGGGAGGAGGGTATAGGTGGGAGGAAGAACAGGTTAGGGAGGCAGGGACGAACTGGACTGGTTTTGGGATGCGGTAGGGGGAGGGGAGATTTTGAAACTTGTGAAATCCACATTGATACCATTGGGCTGCAGGGTTCCCAAGCGGAATATGAGTTGCTGTTCCTGCAATCTTCGGGTGGCATCGTTGTGGCACTGCAGGAGGCCCAGGATGGACATGTCGTCTGAGGAATGGGAGGGGGAGTTGAAATGGTTCGCGACTGGGAGGTGCAGTTGTTTATTGCGAACCAAGCGTAGGTGTTCTGCAAAGCGGTCCCCGAGTCTCCGCTTGGTTTCCCCGATGTAGAGGAAGCCACACCGGGTACAGCGGATGCAGTATACCACATTGGCAGATGTGCAGGTGAACATCTGCTTGATGTGGAAAGTCTTCTTGGCGCTTGGGAACCCTGCAGCCCAATGTTATCAATGTGGATTTCACAAGTTTCAAAATCTCCCCTCCCCCTACCGCATCCCAAAACCAGTCCAGCTCGTCCCTGCCTCCCTAACCTGTTCTTCCTCCCACCTATCCCCTCCTCCCACCTCAAGCTGCACGTCCATCTCCTACCGACCAACCTCATCCCGCCCCCTTGACCTGTCCGTCCTCCCTGGACTGACCTATCCCCTTCCTAACTCCCTACCTACACTCACCTTTACTGGCTCCATCCCCGCCTCTTCGACCTGTTTGTTTCCTCTCCACCTATCCTCTCCTCTATCCCTCTTCTATCCACCTCCCACTCTCTCCCTATTTATTTCAAAACCCCCTTCCCCTCCCCCTTTTCTGATGAAGGGTCTAGGCCCGAAACGTCAGCCTCTCTGCTCCTATGATGCTGCTTGGCCTGCTGTGTTCATCCAGCCCTGCACCTTGTTGTCTCGGATTCTCCAGCATCTGCAGTTCCTACTATCTCAGGTTTAAGGAGAAATCTCTTTATGCAGCAAGCTATGACCTTGAATGCTCTGCCTGAAATAATGTTGAAAGCTGAATTGGTAATACAATCCAACAAGGAATTATATAATGATTGACATTCAATGGTGTTACCATCACTGAACTTCCAACTATCAACATCCTGGGGGGTTATCATTGACCAGAAACTCAACTGGACTCACCACATTAACACAGTGGCTACAAGAGCAGGCCAGAAGCTAGGAATACTGCAGCGAGTAATTCACCTCCTGACTCCTCAAAGCCTGTCCATCATCTACAAGGCACAAGTCAGGAGTGTGATCGAATACTCCCCAATTGCCTGGATGAGTGCAGCCCCAACAACATTCAAGAATCTTGACACCATCCAGGACAAAGCAGCCTGCTTGATTGGCACAACATCCACAGGCATCCACTCCCTCCATCACTGTAGCAGCAGTGTGTACTATCTACAAGATGCACTGCAGAAATTCACCAAAGATCCTCAGACAGCACCTTTCAAAGCTATGACCACTTCCATCTAGAAGGACAAGGACAGCAGACATATGAGAATACTACCACCTTTAAGTTTCCCTCCAAGCCACTCGCCATCCTGACTTGGAAATATATCGCCGTTCCTTCATGTTGCTGGGTCAAAATCCTGGAATACCCTCCCTAATAGCATTGTGGGTCAGCCTACAGCAGGTGGACTGCAGCGGTTCAGGAAGGTAGCTCACCACCACCTTTTCAAGGGCAATTTGGGATGGGCAAGAAATGCTGGCCAGCCAGCGACGCCCACATCCCACAAATAAATAGAATAGAAGAATGATTTAAAAAGGGAACATTTTTGGAGTGATGGAGAGCGGCACTGATTGGATATCTCTTTCAATGAGCCAGCACATGCAGAATTAGTTAAATGGCCTCCATTTGTGCTCTGTGATTGTAGGGTCTATGCATGAGCTCTCAGAGCAAGAAATGACTCAGTTTACACATGCACTTAACTGCCTTGCCTCTTTCTCTTTCCATGCAGCAAGTTTAAAGACTATGACAATCATTAGTTTCTGTTGGACTGGAGGTGGTTGCTGTAGTTAAATGACCCTTGGGTTGGAAACAAGGACACGATAGCAAACGTCTCCAAGTATGTCGAAGCCTGTCCCATTGAAGATGTCTACCCAGTATGTCTTTTAGTTGTGTTTGTAACAGGCTGGGAAAGATTGCAGCACAATCTGGAACAGGCAGCCTGTAATGTGTGTATTTAGAGCTGGTTACAGTGTCAACCTGTGGATGAGGTACAAACAGCGAGTGCTGCCATATTGCAACAAGAAATAGAATAAACCTCGTGTTCATCCAGTACTACTGGCATTGGAAATAAATTAAATTAAATTAAATATTCCCAGAATTATTTCAGTCTGCAAACAATCTTGGGAAAATTTAATTGCAACATAAGTCTTGCCAAAGTGGCTAGTAATTGAAATACTGGTTCCTCTTACCTGACTTGGGTTGATATATAAGTCTGTTCTGCACCATGTGAATAGTAAGAAGGGTCATCAGTATGGATGCAAAAGGAATAAGGAAGCCCAGGTTTTTCGCAATAGATTGTTGAATGTAGGCAATGCCCACAAAGACAACTGCAGAGTTCAAGTTCACAAACCAGTGAAACCTGTGAGAAGATAGATCAGAAGTTCAAGGTGAATATAAAATGGTATATTTTAGTTGATTTGCATGGTAATCTTAAATTTTGAATAATATTAGTTGACCATGAAGCATTGAAGCTTACAGTGCAGAAGGTCATTTGGCCCTATTCGTCTCTGTGCTGTCATGCACAACTAGTAGTGTCCTCCTTTTACACCAATCT
Organism: Rhincodon typus; assembly: GCF_021869965.1. Taxonomy (NCBI): domain Eukaryota; kingdom Metazoa; phylum Chordata; class Chondrichthyes; order Orectolobiformes; family Rhincodontidae; genus Rhincodon; species Rhincodon typus. Next base: position 10,687,979 of record NC_063353.1, on the reverse strand, counting down.
TTCGCTTTGTCTTGATCACAGGACTCCCATTCTGCTTCCTCAGTCACCTCCTGCCCAGTCAACATCTTTCTTGTGTTGTAGCACCTTTCTGGTGATCTGCCCCTCCCCCACCTTGTCTAATACAAGAGGAAATAAAAAGCAGTCTAACCGGCACCTCTGGTTTTCCACCCAGAAAATCTTCTAATCACTATCATAAAAGACTCATGTCATATCGGGGGGAGTTTTTTTAATTCATTCATGGGATGTTGACATCACTGGCTAAACCAATATTTATTGTCAAGAGAAGTCAACAGTGTACTGCCTTCTTAAATCACTACAGGCCTTGGGATGTAGGGCCACCCACAGTGCTGTTAGGAAGGGAGTTCCAGGATTTTCACCCAGCAACAGTGAAAGAACATCGATATTGTTCCAAGTCAGGATGGTGCATGGCTTGGAAGGGAACTTGCATGGTGTTCCCATGCATCCGCTGCCCTTGTCCTTCTGAGGTGGGAGAGGCCACTGATTTGGAAGGAATTAACAAATTATCGAAAGAACTTGAATGATGGTAGCAAAACTGTGCTATGATGTCAAACCAAACCATACAGATAAAAATTTCCAGATCTTATACAGAAAAATGGACAGGGACAGCGAGTCTGAATGAAAGCATTGCAGAATGGAAAGAAGCAGAGAAATGTTTATAGAAAGAAAAAGGTAAAGACTTTATCCGTGAGCAACAGTAGACATGAATTATATTATAATATTAGTTATACTCACACTGATATATACACAGACACACTCATACAAACACACTCACTCAAGCTAACAAATATAGTGACTGCTGGGAACATATCCTACAACAGAAACAAAAAAGGTCTTTTCCTGAGAAATTATATTCACTGTGTTACAAATAATTTAACTTTTCACAAATAGTAATGGATTGGATGTGAGTCCCTTAACTTTAGGAATAATCTGTACAACTTGGAGCTATAGTCAATAAAACAAAAAAAATGAAAGAACTGTGGATTCTAGAAATCAGAAACAAAAACAGAAATTGGTGGAAAACCTCAGCAGGTCTGGTAGCATCTGTAGAGAGAAATCAGAGTTAATGTTTCGGGTCTGGTGACCCATCCTCAGAACTGGACTATAGTCTTTGCTTTTGAAAGAGTTGCTTGTTTGAAGGGAAAGGCTATGTTCCATGTTGTACAAAGTAACATATGCATGTGTAACACACCAATACTAAGAGCACAAGTTCCCCTTTGATCACTGAGATTCACTCTGGTGACAGAAGAGGAATGGTTCAGTGAAGACCAGCTTGATTTGAAGAGCAACATACACATGGCATAATGCAGTTCCTTTGGATCGATATCCACATTTGTAAGGGCTATTTCCTTGCATGAAATGTTATTTCTTTTTCCATTAAATATACAATAGCTGTTTTTCTATCCACAGAGACTTAGCTTGTTGGTGCTGCCACTTAATTTTTCTTCAATCTATTTCTTAGCAGGAACCAATCCTTTTTCGTTACCAGTCTGCTAACTGAGTGTAAACATATTGCAATCTGGTTCAACTTATTGCACATGTTATTGTCTGATATCGCTGGAAAAGGATTGCTAAACACTGAGGTAGTACTGAGACAGTATATCAAATTCGACATGAGGCTCCTTCCGAGATCACATGTTAATACAGACAGTGCTGTCGGAATGGAGCTCAGATCAGTGCCAGGAGATTCAAAATGAATATTCAGCAAAGCTTCATTGTGCTTCGAGTTCTGTCGATGTTGTTCATTGTCTAAAGTTGTCAGTCCTTTGGTGTTTATTATGTCTATTGCTCCAAGCCAATTGTAAGGGATTTAACCTTATACTTGACAGTTTGAGAAGCGTTTATCTGATCTTCTGCATCAAATTTGTTACATTAAGGGTAAGTGGCATCTCACCTCTGAGTCCGAAAATTGTGGCTTTAACTGCACTTCATTGAACTGAGTGCAAAACTGAGGCTGACTGTCTAGTACAGTAATGAGGGAGTGTTGCACTGTTGGAGGTGCCATCATTCTGCTCAAACCCTAAAGTGAAGCCCATCTGTCATCTCAAGTAGGTGTAAAACATTCCACAACACTGCTTAAAGAAGAGAAGAGAAGGGAAAGTCCCCCTGATGTCTTGGCTAATATCTTTCCCTAAACTAACATCATTGAAATACACTAACAAGTAATTCACAGAATCCCTACAGTGGGTAAGCAGGCCATTTGGCCCACTGAGTCCACACCACCCCTCCAAATAGCACCCTACCCAGACCCATCCCTCCTACTGTATCCATGTAATGCTGCATTTCCCAAGGCTAAGCCACCTAGCCTGCACATCCCTGGACATTATGGGCAATTTAACATGGTTAATCCACATAACCTGCGTATGTTTGGACTGTGGGAGGAAACTGGAGCACCCGGAGGAAACCCGCACAGACACTGGGAGAATGTGCAAACTCCATACAGACAGTTGCCTGAAGCTGGATCAAACCTGGGTCTCTGGTGCTGTGAGGCAGCAGTGCTAACCATTGAACCATGGTGTGCCTACAATGGTAATTATCGCATTACCATTTGTGGGAGCTTGTGGTAGGCAAATTGATGGCAGCATTTTCTATAACAGTGACTACACCTCAAAAGTACTTTGTTGAATGTGAACTGTATTGACTGTGCTGCTTTGGGACATCTTAAGATCATGAAGATTGTTATATAAATGCACAGCTTTCTTTAGACATCGTCAGCGTTTCTGCTGTGACTCCACAACTTGAAAAAAGTAGAAATATAGCGTTAAATGAAAGCAGAAAGTAGAGGCAAAACTCAACAGGTCTGGCAGCCTCTGCAGAGAGAGAAACAGTGTTAACGATTCAATTTTAATAGAACTGTCCTTCAGGACTGAAGGAAGGAGAGAATTAAATCATTGTTTTTACAAGCCACAGCAAACTAAGGAAGTGTCCAACATCAACAAACTTAAGTTGTATTCTTGTATCTCAACCAGAAAAAAATCAGACAAACAAAAGTTCAGAAGAGCACTAACCAGTTGAAGAATGTTAGAAGTTGGCTTTGATCGTACTCCTGTAGCCGGTAGGCACTGAATGGACAAACAACAGCCCGGATTCCTCCTGAGCCCAAAGATGCTGACAGGAGGCCAATAAAAAACAGCACAGTCTGCTCCCCCTTATCAAGAGCATCTATGTTATGGTGAGTATCAATGTAGAAATCCTCAAAGGGGAATGCAACGACAGGCAGCATCATTGTACCTTTGCGGAACAAACAGAAAGCCATCTTTAGAAAGTTAATCACCCCTTGTTTCATTTTCAGAGCAGCTTAACACAACCTAAGACACTCCAAAACATTTGAAAGCAATGAAACATCTTTGTCCACCCTCAGGAAACACTGCCCCCAATTTGTGTGTGACAAGCGATTAGAAACAGCAAAGGAGTTGGAGAACTGATTCTTGTTTTTTTCTGTTGTTGGCTGAAGGAGGAATGTTGGTCAGGACACCACAGAATTATCTGCTTTTCCTCAATGTTATATAGAGGATATAAGACATCAATCTTGAACATGAAAGCAAGGATTCATTTTAACATCGCAATCCTGGTGACATGGACACACTTTCTAATCTTGAGGAAATTCTCTTAAATTGGCAGAGTCATCTTTTGGACAACATACCAAACTTGGGCTCTGTCTATCTTTTCAAGTCGATGTAGAGGATCACTTGCAACAATTTGAAGGTGATCAGGGAGAATTTCCTTGTGTTCTGGCTACCATTTAGTAAATAACATCACAAGCACATTTTGGGGAGAATTTCCCTAACATTATACTTATTTTACATAATGATGACCAATCTCATAATGCAACAGCCCACACATGAGCATGATAACCACTAAATTCGTCGTACTGTATTTCTAGCTACTCCTGTAAGTCACCTTGACTGGGTGACAGACCCCATGTATGTAAATAAGGTCTCTGATGCCTGTTCAGGGATCTCTTGGAGAAGCTTGTGAGCAAAGCAGGTATTGATTGGACTTTCGGTAGTCTACTAAGGCCTGGGCACTGTCTGCCAGTTAGAAGGTTTGTTTAAAAGAAAAATGCTTGAAGGAAAAGCCTGGAGGAGCAGAAATTTCAGAAGAATTCTGACTCAAAGCAGTAGAGTGTTATTGTTTGCATTCACCACCCTCACATTCTCATTTCCCACCAATTCTATCCGTCACATTGTTTGAAGGAGGCCCAATTTTAAGATGGTCACCTGGTCAGGCCACCTTTGGTGGTGCAAAATATGTGCCAGCAGCTGACAATCAGCCCTGAGGTCCAGTTTCAGGCAAATGCCAGGCCTGCTGGTTTATGCTGGAAGGATCTGATCAATTATCCAATTACTGTTTGTGGGAACGTGCTGTGTGTATTCTAGCAACTACACTCCTCCAAATTACAACTGTGACTACACTGCAAACATAATTAATTGACTTGAAGATACTTTGGAACATCCTGAGGATATGAAAGACATTATATTGATACAAGTTCTTTTTTAATGCAAACCAAAAATGTGTACTTCAATTATTAGGAAATTTTACATCTTTTCTGCGTAAATATGAATGAATGGGAGAGGCATTGGCATAGTGGTATTGTCAATGGATTAGTAACCTCAGTAAACATAGGCTAATGCCCTGGGGAGATGGATTAAAATCCCACTATGACAGAGGATGAAAATTTGAATTCAATTAATAAATCTGGACTCCAAGGCTAGTCTAATGATGACCAGGAAACTGTTGTCATAAATATGTACCGAGTTCACTGATGTCCTTTAGGGAAGTACATCTACTGTACTTAACTGATCAGGCCTACATGTGTCTCCAGATCTCTCGTAAAGTGGTTGGCTTTTAACTATCCTCTGAAATGTTCAAGCAAGACACCCAGTTTTAGGGCAATTACGGATGGGCAACAGATCATGACCTTGTTTGTGATCGTGTAAAAATTAAATAATTGCAGTAAAAATAAACTCATTTGATTAATAATTACATGATCATTATAAGGAAGCATTTGTATTAGGTATTCAGTCAATGAATCCTACAGTATAACTCTGATTGCAGTACTCAATAACATCATGGCATTAAATGGAATAGTAATATTGTGACAATGTACAGTCAGGACTCTCACTTGTGTTGACTAAATAGTGTGTTGGCAGTGACAGATACAAAACAGGATAAAATCAAACATCTGTCTATACACATTTCCAGTGAAAAGAAGCTCAAATGATGTTTTTGCAATAAATTACTGCAAAATACAGTTTTGATTCTATCACATTGTAACTAAACACAGAGTCTGAAGATCATAGCCAAACTCATTATGTTCCACTTAGTCTTCACTGCTTTGTTAAAAAGTGTTTTACAGAATTACAATATGTTTAGCAAAAATATTCCAATAGCTAACAAATATGTTTTTAATTGATGAGTTACTAATGTTAATCTTTTTTTGTTTTATGTTAGACACTAACACCACATTTTTTCTGTATACAACAGTACAGCTCACATCTAATGTAACATGTTGTCCAGTCAAGGTTGTGTAATCTGAGGCATTTGTGGTTTACTCTTGCAAATATTTCTGGTTTGGTCTTCTGCATCCATATAATGCTAAGCCCCAGGAGCTGTAAGTCAGTGCAATCATGCTCCACAACCACCTTCTAAGTTGCCTTCTGGTCATTTGGCCGCTATCTGCCTTTGTGACCAGCTGTGCTCCTCAGTTTCCTATCAGCACTGACAGTTATGGCCAGATCTGCTCAGCTTGTAATCTGGGTATAATTTCTTACTCTGTGGGCTGGCTGTGTGGTTGTTAAGTATCACTGCAGTTTTAAACGATTTCTATATTGCAGTGATATTACCAATTTGTACAGGTTCTGACTCTCGTTGAACAGGAGACTAAGTAGAATCTCTCAACAAGCACAAATTTGTGAAGAAAAAATATTTAAATAGAAATATGCATTTCCACTGTTAATACTATTTCCAATTTGTGTACAGGAGTAACTTCTTAGTAATTTAAAGGAATGAAGAACAAAATAGCAAATACTTTTTTTGAAAAAAAACTTCTTTCATGACTAGCAAATATCTGCGAATTTGAAATGTGATAATGCTTTAGAAAGAACAGTCAAGCTTAAACTCCCATGTTTGTTGGAAGAACATTGAGCACCTTTTTCAATCCACACTCCCAGGAGGGAGCGCATGGGATGGAAGCACAGTTTGAAGGTGGTGCTGCAATACTATCGGACTAATTCTCACCCTACACTACCTTCGGGTGTAGTTCCCAACAGGGAGGGCAAGGACAGTGCATTTACCCTCTGGCTTACTGGTAAAAGAGAACAACTCCATATAATTCTCTTCAAGAGCACTAAGATTGTCTTTCTTTTTGTACAACCACTGTTATGTGCATCATGACAGTCAACCTACAGATGCCCATTATACTGCCAACTGTGCCGATCATTGGAACTCAGCAGTAATGGACCTCTGCAAATTCGTGTTTGAATCGATATTTTTAATGTTGTAAAAATGGGAATTTTTACTTGATCTTAATATTGAAAGTCTCCTGGAAGTCCATGAAATAACTTGCTTAAAAATGGCTCTTGCTGGATTAGAATGATGACTGTCACCCACTTAACAACAAACCTGTAACCTCCAGCATCCAGAGCACCTCCAGTTCCAGGTCCCCTTCCAAGTCATAACATTCTCCTGACTTGGAATTTTCTTGGCATTCCTTGGTCAAAGCTCCTGAACTCTCTTTCAAACAAGACTGTGGATGTATCTATAGCAGTTCCAGGCAGCTCTCCAGCATCTTCTCAAAGGCAATTAGGGAGAACTGTCACTGTCAGCATCTCCAGAATAGACATAATAAATTCATGTTATTAACATTAACGCCCCTTTTCCCGTATTTATTTCCCCCTTACCTGCATGCTGCACATGAGACTGTAAGAGTGCAGTGCACAAACGATAACAAATGTGAGAGCCACACTAACACACTCATACCTATAAAGTGAAGGAGTGCACAGATGTAAACCACTTTGGTTCTCCCCATGCAAGACTCTGCAAACCATCCCACCAGCACAGGAGTCAAGGTGCTTGCTCCAACAAAACACAGGTTGATAATGGCAGCCTGGTAGTTCTTGTAGCCCAGTTTCAGAGTGCAATATAGAATCATGTTGCACACTATCCCAAAGTAAGTAAAGCGTTCGCACAGCTCCATTGAAAGCAGGCAGATCACGATCTGCAGTTTCTTCCTCGAATAGCGTGCTCCTGCATTCTGCTCCCGATTAAAGCTTCTCACTTTCCCACTCCTTCGCTTAGTCGGGTTAAACCCAATGGTTTCTGGCATATTTTTCAATCCCAGCACTGACATTGCGCACAGCCTCAGCGACAGCCTCATTGAGGACTTTTGGAGGAGAGGGGATAGATCTCATAATCCAATTATCACACTGGTCCCACTCACTCCTGAATTCCACATGCATGTACAACTATTCCACAGCCTTGAATCGCGCCCTCATGTTACAGCACTGTTAACCATATGGTAGCCTTAATATTTGAGCTGTAATAGCATTACTTCGGCTCGAGTTCCGATATGGGAATGGAACTGAAATATTTACGTGACTGGCTTCTTCAGAGAGACCGACTGAGCAGCTGTCAATATCCCCATTTCTGAAGAAGGGTCCAGACCCAAAACGTCAGCCTTCCTGCTCCTCTGATGCTGCTTGGCCTGCTGTGTTCATCCAGCTCTACACCTTGTCTCAATATCCCCAGCTTCCCGCTTTGACCTCAGATCGACGTTTACAGCTGTATTTTATTGTTTCTGACGGGTTACTTGTAGCATCTTGTTTACTATTGCCAACTTAAATAAAAAAAAACAAACTACTGGAGAGATATTGGAAATCTGGAACCAGCACACAAGTTGCTGGAGAAACTCAACAGGTCCGGCAGCATCTGTGGACAGAAATCAGAGTTAACGTTTCAGGTTTTGAAGAGTCGCATCGGACTTAAAAACGTTAACTCTGTTTGCCTTCCACAGATGCTGCTAGAGACCTGCTGGATTTCTCTAGCAGTTTCTGTGCTTGTTTTCAATGTTTTGTTACCCCTTTGTAAAAGACCAGTTGTTTTATTTTATTTGTTTTATTGTAGTACATAACACGTCTCTTCCTTACACGACATTTTCCCCAAATAATACAACACAATACAAATAATACAAGCACCGATAGTGCAATTGTCTTATGTGTAAATATGCAACTTCTTGCACTAATTCGTGATATCAAAGACATTTCGAAAAATGTAACGTAGAAAAAAAAGCTAAAATTCATTCAAATAACAAGAGATGTTGGGTAAGATTGTCATCAAAAGATCTGACTCGAACAGGGATTAATTTTATTGAATAACACGTCGAATATTTGGAATTTATCATTATCAGATATAAATGCCACACTAGAGCGTCCACCTGCCAGTGTCAGTAGGTGGACGGTACACTGCTCTGCCTCTGGTCCGTCTGTACCTTTGACGGTTCTGTGCCCCTGCCTGTTTAGGAGTTGGTCACGTCCAGACAAGCAACTGTCAAATTCCGGACAAGGAGTTTGAGGCCATTCATTATTTGTAGCCAGTCCCACTGTTTGTCTGTCAGACCAGAAAACTGCTCATAACTGCTAAAATCTCCCGACTGTTTCTCAAGTCAAAACGATAACTCCCACCCATCTTCCAATAGAATTCCGCTGATTCCTGGTAATCCCGGTTTAATGGGGGACTCAGGGCAGGAGCTCAGGTTTTAAATAAGTCTGTGACAATAATGAACACAGAAACCAGGCACCAAGCAGCTATCGATTTACTGTGCGTGTCGTGGAAAGCAAGCATTTCGCTTGGGTTGTGTCTCTCCCGTGGTTATGTCTTTGACAAAGAAATGCTAGTTAGATTGAGGTGGAGTGTCAGCCTGCATTCCTGGTGTTGAGAGTGCTGCTATGTACAGTCGATGCCATCTTCCTCTGGGTGACACTTTTGGTATCACCACACACACACACACAGACAAACGCACACACACAGACAAACAGACAAACACACAGACACTGGCAGACATACACACAGACACACACACACATACAAACACACAGACACACATCCTGAGCTCTATCGCAAGCCCAGAGCCGTGAAATTGACAGTGGACTTTGTCTTAAATTCTCTCGTTTTTAAAAATTTCTTTTTTCTTTGTTATATTACGATGGAAGCACTGTTATTCTGAACTTTTTATATCTTTGCTTATCTAATTTATTACTATGATTTTGTATTTTGGAATTTCTGTAATGTTGGACTTTTTATTTCTTTATTTTCCTAATATTTTCCCCCTGAAGAATTTGTACTCAAGAATCTGAACCTAGTTACCCATGTACCTAAGATGGCACTGTGAGTGAGGACTTGTAAACTTTTCATTGTACTCATGTGACAATAAAGTTAATTCAATTCAATCTCTCTCCTGTTCCATTTCATTGAAGAAATATTACAGGTGGGAATCTGGCATCAACTTCTCTGCCTCTATTTCTTCTTTGGCTGTCTCTGCCCTTGTGTGAGCTATTCTAAGCAGACAAGTAATAACGGGACCAATAGCTAACAGTTAACTCTCAAATACAATCCTCCCAAACAGCTGCTGTCATCTTCAAGGCTGCACTCTAATATCCATGCAGAGCAACACAACAATCCTTGTTTATAAGAAAGGGAGTGATCAGGAAAGAGAGGGAACAACCTGGAGAGGGAGAATTGGGAACAAGCAGCAGACGGGTTTGACCTGGAGAAAGAGGGCAATGATAATCAGGAGAGGCATCAATTGTGAGGGGCTGATTACGAGAGGTAGGATAGATTACCGTCAGACGGTCATGGGAGGTGTGATGGGGCAGCAGTCTATGGATTTAAAGCAGAACAATGTGTCTGTGTATGTATATGCATGTGCTCATGTGAGTGCGTGCATGCCCATGTATGTGTGTATACATGTGAGCTTGTACACTGTGTGTGTTTGTATGTGAGTACCTTTGTGAGTGTGTATTTGTGTATGTCCATGTGACTGTACAAGTGTACATGTATGTGTACATGTGTATGTGTCTGTGTGCATGTGCGAATGTATTTGTGTGCATGTGAATGTGTGTGTGCATGGTTGTATGTGCGTGTATATACGTGTAAATATGGGTGAGTGGAATTTGATGCCAAGCCATGATCATCTCCGATTAGAGACAATCTAACCACTGCTCCTTAATATTCAATGCTGTTACCATCAGTGAATCCCCTAATATCAACATCCTTCGGGTTATCATTGATCAGAAACTCACATGAAAACAGTGGCTACAAGAGCAGGTCAGAGGTTGGCAATACTGCAGCAAGTAACTCACCTCCTGACTCCCCGAAGTTTGTTTACCATCTGCAAGACACAAGTCAGGGGTGTGACTGCCTGGATGGGTGTAGCTCCAGCAACACTCAAGAAGCTTGACACCATCCAGGAGAAAGCAGCTCACTTGATTGGCACCACATCCATAAGCATCCACTCCCTCTATCACTGATACTCAGTAACAGCAGTGTGTATGATCTGCAGGATGCACTGCAGAAATTTTCCCAAGATCCTCAGACAGTACCTTCCAAACCCACGACCAGTTCCATCTAGAGGAACAAGGGCAGCATATATATGGCTATGCCACCACCTGCAAGTTTCCCTTTCAGCCATTCACCATCCTGACTTGGAAATGTATCACTGCTCCTTCGTTGTCGCTGGGTCAAAATCCTGGAATTCCTTCCCTAAGGGCATTGTGGGTCAAACAACAGCAGGTGGACTGCAACAGTTCAAGAAGGCAGCTCACCACCACCTTCTCAAGGGCAGCTAGGGACGAGCACTAAATGCTGGCCAGCAAGCAACGCCCACATCCTATGAGCGAGTTTAAAAAAGGAGGCATTGGAAGTCATGCTGGAAGGCCAGAAAAAGCCCATGTCACTACTTGCAGGAAAGGCCTGCCAAATTAAGCACCACTTAATTGGACAGCAATGGACCTTCCCAGCATTAAGGATCCTAGGGAAGGAAATTCTGTTATCTGAAGGCTACTGACTAATAAGAGGCCAGCAGCCATGTTGACCATCCATGCCACTTAGTAGGTAATAGCTAACATCGGTACCACAGCCACTTCAGACTTATGATTATTGCTGGATCCCAGGCCACAGGTGGGTAATGGTAGGATGGAGGTTCATAAGAAAGTGGGATTAGGGGTGAGATGTGAGCATGGAAGGGGCAATGAGGGCTGCTGCCCTGCCTCCCTTCCCCTCCCCACCAGTCCACTTCCTGTTGCCGATCACCATGAGGCTGTGTAGGTCTTTGAATGAGGGAGGCCAATCCCCCAGGGGCAGCTCACAAGCAAACATGCCAGGGTTTATTTAAGGTGTAGCCCCCGGCCTGTCACTGGGTCACAATCAGTGGCAACAGGTTGAAAACCTAAAGTGGGAATTAATTGGCTACTGAAGGATGTCAATTGGTGGAATGTGCCTGGTATGTTTAAACATCCGGTGGGCAATTACTCGGCATCTGGAGCCCCTAAAATAGATCACCAACTCTGAGTTACGAATGAAGATTTTGGGGGCATCGACTTATTAGTTGCCTGAGAAAAACTAAAGGGATTAAAACTTGTTCTAACTTGTTGGTAATGATGCAATTGACACCCCTCCTCCACCGATTACTCACACTGAACCTCAACCCAACATCTGTCCCCACATTTTGCTTCCAACCACCTCACTGCCTGAACACTCAACTTGGACATCTCTCCCCCTCCCACATTGAAAACATGAACCTCTATCCCAGATATCCAACTGACCAACCCACACCCTGATACCTGATGCCACACCTTGGACCCCCTCCCTATCACCGAAACTTGACCATACAATGCCCCAGTCCCACCCTTGTCATCGTGCCCATTAGCCATCCTCCAGTACTGTACCCATTTCCATAACTCTTCACCCATCCACATGGCACCGCACCCTTTTATCCACCTCAAATCCTATTCCCACACCCACCATCTGACAACCTACACCCTCGACCACCTATCACTCTACCACTTTGCCACCCACATAGCACGCTAAGCTGGCATGTTACACCATCACCCACCTGCCACTCTGATCCCACATTCCACCAACTGGAGCTCTAAACCTCCCACCCACCTGTCACCCTCATCTACCTGTCACTTCACACATTTCCCACACTACCCCTTCACTTACCAGTCTGCCACCCTATCTCCTAGTGCCCCATTTCCTTACCTACCTGCCTGCTGCCATCACCCACCCCTCACTCATCTGCCACCCTCCCTCCTCAACTGCCCACTTCCATCACCCACTTGCCTCCCTATTCCTTCACCCACTTACTTTACAAACCTTGCCTTTTCTCAATAGCTGTCAAAGTGGTTTTGGTACTTTTAAACTGTACTCATCTACTGGAATATGGCAAGTACTGACATAAAATGGGGACCTAGGTTCTGCAAGGATCCACTCCGAAGCTGCCTGTGTGATTATCTGGACTGTGTGTGTTGTGAAGAATGCTGCATCCAGTCAGAAGACTATAGAAAAAGTAAAAAGGTAGCAGTTTGTCTGATCTGGTTTGGAAAAAGATTTATGAAATCATGGAATGTTTCAGCACAGACAACGGCAATTTGACCCATTCTGCCTATGCTGGTTTCTCAAATAAGCGATCTAATTATTCCCAATTCCCAGCTCTTTGTCTTTCATTTGCAACAGTTTTTTGTCATAAAGTCATAGAGTCATACAACATGGAAACAGACCCTTCGGTGCAACTGCCGTGCCGACCATCATCCCAAACTAAACTAGTCCCACCTGCCTGCACTTGGCCCATATCCCTCCAAACCTTTCCTATTCATGTACTTATCCAAATGTCTTTTAAACTTTGTAATTGTACCCACAGCCACCATTTCCTCTGGAAGTTCATTCCACACATGAACCACCATCTGTGTAAAAAAGTTGCCCCTCATGTCCTTTTTAAATCTTCCTCCTTTCACAAACATTTATCTAATTCTCTTTTGAATTTGTTTCCAACAACCTCTCAGTCATCACATTCCAGATCACAATTCATTTGTTTAAAAAAAACTGATATCATTTGTCACCTTCCTGCCAAGCATTTCAATTCATATTCCTGAGTTGCTGATCCATCTACCATGGTAAACAGTTTCTCCTAATTTACTCTATATAAATCGTTCATGATTTCAAAGACTTTATCAAATCTGATTTTGTTGACTTGCTTGCCGAGCCGGCTTGTTCTCATTCAGACGTTTCACCACCATGCTAGGTAACATCAACAGTGAGGCCTCCAATGAAGCACTGTTGTTCTACGCCCCTTGGGATTTATACTGTCTGGTCTGTTATGGTGAGTAGTGTCATTTCCGGTTTTGATCTGTATGGGTTTGTATATGGGGTCCAATTCTATGTGTTTGTTGATTGCATTATGGGTTGAGAACCATGCCTCTAGGAATTCCCAGGCGTGTCTATATTTGGCTTGGGCTACTATGGTTACATTGTCCCAGTAAAACTGATGGCCTTCATTGTCTGAGTGTACTGGTATTGAGGAAAGTTTGTTGTGTCGTTTTGCTGCTAGCTGATGTTCATGTATTCTGATGGCTAGTTTCCTTCCTGTCTGTCCGATGTAATGCTTGTGGCAGACGTTGCATGGTATTTTGTAAACCACGTTGGTTCTGCAGTTGTGGGAATGGGGTCTTTAATCCTTGTGAGTGTTTGTCGTAGAGTGGCTGTGGGCTTGTGGGCCACCATGATTCCTAGTGGTTATAGGAGTCTTGTTGTCAGTTCTGATATGTTCTTGATGTAGGGCAGTGTGGCCAATGTGTTAGGGCGTACTGTGTCCTCTTGTTGTTGTCTATCTAGTAGGTACCTGCGGATGAAGTTGCGGAGATATCCATTCATAGCGAAGATTCCTCTTTCCTGCATAGTTCTGGTGTGTTGCAGTGAGACGTAGCCCGTTTAAATAGTGTCCTAATACAGCTTTGTTTGTGGATGTTGGTGTAGTTACTGTGGAACCTGAGGATTTGGTCACTGACAAACAAAGCTGTATTAGGACACTATTTAAACGGGCCACGACTCACTGCAACACATCAGAACTACGCAGGGAAGAGGAAGAGCACTTGTACAAAATCTTCGCTATGAACGGATATCCCCACAACTTCATCCACAGGTGCCTACTAGATAGACAACAACAAGACAACACAGTATGTCCTAACACACTGGCCACGTGTGAATGAAACAGCCAGCTCAGTGAGCAAGTCAACAACTTCACTCACAACCCAAGCTACAAATCTTTGCTAATACCTTAAACTTTATCAAATCCCTAATCATCTGCTGTACGAGGAATTCTTTAGGCCCTAGGGATTTCTCAGCCTTTAATCCCATCAATTTTGCCAACACCATTTCTCTACAAATCCTGATTTCCTTCAGTTTCTCACTCTCACTAGACCTGTGGGTTTCCAACATTTTTGGGACATCATTTGTGTCCTCCTTTGCGAAGACAGAGCCGAAGTATTAGTTAATTGGTTCGCCATCTTTGTTCACTATTACAACTTTACCTGTTTTAGACTGTAACCATTTTACTAGTCTTTAGTTAAAATGTTTCAGCTCAATTTCTCGTACAGATCATTACGAAGCAGCCCATTAACCTCAGTTGAAAAGCTCTGAATAAAATGTATTTAAAGGTGCAGTGTCAGAAAGAATGAAAGAATGCTTGCAATCAAATATTAACCAGATTTTACAAGAATAAAATTCACACGTGGTAATTATAATGGCCATACATCAATCCTGAGTGAGTCACATTCAATTTTAGTGTCATACATTGATGATAAAACATTGTAAAGCACAAAATGATACAAAATCTTTGTCTGCTTTCTTCCTCAAATTGTCTCCACTTTACATAACTATTCAACAACAACATCATAGAGAGGTTTGCACCAAGTGAATAAAGTTTTGTGTGGTTAATGTTGAAATGCTGAAATGTTGTGCTACAGAACCAGATATTCTGATGTACTTGCCTCAGATCTGTTTGATAGAAGCTTCAAACAAAAGCATGCAAAGCTTGTTTTAGAGATAGCAGGAACTGCAGATGCTGGAGAATCTGAGATAACAAGGTGTAGAGCTGGATGAACACAGAAGGCCAAGCAGCATCAGAGGAGCAGGAAGGCTGACGTTTCGGGCCT
>NC_063353.1:10670510-10672355 GCF_021869965.1 Rhincodon typus | reverse complement strand
CTCAAAGCTTGTTTTGTTGACTGACCTCACATTTGCTGAAGGCATCAAATCCTCTCTCAATATACTCGAGCTCTAAGTATCAATAGGTAGCTTGAGTGCGTGGAGTGAACTGTGGAACTTGACTGAGTTTGTGGTTGCAAGATCCTCTCCTGGATCTCTTCATGAAAATGCTTCTCTTAACAAAGATTATTAAGGTGAGGTTTGATCATTCCCTCTTATGATGCTTGCTGCCATCATTGAATGCTGATTCAGCAACTGCGGAAGTTTAAAGCTCTCGACCACGAGTTCAAATTCCTTCAAAGTCTCACCCAGCCCAGAACCTTATGATATCTCTGGACTCCTCTATTCCTGGCCTTTTGTGCTGTTAACCATGTTGTCAGCAGGACTGCTGCCTCACAGCACCAGGGACCCCCAGGCAACTGTCCGTGTGGAGTTTGCACATTTTCCTATGTCTGCAGGGGTTTCCTCTGGGTTTTCCGGTTATCTCCCACTGTCCAAAGATGTGTAGGTTAGGTGGATTGGCCATGCTAAATTGCCTCATAATGTCCAGGTATGTGCAAGCTAGGTTGGTTAACCATGGGAAATGTGGGATTAGGGGGATTGAAAGGGGGTGGATCTGGATGGGATGCTCTTCGGAGGGATCAGTGTGGATCGATGGGTCAAAGAGTGTGCTTCTAGACTATAGGGATTCTATGATTTTATGACTCTAAATTCTAAGCACTGGAATTCTTTCCATAGCCCCTTCTGTCTGTCAAACTGTCTCTCTGTCAATGCAGTTCACAACCTACCAATGTACCCTGACTGGGGCAGCTTGTAAATCTATCAATGCATATTCAGCAGAACACATGTATGTTTCAAGGGTTCAGTAGCAAACTATCCAAACTGTAGATAAAAAGAACCTTCAGTTTCCAAAGCAATCTATGTGTTTCTACAGTTTGTAAATCAGTACTTGTTAAGACCTCAAACACGGCCCAGATTTTGCCATGGTAGTGATAGGGCACGGATCAGTGTCCAACACCCTTCAGTGTTCCACTGAGTTTAACCTCCACATTTGCAGAATAATGAGCAGAATAATGAACAGAATTCCAGAAGTTGTTGTCAATGATTCTACTTGATAGGATGTGTTGTAAAGATTTCTGTTGTCTGCAATCAGCATTGTAATCACGAATTGATGAAGACTTCAACTCTATTGCTGTAAGTCTTTGAAACATAGAAACATAGAAAATAGGAACAGGAGTAGGCCATTCAGCCCTTTCAGCCTACTCTGTGATTCATGGCTGATCACCCAACTCGGGAACCTGTTTCCACTTTCCTTTGACCCCTTTAACCCTACAAACTATATTTAACTTCTTAGAGTCATAGAGCTGTACAGCACGGAAACAGACCCTTCAGTTCAACTTGTCCACGTTGACCAGACGTCCTAAATTGATCTAGTCCCATTTGCCAGCATTTGGCCCATATCCGTCTAAGCCTCTCCTGTTCACATACCCATCAGATACCTTTTAAATGTTGTAATTGTACTTTGTTGAAAATATTCAACGTTTTGGCCTCAACCTACTTTCTGTCTTGATGTTGAAAATTCCAGAAAAGTCTATTCTTAGCTGAGTGAGATGTAACTGTACCCTTAATGACATACTAACTTCAGAATTACAACTAAACAGCAGTCCTGAAAAAGTTAACTTTATATTGATGGATTGTCAAATTACTTTCACCATGCTTTTAAAAAATCCACACCTCATCTTTTTAAAAGTAGTTCATCTTTATTTAGTTTGCATCTTAATTCATGGAAGAATTTATTTCACTATTCGAAATTTTAAGATAAAGATAAAACGTATTAAATGCTTT
>NC_063353.1:10645010-10670010 GCF_021869965.1 Rhincodon typus | reverse complement strand
CTTCTTCCATGGCCGTGGTTGCCCGTCCACAGCCATTGACAGGGCCCTCAAACACATCCAAACTATCACCCATGCTTCCGCCCTTCTCCCTTCCCATCACTCACAACAGCGTGATCGGGTTTCCTTGTCATCACTTTTCATCCCACCAGCCCCTGCATTCAAAGATCATTCTCCGCCATTTCTGACAACTCCAGCAGAACACCACCACCAAACACATCTTCCCATCACTCCCACTGTCTGCATTTTGCAGGCATCATTCCTTCTGGGACACCCTAGTCCATTCATCAACCACAAACACCACTCCGCCTCCCCACAGCACTTTCCCATGTAACCGCAGAAGGTGCAACACCTGCCCCTTCATCCCCTCCCTGCTCACCATTCAAGGGCCTAAACAGTCTTTCCAGGTGAAGCAGCATTTCACCTGTAGCTTCTCCAATCTTGTGTATTGTATTCGCTGGACCCAATGTGGCCTTCAGTGGTAAATTCTTGTCTCAGGCTGCAGTGAATGACCCTATATTTACGGTCAACAGAACTGATAACACAGCTGAGAGGGGTGGTGTGGACAGGGAATGCATTTTATAAAATGCAATCCATAATTTTCCCATTAATTTGAATGTACTGGGAATCACAAATTGTGCATTTTTGCGAATGGAGTTTTAAATCTAGGATCACCCATTATACACACAATTTTCCTCCTGGTTAGTGTCTGTGTCATCGAACATTTGGCTCTGTCACTGTGTTTCTATATTACACTCTGATATTTGCTCTAGTGATAAGCTGGCAAGTTATTGCAGGTACAAAAGGGCAATGTTAGAAAGTGCACAACCAATTTGCTATTATGCAGAATGCAATCATGGAGCACTGCAGTTTATAAGCCAGAATTTCAGTTTACATTACATCCAGATATGATTCCACAATTTTGAAATAGAAATCAATCAAACATCAGAAAAAGTATCTGCACTGTAATTTTCTATTCCTCCCATTTTGATATCTGTAATCTTGTCAAAGGATCTTTAGCCATTTTCTCATTGTGCAAGCTAATGCAACTCTGGTTTATGTTTTTGTCTCACCTATTGTGCTTTGTTGCTTTCGTACTGTTTATCGTTCATTTGTGACCGTTTCTTTCCATCCACTTTGCTTTGTACAGGTGATCTCTGACATGCAAGCGCAACGTTAAAATTTGAGTACAAGGTTGTCCTGTGGGATTATGGCTATCCTGATCACTGCGCATCACATATGCTGTTGTATATGCCCAAGGCCACCAAATTGCCCTGGAAGGCTAAGACACCCCTAATTAATATGAACAAATGGGTGATGCCAGCAGTTTTATACTGCTCCAGATAACTAGTATTTTGCACTAAGAGGATACAGTCTTCATGCCAAAAAGATATTCTGCCATCAGGTAAATGATTAATATGGGATAGAAATTTTAGTGTCAGTGCTTCATACATTGTATGTCCCAATGACTGGAGCACGTCCCTTCATGTGTTCACAACAGACAGTTTTCAACACACAACCAGTCCTCGCTTGCAAAACTCAGAACCTATAATGTTGTGGCTCTATGACTGCATTTACTGAACAATCCTGGGTCAGCTAAGAATTACACTAACAACCAATCAGTAAGGCTCAAAGTGGCTTAATTATGCTTGCTACAAGCTGCATTTAATCGATACACAAGGACCTGTCCCTTTTACCCTGTGAAGGGCAAGTCCAGGCATTATGATTTTCTTAAACAAAACAGTGGGGGAAACTGAGGTTTATTCTCCATGGTAATGCCTCAACCAATCAGCACCCTTTATGTGCAGGTTGTTCCTTTTGAAATTTGGTATTCTTGGGACTGTCCCGATGCATGCAAAACCAAAAAGCACAAAACAGCATCAATCATTTGTCAACAACACACAAAATTCCAAATTCCTTTAGTTTGTAATTATTCTCCTAGACTATTCTAGCTCAGCCTACTAAACTGTTGAGTTTAATCTATTATCGCAAAATTAATGATTCATAACTAAATCCTCCACCTTCCTTTCCCCAAAAATCTGGCCTTCTCAACCAGTCTTCTAGCAAGTATAGAACTTTACACTGAACCTCAATACTTTGAGTAAAATGAAGTAACAGTTCATAGCGGATCTCAATGCTTCAATGGAACCCCATCTGTGATTTCTGTATCTCAACAAAATTCTGCTCAAGAATGGATTGCATTTATATAGCATCTTTCATGACCATTTGATGGTTAAAAGTGCATTGCAGCCAATCAAGGACTTCAAGGTCGTACATGAAAAGTGACAGTCACTTCATATGCAATAAACTCCAAATAGCATTGTGATAATGACCAGGCAATCTGTTTTTATTTTGTAATTGACTGGGAATTTAATAAGTTACTATTGTCATAAATTATTTGTTGGGGACATCGACAGGATTGTTACAGCCTACCCACCATTGTACCCGAACAACACTGACATAAAAACTGTTTCTGATGTAATGAAAGAATAAAATAATTCTACCACGATATATTGTAGCACCTTCAGCCAATCATAAGTGAGACAATGCTTTCAGCTTTTAATAAACCACTATCATTCTCTTCATAATAACCATCTGTTCTCCCCGTTCATTTATACTTTTTTTTTAAAAATAGTAAAATGTATCTAGGTATATTCACTTTCTCAACTGGTATCCAAGTAAATTCTAAAAAGGTAGGTCCTGGTTTATTAAAACATAACCACAATATAGATTTCAATCAAGTGTTTATTAATATATAGTAGAATATAGCAAGAAATGTGTGACAAAGAAAGCTTGTCAGAACTAGAAAGTGCAATCCCATTTAAAAAAAAAATCATAGCTTTATAAAATCTAACTCATTAGCAACCCAAAAATCAATACTAAACAACAAGTTTAAGTTACAACTGAATAGATGCCTTAAAGTGTTTATTTTTAATTCCCCATTATCCCCAGTGGGGATGGGGTCATTAGTGCCATTTTGACAAGTGTCACATGAGCAAAGGCGAGCAGTACAATTTAGGGGCATCACATTTGGTCTAATCCCCATCAAACATTCACAACAAATTTAATAGAGGTGAGGGGCGCCATGAATCCTGGCCCATCTTTCCATCCCTCTGGGGCAGGATTGTTTTGGTTGGGGGGGGGTGGTGTGCAAAAAGGACGTGACTAAAGCCAGCTAGAAAGCACCACAAATGAAGGAGATCATCTGCGATGGTCTGAACAGTGCATGCTGCAAAACCACTCAACTTGCAACAGTTACAGAACTTCACAGATCATCTCTCCATTTGTCATGACCTTTACATTCTGATAAGTAGGAGACAAACCTATGGCTTTTTGGACTGGGAAACCACTGTAGAAACTTTCAACATTTTGACTAGCTACTCTCCTGCAGTCGTCATTCAGACTAGAAGTGTGAAGGCTTAATGTGTACTGCAAACATTTATTAATTCATAAAACAAATTAAACAAAATGTAAATTTAAGAAATATTTCACTTCAATGCAACATATACACAGAACAGCACAGTAAGGGGGCTGGGTGTATTACATCATTTTAAAACAACACTTATGATTGAGAAGAATTAACTTGCTATAACCACGGATTGTAAAGCACAATGTCGAGGATTGTTCTGATTTTGTCACATTATGCAGTCAACTTTAAGTTAAAATTCATACTCCTATCAGATCAGAACATTGCACTTTGCACCTAATAAACCAGAAAGTTCAAAATTCTACAGCCCCCAAATTAATGCTTTGCTATCTGATAGTTTCCAAGATAAAATGACAACATTTCAATCGCAAAAGAGAGATTAAACACCATTTATGCTATTTAATACTGCATGCCTTTAACCAATCTCTAAGAGTGAAGCCACCCAGCCCTGGGTCTCATCCTTGTTCTATAACACAGTAGCCATAACCATCAGCACTAACTTAAACCAGCAACATACTCCTTCTTTCATGCACAGATATTCTTTACTTCATCTACTTTTTTTTTTTGCTGCTGCTGGAGCTCTTGTGGAGCAGTGGCAGTGCCCTTAGCTGAGCCAGGAGGCTGTAGATCAAGTACCACCTGCTGCAGAGGTATGCTATAACACCTATGAACAGAGCAGAAAATATCTTTTGCTGCAGGGCATGGTCAGTGAGCTGTCTACCTCCCCACTAAAGTAGTGAGCACATACCAGAGGGTCAAAAACCAGATCAACAGCATACTAGTACTAATTACACATTTGCAAAGTAAAACCCCTTTAAATGAGCCAGAAGGCAAAATGGAGGGATACCTAACAGTCCAATTAATTCACACAAGAGGTGTTTGATATTATTTTAAATCATTGCAGGGCCCTTTGTTGATCAGATGCTGTATAACTGCCAAATTGTCATTGTTCTAATTGCTCTTGGAAACTTGTCCCAAAACAGGTTTACCCACTTAAAAAGAAAAAGCTTAGACACTAGCTAGTCAGGCACACACACAGACACTGAGTTAAACCTGGCTTGGAAAATTTTTGTTTTGTCTTCCATTTCCCCTTCATTTTCAGCAATGATTTACATTTTATACTTCCATTATAATCAACACAATTACAGAGACTAAACTTGAACAGAATGAGTGCAACGAAGAAAAGAACAAGGTTTGGAAAGAGAATGCTGTGTTAATCAATGCTTTCAAAGGTGCACTCCTGCCTTCAGCACTCTGTAAGCCATTGAAAAGGTCACTCCCATCCCAACTATCCAGCTCAAGCCACGTGATGGCTGGGGAAGAGGAACCAGATAAGCAATGCTGTGGAAGATTCTGGAAGCAACAAAGATTCTGAAGTGCATTAGAGCTGTATTCAGGTCAGGGCCAGAGAGGGCGTACAACAGACCAATGCCGACAAATGGAACAATGTTCTCCAGGTCGTTCTGATGACATCTACAGGGAGCAAAAACAGGCAGCAAACAGTAAGAGTTGATTTGAGCAAACACAAGTTAACAATCCCATCCTTACATTGAGGGAATATGGAATGAATTACTAAAGTGTAATTTAGTGCAAGAATAGATAATGAATGTGCTCAGAATTAATAAAAGTCTCCTATATATAATTATCAACCAGAATTCAGTCATATGAAACACACAATGTCTGTGCAGATTGTAAGAAATGTCAACCCTTCAATTTTTTTTAAATTTAATGTGAGCTGCAGATTTCATTTAAGTTTACCAAGCACTTTTAGATTAATCGTGTATTAAATAGAATGCTAAACAGTTATTAAATTGTGTAAAATTGATATCCACAAATGTAGATCAACTGTCAGTGAAAGCAGTGTTGTGGACACAAGTTTTTAAACCTATGCCAGAACAATCCCCACCTTCTCACACGTTCCACATAGGGATCAGTCCTCAAATACACTTTCTTGGATTCTTCATCCTTGGCGCCATGTGCCTTGGCATCTTCAGGATTGGCAAAGACCTGTTTAGAAAATTGGTTGTAAATTTTTCTGTTAATGGACCACACCCCATCACGTATCCATAACTACATAAGTAGACTGGTTTCAGACTATAAACTATTTCTTCTGACATGCATATCTATATTCCGGTATCTCTTGGAAGCTATCACATTTTCAGTTCATAGATCCAGTGCTTAGGTTCCGAGTAGATGGCTATCAAAATCACAACCTTAAAAATTAGCACAGATCACACTAGCACCTTGACAGCTCAAATACCATTCACTAAGTAAATCACAATTCAAAACAAGCTTATTGGTGAACTTAATAAATTAAACAGCCTAGCCCAAAGAAGTGGAGCTGGGTATTTAAGGACAGTTACAATGGAGGTATGAACTCTCCTGAGCATCTGCAACATGTCTCTAGCCGATGTCGGGGTGTCCATATAATGCATTTCCCCATAAGAATTGGATAACAATTGCTATAAAAAGTGACACACCAGGTTAAAAGCTGCTCTACTTTACCAAGAAAGTCCCTTCAGCTCTACTGGATTTACAAAGACACCTTACCCCTATAGGTAAAAACAAGAACGCAGATTACTACCTGAATAGCTGTAAATTGAGGAAGGGGAGTGTGCAGTGGGACCTGGGTGTCCTTGTGCACCAGCTGCTGAAGGTAAGCATGTAGGTGCAGCAGGCGGTAAAGAAGGCAAATGGTATGTTGGCCATCATTGCCAGAGGTTTTGAGTACGGGGCAGGGAAGTGTTGTTGCAGTTATACAGGGCCTTCGTGAGACCACATCTGGAATATTGTGCGCAGTTTTGGGAGAAGTTGCTCTTGCTCTTGAGGGAGTGCAGCGAAGGTTTACCAGGCGGATTCTGGGGATGGCAGGTCTGACATATGACGAGAGAGTGACTAGGTTAGGCTTGTTTTCACAAGAGTTCAGACACATGGCGGGGGGGCGGCACGGAAATCTCAGAGACTTAAAATTCTAACAGGACTGGACAGGGTAGATGCAGGGAGGATGTTCCCAATGGTGGGAATGTCCAGAGCCAGAGGTCACAGTACGAGGATTTGGGATAGACCATTTAAGACGGCGATGAGGAGGCATTTCTTCATCCAAAGAGTGGTGAGCCTGTGGAATTCATTACTACAGGAAGTAGCTGATGCCAAATATTGAGTGTATTCAAGAGGCGACTAGATACAGCGCTTGGGGCGAATGGGATCAAAGGTTATGGGGAGAAAGCAGGATTAGGCTATTGAGTTGAACGATCCACCATGGTGGTGAAAAATGGCAGAGCAGGCTTGAAGGGCCAAATGGCCTCCTCCTGCTCCAATCTATGATATTGTTCTTCATAAAATGTTCTGACCTACTGTGAGCCACAATTCACAAATCCACTGAAAGGGAAAATGTTAACTTGTCTGTTAAATTAGTAGTTACTATAGAAGGTTTAGCTCAAACACTCAATAGAAAGCAAAAATGCTGTTAAAAAGTTAATGCTGTAAGAAACTAGTCATGTACCTTTAGTTTTAAAAAAGAAAGCTTTAATTACACAGAACAATCGAATAAATCATGGTTTTGTGTACACCTACTTTGGAGATATGGAATAAATTCTGATTCTTTCATTTTTCCACTGGTTATGTTGGCCATCCCCCATTGCCTTCCAGAAGGTAAGTGTTAACCACTTTCTGAAGTTGCCATAGTCCATGATATTGAGGTATAGTACTGTTAGAAGGGTGTTCCAGAATGTTCATCTAATAATACTGAAGGAATAGCCCATCAGGTTCTAAGTCAGGATGTTGGATGGCTTGGTGATCACATCTACCTACTGCCCTTATCATTCTCAGTGGCACCATTCACAGGTTTGGAAAGAGTGTTATTGCATTTTTTGAGAGTTGCTGGAGTGCATTTTGTAGGTGGTTAACAGTTCTGCCACTGTACGTCAGTGAAGGGAGTGAATATGTAAGTTCATGAATGGAGTGTCATTCAAGTTGGCTGCTTTGTCCAGGATGGTGTTAAGTTTCTTGAGCGTTATTGGAGCTGCATCCATCCAGACAGTATTCCATCACATTCCTGACTTGTGCCTTGTAGATGGTGGTCGAGCTTTAGGGATACAGATGAGTTACTCGCCACAGAATTCCCAGCTTCTGATCTGATCTTATAGGCACATATTTAAATGGCTGGTTCTATCTCTGGTCATTGGTAACCCCATGATGTTGATAGTGGAAAATTCCGTGATGGTAATACAATTTAATGTCAAAGGAAGATATAGTTAGATTGTTCCTTGTCAAATATGGTCACTATTTGGCACAAATCAGCAATGAAAAATGTAAGTGATACAAATATCAATGATACTAAACATATTACACATAATACCACTTCTTATTTCAGAAGAATAATGAATTTGATCACAAAGATGGCTAGTGTGCAACACTATGGCGGGGGGGTGTGGTGGTGATGTGAAAGAGGATGTGAGGATAGACATTAAGCTTAGAGTTAAGTTGAAGGGGTTTAAAAAAAAATTACTTTGGTTGGAAACACTGATGTAACAAAGAGGGCTTAGAGAGTACTTCTTTGGGAGTGACTATGAGCCACGTGAGCAAAGGTTAGATCATCGAGTCTACCCTGCCATTCAACTCCACCTTCGTGCATTTTCACTATTATCATTATCAATTCCTTTCTAGTCAGTCAATCTCAGCCTTGAATTAACCTAACGATCCAGCCTCTACAGATAAGACTACAAGATGTAGGAGCAGAAGACTGTTCAGGAATGTACAGCCACTGGTAGTTAAGGTCATGAGGTTCATTGAATATGGCATCAAGGAAGAGGATTTAATTTATTTATTGTCATGTGTATCCTGTCACAAAAATACAATGAAAAGTGTTGTATTATGCTAGTGTGGTAAAAAGGATGAGAAAAAGCTTCTTGGGACTGAATTAATGGAGTACTTCAGTTATCATAGGATTGTGGCAATTTAGATGGAATGGTCAGTATCAGAAAAAAAAAGTTTAAAAAAGTTGAATTACACCAGGGATTTTTGAAAGGCTAGAAAGAAATAACAACTGCTTTTTGGGAGCACAGAGGGCTAGCCAGCCCTCTACTTCTGTAGATTGTGGAGCCTGCAAAGGGAAGGCATTGGGGTGATAAGCCAAAGTATTTTTGCATCTGGGAGTGGGGGAGTGCCAGTACGTGGAAATGGCTGAGCATGTTCCCAGAATCAGGGCAGGAGCCAGTTAGAGGGATAGCAAAGCAACAAATTGAATGAGACACCCAGTGTTCAGAGAGATTAGGGTTGGGGCAAACAGATTCAGAAAACAGCGTTAGCTCAAGCAGCGGATACAAAGCAGAGTTGAGAATGAGATCATCGGGGTGGTTGGAATAGGAGAAGCTAACCCACATAAAAGCAGTGAGACTGAATCAGACAAAAACACTGCACTTACAGTCCTGCCAAAGTACAATAGGAGTCCGTTCAGTTATCAGACCCTCTCGGTGCCTCTAAATGCATGTAGATACTGTACTGCATAAGTAAGTTTTGCAACTGCAGGGAAAGATAAGCTCCAATGTCTGTTTTTCATGCGCAAAGAATTTACAGAACTGCTTCTCAGTAACTGTGCATATACATAAAAGATTATCTAATAAGAACATTTTTGCAACTTAAAGAAATCTGCATGCTAATACACACGCACACACATCTTTCAAACCGCAGACTGAATCACCGCTAGGGTCTGAGAAGTATTTTTTTTTCCCCTCAAAATATTGCAAAAACGAGTTCCCGCAGATTTGGGGAAGTGCAAAAGAAACAAGGGTGCGGAGTGAGCTGCCATTTTAACTGATTTACTTTCAGTCTGGCTGTTAGATCTTACCTTCCGAGTGACCCTGAAGTATCCTGTCAGGGGTCCCATCAACAGCATCTTCAGCAACACGATGGTGCTATAGGTAGAGTATGCGAGGAAAACCTCGCTGCTAAACACCTCGGACATTTCCAAACCCCTGGAGTGGGGGAATTAAAGTGTACAATTACACACAGAGTTAGAATCTTTAAATGAAAATCAGACACCGGGGCACGCCTTACACTCTTGACTCAATTAAGTTGTCCCATTCACATTACATGTTGAGATTAACCCACCTCTCAGCAATCTAGATGCTGCGAGAACCGAACTCTCTGCAACTTTACCCGTGGTGTTGGAGGGGAAGGTCCAAACTGATAGCTCGACGGGATACTGGAGGACTAGAATCTCCTGTGCACGCCTCCCAGCAAACGCAGGAAGAGAATTTCTCTCAGCTGCGAGCTGTAAGGAGTGCTGTGACTTTACACTCAGTTCTAGGTTCTTGAAACACGAGGACCTCTGTGTCTGTTTGTCAATTTTCTTTTTAAAGAAGACATCTAACAAGAAGCACACAGCTAGGGAATGTAAAGTGACACTAGAAAAGGGGAATAAACGTGACTTATAAAATTGATGAATTTTGGGTCCTTCCATTCCCCTTTACCAGTTGGAATGGACCCCAGATTTAAAGGGGAAGGGTTGCTGCTGTGTTTCAGATTCATTTTAATCCAACCAGAAGAGAGTTAATTGCCAATAAAATGATAGGACACTACTTGTATATTCTAACAAAATCAAAAAGAAATGGCTATAACATTGCAATGGATACTGAGGCACTCCAGTTCGCCCAGTGGTCATCAGTTGTGAATGGCCTCAACTATACTGGCAGACATCTGTTGCTCCTTCTCCTGGGACACTTGAGAACAGAAGAGAGAGGCAGTTGGAGAACAATCCCTCCAACATCCACTGCCTAAAGCTCATGATAGCCTCATCTGTTTCTGGCTACGCTTCAATCCTGATCTTTGGCTGTATGGAAGTGGGGGGGAGTGGGCAAGATATGATGTCACCAGCGAAATCACCCTGAATTGTGCTTGAGTAGGTGGTGACAGCCTGTCACTGCAGTATAAAGGAGCAGGGGAAATGGTAGATACAAAAACAAAGTTGCTGGAAAAGCTCAGCAGGTCTGGCAGCATCTGTGGAGGAAAGAACAGAGTTAACGTTTCGGGTCCGGTGACCCTTCCTCAGAGTTCATGGTAAATACAATGATATACAATGAAATGATGGTAGATACATTCACCGTGCTGTTAGGGAAGGAGTTCCACAGTTTTGACCCAGTCTCAGTGGAGGAACGATGATATGGTTCCAAACCAGAATGATGTGTGACTTGGTGGTGTTCCCATGTGATAGAGGTAACAGGTTTTGAAGGTGCTGTCTTAGGAGCCTTGGTGTGTTTCTACAGTGGATGGTACAGATTTCTACTCCTGTACACCAGTGCTGGAGGGAGTGAATGTTTGTGGATTTGGTGCCAGTCAGCTTTATCCTGGGAGTGTTGAGCTTCTTGAGTGTTGTTGGAGCTGCACTCATCCAGGCAAGTGGAGATTATTTCATCATACTCCTGACTTGTGCCTTAGAGGTGGTAGAAAAGGTATGGGAAGTCAGAAGCTGTGTTACTTGTGACAGAATGCTGAGTCTCTGCCCTGGTCTTGTGGCTATGGTATTTATACAGCTGTTTCAGTTCAGTTTCTGGTCAATGGTAACTCCTAGAATGTTGATAATTGGTATTTCAGCAACGGTAATTTCATTAGCCGTAAAGCAGTAATGATTAGATTCTCCTTTTTAGTCATTACCAAGTGCTTATGTGAAAACAATGTTCCTTGCTACATCTCAGCCCAAGATTAAACGTTGTCCAGGTCTTGCTGCAAGTAGACACAGATTACAGGAGTATATTGGGAGTCAAGAATGATGATGAATGTTGTGCAATCATCACTGAACATTTTGATGGAGGGAAGGTCATTGATAAATCCGCTCAAGATTATTGGGCCTAGGGTACTACCCTGAGGGGCTCCTGCAGTGACGCCCTAGGATAAGATTGACTTCCAACAACCGCAACCATCTTCCTTTGTGTTTGGTATGGTTCCAACTGGCAGTTTTCCGAGAGGTTCTTGATGGTCCACTCAGTCAAATGCTGCCTTGATCTCAAGGACAGTCACTTTTGTCTCACCTCCTGAGTTCAGGAGTTCATTTTATAGCCAAATTTACTACAAAAACAGAAATTGCTGGAGAAATTCAGCAGGTCTGACAGCATTTGTGGGATGAAGGCAGAGTTAATGTTTCAAATTCAGTGACTCTTCGTGACAGCTGTCAGTAGCTGTGAAAAACTGGTATTCATGTTGTACACTACAAACGCACCAACTCCCACAGTTACCTGGACTGTACATCATCACACCCTGCTTCCTATAAGGACTCCGTCCCATTTTCTCAGTTTCTCTGTCTCCATCGCATCTGATCTGACAATATCACCCTTAACATCAATCGAGGATTCCCCACTATTGTGGTCAACAGGGCCCTTAGCTATGTTTGTCCCATCTCCTGCATTTCTGCCTTCATTTCATCCCATCCCTCTCACAACAGCAACAGGGTCCCCTTTCTCCTCACCATCCCATGGCAAACACATCCAAAGGATCGTTAGCTGGCTTTTCCATCAGCTCGGGAGGATGCCACCACCACACACATATTCGCCTCCCCTACATTGTCAGCTTCACGCAGGGACATTTCCCTCCAAGACACCCTGGTCCACGCCTCTTCCACTCCCAACATCTCCTCACACCCCTATAGCACCTTCCCCTGCAACCACAGAAAGTGTAACACCTGCCTGTTTACCTCCTCCTTCCCCAGTATCCAAAGGCCCAAACACACCTTCCAGGTGAAGCAGCGCTTTACCTGAACTTCCCACAATCTAGTCTACAGCATTCGCTGCTCACAATGTGGTCCCCTCTACACTGGGGAGACAGAACGCAGAGGGAGGGATCACTTTGCAGAAGACTTACATTCTGTCTGCCAAAATGCACTCAAGCTTCGAGTTTCCTGCCACTTTAACACACCAGCATGTTTCCACACCAACATTTCTGTCACAGTGTTCTAGCACACCTCAGTGCAGGCTTGAAGAACAGCATCTCATTTTCCACTTATGGACCATGCAGCCTCTAGGATCCAACACTGAGTTCAATAACTTTACAGCCTGAATCCATCCTTCCATACTTTTAACCCACCCCCACACTCAGTCCCGTTATGACATGGATTGCTTTCAGTACAGTCACCCATTCCCACATAGTCCTAAGGCCATTATCACATTATATGGATTGCATTCAGCACAGCTACCCCATTTTCTCACTGTTAGCTCTTAATATGTCTTATTCAGCCTCTCTATCCTGGCTTGCTATCCATTATCTTCTTGTTTATCTATTATTTTCACATGTCTCTTTCTCTGGGTTCCATCTCCACCAATCCACTCGCCTGTCACCACCCCCCCACACCACCACCCCACATCCAGTTCAGCATCAGCACAACTACTACTTTTTCCTAGCTACTAACAGTCCTGATGAAGAGTCACCAGACTCGAAATGTTAACTCTGTTTTCTCCCCACAAATTCTGCCAGATCTGCTGAGTTTCTCCAGCAATTTCTGTTCTTATCACTTTTATCCATGTTTGGACAAAGGCCATGAAGAGGTCAGGAGCTGAGCAGGCCTGGTAGTGATCAAAGTGATCATCACTGAGCAGAGTATAGCTGAGTAAGTACCAATGGGTAGCACTGTCAATGACACTGACAACGCTTTGCTGATGATCGAGAGGAGACCGATGGGGCAGTATTTGGCCAAGTTGGATTTGTTCTACTTTTTGTGGTTAGGACATACCGGGATAATTTTCCACATTGTGGGGAGCTGCCAGTGTTGTAACTGTACTGGAAGACTTTGGCTAGGAGTGAAGCTAGTTCTAGAGCAATGTCTTTCTTACTTTGGCTGGAATGTTGTCAGGGCCTATCGCCTTTGTAGCATCCAGTATCTTAAGCCTATGTTAATATTAGCTGTGATGCTGGGAACTTTAGGAGGAGGCTACACTGGATCATCCACTCAGCACTTCTGGCTGAAGCTGGATACAAATGCTAAAGTGGGGTCTTTTGTACTGATGTGCTGGGCGCCTCATCATTGAGAATGGGAATATTTGTGGCTGGATGTGGCATGACTGTAGAGCTTGGATCTAATCCCGTTGTCTGTGGAATTGTTTAATTCTATCCATCACTTGCTGCTTCCACTGTTTGACATGCAAGTGGCTTTGTGTTGTAGCTTCATCAGCTTGACACCTCATATTTACATTTGCTTGTTGATGTACCTGGCATTCCTTCCTGCATTCTTCATTGATCCAGGGTCTATCTGATGGTAATGATACAGTAAGGACGTGCAAGAAGTGAGAATTCTCGACATGGGAGTCAAAGCAAGTAATTTCAGCTTGCGAGATAACAAGGTGTAGAGCTGGATGAACACAGCAGGCCAAGCAGCATCAGAGGAGCAGGAAAGCTGACATTTCAGGCCTGCCATTGGCTGTGAAGAGCCTCCATGGGAACTAGCCCTCGTATACAGACATTGGCATGCAACATTTGCAAACCTCTCAGGATCTTCACCTCTCCTATCCACTTGCCGGATGTTTAGGAAGCACAAACACGCATTGCAGAACGCACTGGTAACTAGCAATGAAAGGCTGCAATAAGAACATTTTGCATTCACAGTCACGCACCCAGCTCATAGATTTGACCAGGGTGAATTTCATGGCTGCTCACTCACTTTCTTAACACTTGCTCACTTAGCATCTACTTGCCTGCTCCCAACATCCATGCCTTGCCTTACCATGACATACCATGGTAATTAGAGTGTTGTTGGTTCAGGCAGAGCCAAAGACTTTCGGTGCTGCCATATTGATATGCTCACTTGGGCACACACACACACACAACACACACACACGCACAGACTGGCTGTTTTTGGGAGGTAGCTGCCTGGGGGCAGGGATAACAGGCACAGCATGTGCCAGCTGCCGCTGCCCATGTGGCGAAGACACTGCATGTTTACTCAAACAACTAGCCATGTCAGAAAGTGGGTGGGGTAATCGTCATGGGTCCAGTCGAGGCATCCCGGTACCATCACGGACACAATGTGCACACAGTCCAGAAGCTTGGCCATGGTCAGCCGTCTGCTCAGGCCAGACCTTTTCAAGGGATATATGTGACTACAGTCCAGGAAGTGGGCAATGGTCAGTTCTGTGGGCCCAGCACCTGCAGTCTGGGGAAATTACATATTGTCAGTAGGGGAGCAGCAAACACAGCGGCCAGGGGTATGGTCAGTTGTGACTAGGGCTAGTCATCAACATCGGTCAGATGTCTGGGTTGTATACAGTCCTGGCGATCTGTCCATCGATTGTTGTAGGGATTGCATGATGGGGCCTGTAGGGTCAATGGGGGGAAATCAGTGCCAAAAGGACTGGTGGTGTTGAGGTTGGTGGGGTTTGGGTAAACAGAGGAATGTGCAGAGATGGGGACAAGAATGGTGCCAGGGGTGGGAAACTCGAGAAAACTGTGTCGAGCTTGGGAGGTGAAACAGCATCAGAGGGCATGGCAGGCTACATTGGCAGTGACCACCACCTTAGTCTCCACAGGGGAGCATAGGAGACTAGGGTGAGTATCATGAAGATGTAATGTCAGGATGCATGGAGAAGAGTTGGACACAAAGTTCAATGTAGTATCATAGAGTCATACTGCATGGAAACACACTCTTCAGTCCAAACAGTCCATGCCGACTATGTTCCCAAACTAAACTAGTCCCACTTGCCTGCATTTGGCTCATACCCCTCCAAACCCTTCCTATTCATGAACTTATCCAGATATCTTTTAAACGTTGTAACTGTACCTGCAACCATCACTTCCTCTGGCAGTTCGTTCCACATACGAACCACTCTGTGTATAAAAAAATGCACCTCAAGTCCTTTTTAAATCTTTCTCCTCTTACTCTAAAAAATCCCCCCTAGTTTTGAACTCCTCCACTTTAAGGAAAAGACCCTTGCCATTGACCCTATCTATGCCTGTTATGATTTTATAAACCTCTATAATGTCACCCCTCAACCTCTTACACTCAGGGAACAAAGCCCCAATCTATCCAGCCTTTCCTTATAACTCAAACCTTCCATTGCTGGCAACATCTTGGTAAATCATTTCTGAATTCTCTACAATTTAATAATATCCTTCATATAGCAGGGGGACCAAAACTGCACATAGTACTCCAGAAGAGGTCTCACCAATGTTCTGTACAACCTCAACATGACATCCCAACTCCTATACTCAAAGGTCTGAGCAACGAAAACATGCGTGCTAAATGCCTTCTTAACCATCCTGTCTACGTGTAGTGCAAATTTCAAAGAATTATGTACCTGAACCCCTTGGTCTCTCTGTTCTACAACATTATCCAGAGCCCTACGATTAATTGCATTTCAGCTCTTCCTCTTAAATGCAAGGTTGTTCAGCTCAATGTCTTCCTTGCTCAAAATGTTGCAGGTCAAATTAAGTAAGAATTATGAGAGCTCTGGAACAGATTGATGAACATCTTATCTACTGGCCCTGCTTTATCAGACACAAGTGTATGCATCATTTCATAAAGATCACCCAGTACCTGATCCACATCCACAAGCTCACCCTGAAGAGACAGTATGTTTGTTCTGGAATGTGGAATGAGCTTTGGTCTTGGTTTGTTTGGAGTTAGCAACAAACTATTCATTGGGATTTGGGCTGTCGGGTTTTCCAGCTTTGTGGGGGTGGGTGGTTGTTGCGGATGGGTGAAAGTCGGCTGACATGGTAATGCAAGGCAAATGGGGACATTGAGTCTCTGGGGTGAATCATTATAAGGCAAGTATTTATAAAAGTATTTAATTATTAATCATCCTAATTAACAGAAAGAGTTGAAAAATGTAAGTGCTACTGGTGTAATTTGTTAAGTTCTAAGGAAAAGGACAAGAATCTGTTTTACTACATTTGCAATTCATTCCTTTTTTTGATGATTCACTGATGTTGGCAGCTCATGCGTTTTTTGCAGCTTGCCAAGAATGACAAGGGCATTGCTCTTGTAGGAATTTAACCTTACTGGAGCTTACTACAGATGGGATCTGTTCAAAAATTGTCTGTTAGAAAAACTAGTTTCAATGTCACTTGTGAATCTCAAGAAATTTGCAACATTGAAATGCTTCCTCAGCATGGTACAAACTTGTGACAAGAACCTTCCCATATAAAGTTACTCTATAATCTCGATGATATTGCAGTCTCAAGCAAACATCATCACAGATCTGTCAATGTGTATTTCTCTGTATCTCATGCAATGATTAATCTTTGCACTTACCAAAACAAAGAAACAAAATCCCATTTTGTGAATTTAAAAAGCTCTTCTGACACAGCACAACTTCAGTAGGGCATATACACTGTATGGTTTTGGCTATGTTACTGGACTAATGGTTCAAAAAGAATTCAAATCCCACATGAGAATTTAACTTCAGTCAAAAAAGTGGGGAAGAGATAAAACATGCATACTCACACACATGCACAGCATATACAGCATATGTGTGTGTCACACACACACACAAATATAGCATATACAGTATATGTGTGAATCTCTCACACACACAAATATAGCATATACTGTATATATCTGTGTAACACACATACACACACACAAATATATGCGGTATATATGTGTGGCACATACACAAATATAGCACATACTGTACATATGTGTGTGTGTCTCTCTCTCACACACACACACACACACACACATACTCACACAATGGCAATGTAAAACCCATGATAGGTCTGAACAATTACTGTGTAGTTGCCTGTTAATATGGATAGTGAACAAATATGGCAAAGGCAAAATCAGACTTCCATCAGGTTTTTGCTCAGCTCTGCATAACACAACATTCTCATCCCCTTCACAAATAGAATAATTAAGGAAAAGCTCTCCATATTTAGACCCTGAACTCTGGAATTGACTCCAAACACCCCACCTCCATTTCTCCCTTCAAGACACACTTTACAATTGTCTCTTAACCAAGCTTTTAATCACATGTCTTGCTATCTCCTATGTCAGCATTATGTGAATTCTTATCTCATTACGCTCATGTATGGTGCCATGGGACTTCGTAAAATATTAGAGGCTCAAAGTAATTGTTATTTAAATATGTACAAATAAATTGAGCAAGAAACAAACAGATTGATTTTACCCATGGTAACAGACTACGTGCCTGTATCTGCCTCTTAAAGGAGCCAGAACAGTACCACATCCTCAGAGGTGTGTTTTCTGACTGGGTTGTACTGCATTTGGGAAAAAAAACCTGAAAGATGCAGATATTCTAATGTGCTCAGTAGTGTTCTGAATTCATGACCTACACACAAAATCACTGTGCATTTGTAGTAACGTAACACAGTTACATCCTGTATTGACTCAGGTTTACTAGTGAGAACTCACCTTCTCAATCTCTCCCCTTGCCTGAGGCATGGTGACCCTCAGGTTAAACCAATGCCAGTCATCTGTTTCTAATGAGAGAGCAGCCCTATGGTCCGGTAGGACTATGGTGGCTTTACCTTTAGCTTTACATCTTAGGAATACTGATATGAACTTGCCAAACCAAAGGAAACTATTCAAAAGCTCTATTTTATGAATAAGAATTTCATAACAAGGTTCAAACAGAGACATTATAACTTCCATTAATCCAACAATAATACAAACAAAAGGCAAAGGACATGTATCTAAATCTTTAATTTGAAGCCCTCCTAGTGTACGTGTGACTCCAGACCCACACTAATGTGTTTGACACATAACTGCCTAGTGAGCCACTCCATTGAAGAGCATATAGGGGTGGGCAACAAAATGCTGGTATTGCCAGAGGCCCCTTTATTCCATGAAAGAATAAAAAGTTCATTTTTCTGATTTTACTGGAAAATTCATCATAGTTCACAGCAATATTCCAGTGAATAACTGGATCCCAACTAATTAATTTTCAGTGATCGAGTTATGGAACTGACAAATGCTGCAAAAAAACACCCATTGTTTCTGCATTTTGTCAAGAGATCTTTCTTACTTTCAAAAGGAGGCTCCTAGAGAGAAATAAAAAGTTCCAGTATGATTGACCACCTTGAACAGCAGTCATTTCATGCATTGAAGAGTTCTCCTTCATAAGAACAAGCCGACCCTGTCCTTGATTCTATGGTCAATGTCACCACACAAGAAGTGAACACGTATTTGAGTATGTCAGTGAGAGAAAGTTGAGGGAGAAGCATCTTTAACACTTTGATATGGATGTGGGTAGCTAATATAATTTCTAACAGAGTTTACCACTTTGGATCAAAACAATCACTCACAGATGGAAGGCTGTCATTGAGGGATTATAAGACATGGTTTTATGCTGTATTCTATTCAAAAAGTCTCAGAGTTCAAGGGCAATTAGGGATGGACAACAAATGCATTACACCCACATTGCATGAAAGAATAAAACAAAACTTTGTGGAAAGAGATTATAAGTGGTTTTGAGTCTGAGCCTCAATTTGACAGAATAGATTCAATCTGACCACCTAAACTGTGAATAATCATGAGGAAGCATGTGATACTTGCCAATAAGCTGATGTATAGTGGCAAAGATTCTCTGTTTGATTTCCTGGATCTTGCTATCATTTAACTAGAAATTATTTTGTTAAATGTGTACACCAGATGGTAGGGAAAGAAAGATCAGCAAATGTGAGAGGTCACCTAATGTTGTCCCTGAGTAGAATATCTAATTTGAAGTAGCATTATCACAATGTCTTGTTCTTTTACTTGGGAACACTCCTCCAAAGGTGCTACATATCTGGCTGAAGCTGGCAGTCAGTACAAAAGAAGAATCAGTTCAAAATTGGTGAGAAACTTCATTGTGATGCCTTAAGATCTAAGGTCCTATATTAAACAGTTCTACCAATCCTACTGGGGATCAGCACAAGGAATTTTGATATTTTCTGTATTTCCATCACAATGAGATTAAATTAGTTAGGTGCTTGCTTTTGACCAGTACAGACTCAATGGGCCAAAGAGCCTTTTTCTGTGCTGTAGGACCTCAATCACTGCATGATTTTAAGTTGCTTTTAACATCTGATGTATTTCAGCTTGTGTGAAAAGTGTTTACAGTTGTCTGGGCCAGTGGGCTGAGCTGAACGAAGGGTGGTCAGAACACAGAGTTGAAAAGAGATTAATCCTGACTAAAGGCATCATCGGGATCAATAGAGAACTTTCTTTCTTAAAAAAAAATAGTTTCAGCTGAACAGGGCTGCAACACACAGACATACACACAGACACACGTTATTGAAATGCTAATTCATCACCCAACGCCATATCTATATCAATTGACTTAGACAATGGCAGTTCGGTTATGTATGAATAATTTTCTTTCTGCTTTACCAAGAAACAGAAATATTTAATCTGCACTATCAACACCCTTTCTCCCCCAGCACTCCAGCCCCCACCATTGTATAAATGCTACTCCCTCCACACTTCATGTGAACTCTAATGAAGAGTCATCTAGACTCGAAACATTGGCTTGCTATCTCTCCTGACCTTTTGTGATTTCCAGCATTTTTTGTTTCTAGTACAGATTCCAGCATCTGCAGTAATTTGCTCCTACAGAAATCACACCCAGTGCTGGCATGTACTTGAAGATAACCCCTGCAAGAGCAGAAAATTACTCCATGCAGATGGATTTTCAGAGTCAGGATAAGATGGGTAAGGCACTGAAACCCAATTGGATGGCCTGCTTTGAGGTATTATCTTACATGCCCTTTTGTTTTATTTCAAAAATATACTTTATTCGTAAAGAATCACTTTGTATATATACATAGTCACAAAAGCAGTTTGGTTCTGTACAGTTTCATGTCAAGTAAATAAACAAAACATTGGCCTTTGACTTTATCCAAAAGACCAACATCCTCTCTTACACATACAATACTAATACTTACTAAAATTAAACGTAAATTTGAGGCACTAAGATGGTCCGATAACTGAACGGACCCCCATTACCTTCAGACAGTGACCTTTCCCCACTGTACATTGATGGCAGCTGTTATATGATCAAGGTCAGAAAGTTGTATAAAGCCACAGGCCAGAAGAAGAATGCTGCTCTCACCAAGGAAGAATTAAATATCTGTCAAAGGAGGGTGTCAGGGAAAATGTTGAAACCTTTGTGTTTAGGTCTTCCATACAATTTATCTCTTCTTACCTGTTTTTTATAAAATAATCTCATTTATTTTGATAAAATAATAAACTTATGTTCTAGAACCACTGAACGCCTACTGTGTGGAAACAGGCCCTTCGGCCCAACAAGTCCACACCAACCCTCTGAAGATCATCCCACCCAGAGCCATTCCCCTACCCCTGCATTTCCCTTGTCTAACCCACACATCCCTGGACACTACAGGCAATTTAGCATGGCCAATCCACCCTAACCTGCACATCTTTGGACTGTGGGAGGAAACCCACAGACATGGGGAGAACATACAAACTCCACTCAGACTGTCGCCCGAGGGTGGAATCGAACCCAGGTCCCTGGTGCTGTGAGGCAGCAGTGCTAACCACTGAGCCACCGAATGGGTCAGACCTGTACCATGTGCAAAAACATCAACAGCACTTCATGCCTAATGACCAGGATTGACAATGGAGAGAGAGTGGCACTCCCACATGCCCAGCTTCTGCCTACCCTTGGCAATACACTCCTCCCAAGTTTTAGCACACATCCTGACCCCTTTGAACTTCTGCCCAGCACATTCAGCTAATCTGACCTGATAGTGAAGGGGATAAAGGATCAGTTGGCTTAGTTCCCAAAGAATTTGGCCTCAGTCTTGTTTTGATTGACTTCGGCTCCTGAGGTCACTTCGAACTGGTTGCAGATGCTCATCAGTCTGTGCACTTACGGTGGATCTGAGCAGGAAACAGTGATGTTGCCTGTGTCCAGGGAGGTCTTGATAAGCAGGCCTCTGATCTCAACTCATATCTTTCCTGATGGACCCAGCAAAACGGTCTGTGCATCACACAAACCGGGAGAGCGGGAGAGCGGGAAGTGCTCTGGTTGAGACTCAACAACTAATGTTTGTGTTGAGTGGTTTGATCCAATTGTGGATTCCCTCCCCTACGCCCATTTTGGAGATTAGGTGCTCATGTAGATTTGAAGACAAAGGCCTTTTCCCGATGCAGGCAAATGGGGAGGTTTCCAACCATCCCCCGCCAAATTTTACCTCACCAAATTTTACTTCATTAACTTCCTATCTAGCCCTACAGTGCCCCTTATGTCCAATTCTAGTCCCATCTTTCTGTGCACCATTCCCAGAACAACCCTGCATTGAGATATCCTGAAATTAACTGGCATCCCTAGTATATGCATCAGCTTTCAGAGCTGGTTGTACACCTAGACATTTTGGTACCCTGCATGGCTTCTGACATTTTCTCCAGACAGGGAGAGGGAAAAAAAATGCTGGATGGGGTGATGCTGATGCAAGACTTTCTCTTCCCACCAGAGCCAGCAGTGGAGACTACAACACCAGACCATGCCAGCCCCTGGTCCTATGTCACTGCCCAGGTCAGTGCAGCCTCAGAGTCTTGAGGGATGGCCAGCAGAGTAGGAAGAGGATCAATGTACTTCTCAACTTTGCAGGAGAATGTGCCACTATCTTCTCTTCACTGCCTCACACTTTCTGTACCTCCACCAGCTCCTGCCAATGCTCATGCTCTACCAATCTCACCATTGCCTGCAACATCTTCCCTCACTCCCCTCTCATCAACACATCCGAGCCCCTGGACTGCTATTGGAGGCTGCCTTTGTCCTACTGTGCCAGGACCACTTGAAGAAAGGCTAATGCCCTTGACTTGACTGAGGCCTGTGGTCAAGCATGACA
This sequence comes from Rhincodon typus, assembly GCF_021869965.1. Taxonomy (NCBI): domain Eukaryota; kingdom Metazoa; phylum Chordata; class Chondrichthyes; order Orectolobiformes; family Rhincodontidae; genus Rhincodon; species Rhincodon typus. The sequence goes on along the minus strand of NC_063353.1, from coordinate 10,647,791 downwards.
AGTTTCTTGGCCATTCTGACCACAACTAAATGGATAAATTCATAACAAGCGTACCCGACAATTCATAAATTTACACTATTCTAATGCCCAATATCTTTAGAATATCATTCAGCAGTCTGCAAGTTATGTGGTTAAATTTGACGCTTTCAAAAAGCGACAATACTAAAAGCATTCAGACAGACCAGGGCTACAAGGTTCTTGAACTAAATGGCAAGAGAAGACAGCAGTAGTTTGAGCCTGGTACCTCTGGCTGAGGGGAATAAATGATAAAAGGCAAGGTGATACATTGTAGGTCTGGGATTCTGTGAGCATCCCATAGGCTATGTGCGAGTGAAACAGGAGCAAAGAGCCCAGAGATGCCCAGCTGATGCAGGTCCCTGAGTGCACACTGTTCTTGTGGCAGCATTACCATGAGAGTTACTGTTGCATCCCAAGGTTCTGAAGTGCAAAAGCATCCTTAAGTGGATTGCAGATGTGAAAGGAGGGTTGTTAGAGACCAGCACATGTCAGATGCTGATGTTAGTGGGGTGTGAGGCGGACCTGGCTAGTGCCATGGAGCTTGCCCTGAGATGTTAGTGTCTGGTGTCCAACATGGAGGTCCTTTGGAGTAAGCAGTGAGCTGAAGTCACCAAGAACCCACTCTGACTTCCATGGTGAGAATTCCCAGCATCTAGCTTGCTCAGAGCTTTTGGTAAGTTGTGAAGCTCATTATTAATGAGCCAGATAGGGTCATTAATAAGGCATCTAACAACCTATAATCCTTCTTCATTGGCAAATCCTTGCTGTAGGGATTCTATGATTCCCCAAGACCTGAAGCGCAATGGGCACCCAAACTATCTTCTATTTCATCTGGAGGCCAAAGACAGATTGTGTCCACAAGAACACCATGAAGAATATTCACGATGATGGGGAGGAAAGTACCCAACTTCTCTCTTATCCAGATGGCCATCTTTGTGTGTGGCTCCATCAAAGCTGTGTGTAGACCCTCAGTATGCAAACGGCAAGTGTCACTACGTTGTGAGGTTCTGCCAGTCCCTGGTGTTGTGAAGGACGACTCAGCTTACATGACCACAGGACGTTTCATGTAGTTGAACTGTACATTATCACCAGTTCAGTACAGAACAGTACAGCACAGTACAGGCCTTTCGGCCCACGATGAAAGTTCCTCATGGAAAGATTTGTACAGAAAATACCTTCAGCCACAAGTCCACCAGGCAGTGCCCAGAACATAACATTTCAGGGCCTTACAAGGAAAGGAGAGAATGGATCCTGTTGAGTGGTTCCCTGAGCAAGCCATCAAAATTATTTGGCAGAAATGCCTCATCGCTAGAACTTCCTAATAAGCACCAAGGCTGGTGCTGAGAACAGTACTCCCAATTCAATTGTTCATGCACTCCCACACTCACTGCAACACTGCACACTGCCCTCGAGAGGGCTCCAGTAGTGGAGAGACTATTGCAGGGCTCTTTCTGGAATTTACCCCTTTGCAAGGAAGTTCTGGAGAGAGAAGTAATAGTTTTTGTTGATGTTTGGCCAAACAGCTCCATGACGCAGGACTCTGTGCTCTATGGGCTGTTCCCTGGAATGCACGTCAAGACAAACATAAACTGCAACTGTAGGACCATCAACTCAGTGAAAGACACTTTTAGGTTTGCCAAAAAGTTGCCCCTGACTGCGTGTTACACACTGGCACTTTCGAAACTCTAGGACCATATGCTGATGGATCCACTAAGCTTCGGCCAACCACCATTATGGTACAGTGGGGAAAGACCACCATCTCAGGCCTTTCTCCTGTAATGCACCAAAGGGTTGCTAATTTATAGAACACATGATGTCTTGTATTGGAATGTATATTATTCTTGTTATATTTAGTTCAAGTTCCAATTTTGCATTTGGTTTGAGGCACTGAAGACAGCAAAGTGAGAAATGTGATATTTTGCTGTATTTCTGTAATGTATGATTTGAACTATTGTAATATTTGTATAGATATTTTATGAATAAAGCATGTCTTTGTAAAAACAAATGCTATGGCTTATTGGGTTAATAAAGGCATCCCACATGAAGTGAAAATGGTATCCGAGCTTTGTTTTGTGTCACTGATAGAGTATGGGGTGAGGGCCTTTAGAGAGTTGTGCAACATCTATTTAAGACCTTTACATCAGGCTTGGAAATAAAGAGGTACAGTCATTGCAGCTTAATTTTTCAGGCCCCATTACATTTCCTGCTTCTCATAGAGTCATAGAGGTTTACTGCATGGAAACAGGCCCTTTGGCCCAACTTGACCATGCCACCGAGTTTTCACAATTAATGTAGTCCCATTTGCCTGCATTTGGTCCATATCTCTCCATACCTATACAATCCCTGTACCTGTCCAAATGTTTCTTAAATGACAAAATTATACTTGCCTCCACCACGACCTCTGGCTTCTGTGTGATGGTATTCCACCACGATGAAAAGTAAGTTTAGTAAATCAGTAGCTCTCAAACTGTGAGCATTGCAAGCACTGAGAAGGGAAGGAGTAAAGTAGTCAAACATTGTTTCAATGGATCATTGTGCTGCCAGGCCTCAATAGCCTGGAAATTGTTGTTAGCATCAAAGCAAAGATGATCTCTAGTAACCTCAAATAAAGTTGCCCACAAAGATCTGATGATTTGCTCTCACTCAGTTTAAACCTGGTTTTAAGACAAAGGGGATTTCCTGGCATGCAGTAGTAGTGATGTCACCCAGCAGAGAAAGAACCAATCATGTTGAAGTAAGGACAGAGAGCAAACGCAAAAAGGA
>NC_063353.1:10636569-10644510 GCF_021869965.1 Rhincodon typus | reverse complement strand
ATGCTGCTTGGCCTGCTGTGTTCATCCAGCCCTGCACCTTGTTGTCTATGCTTTGAGGTAAGGTGGCTGGTGTTGAAGAGTGCTCAGTGTTAGTCTGATCTGCGGTAGTACTTTTTTTTTTAAAGTAATAGAACAAATAACTGGCTTCATAATTTAAAAGTCTGCAAGTAATTTGTTAGCATGCACAGTTTTTTGCTGGTGTTGTGAGCATTAACAAAGGGAGAAGTCAGTAACAATGCAACTGGAAAATGCCACTGTAGTAGCTACTTGGTTGAACTTGAAGATGTGCATTAATCCAGCTATGCAAAATAAAACAGTTTTGAAAAAGAGCTCAACATTTAGAGATGTGTGTGCAATGCCCTTCTGTCAGTAGATGCCAGTGTGGATGAATATTACTCCAGATGAGGTGACGCTGTTCTTTCCCAGAGCAGCAATCAACATCTAACTGTCACTTTGCTCCTAATCCTCTACACCAGGAATGAGCTCTGCATCCCTGGCTTTCTGTTCCATTGCCAGCTGCTTTAGAAATGCAAGGTGGTCTTCCATCAGGAAGTTTCCTTGTATCCCGGGGGATAGACAAGCTGTGTTCCTTTTTTATTAATGGCACTAGATGTCGTATTTTAGTAAGTGTTCACTAGCTGACTGAAAAGTTTTAGAACATTTAAACAGGTTTATCAGTATTTTAGTGCATTAATGAGTAAGATAGGGTGTAGTCAAGTGATGGGGGTAGGATTTGGGGGTCACTGGGGAGTTGGCAGGATGCCTTTAATGGGGATTAGGTCAGTTGCATAGTGACCTGGAGTTAGACTAGGACTTTTATGTCTAACATTTCCTGTGTAACTATCCAGCTAAGCACTAAATCAAAGTCGGAGACTTTTCCAGAGGCTCCCAAGTAGAAGTTCAACCTTCATGTACACTTCCCCTCTCACCATTCAAATGTTTCTTCATCAGTCAAAATAACCAGACAGCAATTCAAAACATTTACCCTTGTCAAACTTTAAATGAAAAATCTGTACAGATCCCTCCACAGCTGTATAAACAATCCCTGCTGAGCTAAACCCATTAGTGGGTTTTAAACTTCACCATACATATGTTAAAGGCTTATGCTACATATGTGAGTAAATAAACCATACAAAGCTCAGTACAATAGCTTCTGTGAAGTTACTTGACCAACTGTCTGATTACAAAACAGATGAAAATCAATCAAAGAAGTCTGTGATCTGTTCAGTGGTTTTCAAAGGCTCATCAAAACTTTTAAAGTAATGTTAAGATCAAAACACAATTTCCATGTGACCCTTCAAACTCAGATTCTCAATAATGTTGAAAGCAGCATCCTCTGGATAAAGTGCTCTAATGCATTTGAACACTTGTACATCATTGGTCAATTTAACATTTTTTTCCAAGGATTGGTGGTCAATCATAGTTTCAAGTTTATTATATTTAAACTATTACGTGTAATTACATTTAAATTATTGTACACCATCACATTTTGTCATTTGAAGTTGCCAAGAACTTTTAACTTTATCTGTCAAAGGATTCAGGAACTCACAGCAGGCTTCCTCCCAAGTTTACAAACTGACCGTTGCCAAACCTATCTGTATCAGTGACTGTAGCAATCTCTGGGAAATTTGTAATTTAGTCAGGAATTTAAAACACCGAACCCAACTTCAATTTCTGTGAGCATCAGGTTGCATTCCTGCGATTTCCCGACTGACCAAATTGGCAGCTGGCAGGATTTGTGTGAAAATTTTATTTTCAGGCCGCCCTACCTCTGTTTTTGACAGCTCAACATGTCAGTTGTCTGTCTCTCTACGATCTTTTTATTGCTGTCATAGTTTTGAAATAGCCCTCAGCAAGGAAACATGATTGTGACTATAGTGCACTGATTTCCCCCTTATCCTTCATAACCTCTCTTTGACATAGTTTGATTAAACTATCCTTCTCTATTGTTTCTCCTTTACTGATTTTGGTGGGCCATGACTTTTCCTTTAAATACTTTCTGATGCTGAAAGATATATTTTAAAATATTTCATATCCTTCATGGTTAGTACTTGAAGGCAGTCACTTCTCATTGAAGTTGTTGCAACTTCACTTTGATTACAAAGGCTGCAACTCACAACGAATAGGTAATTACAACAAATATCAAGACATTTCATTAGTTTGGTCTTACAGGATAGTGACAAGTAGTAAGCTAAATGTATTCATAGAATCACAGAGTCAGATCATAGAATCCCTGTAGTGTGGAAACAGGCCCTCCGGCCCAACAAGTCCACACCGACCCTTGGGGCATCCCCCCCAGACCCATCCTCCTATAATCCACCTAAGCTACACATCCCTGAACACTTTGGGCAATTTAGCATGGCCAATCCACCTAGCCTGCACATCTTTGGACTGTGGAGGAAACTGGAGTACCCAGAGGAAACCCACGCAGACATGGGGAGAATGTGCAAACTCCACCAGCTCCATGTGTTACTAACATATGAAATGGATTGTTCTGCCTTTTTTTTTTGCTACATTCAGAGTGAAGTATGTACTTTATGTCCAGTGTTGCTAAGGACAAAAATATAATGAAATAACATTAATCTGTGCATTATACTATTCGCGGTAACTATAAGTCTCTTCATTTATGCTCTAGTAAAATGCTGTTTTCAATTTAGAAATGCAGCTGCAGACAATTGATGAGCCTAATAGCTTCATCCTGTGTTCTATCAGTTTATATTAACAAGGGCTTATTGAATGTACTTTTTAAAAAAAATGCACTCTATTCCATTGCAGCATTTGTTGTCCATCTCCTATTGCCCTTGAACTGACTGATTTTTTTTTTTAGGCCACTGCACAGAGCAACTCAGCACATTGCTGTGAGTCTGGAGTCATGTATAGGCCAGACCAGGGAAGGATGGCAGATTTCCTTCCTTTACAACAATCAATGATAGTTTCATGTTTGTAATTACTGAGACAAGCTTTAGATATCAGACTTATTCCCTGAATTTAAATTCCCCCAGCTGGCCTCTTAGGATTGGAAACTCTGTTCATAGATTACCCTGAGTCTCTGGATTACTGATCCAGTGATATGACTAGGACACCACCATCTCTTCGAAATTATGTTTTAAAATCTAACAACCCTGTGTGTCACAGGAGGGGAGCTAGATCCCATTGTGTAAGGAAACATTTCCACAGATGTTAAAATGTTCTGTAAATTTGGGAAATGATTGCATAATTCATTAAAGAACATGTAGATTATATGCGAATGATACCTTCTGTAATTAGTCAGGATGCCATGCTGCTTCTCATTTTGTTAACCCTGTAATACATTTTAATTAGTAATGCTGGAGATGCCACATGAAGATTGCTTTGAAATATAGTATCAGGTATGTTTGTTTCAGATCATTTTGTCATAGAAAACCTTGATGCAAATATAAAATAAGGGAACAATTATGTGTGGCTGCCCTGATTCTTTCCATTCACATTAGCGATTAAAAGGAAATGTTCCCATAAATGTCTTTACATTTTCCATCATATCTTAATATTATATTTATTCACATGGGAATTGTTTTATATTTGCAATCGTTGTTTGGGATGTTGCTCGTTGTGTTTGACAACTCATCTTCAGTTATTCATAGAAGGAAGCTTGCGACTTGAAAAGAGTGCACAGCCTGTTAACTGCATTTCTTCTTCTGTCTATTCTATCACTGTCCACCAATTCCTCTCCTCCCTTGACAAGAGGTCTGGCAAAGTTTCCTCCATCTCCCAAAGTTAACTTGAGCAAAATTCCATATGACGGACCTAACTTTAAAATCGACGTTGTACCTCCTAACGTTTGCATTGTCCCAAGAGGCATAAAGTGTCACGTTGCAATTTGATTTAAGAACTCCAACAGCATTTTATGCATATCAAAGTGTTGCCTCACATTCTCTATGCATATTTCCATGACAATGAGCTTGGAATACAAAAGCCAGATACATAGTAATGATGAGCTTGCACAATACCTTACTCAGCAGCATGTCAGAGATTTGAACGGTTATGATGAGGTAAATTGTGATGGATTGTTTCCCCTCATTGTACAATTGCAAATGAAAGATGATCTCACAAAGGACTAAAATGGAGGTTGGCGAAAATTGTGCTCAGCATGTGTTGTTCTCTCTCATGGATTGTTAGAGTCTGTACACTCTTTTGAAAAGAAATTCAATTATTGCTTGTAGAAAGAAATTCAATCATTTGCTTGTTAAAATGAAATGTTACAGTTTATGAAGAGAAATTGAGAAAGGTAATGCATGAAGAAAAAAACATTATTGAAGATTTATTGACCAAAAGGTCTAATTTTGCAGCGTGGTATTTGGTGAAATATCTAAGGAGGAATGCTTTTGAGGTATTGGCGGTCTTGCCAGTGAGTGACTAACACTGCTTCTTGTAGGGAGAAGGTCCACTAAACCACAACATAATCAGGCAGTCTGGATGGCCCTACCTTGCAATCAACACCCCAAGGCTTTGTCTACAGAGAGCTGTTGGCCAGTTGGAAGCCGGATGCTCTTGTCCTCCGCAGCCCTACAGAGGAGGCTGTAGCTGCTGGAGGAAATTCGCCCACCGGCCACCCAGGATGCAGAATAACTCAAGCCACGGGAAAGTGATGGGAGTGGACTTCACATTATTGGGGATGATGGGCAGCAAGTTAGCGCCTTTATTGAGGGATGCCACCTTCCATTGGAGGTGACAAGTTCTCATCATGGTCTTAACTGCTGTGCATTCCACATAGCAACCAGTCCACATACAGTCAGGTTCATCCCAGCAGCGGAGGGGTGAGCTCTTTTAATGTGCATTAACTGGGGCAGTTAAGGACCTTCCTGCCCAGGTCTTCATTCTGGCAGAGACAAAGTGAGAAATGAATTCAGGTACGTCACCATGTCCTACCTACCTGTGCATTCGATGCTAGCAAGTGCAGAAGGTTCTTCCCATTGTATTCTTTGAATGAACGTAATGGTCCTTGTCAACGACTGATGAGAAATTGCTGCTGATGTTACAAAGTCAGGTCTTGTACTGCTGTATGAGAGAGAGTGGGCATACAATGGAAGTGCAGGTGTGCCATGACTGGCCCAAACAAAGTGATTTTTTTTTTATTTTTAAAAAAAAACCTCAGTGCCAAAATTTCATTTTGATTAGATGAAGTGAGGCTGCAGAGCAATTTTGCAAGTTCAGGAGCTGCTGAACTAATAAAGTAACTCTGGGCGGAGATATAATTTGGCAGTCATTCCAATCAAAATGTTGAACTTTGTTCTTAACTTGTTTGCAGAAGCATTCTGACTCTGGGCTGATTTCAGCTTGCATCCTAATTGGAGAATCTAAGTTTTACTTTTGCTCAGGCATCTATCTAATATGCAGAAACTACAAATTTATATTTAACAGTCTTTAAGCTGCTGATGCTCAAAGCTGGTGTTTTTGCCCAACGTAGTGATGTGATAGCATGTTTCTTGATTAATGATTCTGAGACATAAGTTCAGTTGCCATCAGGGCTGCTGAGAAACTTTAAATTTGATTAATTTAATTTGGAGTTTAAAAAGTCAGGTCTGAGTAACGGTGGCTATGAACCCTACTGCATTATTATAAACATTCTGGCTCATCCCATCAACTAGTGTTTATCAAGTCACAGTTGGAGCTGTCTTGCACTAATCTGCATTGTTTTATTCCCCTTTGCTTAAGTGTCTACCTCTAACCGCATGTTGGTCAGTGCTTTAACTGAACCAGCTCAGTGCTTCCTTATCTACACTTTAAATTGTTGCCTGATTTCACTTTTTTTTAATTCCAGTGTTTTCTAATTTGTGTTGAGTTCTTCTTCCCACATCACTGTTACTTAGAAACAGAGAAACATCGAAAATAGGACCAGGAGTAGGCCATTCGGCCCTTTGAGCCTGCACTACCATTCAATATGATCATGCAATTTCAGTATCCCATTCCCGCTTTCTCTCCATACCTCTTGATCCCTTTAGCCACAAGGGCATGTCCAGCTCCCTCTTGAATGTATCTAATAAATTTGCCCCAACAGCTTCCTAGACCTCCCAGCTTGCTAATCTTGCAAATGTAGTGTCTTTTGAATGTGTGTATGTGCATGCTGTAGTTGTCACAAACACCATTTGAAACTAAGTGGGAAAAGATTAGGCCACAACAGCAAGAATAAGTGAGGATCATGTTGCACAGTTAGTGCAACTGACTCCAGATCAGATGGCTGAGTGTTCAAATATGTTGCACTCACAGAGGTCAGCTCAAGTTGTAGAGGACCTTGTGGAACAGTGATAACATCCCTACGTCTGGGTTAGAAGGTCCAGGTTTGGATCCCATTTATTTCAGAGCATCGGTGTAACATGTCCTAACGGGCTGAATTGCAACAAAAATTGTCTGAATCAGTTAGAATCCAGCTAGTCTGTGGACGGGAGAAGTTAGTCTGCGTTTATACTGTGTGGAGTATTGTGAATAAACCCATGCGGATGACGGCTAGCCCCTGCTGCTTCCATTGCTAGGTAGGTTACATTAATTTGTTAACCATCAAACTTTCAGGCTTGTCCCATTCCCAACATTCCTGCCCTGATTTGTCTATGCCATCTCATCCCTTAATTACCACTATTGTTTCAGCTCTCTACCCACCTCCAACCCACTGTGTATTGTCTGTCTTCCTGCAAGTTATCGTCTTATAAGAAAAACAATAGCATCATCAGTAACAGAAGGTGATGTTTATGCATGCAGCTTTGTTCAACAGGAGCACTGATCATTGCATCTGTTATGTGCTTATAAATGGGTTAATGCCAAGTTCATAATTTGGAATTTTACTCCATAATATCAGCATGAAAATGTATTGGGGAAATGTTTCTGTGAAACCGAAAGGAAACGTGCCTGATTTTCCCAGCTGATTTATAGCATAGTGTAGATTTTGCCAGAGTCATGTAAAGGACTTAAAGATCCATTTATTTATCAGATTTTTAAAATCTAAAATATCCCAAAAAGATCCCAGAATCATTCCACAGACAAGAAACTCGGGGATATCTTTCTTCCTCTTGGAAGCAGTTTTAATAGAGAGATTCCTAAACAGGTTGGGTTTATGGAAAGATACCCTGTTATATTCCTTTTTGTAGGTATTCCATCAGAGAGTAAATGAGGAATGCTTGTAATTTTAGTGGCTTTTTTTCCGGTGCAATTATAATGCAAAATCTGAACAACTGGGAGACATGAAACACTCATCTGGAGAGACATTATAGAATATGTCAGTGCCAGAGAAGGTGGGGCTGAGGGTCAGGCCAGGAATGACTTAAAGGGCAAAATAGGGACTGTGACTAGGGAAAAGAAACTGGCATGCCTGTGGTCTTTCAGGTTATTTTTAAATTCTATCGTGGACTATGAACATTACTGGCCAGGCCAGCACTTATTGCACATCCCATTTGCTCTTGAGAAGTTGTGGTGCACTGTTGCCTTGAATGACTGCAGTCTGTCTGGTGCAGGTTCATACATACTGCTGGTAGGAAGGAAATTCCAGGACTTTGCTCTTTCACCGTCATGGTATCAATGATTTAGATTCAAGACAGGATGATGTGTGGCATGGAGGAGAACTTGCAGCTGGTGGTGTTCCCAAGCATCTACGTGATAGTGGTAGAGATCACAGGTTAGGAAGGTGCTGTCAAAGCAACTTGGTGAGTTGCTAGAGCTTGTCTTGTATATAGAACCCATGGCTGCTACTCTGGCAGGGATAAGGGGACTGAATGTTCAAGGTGTTGGTTGGGATACCCATCAAGCAGGCTACTTTGTCCTGGAGAGTAGGGCATGTGTGTTGCTGGAGCTGGCCTGAGGTGAAACAGTCGGTGCAGACACCTGGTGCCCTGGAATGTAACAGTGAGTGTAGATGCACACTGTATTGAGTGCCCTGGGGTGCGACAGTGGGTGCAGTCGCCCACCGCCCTGGGGTGC
>NC_063353.1:10634394-10636559 GCF_021869965.1 Rhincodon typus | reverse complement strand
CTGGGGTGTAGGATGAATGCATGACATAAGATGATGGCGCTGACAACTAAAAAATTCAAATAGTAGCCTACATTAATCATCAATCTTGACACTACCACTCCTGTGTAGAATTATCCATATTTCCCAGCATCTTGGAATAGCTTGATAACATCATATAATTATAAGATTCTTACCGTACAGAAGCAAAATGCTACTTATGCTAGAAATCTAGAATGAAAACAGAAAAATTGTGAAATATTCAACAGGTCAGGCAGCATCGATAGGAAGAAACAGAGATAATGTTGAAGAGTGATGATGATCCTTCATCAGAACTGAGGAAAGATAAAAATATAATAGGTTTCGAGCAAGTGAAAGGGAATGGGATGGGAGGGAGAACAAAATGGAATGTCTGAGATGACTTGGAAGACAGGAGAGATTAAATGACTAAAGTACCATGAACAGAGGAATTGTGATGGCTTAGATTTTTGTTTTTAAAGGAAAATCTCATCTGACTGTAACTGGCACAAAAGTCTTTTTTAAAAAAAATCAAGTTACCTGAATCTACAGCTGTGAGCTCCAAGGGGATTTCAGAGATATGCCTAGATATGTAAAGACACTTGAAATACCAGGAGATTACAAACAGACAATAGAGGTGGAAGAATTCAATCTTCAGAGGGAAACAGCAGACAGAAGGAAAATCCTCAAAAGGACTCGGTATAATTCAGGCCTTTGCTTTGTGGATCTTTGATTCCTCAAAAGTTTAAATCACACAGTTGTGAGCCATGAACTATAAGAATGGTTTGAGAACTACACTTGCAGGGAGCTTTGACCAAAGGAGGATGAAGAGAACATGAAATACAGAAGCAAAATATTGTTCTTTTAGAGAGAAGTGCCAAAACAACAGAGCTAGCAGAGAACATGGAATCTTTTTTCATTTTCACACTATACTCCCACTCACATTGTTTGCCTTGCTCTCCCTATCACATGCACTTGTATTATCCCTGCTGGTCCACCTGAATTTTAGACAACATTGATTATTCAACTACATAAGTCAGCACTACAGCTGGATCTGTGTTCACCACTCCGCTCCTTCAACAAAGAACTCAAGCAACAGGCTCTAATGATATACTGCAAAGGCTTATTAGAAGCTTATTCTTATAAGTATCCTTCTGTCTTGTTAGTACTTGGCTTAATCGTGGTACCTGTAAATAATTTTACCTCTTTATCCATAAAAAAGAAGCTTCAGTAATCACTTGGTAAAAACCGACGCTTCACCTTTTTAAACAAAAGCTTTATTGCTTGAGTTACATAAAGCTACAGCTCACTGACCAGATGGTGGAAAAGCCTGGTGGCCATGACAAGGTTTTGTGATAATGGATAAAGAAACAAAATGTGTCTAGGTGAGGTATGGCTAGATTACAGTAATCCAAATACAAAGTGAACAAATAAAAACCAGGAACAACCAAACCAGCCATTTTTAAAAAATAAAGCATGAAATAAAACAGAGGCAAGGATTATGAACTAAAATAGTTGAACTCTGTTGAGTCATCGAGCCAGAGAGACAGAGGTCTAAAGCACGGAAAAAAGGCCTTTCAGCCCATTGAGCCTATCCTAGTCAAAACTAGCACCTCACTGTTTCAATTCCATCTTCAAGCACTTGGCCCATAGCCTTGACTGTCTTGGCATACAAAAGACTGAGCTTACAGGCTGTAGAGTGCCAAGTCAGAAATGGGGAGTGTTCCTCAAACTTGTGTTGAGTTTCTTTTGGAATACTGGAACAACAGTTTATGGACAGATAGGTCAGAAGTGGGGGTTGACGGGGGGAGCGGGGGTGGTGACCAAGGTGGAGAATTGAAATGACAAGTTAGAGAGAAGAAGGTTAAGAGGTGACTTGATAGACACGTACAGGATGATCAGAGGATTAGATAGGGTGGACAGTGGGAGCCTTTTTCCTCGGATGGTGATGGCTAGCACGAGGGGACATAGCTTTAAATTGAGGGGTGATAGATATAGGACAGATGTCAGAGGTAGGTTCTTTACTCAGAGAGTAGTAAGGGCGTGGAATGCCCTGCCTGCAAAAGTAGTAGACTCGCCCACTTTAAGGGCATTTAAATGGTCATTGGATAAACATATGGATGATAATGGAATAGTTTAGGTTAGATGGGCTTCAGATTGGTTTCACAGGT
>NC_063353.1:10555399-10633894 GCF_021869965.1 Rhincodon typus | reverse complement strand
CAAGCCATGTCTGTTTTGGAAGGTGGCATCATCTGAACAGATGTGATGTGGGTGAAGAAACTCGCAGCATGGGATGGAGTCCTTGTAGATTGTGGGGAGTGAAGAGCTGTAGTGAAGGTAGCTATGGGAGTCGGTGACTTTGTAGTGGATGGCAGTCAACAGTTTATTCCCCAAAATGGAAACAGAGAGGTCAAGGAAGGAGGGGAAGCATTGGAAGTGGATGATGTGAAAGTTATGGTGGGGTGGAAATTAGAAGCAAAATGAACAAATTTTTCAAGGTCCTGATGGGAGCATGAAGTGGCACCAAAGCAGTTGTCGATGTACCAAGAAAAGAGTTGTGGGAGGGGGCCAGTGTAGGACTGGAATGAGGATTTTTCCACATACCCCATAAAGAGGCAGCATAACTGGGACCCATATGTGGGTGCCTGTAGCCACTCCTTTAACTTGGCAGAAGTGAGATGGATTAAAAGAGAAATTGATCAGTGAGAGAACAAGTTCAGCCATGTGGAGGAGAGCGGAGGTGGACGGGGTTTGTTGAGGCCTCTGGTTGAGGAAGAAGCCAAGAGCTCGCAGGCTGTCCTGGTGGAGAATGGAGATATAGGGGAATTGGACATCCATGGTGAACAGGAGGCAGTTAGAGCCAGGGAACTGGCCTGCTGTGATCTCCAGCATTTTTGTTTACAATACAGATTCCAGCAGTAATTTGCTCGTATATTTTCTAATCAACCTGTTCAGAGATGTTAGTACACACGTCTGGAGCAGGTGAGACATGAACCAGGGTCGAAGCTTGATGAACTGAAACAAATGACAAGAATTAAAGCTGAAGCAACAAAGTTAGCATACAATCGTTCCTCATGATTTATCCAAATGCCCAAGATAATCAAATGAATTTGACTTTAAATAGTCTGCTGGAAACTCTCCTGAACCTGATTTGAGTCCCATTTCATTATCTGATCTGTTTTTTATGTTGTTGAGAAGTAGCAGTTTTTTTCCCCAATGTGAGTACTGTCCATGTGAGAAAAGAGTACTTTACATTTACCCCACAACATACTGTTGTATGTTGCCAAAGGAATTTTCCACATTTACTAATTGTTTTCTTAAATTTCCTGCCATCTTAACTGGAAAACTTCTATTTACATAATACTTTTGCAACTGCCAAATGGATCAAAGCACTTTACAGTCAATTAAAGGACTTTTTAAAGTGCTGACATTGTTGTAGCATAGGAGTCATGCCAGCTAATTTTCTCTTTGCAAACTCACACAAACAACAATGTGATAATAACCAGATGATATGTTTTCTGTGATAAATATTGACCAGGGGACTGGGGATAACTCTTCCTTGAAACTGTGCCTGACCTGGCAGATGGACCTGTGTTTAGTATCTCATCAGCAGATCAGCTGGAGAATCAGCCTTTTCTTATTTCAATAAACAAGAGGCGAATTGAATACAAAAGGTTATGCTTCAGTTACACAGCGCACAGGTGAGACCACATCTGGTGTACTGTGCATAGCATTGGGATGTTGGTTAACTCGGTTGACTGGATGTAGGTTTGTGATGCAAAGTGACACCAGCTGTGTGGGTTCAATTCCTATATGAGTTCACCATGAAGGCCCCAACATGACCCTTGTCTGAAGTGTGTTGTCCTCAGGTTAAGCCATCATCAATTGTCTCTCTTTAACAAGCGAATGGGGTTAGGGCAATATGCAATTTTTGTCACCTTATCTAAGGAAAAGTGTAAATGCATTGGAAACAGCAAAGAGAATGTTTGCTCGACTGATACTTGGTGGAAGTGCATTACCTTATGAAGATCGGTTAGATCTGTATATGCTGGAGTTTAGAAGGGTTTGAATCTTTGGTTTTGAGAGTTTAATTTTCACCTTTGCCCTTCATAAGATGTTGAATCCTCTATTATGATGAATATTTCAGCTCATTAAAAATAATCACTATTTTTTGCATTCACCTTTTTCATTATAGATATTTTCTAATCAACATGTTCAGCAATGTTCTTAGACACCTCTGGTGTATGCGGGACTTGAACCTGCATCTTCTGTTCCAGAGCTAAGGACACTAGCACTGTGTCACAAGCACCTTTTTTTGCAAAAAAGCCATGTATTTAAACTCAGAGATAGCAAGAACTGCAGATGCTGGAGTCAGAGACATCACAGTGTGGAGCTAGAGGAACACAGCAGAAGAAGGGTCCCAACCCAAAATGTCAGCTTTCCTGCTCCTGTGATGCTGCCTGGCCTGCTGTGTTCCTCCAGCTCCACACGATGTAGTTAAATGCATCCAGAAACAAGTGCATGGGCTGGCCAACAGGTGGTGCTACATTACCCCAACATTGTTCAACAAGTTTTGTGAAAATAGTTGACACTTAGTAAATTTGCCAATATTTACCAAGGTTTGTACAAAATGAAAATCCATGCGTCTGATTTTGCTAACAGAAGACCATAAGAAATAGGAACAGGTGTAGTTCGGTCCTTCGCTGACATTCTTTAGGATCATAGCTGAACCCACATTCCTCCACATTCCTGTCCTTTCCCTATAAACCTTGATTCCCCTACTGATCAAGAAACTATCTATCCAGCCCTAAATATGCACAAAGATTCTGCCCCAGACCTCTTTGTAGCAAGGATCTCTGAAGACTCACAACCCTCAGAGAGAAGAAATTCCTCCTCATCTCAGACTTAAATTAGCACCCCATTTATTCTGAGACTATGCCCTCTGGTCCTAGACTCTCCCATGAGGGGAAACATCCTCTCAGCATTTACCCTGTCAAGCTCCTTGAGAATCCTATGTTTCAATTAGATCACCTCTGATTCTTCGATCTGAATGCTGGCTACACATGATCAAACAGCAGGCCACCCAGCTCTCATGGTCATAGCCAATGATTGTAATCTCAGATGCACCAACCCCTGATAATCTTTACCCCACTTTCTTTCCAAGAATCTATCTCCTGCACTTCTAGCATCTCCCCAAACTTCTACAACACCTTCCACAGAAGGTGCAAAACCCACTGTTTACTTCCTCCCTCCTCACAACCCAAGGTCCCAGATACATCTTCCAGATGAAGTAATAATTTACCTGCACTTCAGTCAATCGAGTCTAATGCATTCGCTGCTCACAAGTTTTTCTCCTCTACACTGGGGAGAAGAAACGCTTTTCAGAACACCTACACTCTGTCTGCAAAAATGACCCCAAACTTCCAGTTGCCTGCCACTTCAACGCACCACCTTGTTCCATGGCCATCTCTCTGTCTCAGGCTTGCTGCAGTGCCCCAGTGAAGCTCAGCACAAGCTGGAAGAACAACACCTTATTTTCCACTTTGTGACCCTGCAGCCTTCAGGACTCAATATTGAGTTCAACTGTTTTAGAGCCTGAACACTTCCTTCCATGTCCTTTACTCATCCCCACACACCAGACCTTGTCATCACATGGGCTGCTTTCAGCACAGCCAACCCATTTTCACTCACCGATGGTCCCCATTAACAGCTTTTCTCCTTTCCTGATATATCATTATCCATCCCTTTGTTTGCCTAGAGATAGCAGGAACTGCAGATGCTGGAGTCAGAGACAACACAGTATGGAGCTGGAGGAACACAGCAGGCCAGGCAGCATCAGAGGAACAGGAAAGTTGACATTTCAGGTCAGAACCCTTCATTTCTGAAGGCACATTGACTTTCCTGCTCCTCTGATGCTGCCTGGCCTGCTGTTCCTCCAGCTCCACACTGTGTTGCCTTTGTTTGCCTAACTGTCTTTCTCTCCTTCTGGTCTCCACCTATCCTCTCACTCCTTTAAGCCTCCCACTCACTGTCATACCATCCTTACCTAGCTACTACTAGTTCTGAAGAAGGGTCACTGGATCCAAAACGTTGCTTGTACTTTCTCTCCACAGACACTACCAGAACACCTACGCTCGGTTCGCAATAAACAACTGCATCTCCCAGTCGCGAAACATTTCAACTCCCCCTCCCATTCCTCAGACGACATGTCCATCCTGGGCCTCCTGCAGTGCCACAACAATGCCACCCGAAGGTTGCAGGAACAGCAACTCATATTCCGCTTGGGAACCCTGCAGCCTAATGGTATCAATGTGGATTTCACAAGCTTCAAAATCTCCCCTCCCCCTACCGCATCCCAAAACCAGCCCAGCTCGTCCCCGCCTCCCTAACCTGTTCTTCCTCCCACCTATCCCCTCCTCCCACCTCAAGCCGCACCCCCATCTCCTACCGACTAACCTCATCCCGCCCCCTTGACCTGTCCGTCCTCCCTGGACTGACCTATCCCCTCCCTAACTCCCCACCTACACTCACCTTTGCTGGCTCCATCCCCGCCTCTTCGACCTGTTTGTTTCCTCTCCACCTATCCTCTCCTCTATCCATCTTCTATCTGCCCCCCACTGTCTCCCTATTTATTTCAGAACCCCCTTCCCCTCCCCCTTTTCTGATGAAGGGTCTAGGCCCGAAACATCGGCCTCTCTGCTCCTATGATGCTGCTTGGCCTGCTGTGTTCATCCAGCCCTGCACCTTGTTGTCTCGGATTCTCCAGCATCTGCAGTTCCTACTATCTCATGATCAGATATGTTGGTCTTCTGAATCCCTGGGGATAAAAGCCTAACCTTACAAACCATTCCTCATAAGACAACACACTCACTCACGATATTAGTTTAGTAAACATTATCTTCACTACTTCCAACTCATTTGTATCCTTCCTTAAGTTGACCAATACTGTGCACAATACTCCAGATACAGTCTCATCAGTGTCCTGTATATCTGACAACATAACATCACTACTTTTGTATTCCATTCCCCTTATAATGAATGATAACACGTATATGTGTATACATATATATGTGAATATATGCTATGTTGCCCTGGCACGATATCACTAATTTTTCTCGATATATTAGTATTGTTACAATACTAGCTGTGCTGATGCAATTGTCTTTTCTAAAGATTCTGGTGTTTTGAGTTTTTAATCTGAATAAAAGTTAGATTATCATTTGCAAAACCTTTTCTTTACATGAGATAGCAAGAACTGCAGATGCTTGAGTCAGAGATAACACAGTATGGAGCTGGAGAAGCACAGCAGGCCAGGCAGCATCAGAGGAGCAGGAAAGCTGACGTTTTGGGTTGGGACCCTTCTTCAGAATTGGGGAGGGGAAAGGGAGCTCAGAAATAAATAGAGAGGAGGGGTGGGGCTGGGGAAGGTAGGTGGGATGGTGATAGGTAGGGAGTGGTGGGGATTGGTCAATGGGGTGAGAGGGGAATTTTTCCAAGAACAAGGAGTTTTATATTGGAACAAAAATTAATGCTGTTTGCATGCCTGTATAGTTTATAATATTACTTTAAAAAATGAATGAATGTCATTCATTCTGTTTCTAAGTAAAAGTGATAGTTGAATTGTAAAATTGACTCGATACTTCCCTCGTGTTTCTGATATTTTGGAGAAGTTTGAATTGATTACATCTGTGAAATTAAAATATTATTTGCTGCTACCTGTGAGATATGGAAATGACAATACAGAGGAAAAAGTTTTTCTGCATTCTTCATTGTAACTGTGCCTGGAACTTTGTAAGTGGAGGAAAAGGCTGTGAGGGAAATACAGAGGAAAATAAGATGGGAAGAGTTGGAGAAGGAACGTTGCAAATAAGGTGTCTAAATCTCTTCACCTTTGTTTTTTCAAGAAGCAGTGAGTATAGAATTGCTGGAATGTACATGGTGTGATGCGTGAGGATGAAGAAAGCATTGAAATCTAATGGCATAGGGACTGCAGTGGATCAAGAAGGCAGCTTACTACCACCTTCTCAAGGGCAACTATGGATGGGCAATAAATATTGACTCAGCCACATCCCATGAGTGAATAAAAGTAAAATTAAACGACCTATCTATAATTAAAAAATCTAATGGTAATGAAAGGACGACAATAATGTAAAGAATAGAAGGTACAGTGGGAGCAGGGTAATGGTGGGGGATATGAGTAATTAGGATGGGAAATTAGATTTTCATTTTATAAGGAAGTATGTCTAGATAGCTTAGAGTCAGAGAGACATAGAGACATACAGCATGGAAATGGACCCTTCGGTCCAACTCGTCCATGGTGACCAGATATCCTAAATAAATCTAATCTTATTTGGCTCATATCACTCCAAATCCTTCTTATTCATGTACCCATCCAGATGCCTTTTAAATGTTGTAGTTGTACCAGCCTCCACCACTTCCATACACACACCACCCTCTGTGCGAAAAAGTTGCTCCTTAGGTCTCTTTTAAATCTTTCCCCTCTCACCTTAAACCTGTGCCCTCTAGTTTTGGACTCCCCCTCTCTGAGGAAAAGACTGTGACTATTAATCCTGCCTATACCCCTGTACGCCTCCGGCGCTCCAGGGAAAATAGCCTTAGCCTATTCAGCCTCTCCCTATTTTACATTTCTAGCTTTTTCTTATACTGTAATTTTTTTCTCCCAATTAACCTTTTAGCTATTCTCTGTAATTCTGTATAGTCATCTGACCAGCCACATATCTTTGTGTAATTATATGGATTTTTCTACGGTGTTAGGTTGTCCTTCATTTCTTTAGTTAAAAACAGATGATGGACCTTCCTTGGATTTTTAAAAATTATTGTAGCAATATATGTATTCTGCATATTCTGAGATATCCCCTTAATTGTCTGCCATGGATCTCTATTGACCTCTTCCTTAGCATAATATGCCCAATCACCTCAGCTAGCTCTGCTTTCATTCCTGCTTGTTGCAGTTGTGAAAGTTTAAAAAAACAAGTCTTAGGTCCAGCCTTCTGCCTTTCAGACTTAATGTGCAATTCAATAATATTTTGGTCACTGCTCCTATGGGTGACTTTACTCTGATGTCATTAATTAATCCTGTCCCATTACACAATACCAAATGTAATCCTGACCCCATAAACTACTAACTCAGAGGTGAGAAGTTACCACCTGAACCACAACCAATACGAGAGAGAGAGGAGAGACTATATTCTCTGACCTAACTTTTGTAAACTTTTAGACAGCTAGCAGGACTGTAAAACAAGCCTTAGTGCAAGAATGGAGCACCAAAAAAAATGACAGTGGTTGATAGAGGCAATCAGCTCAGTCTGAAGATATTACCGATGCTCTAAGGGTCTGACTAGGCTCCACCCTCTTCAACTATTTCATCATGACCTTCTAATGAACATAACACTTAGGATCTGAAATGGTTCATATCTGTGTGTATATAAACCAGAAAACCATTCAGACTTGGACTGGTTAGTGTTGAATGGTAAGTAACATTTGTAAGACACAAATACCAGTCAATGATTGTCTTCAACTGGAGAAAATCTCACCATTTTCCCTTGACATTCAATTGCATTACCATCACTATTATGTGCACCACCATCAACATCTGGGGGTCCCTATTTATCAGAAACTCAACTTCATACAAACATTGTGGTTGCAAAGGTGGGTCACAAGCTAGAAGTTCTGCAAAAAATAGCTTACGCCTTGACTCTCCAAAGCCTGTGCACCATCTACAGGTCACAAGTCAATAGTAAAACAGTAAGTGTCAGAAAAGTTCAGCAGGCCTGGCAGCATTTGTGTAAAAGAGAAATAGTTAACATTTCAAGTCCACTATAACTCTTCTTCAGAACAAAAGGGGACTGCAAAACTGACAATGTAGGATTATGTTGTAGATAAAGGAGGAGGTGGAACAGATGGTGAAGGTATTCTAGAGCAAAGGGCAAAGGTCTTAGAGAAGGGTAGGCATTTATAGCAGAAAATAGATCAACTCTCCTTTGAAAGCAAACCTATGCCACCAAGATATGGAGGTGGGGGGGGGGGACAATGATCAAAATGGAGGCAGAGTTCATCATCTGAAGTTGTTGAACTCAATGTTGAGAACTGGAAAATGAGGTGCTGGCCTTCCAGTTTATTTTGGGCTTCACTGGAACACTGCAGCTGGCCTAGAAAAGAAATGTTAGCATGAGAGTGAAGCCTGTGCTGGGATGGAATTCTCTGCACTTACCTGGGTAAGTGCAGCTCTAATAACACTCAAGAAGTATTTCATCACTCGCAATTCCAGGGCATACAGGGCTATGGGCCATCTGCTGGAAATAAGATTGGAATAGAAAGGTGGTTGTTTTTTGATTGGTGTGGACTCGATGAGCGAAAGGGCCTTTTTCTGTGCTGTAGACCTCTATGACCCTGTGAGTATGATCACCCTTTCTCTAGAATGGAGGGGCATGAAAAATCAGGTAACTAAAGACCAGTTAGCTTAACATCTGTTGCTGGGAAAATATTCAAGTCTATTATAAAGGATGCATAAGCAGAGCACTTAGAAACTCATCATATTATCAAATAGAGTCAGCATGGCACCATGAAGAGGAAATCATGCCTGATGAATTTAACATAGTTGTTTGAGGAGGTAACAAGCAGGTTAGATAAAAGGCAACCAGTAGATTGATGTATTTGGATTTCAAAAGACATTCAATAAGGTACCACACACAGGGCTAACTCATAAGGTAAGAGACTTGGGACTATATTGTGTTCCTTCACTGTGGTTGGGTCAATATCATCGAATGGTTACAGCACAGAAGGAGGCCATTCAGCCCACTGTGACTGTGTGGCTCTCTGAAGTATCTGAGAGTCATTCCCGCTTCTCCTTGTAGACACGGAAATGTTCCTTTTTCAGATAAAAAGCCAATTCCCTCTTGATTACCTTATTTAAGGTTAAGGGTGGGGGTCGGATAGTAACATGGATAGAGGATTGGCTAACTGATGGAAGAGAAAGATTTGGGATAAATGGAGCATTTTCAGGACAGCACCCTGTAATTAGTGGAGTGCCACAACAGACAGTGCTGGGTCCACAATTATTTACGATATATATTCACAATTTAGATGATGGAAGTGAAGTTTGTGGATGACACAAAAATAGGTGGGAAGGCAAGTGGTGAGGATGACACAAGGAATTTAGAGAGGAACATGGGGAATGCAGAAAGACTGCAGAAAGCTGCAGCACTGTGCGATTTGGGGGTCCTAGTGAATGAATTATAAAAATACTAGCATTCAAGTTCAGCGGGTAATAGGGAAGGCAAATAGAATACTGGCTTTTATTTCAAAGGGAATGGAGTCTATAAACAGGCAGGTGTTGCTGAAACTATACAAGGCATTGGTCAAACAACAGAAAGAAAAACCGGTCTTTGAGGCAGAGCAGAGAAGTTTCACGAGGTTGATCCTGGATATGAAGTGATTTCATTATGAGGAGAGGTTGGGTAGGTTGGATTTTAACACTTTGGAGTTTAGATGAATGGGAGGAGACATATAAGATTGAAACATATAAGATTCTTAGAGGGCTTTACAGGATGGATGCAGAGAGGTTGTTTCACCTTGTGGGAGAGTCTAGGACCGGAGGATATAATCTCAGAATAAGGAGTCAGTCATTTAAGACAGGAATGATGAAGAGGAATTATTTCTCTCTGACTGTGGTGAATCTGTGGCATTCCTTTCTGGAGAGCACTGTTGAGCCTGGGTCATTAAGTATATTCAAAGCTGCAATAGTCAGATCTGTAATCAATAAGGAAAGCAAGGGTTATGGGGAAAAAGCAAGAAAATGGATTTGAAGATGATCAGATCAACCATGATATCATTGAATGGTAGAGCAGAATGGATGGGCTGAATAGCCCACTTATGCTCCTATGTTCTATGGTCTTATCCAGGAACAAGAAACTTGGCATGTCAGCCAAAAATGATTAATTATTTACTCCCACTACCTCAATTGCACTGTGACAACAGCGCATCTCATTTACAGGATGCATTGTAGCAATTTGGTAAGGTTCCTACAAGAATTCCTTCTAAAGCCCCTCAGAAAGACAAGGACAGCAGAGAAATGGGAACTTCATGACTTGCATATTCCACTCCAGGTCACATACTATCCTGACGTAGGACTATATCGTGTTCCTTCAACGTGGTTGGGTCAATATCATCGAATGGTTACAGCACAGAAGGAGGCCATTCAGCCCATTGTGACTGTGTGGCTCCTTGAAGGAGCAAGTAACTGAGAGTCATTCCCACTTCTCCTTGTAGACACTGAAATGTTTCTTTTTCACATAAAAAGCCAATTCCCTCTTGATTACCTTATTTAAACCTGCCTCCAGTACACTCTGAAACAATGCTCACTGTATGGAAAAGGAATTCCCTTATTTCTCCTTGACTTTGTTTTGCTAATTATATCGAAACTGTGTCCATGCATTTTCAATCCTTTGGCCCATAGGAGCAGCTTCTCCCTATCTGCTATGTCCAAACTGATTCTGGAATTCCCTTCCTAACTGTACTTTGGGTATACTGACACAACTTGAACTGACCATCAATTTCACAAGAGCAATTACAGATAGGGAATAAATGCTGGATTAGCCAGCAGCGCACTCACGTGCAAAAGAATAACACAATGTGTGGTTCAGAACACCACAGAATGCCATTGGTTATGCTAGTGGTGCATAACTGTTTTAAATCTACAGCTAATTACACATTTTCTCATCCTACGAGTGTGCAGTGCCTTTTTTATTTTGCATCAACTGTGTAAGATGCATTGATAGGATGCTCAGTTTAGGATCTGTGGCAAATATTTGTTCCATTTTTTCACTTGCTTGCATCTCAAGACACGCTTCTTTGGCTATATCCTTGTTTATCTCTCATCGACTGCTTCTTGTTACAACTATTGTTCGGACTTGCCCAGCACTCTTCTGTGTTTCAAAACTGTTATTGCACTTTGTATGATTCTGAACTTGTGCTCTTGCATTTGCCATGAATGGAAGTAAGAGGCTAAGAGTTTGCAAATTTGGCTTGGAATAGAGTCGATGTTCCTTCACTTTCACTGGGTCAAAATCCTGAAACTCCTTCCCAACAGCACTTGGGGGGGTGTAAGTCTCTACAGCAGAAGTACCGTAGCAGATCAAAGCTGCAGCTCACCACCAACTTGCCAAATGCATTCAGGTATGGGCAACAAATGCTAGAGTTCCCATTAAATGAAAAAAAATAGGAAGACAGTCAAAGACAAGCATGTTCCATTGCAACTCCGCCCACAGCCGATGCAACTCCGCCCACAGCCGACGCAACTCCGCCCACAGCCGACGCAACTCCGCCCACAGCCGACGCCGACGCAACTCCGCCCACAGCCGACGCCGACGCAACTCCGCCCGCAGCCTCCACAGCCAGCACCTCCAGAGGAGACAGCAGCACCCAGCCCTGCCGAGTCTTCACCATCCCCCCAGACCTACCCCTTACTGAGGACGAACGGTCAGTCCTCAGTAAAGGGCTCACCTTTGTCCCCCTCCACCCACACATCAACGAATACCGCTCACGCTTGGACATAGAGCAGTTTTTCCGCCGCCTCCGCCTCCACGCTTACTTCTCTGACCGTGAACCTAACCCTCCCTCTACTGACCCCTTCTCCCGCTTCCAACACACCCCCTCCTCCTGGACACCACCCCAAGGCCTCCTACCCTCCCTCGACCTCTTCATCTCCAACTGCCGTCGAGACATCGATCGCCTCAACCTCTCCACCCCTCTCACCCACTCCAACCTCTCCCCCGCAGAACGTGCAGCCCTCCGCTCCAATCCCAACTTCACCATAAAACCCGCGGACAAGGGAGGAGCAGTTGTAGTATGGCGCACTGACCTCTACATCGCCGAGGCCGGACGCCAACTCTCCGACACCTCCTCCTACCGCCCCCTTGATCATGACCCCACCCCTGAGCACCAAACCATCATCTCACAAACCATCCACAACCTCATCACCTCAGGTGACCTCCCACCCACGGCCTCCAACCTCATCGTTCCCCAACCTCGCACTGCCCGCTTCTATCTCCTTCCCAAAATCCACAAACCTGAATGCCCTGGTCGACCCATTGTCTCCGCCTGCTCCTGCCCCACCGAACTGATCTCCAACTATCTAGACTCCATTTTCTCCCCCTTGGTCCAGGAACTCCCTACCTATGTCCGTGACACCACCCACGCCCTCCACCTCCTCCAGAACTTCCAATTCCCCGGTCCCCAACACCTCATCTTTACCATGGACGTCCAGTCCCTCTACACCTGCATTCCCCATGCAGATGGCTTCTTCCTGTCCCGCAGGCCCGACCAGTCCCCCTCCACTGATACCCTCATCCGCTTAGCCGAACTCGTCCTCACACTCAACAACTTCTCTTTCAATTCCTCCCACTTCCTACAGACAAAGGGGGTAGCCATGGGTACCCGCATGGGCCCAAGCTACGCATGCCTCTTTGTAGGCTACGTGGAACAATCCCTCTTCCGTACCTACACTGGCCCTAAACCCCACCTCTTCCTCCGTTACATTGATGACTGCATCGGCGCCGCCTCGTGCTCCCACGAGGAGCTCGAACAGTTCATACACTTCACTAACACCTTCCACCCCAACCTTAAGTTTACCTGGACCATCTCTAACACCTCTCTCCCCTTCCTGGACCTCTCTGTCTCCATATCGGGCAACCACCTAGAAACCGATATTCATTTCAAGCCCACCGACTCCCACAGCTACCTAGAATACTCCTCCTCCCACCCACCTTCCTGCAAAAATGCTATCCCCTATTCCCAATTCCTTCGCCTCCGCCGCATCTGCTCCCAGGATGAGGCATTCCACTCCCGTACATCTCAGTTGTCCTCGTTTTTCAAGGACCGTAACTTCCCCTCCTCGGTGGTCGAGAACGCCCTCAACCGTGTCTCCCACATCTCCCGCACCTCATCCCTCACACCCCGTCCACGCAATAAAAACCAAAAAAGAATCCCCCTCGTCCTCACGTACCACCCCACCAACCTCCGGATCCAACGCATCATCCTCCGACACTTCTGCCATCTGCAATCCGACCCCACCACCAAAGACATCTTTCCCTCCCCACCCTATCTGCTTTCCGGAGGGACAACTCTCTCCGTGACTCCCTTGTCCGCTCCACACTCCCCTCCAGCTCCACCACACCCGGCACTTTTCCCTGCAACCGCAGGAAGTGCTACACCTGCCCCCATACCTCCTCCCTCACCCCCATCCCAGGCCCCAAGAAGACTTTCCACATCAAGCAGATGTTCACCTGCACATCTGCCAATGTGGTATACTGCATCTGCTGTACCCGGTGTGGCTTCCTCTACATCGGGGAAACCAAGCGGAGACTCAGGGACCGCTTTGCAGAACACCTACGCTCGGTTCGCAATAAACAACTGCACCTCCCAGTCGCGAACCATTTCAACTCCCCCTCCCATTCCTCAGACGACATGTCCATCCTGGGCCTCCTGCAGTGCCACAACGATGCCACCCGAAGGTTGCAGGAACAGCAACTCATATTCCGCTTGGGAACCCTGCAGCCCTTTTTATCAATGTGGATTTCACAAGTTTCAAAATCTCCCCTCCCCCCTACTGCATCCCAAAACCAGTCCAGCTCGTCCCTGCCTCCCTAACCTGTTCTTCCTCCCACCTATCCCCTCCTCCCACCTCAAGCCGCACCTCCATCTCCTACCGACCAACCTCATCCCGCCCCCTTGACCTGTCCGTCCTCCCTGGACTGACCCAGCCCCTTCCTAACTCCCCACCTACACTCACCTTTACTGGCCCCATTCCTACCTCTTTGACCTGTTTGTTTCCTCTCCACCTATCCTCTCCTCTATCCATCTTCTATCCGCCTCCCACTCTCTCCCTATTTATTTCAGAACCCCTTTCCCCTCCCCCTTTTCTGATGAAGGGTCTAGGCCCGAAACTTCAGCCTCTCTGCTCCTATGATGCTGCTTGGCCTGCTGTGTTCATCCAGCCCTGCACCTTGTTGTCTCATGTTCCATTGTCGTTTAGTTGTGTAACAGTTTTATTGTTGGACTAGAGGCATGTTCTAATACATCTGAGAATTTGAGTCCAAATCCCACTGTTGGTAATTTGAGAATTTTAATTCAGCTCACATGAAACAAAACAATCAGAAATAAAAAGCCTGTTACCAAAGGTTGTGCCATATGAGTAACCCAGCACATAAGATGTGCCCAATCTTTCGGTGCCACATCATGTGGAGGGCCATATGTGACACGTACGTTGACACCCCTGCTGCCTTTCTCCGGAATTAAATTAGGAGTTAGCCTCCGCTTTACACCTCAGTAATGCATATTTTACTCATCTTATGAGTCAGTTATAAGTCAAAAATCAATGACATTTTGAAATCAGGCATGTGGAACATAAGGCCATATGAGGGGCACAGTGGCTCAGTGGTTATCACCGCTGCCTCACAGCGCCAGGGACTTGGGTTCCATTCCAGCTTTGGGTGACTGTCTGTGTGGAGTTTGTACGTTCTCCCTGTGCCTGCGTGGGTTTCTGCCAGGCGCTCTAGTTTCCTCCCATGGCCCAACAATGTGCAGGCTAGGTGGATTAGTCATGATAAATGCTGGGACAGCGTAGGGGTCTGAGTTTGAGTGCGATGCTCTTCAGAGGGTCACTGCACGTGCTATGGGCTGAACGGCCATTTTTCACACTGTAGGGATTCTATTCTATGATTCTGGAACAGACCACATGTGATAATCAACAAACGGAATTTGTCCTCTACTGATAAGAATGAATAATGAACACTTGTTTTAACCTAAAAGTGATAGCATTCGCTAACTCATCAATTAATTGTACCTCAATGAGGGAATTGGAAGCGGGTGAGAATGGAAGAAGGAATCCTTCTGAAGGAGATGCTCAACCCAAATGCACCATAGGAACAGGGATCAACTACTGGCTTGATCTGAAAAAGTATGTATCAGAATGGTTCTTCAAAAATCATCCATTGATTACGCTGTCATGTGAAATGTGCTCTAGAGGGACAAATCAAACTCTAAGTTAATTAAAGATAACAAGGTGTAGAGCTGGATGAACACAGCAGGCCAAGCAGCATCATAGGAGCAGGAAGGCTGACATTTCGGGCCTAGACCCTTCTTGTTATCTCAGATTTTCCAGCATCGGCAGTTCCTACTATCTCTAAGTTAATTAATATTTTCAGAACACCAGTTCTGAGTGTGAGCTGTGCTTGAGATCCCACATGATCCTGGAATTCAATTCCAGTCTACAGTGCTTCAACATCTGCTGACCATTGGAATATCCAGGCCATTTTCTCCCTATCGGGTCTGTCCAGATTCCATAGGATTATGATCATCCCTTTCAAACTTCCTGTAAACCCCTTCCTTCTCCAAGAAAAACAGTCCTGGGCTCTCCAAACTTTCAATTTAAGTAAACTCCCTCATTGTTGGAAATCTTTTCTTCAGCCTCTCTAATGCCTTCACATCATTCTTAATGTTTGTCACCCAGGACTGGAGGCAAGACTCCAAAATGCCAGTGGAATACTTTCGAAATTAAGTCTCTGTACTAACGTAGGGGAAAGTTTAAAGCAGAGAGTTTTACTTATATTCTGTTTTTTGTGAAGCTTGAGATCACAAGCGGGTTAGCTAGAGTGCTATGGAATGGTAAAACAGATTCCAAGGACCAAATCACATTCCTCCGTCCATTCCAAACCTTAAAGGTATGTTTTTCTGCCTCCTTTAAGATGTTGTTGTTCCTCTAGTCTGTAAAGAATTATAGCATTGAGGCTGGAGCTGCTGGCCTTGATGTGATTGCGACACTTCAGAACAGTCTGCGCTGATTTGCATCTTCATATACTGTCAACACCAATAACTGATGGTGGCCTTCCTTTGATTTCTGGTATTCATTCTTCCTGCAGATATTTTCTAATCAACTTGTTCAGAGATGTTATCACACACCTCTGGAACAGGTGTGACTTTAACCTATGCCTTTAAACCTAGATGTAGGGACATTACCACAGAGCTGAAAAATCCTTAAAAATGTTTTATCTCCTTGATTCATGACTGAAGTTTTAAAAAATCAACCTGTGATACAGCTCTGGAGAATACAGAATTTGAACCTAGATTTCCTGGTCTGGGCATAGGGACATTATCACTGCTCCACAAGAGCCCTCACAGATTCCTGTACCCTTACATTTCCTTCTGTTCTGAGGCAGGGTCACTGGACCTGAAAAGTTAACTTTGATTTCTCTCCACAGATGCTGCCAGATTTGCTGAGATTTTCCAGCAATTTCTGTTTTTGTGTCTGATTTCCAGCATCCACGGTTCTTTCAGTTTTTATTTAGTATTCAACTCACTGCCACATCTCTTCCAGGCATGCCCACCTTGAAGAAGTTCTGCTCCTCTCTCTGACAGGATTTCCAATCAAATTTTTTTCCTTATCCACTGACATTAATTACATTGTTGCTCCTGGTGTTTGACAAGGTATTTGCTAAAACTCAGTTCCACAGCCACATCACGTTCCTCAGTGACTGCCTCTGGCTCAGACTCACCCCACGTGGATTCCGATTCAAGTTACATCCCTCGTGTTTTGAATCCACCCAGGATCATAGGTATCTCTGTGATGTTCAACGTTCTACAGACAGCTGCTCTCATGGTATCCTGAGATCCACACTCAGTGCCATAAACTGTCATATGCACACTCTCAACCGCTCTCTCCAACAACACCGCCTCACGCTGGCTCAGAGCTGCACTGCTCCCCAGTTCCACTTCATCCTCTGGCGCGTTTGATGTGCTGATAAAAAACTTTTTCTTTTCCTTTCAAGCATCAAGGAGCACAAGATGAAACAACTCAGAGACACCCACGGCTCTCCAGAACCTTCCTCCCGTCCCCTTCCCTCTGACTCCATTCCCTCTCCCAACCCCTCTCTGATGCTGAATGTTCTGTACGCAGCAAAGGTCTCAGTTTTATACCTCTGCGACCCCACCTTATTGAATTTCGAGCACGGCATGACTCTTCTTCTGTCACCTTCGCCTCCGTAGCCATTTCTTTGGACAAGATTCCTCGCCCCGTCCCACAGATCCCTTCGCCCACCTCCAACACTCTCCCTCCACCTGAACCCCTCCCTCTGGCCTTTTAGCTGCACTCCACTTATTCATTGAGAACTGTTGACTTGACATTGGTTGCCTCAATTTCCCTGGCCCCTTCAAACATTCCATCCTCTCTCCCTGTGAACTGACTACACTCCATGCTGTCACATCCAACCCTGACTTTGTAATTAAGCCTGTGCTGATAAGGGTGATGCTGTTGTTGTCTGGCAGGCTGACCTCTACATTGTGGAGGCTGAGTGCTGGCTCTCAGATACCTCCTCCTATCTCCCCTGGACCATGTTTCCACCATGGAACATCAGGGCATTGCCTCCACTACTGTCGCTAACCTCATTTGACCTGGTGATCTCTCTCCCCACAGCCTCCAAGCTCATAGTCTTCCAACACTGTACAGCAGAGGGTGGTATGGTGGTTAGCACTGCTGCCTCACAGTGCCAGGGGCCCAGGTTCAATTCCATTCACGGGTGACTGTGTGGAGTTTACATGTTCGCAATGGGTTTCCTCCCAGGTGTTCTAGTTGCCTCCCACAGTCCAAAGATGTGCAGGTTAGGTGGATTGGCCATACTAAATTACCTGTGGTTTCCAGGAATGTGCAGGTTAGGTGGATTAGCCATGGGAATTAGAGGGTGGGTGGGCCTGGCTGGGTTGCCCTTAGGGTCTGTGTGTACTTTGATGGGTAGAATGGCCTGCTTCCATACTGTAGGGATTCTAAGCTGGCTTCTACCTCCTTCCCAGTTCCGAGGGAGTGTCACTGGACCCGAAACGTTATGCTGCCAGACCTGCTGAGCTTTTCCAGCAATTTCTGTTTTTGTTTGCCTCTTCATTTCCTACGGTGGATAGATTTCCCCATCACTGTATTCCTCTTATTGGTGCGCCAATCATTTGCATGAATGGAGTGCATACATAAAGAAAACAGATTCCAGCATCGACCCTGAGGATACGCGACCTGCAGAGTGTAGCTGAGAGAAATTCTGGTGGTTGTGTTTAATAGGAGGTGGGAAACAGGGAGACCCGCCCCGGGATGGTCAGGTCTAACAACTTCGCGTCCGCTCGAGTAGCTGAGAGCTGCCGCACCCTCTCACAGTGAGTTCAGGAGCCCGGAGCAGAGAGGGAAAGCAGCACTGAGGTGGGTTCATTATTTATATAAAAGATGGGAAAAGAGCCATTTAGTCTTTAATTGTTGTATGTACTATTTATAAATTGTTGGCTTGTCTGAGGGTTTAAAGCGGCTCAGTGCTTCAGTTTCATTCATTTCCTAAGTAGCTGCACATTTTTAAAACAAAAACAAAAAGCACACCATTGACTGCAGAGCGCTTTGAGGTGAAGGGCGCTACATCAGTGCAAGACTCTATTTTCGACATTACGGGTTTTATCTTCATTGTATTTTAAGCACTTTTTATTTTCTAGCTGTGTTTGGAAATGTCCGAGGTGTTTAGCAGCGAGGTTTTCCTCGCATACTCTACCTACAGCACCATCGTGTTGCTGAAGATGCTGTTGATGGGACCCCTGACAGGATACTTCAGGGTCACTCGGAAGGTAAGATCTAACAGCCAGACTGAAAGGAGCTTAGTTAGGATGGCACCTAACCCCCTCTCTCTCTCCACCCGTCCTCCATCTCCGCCTCTCACTATTGTATTTCTTTTCACCTTTTTTTCTTGGAATTGGATGCTGGCAAATGTTTTTTGCATTGCCAGTCAAGGCATGGCTTAAAGGCTCCTCCTCTACCTGGTGAAACTAGAAGGCAGGGCTAGAGCTCTTCCTGTTAAGAAAAAAGAACCCAAAGAACTGCAGATGCTGGAAATCAGAAACAAAAAAAAACACAGAAATTGCTGGGAAAACTCAGCATCTGTGGAAAGGAAGCAAGAGTAATGGTTTCAGGTGCAGTGACCCTTCTGCAGAGCTGCTGCCAATTGGATCTGAAACCTAAACTCTGCTTTCTGTCCAGATGTTGAGTTTTCCCAGCAATTTCTGTTTTAGCTCTTTCTCCTAGACAGTCCATTAAAATGGAAGACTTGCTTCCCTTCTGGTTTGAGGGTTTCTGATACAGTGCTAAGTCCAGTGTGCCTCCCACCCCACATTCAGGGGTAGTGTTCTGTGAAAAGTAGAGTAGATGAATTGTTGGGAGGTTAGCATTGCTGTCTCTGATGCCTCAACATCACTCCTTAATGATCACAATGAAGTCAGTCAATGTGTTTGAGGTCTTTTCCAAATGAAAGCCCCTTCCATTTTTGGTTAGTCGCAGGGCAAGGGACTCTCATGAATCAGCAGGGATGTTCGATCTCTTCAGGGATGTCTTGAGGACATCCTTAAAACATGTCCATTATCCTTCTCAGGGCCTCCTGCTTTAACCACATCCCGAGTGGAATTCAGTTGCTTCAGGAATCTGTTGTCGGGCAGGTTTAAACAATGGATCCCATTCACAGGAACTGGTTTTGTGAGGTTGGCACCTCAATGATGAGCATGTTGGCTGGTGAGAGTTAAGCTGCTTTTCTTGCCACTGAATTTGGAGGATATTGTGAACACACTGCTGCTGGTATTTCTCCAGTGTTGTGTTTGCTATTGATAGTTCAGTTTTCCAAAGTATATAGAGTCATAGAGTTGTACAGCACAGAAACAGACCCTTCAGTCCAACTAGTCCATACTGATTAGATATTCTAAATTAATCTAGTCCCATTTGCCAGCATTTGATCCATATCCCTCTAAACCCTTCTTATTCATAAACCCATCCAGATGCCTTTTAAATTGTATCAGCTTCCATCACATTCTCTGGCAGCTGATTCCTTGCACACACCACCCTCTGTGTGAAATATTTGCCCCTTAGGTCCCTTTTAAATCTTTACCCTCTCACCTTAAACCTATGCCCTCTAGTTTTGGACTGCCCCACCCTGGGGAAAAGACCTTGTCTGTTCAACCTATCTATGCCCCTCATGAACTTACAATCCTCGACAAGATCACCCCTCAGCCTCTGGTGCTTCAGGGCATAGGGATGATTCCTGTCCAGTAAACCATGGCTTTTAGTGTTGAGTTTGAAATCCTGCTCCACAAATATACTTAACCTAAGTTGGCCAAAGGTTGAGCTTGCACACTTGAAGTGATAATGAATTTTTGTCGTTTGTTTCTGCTCTTGCCCAAAGGAAGTTCTAAAAATATGGAAACCAGTCCATGCTATTTTTTGTGTCCCTGAATTTCTTATCATATAAAAGTTTCCTCCCATGTCCTTGAATTCTGAGCAATGCTCTACGACATAAGCATTCAGTTTTATTAATTTATGGCATATGGATGTCACTGGCAAGGCCAGCATTTATTGCCATGTCTAATAGCTCTTGAAAACAAAGTGATGGTCTATCTTCTTGAACTGCTGCAGTCTGTTTCCTGAGCCGTCTCGAGGTTTCGTCTTTATGTCAAGCGCTGGAACTTAAACTTGCACTTGCTTCCACCTGCATGTGATAATAAGCCCCAATATGGAATATTTATTTTGCTGTTCATGACATGGCAGATCTTCTCCAGTTTAAAATGAACAATCTATTATGTAAGGACAATATTTCCAGCTTTATATTACCCCTCTCATCAGGAGACAATTGTCTTCCTTGCTAAGGTAGAGCTGTGTTTGATGTGGCATGTCCTTTAAAGCTTGTGGGGACTAGGTCTATACAGATGTATAAAGTCGGTTAGAGGCTAATTTCAGGTACTTAGAAAAGTCCCTTAATGCCACAGACCGTAAGACCATAAGATAGAGGAGCAGAATTAGGCCATCTGGCCCATCGAGCCTGGTCCACCATTTGATCATGGCTGATGTGTATCTCAACTTCATTCTTTTGCCTTCTCTCCGTAACCCTTGATCCCTTTATTCCTTAAGAACCTATCTATCTCTGTCTTAAATACACTCAATGAATTTGTCTCTGCAGCCTTCTGCGGCAATGAGTACCACAGATTAACCACATCTGGCTGAAGAAATTCCTCCTCATCTCTGTTCTAAAGGGTCATCCCTTCACTCTGTGCCCTTGGGTCCTAGTCTGTCCTACTGGTGGAAATATCTTCCCCATGCCCACTCTATTCAGGCCTCTCAGTATTCTGTAAGTTTTAATGAGATCGTCCCTCATCCTTCTAAACTCCATCGAGTACAGACCCAGAGTCCTCATATGACCGGGATCATTCTTGTAAACCCCCTCTGGACCCCCTCCAACACCAGCACATTCTTCCTTAGGTACAGGGCCCAAAGCAGCTCACAATATTCCAAATGTGGTCTGACCAGAGTCTTGTACTGCCTCAGCAGTACAGCCCTGCTCTTGTAATCTAGCCCTCTAGAAACGACATTGCATTTGCCTTCCTAACTGCCAACTGAACCTGCCCGTTAACCTTAAGAGAATCCTGAACAAAGACTGCTCAGTCCCTTTGTGCTTCAGATGTCTGAAGCTTACTCCATTTAGAAAATAGTCTACACCTCTATTTTCCTACCAAAGTGCAGAAGCTCACACTTTCCCATCTTGTACTCTAATGGCCATTTCTTTGCCCACTGACCTAGGCTGTCCAAGTCCTTCTGCAGCCTCTCTGCTTCGCCAAAACACTACCTGTCCCTCCAGCAATCTTTGTGTCATTTGCAAAATTAGTAAGAATGAAAATAAAGAAAAGAAAATCTCAGTTCCTTTTGTCCAGATCATGAATGCATAACGTGAATAGTTATGGTCCCAACGCTGACCTCTGTGGGAATCCACTGGTCATTGGCTGCTCTCAAATTCCCAGCTCTTCCTTTTACATAAGAAACTGGAACAGGAGTGGGCCATTGGCCCCTTGGGCCTGCTTGTGCCATTGAATAGGATCGTGGTTGATTTGATTGTAGTCTTAATTCCACTCTCCCGTTTGTTGCCTAGAACCTTGGACTCCCTTGTAACTCAAAAAGCTGACTAATTCGGGGCTGGAATGTTAGTTTATAAAACTCAACGAGAAGATCAGTTTCGGTTGTGATTTATTTTATGAATGAATAAGATACTTGTGTGATTTGAGTCCACCAAATAAGAGTTGTGTGTCCACATAATCTGGTTTTTAAACTAGTGGTTCATTAAATGAATTGTCTATTGATAAATAGCTCCTGTGCCCCTTGAACTGAAAACTGGATATCTTCCACAAGCCAACAGAAAATAAGCCATAATTATGAATTGTTGTCATGAGAAATGGTTTATATTCTGGAAACCAGTCCACTTATATACAGATGAGGCCTAGAGTGTTGGTAGATAACGCCTAATAATCTATTTGTGAACAGGCTTTTGTCAGTGCTGAAGATGCTTGGGCACATGGTGCAACTGATGAAGAATCCAAAAAAAAATTAATGAGGACAGACCCTTATGTGGAGCGTGTGAGAAGGTGAGATTTTTGGGTCAAAAAACACAGTAATGTCAATGTAACCACTTTTATTCCCATAATGCTACTTTTCTCTTTCTTCCACCCATGATTAATCTTTTGTTGTCATCTGTTTTTATAGCAAATAGCTGTTTAGCAGATGCAATCTCCATTACTTTTTTATTACATATCCAATGTTTTGATAGAATTATTTATCTATAAATATTTGTTGAACTTTAATAAGGAATATTACTTAAGTTGGGTTATCAGGTTACAGGGCTGACTTTTATTTACACTCTTGAACAAGCATTTCATGTGCTTTATAAATTAATGAAGATCTGGTTGGAAATTGCTGGCTGCCTTTTTAGGTGGTGGCACACTCTTGAGGAACAAACATGGAATCCCTACAGTGTGGAAGCAGGCCCTTTGGCCTATGTTGACTCTCCAAAGAGCATCTCACCCACCTACCCTATCCCTGGAACCCTGTATTTCCCACGGCTAGTCCACCTAGCCTGCACATCATGGGCAATTTAGTATGGCCAATCCATTAAACCTGCACATCTTTGAACTACGGGAGGAAACCCACAAATACCCAGGGAGAATGTGCAAACTCCACACAGACAGTTGCCCAAGGTGGACTTGAACCTGGTTCCCTGGTGCTGTGAGGCAGCAGTGCTAAC
This sequence comes from Rhincodon typus, assembly GCF_021869965.1. Taxonomy (NCBI): domain Eukaryota; kingdom Metazoa; phylum Chordata; class Chondrichthyes; order Orectolobiformes; family Rhincodontidae; genus Rhincodon; species Rhincodon typus. The sequence continues at coordinate 10,610,975 of NC_063353.1, read as the reverse complement.
CACTCACCCACCATGAACAGTAGCAATGAGTAAAATAATGATATATGACAATGACTGGAATTACTATCTTCTTCAGTTTTGCCCATAAAACTACTTTCGGTCATGTGTCCTACTGTCTCCTTCTTTAGTTCTGTGTGAATTTTTCTTTGGATGCCATTGCGAAGCATCTTTGAATGTTTTATTATGTTAAAGGCACTACAGAAATACAAGTTCTGCTTTAGGTAGTGCAGCCTCTTTGGGGAGATGTGAATGCTCTTTATTTTGAGGGTGGCAAACTTTACACTTTTTGATAGAGTTGCAGAGAAAATATTAATGTTATCTCCATGTCAAAATGACCTGAGATTTAATAGGCCTACAAATGTTCAGGGATCTTCAAAGTGGTGGTAATGACTTTTTAGTGAGAGGCAGCCCCACAGGAGTTATGTGTCCCTTGTGTTTGTAGGGATTCTATTAAGATTCTATTAAATTTTCATTTCACTATTTCTAAGGGGAATCTAAAACTGAGGAATACATTTTTGTCTATGTTATACGCTGAGTGTTGTGTTAATTTCCCCCTGCTCTTTGTTGTTCTGTTTCATTAAAAACCTTGCTCATCTCAAGCTTTCGAATTAGATAGGAACGTAAGGCATAGGAAAAGGAGTTAATCATTCAGCCCACCTGGCCTATCCCTGTTTTTGACTAGACCATGGTTGATCTTCCAACTGGATGCTACTTTCCTGTACTATCTCCATATTGCTTATTGTCATTAGTCTCCCGAAACTTACGACACTTGATTTGTGTCTTGAACCTATTCAGTGACTGACTCCTGCATTTCTCTGGGGTAGAGAATTTCAAAGGTTCACCATCCTCTCAGGGAAAAAAAATCCTCCTCTTTTTCATCTTAAACGATCTCTCCTTTATTCAGAGATATTTTGAAATCAACTCGTTACTCACCTCTGAGGTTGGTGGAACGTGAACCTAGATCTCCTGGTTCAGGACCACCATGAGAGCACTTCCTTTATTCTGTGATTATGTCCCCTGTTCTAGAGTCACCAGCAGGGGATAACAGCCTATATATATATACCCTTACATGTCCTAGAAAAATTTATAAATTTAACTTACAACTTTTATAAGTTTCCATAACATCACCTCCTTTCCTTTGAAACACAGGATTCAGAGCCAGTTTCCGCAAACTCTCCCCATCCTGCTATCCCAGGGAATAATCTGGTGAACCTTCATTGATCATAGAAACTGAGAAATTAGATGGATTCAGACCTTCGAACATGCTTCGCCATTCAATATGATCACAGTTTAGTGCCTGTTCCCACTTAATCCATGTACTCTTTGATACCTGTAGCCCTAAGACCTATATCTGACTCCTCCTTGAAAGCACTCAATGATTTGGGCCTCAACTGCTTTCTCTGTATAGCAAATTCTCCTTAGATAAGGAGAACAAAACTGTACGCAGTACTCTAGGTGCAAGCTCACAACTGATGAAAGAATCCAGTTGAAATCTGAAGCAGCCCTCTCTATTATCAGACACTGAGGGCAGGATTTACAGGTCCAGCTGGGGAAGCAGTTTGGAGGTGGGATTTGAGGATTTGTGGGGGAGTGGAGGAAGATGGGGCCCAGAAGTGTTGGTGCTGGATATTTTAGTGCCTTGTTAACTCCGATTAAAAGCAGCCAGCTGGGCTCCAGTTTCACAATGGTGATAGTTCAGGGATCTGGAGGTAAACAACTGGTGGCATTCTGAGAGCCAGTGTTCCAGACGGCTTTAGTGGCCTGTCCCTCCCCCCATGTGTGGATGCAAGAGCAGCCACAGAATGAGAAACTGGCTGGCTAATTTCTGGGTTTTACTATTTTTGCGATATTCAACTTTACACTGAGCATGTCTTTTGCTTCTGTTGGTTTGTAATTTCAGTACGGTGTTTCAAAACTGTGACCCTATTTGCATAGATCATTGACTCAACTGCTACTTGGTGCATTAACCATTCAATAGCTGGGTGAAACTAATTATGTATTTTTATCACAAGTTGGTTTAAAAAGAAAGTTGAAACTGCAAATAAAGCACAAACTGAATATTACTTATTGGCTCTTGTGGTACAGTGGTAGTGTCCTTACCCCCAAACCAGGGGGCCTAGGTTCGGGTCCTAACTGCTCCATAGGTGTGTGATAACATCTCCAAACAGATTGATCTAGAAAATATCTTATCATCTGGCTCTACGAGTTAAAACTCTAAAGAAGCTAATAGGCCATTTGCTTGCAAGCTGCATTTACATTTCCTAACTGGTCACAACAGCAAAGTGGAATGTCACAAATACCCTGTTGCTATTCATTTGCAGCACGTCTAAGCATTCTGTTGCAGAGATCACTCCCTCCACAGCCCGCTGCCAGGACCTGTCTATAGCCAGCCTGGAGGAGACCAAAAGGAGGGCCTCCAATCTGCCCACACTCCTCTGCACTGGATGGCCAAAGATCAGGAGCATTGTGTTGCAGTGTAACCAAAAACACAACAAAAGATTTCTCAAATAATTTGACAAGGCGGTGTAATTTCCCACAGGCAATATCTACATGGTTCACCTGGGTCTGCTTTTTAAAACATTTCATATCCTGAACTACTATAACACACAACTGAGTGACCTTCTGACCACCAGAATTACTGTGACTTATTTTGTATTTTTCTAAAAAGATTAGCCACCGCCAGTAAAAGTACCCTTGTGCTGGATTTCTTTTATTCATTCACAGGATGAGGGCTTCGCTGGCTAGGCAGCATTTATTGTCCATCCCAAATTGCCCAGAGGGTAGTTAAGAGTCAACCACATTGTTGTGGGTCTGGAATCACATGTAGGCCAGACCCAGGTAAGGATAGCAGTTTCCTTCCCTAAAGGTCATTAGTGAACCAGATGGGTTTTTTCCCCAACAATTGATTCACAGTCATCATTAGACTCCAAATTCCAGAAATTTATTGACTTCAAATTCCACCATCTGCTGTGTTGGGATTCAAACCCATGTCCCCAGAACATTATCTAGGTCTCTGGATTAACAGTCCAGCAATAATACCACTAGACTGTTGCCTCCCTGCTTTATAAGGGCTGTTGCTGAGTTCTGGCTTGGCAAACCATTGCCTGTTACCCAGGGAACTCATACTCAACGAGCTCCACAAGAAGGTTATTTAATGATTTTTCCATGGGCCTTGGAGGGGTATCATAGAGTTGGTCACTTTTAAATTCTTAACGTCCAACATGTTAAGACCACTATACTGAGTGAGTTTTGTTTTATTTGAACTAATTTCTAATGTACATGTAAATGAATAAATTGAGGAGATGAATAAAATAACATTCTTTGTATCAGTTACCTTTTGCAGTTGTTAGATTCCAAGCTTGAAAACTTGTCCAATCTCCAGTTTCTTTAATTCTGTATTACGTGAGTAGAATGGTTTGTCATTCCTGTGTTAATTCTTACTTTTAAGTATGGACGTTTGTTATATTTTTCAGTATTAATTACAGTTCAGCAATTAAATACTTCTTCAATGTAAGGATGGGATTGTTAATTTCTGTTTGTTTGAATCAGCTTTCAGTGTTTGCTGCCTGTTTTTGCTCCCTGTAGATGTCATCAGAACGACCTGGAGAACATTGTTCCATTTGTCGGCATTGGTCTGTTGTATGCCCTCTCTGGACCTGACCTGAATACAGCTGTAATGCACTTCAGAATCTTTGCTGCGTCCAGAATCTTCCACAGCATTGCTTATCTGGTTCCTCTTCCCCAGCCATCACGTGGCTTGAGCTGGATAGTTGGGATGGGAGTGACCTTTTCAATGGTCTATAGAGTGCTGAAGGCAGGAGTCCACCTTTGAATGAAAGCAACAATTGTAACCATAGCATTTTATATTCATTTCTTTTCTTGCATGTATTGAAACCACTAACCGCACGTAAGCGACTGAGATGCAAGGTTTTAGATTAAATGTTGAAAATGCAAAAGATAAGTGAATAAAAAAAATCTAAGTCAGATTTCTTGTTTTTTGCATGTATGTGTGATTCGCTGGTATCAATTTCTGTTTGTGTGAAAAATACTGCTTTTTATTGTGTTTCTTGGGACATTGGGATTTGTTGGCAGCGTTTCATAAGTTTTATTTGTGTCCCCCGTCGGACTCTTTGATACAATTTGTGGGGCAACGGAAAATACATTTAATGTCAAGTAGGCAATTGGCTTACAATGGGCAAGCTTACCAAATAGTTTATGTATCACGTGTGTGTAGCTCAAACTTGGTATTTGCGTGGGTTAATATTTAGTACTCAGTCAAGTGCTAGGGTTGAATTCCAGTCAACTGAAGATCCAGAAGTTGCTTTTTGGGACTCTGACCCTCTAGTGTATCTGATGTTTATATTGCTTTTGGGCCTTGCTGCTGCAGTCATTTGGTCTGCAGGAAGGAAATGACAGTGTGAAAACTTCCTATGATATTGTGAAAACCACACTTTCATCCACCTACAGCACTGCATTTAGCATTAGAAAAGTTGGCTTCATGTAAGAAGTTGAGGCAAAGATTCTGTTGTCCCTTAAATAGAAGCAGGAGATGTGCGATAGTTAAAAACATAGTACCTTGTAAACTCTAGTGCTGTCAAGTGTTCTGTCATTTCAGCATGATTATGAATCTGTATTCCTGAGCAAGAGCATCTTGATGGAAAACGAGCCACAAACAGAGTGAACTTGGATACATGTTCAACAAACCCTAAATCTAAATACTGAACTACCCTTACAGTTCAGAAAAAGCCATGTGGCACTGTTTTCTGTATTAACACTGATGTTAGCTCATCTATCTTGAATTGCTTGTTCTAACACTTAGCGATTCAATATAGAGAGAATCAAGTGAAAATTTAACTTGTGCACAAAGTATTGTTTAGAAATTTCATACAGGTAACATATTGATTTCTGTTTTTTAAAAGGTTTTTATTGGTGCAGGGATGCAGGTTTAAGTACAGGTTTAAGTTTTTAGCACTGACAAAGTTTATCCCCCTTCATGCTCAGTACTTTAGAAAAGTGGTAGTCAGCAGCAGTGACCAAGACTAAGATATGGCAGATATCAGAGAAGGGTAGGGTGTGGTCCTGGGTTGGGCTGTTAGCCGCTGATAGAGGGAATATCAAAAACAGGGTCAGAATTTAATCGATGGAGAATGGCAATGGCAGACTGGTCTGAACAGCAACGACATCAAACAGCCAAGACAATCATACTGTTGAAATGTTTTAGTTTGCAAAGAACAATTAATTTGAGAATATAGAGATATAAACATTCAGTTTTAGCTGCAAAGTATATTGTTTTGGTCTGTTGCCTGAAGAATATGAAGATCAGGTTAAATGGAGTGGACTGTACAATGTGACAGAACAAAAAATGAACCCAAATATTTTTTAAAAATCACCATGGATTTAAAGGGGCTACACAGTTTTTAGCATTCAGTTGGAACTCCACGGCACTTCTAGATATTTTCTAGTCAACCTGTTCAGAAATGTATTTGAACACTTCTAGAGCAGATGACTCCCAATTCCGGGTCTCCTGGCCCAGAAGTAGGGACACTACCACTATGCCACAAGACCCCCTACAAATTAAATTCAAGTTCCACCTTACCCCACTTATATATTGAAATGCCCCACTCTGCATCTCAGCATGCTGTCTGCAAACTCCAGAACAGGGGAGGCGATGGCCTAGTGGTATTATCACTAGATTATTAATCCAGAAACTCAGCTAATGTTCTGGGGATCCGGGTTTGAATCCCGCCATAGCACATGGTGGAATTTGAATTCAATAAAAAAATCTAGAATCAAGAATCTACTGATGACCATGAAATCGTGGTCAACTGACAGAAAAACCCATCTGGTTCATTAATGTCTTTTAAAGAAGGAAACCTGCCATCCTCACCCGGTCTGGCCGACATATGACTCCAGACCCACAGCAATGTGGATGAATCTGAACTGCGCTCTGAGATGGCCTAGCCAATCACTCAGTTGTATCAATCATAACAAAATCTTAACAAAGATATGGAACCCAATGGACCACCTGGCATCAACCTGGGCACCGAACAGCCCTGTCATCCCTGCAAAGTCCTTAGTAACACGGGGGGACTAGTGCCAAAATTAGATGAGCTGTTTCACAGATTAGTCAAGCAACAGCCTGCCACCCATGTTCACGAAATCATCCTTATAGACACTGTCCCAGATACCATTATCACCATCCCTGGATATGTCCTGACCCACCAGCAGGAATGATTTATAGTCAGGAAGGAGTAGCTGGGAGTCCTCAACTTTGACCCTGGACCCCATGAAGTCTCACGGCTTCAGGCTAATTATGGTGTGGAAACCTCCTGTTGATTCCCATGTACCATTCTCCCTTGGCTGGTGAATTGATACTCCTCCATGTTGAACAATGCTTGGAAAAAGCAGTGAGGGTGACAAGGGTGTAAAATGTGCCCTGGGTGGCGGGATTTCAAAGTCCATCACTAAGTGTGGCTCGGCAGCAGCACTACTGATCGAGCTGATTGGGTCCTAAAGGACATAGCCGCTAGACTGACTACAGATGCATCTGCCCATAACAGTATTGGTAAGAGGGCCACCGCACAGTCCTTGAGGAGACCAAGTCCTGCCTTCACATTCACAATGACCTTTATTGTGCGGTGCAGCACTATCACTGTGCTAAATGGGACAGACTTCAAACAGACCTAGCAACTCAAGTGTGGGCATCTGTAAGTCATTATGGGCCATCAACAACAGCAGAATTGTACTCCAACACAATCTGTAACCTCATGGCCAGGCATATCCCCCACTCCAACCATTACCATCAAGCCCGGGAGGATCAATTCTGTTTCAATAGAGAGTGCAGGAGGGTATGCAAGGAGCAGCATCCGGCATATATAAAAATGAGGTGTCCAACATGTGAAGCTGTCATATAGGATTGCTTGCATGCCAAACAGCATAGGTAGTAAGTGATAGATCCCACAAGCAAAGAATCAGACCTAAGCTCTGCAGTCTAGCCACATCCACTAGAATCGGAGACTCCAGAATTATCTTCATTCTCGATGATGGAAGAGCCAAACACATTAGTGCAAATGAAAAAGCTGAAGCATTCGCAGCAATTTTCAGCCAGAAGTACCAAGTGGGTGATCCATCTCAGCCTCTTCCAGTGGTTCCCCAGCATTACAGATACCAGTCTTCAGCCAATTCCGTTCACTCCATGTGACATCAAGAAACATTTGGAGGCACGGGATACTGCAAAGGCTAGGGGCCCTGACAACATTCCGGCAAAAGTACTGAAGGCTTGTGCTCCAGCACTGGCTGCTGCCCTAGCCAAGCTCTTTCGGTACTGTTTTAACACTGGTATCTACCCGACAATGTGGAAAATTGCCCCTGTATGTCCTGTACAGAAAATGCTGGACAATTCTAACTAGGCCAATACTGCCCCCTGAGTCTACTCGTGATCATCAGTAAAGTGATGGAAGGTGTCACCAACAGTGCTATCAAGCATCATCTGCTCAGCAATAACCTGCTCAGTGACGCCCAGTTTGGGTTCCGCCAGGGGAACTCAGCTCCTGATCTCATTACAGCCTTGGTTTAAACATGGACAAAAGAGCTGAATTCCAGAGGTGAGGGTGACAGCCCTTGATGTCAAGGCTGCATTCGACCGAGTGTGACATTAAGGAGCCCTAGCAAAAGTGGAATCAATGGGTATCAGGGGGCAAACTCTCTGCAGTTTGGAGTCATACCTGACACATAGGAAAGTGGCTGTGGTTGTTGGTGGTCAGTCATCTCAGCTCCAGGACATCTCTGCAAGAGTTCCTCAGGGTAGTGTCCTTGGTTCAACCATCTTCAGCTACTTCATCAATGACCTTCCCTTCATAATAAGGTCATAAATGGGGATATTTGCCAATGATTGCACAATGTTTAGCATCCTCCACATTTCCTCACATACTGAATATCCAAGTTTGGGCTGACGGTAGCAAGTAACATACACATTACAGAAATACCAGGCAATGACCGTCTCCAATAAGAGACAACCTAAGTACAGGGCCTATAACATTCAATGGTGTTGCCCTCACTGAGTTCCCCACTATAAAGATACCATATCCACAAATAACAGCAGTATGTACTGTCCACAAGATGCACTGCAGAAATTCACCAAAGTTCTTTAGACTGCACCTTCCAAGCCAATGACCACTTCCATCTAGGCCAACAAGGACAGCCAATGCATGGGAACACCACCACCTACAAATTCCTTTCCAAGTCACTCACGATCCTGATTTGGAAATATATTTCTATTCCTTCACTGTAGCTGGGTCTAAATCCTGGAAATCCCTCTCTAAGGGTATTGTGGCTTTACCTTAGGAAGATGGAATGCAGCAATTAAAGAAGGGAGCTCACCACCACATTTTCAAGGGCAATTAGGGACGGGCAATAAATACTAGCCAGCCAGTGACGCCCACCTTCCACAGGTAGTTAAAAGAAAAATTCCCAACATCCCTAACACAGCAGTGGCCCCTGATAACTTCCCTTGACTTTCATTGAGACAACCCTCAAGCCTGACACTGATCAAACACCACCCCACCCACCCCGCCTCCACAAATGATCAGCTTGGACGGATGGTCGCAACTGATGGGTGACATGACCCTTGACTGACCTGTGTGCAGTTCCCCAATTAACTTACCAGAAGCCTGGACTGGTTGCACTGGACATTCAGGATTGGCTGTGGTGCAAGACCTGGACTGTAGTGATATGGGCCCCTTGATCCTGACTGTCCCAAACAGCTAACTGAGCATGTCCGAGCACCTAGACTGATACTGGACTTTGCCTTTGACCTACTGCATCAGTGCTACCCGACTATATTGATATAGCATAGTGCCATACAGCAACATGTCTATCTCTTGACTGATCACTGCTAACAACCATAACAATGGTTGGTGCCTGTGCTAAACTGCAAGGTAAGACAGAAGTACAAAAATCTTAAAGTTCTGAATGAAGGGGCTAAGAGTAAAAGAGCAAGGCAAGGCAGAGATGCTATGAGCATCCAATGAGGCACCACATAAGTGAGCACTAATAGAGCAAATGAGTAGTCTGAGTTGCATGCTGCTCGAATCCATTGGGTGGGCACCTGTCCTGGCATGGAAAATGTCCTGACAGTACCGTGGTAATGAAAGGTGCTGTTCTGCTCTAAAGTGCTGAATTGAATCATAGAATCCGAGAGTACAGAAAGGGTCCATTCAGCCCATTGAGTCTGCACCAACCTTCTGAAAAGCATTCCACCCAGACCCAGCGTCCCATTCTATCCCTGCATTTCCCATGACTAACGCACGTTGCTTGCACATCTTTGGGCACTACAGGCAATTTAGCATGGCCAATCCGCCCAACCTGAACATCTAAGGTTTTGGAGTAGATCTGTAGCTCGGGTTGTGGGTGTTGAGGTTGGTTGGCTCGTCGAGCTGGTTTGTTGTTCCGCAGCGCAGCCTCTGATGAAGCATCGGTGTGTTTTCCCGCCTGGTTTTTAAACTCTGGGGTCCGTTGTGATGGATTGCCTCACTTCCAGGTTTCCTCCATAGCGGAATATATATGGGGTTGAGTTCAATGCGTTTATTAATAGCATGCTTCGTGGAGTGCCATGCTTCCAGGAATTCTCGTGCTTGTCTCAGCCTAGCCTGTCCCAGGATCTTGGTGTTGTCCCAGTCAAAGTCGTGGTTCTCCTTGTCCATGTGGATTGAGATGAGTGAGTATTGATCGTGTCTTTTTGTAGCCAGTTGGTGTTCACGTACTCTTGTTGTTAGTTTCCTTCCTGTTTGTCCGATTGTAGTGTTTCTCGCAGTCTCTGCAGGGGATCTTGTAGATGACATTGGTCCTGTCCATGGCGGGGAATGGGAGGAAAACTGGAAGTGAGGCAATCCATCGCAACGGACCCCAGAGTTTAAAAACCAGGTGGGAAAACACACTGATGCTTCATCAGTGGCTGCACTGAGGGTATTACCAAGCACGGTAACGAAACGTCTGTGGAACAACAAACCAGCTCGGCGAGCCAACCAACCTCAACAACCTGAACATCTTTGGACTGTGGGAGGAAACTAGAGCACTTGGAGGAAATCCACACAGACACAGGGAGAATGTGCAAACTGCACACAGACAATCACCCAAGGCTGGGATTGAACGCAGATCCTTGACGCCTGAGCCACTGCGCAGAACTAAATTATAATTGGGTCGGAAATGAGCCATGATGATATGCAGAGGCTGGTACTTGTCCAATGCCAATGTCTGCAAATGGAGGCAGGCAGCTGCCACCTATGAAGTGTGCTCTGAGATGTTGGGGATTGCTGCCCAAGGAGGAGGCCCAGAAGAGCAGACAGTGCTCTGGAGTTGCAAGGCATGTCCTCTGACTTTCATGTCAGACACTGTCACTAAATAGCTTCTCTCCAGCTTGTGGGAGAATAGGAAAATGCATACAAAGAGGCTCTCTTCATTCAATACGCAGCTGCAGACTGGACTTTTTGCTCTTGAAGTCAAGAATTTCACTTCTTCTGAGGTTGTGTTATTTTCCCAACTGATATGTCACTGTACACAGCATCCAATGGCTGGCAAGGCTCTGTCCTATGATTCATTGGTACACAGCAAGTTCCTACAAGCAGCAATTTGAGCTGTTACACAATATGTGTGCAGGGCAATAGAGAGAATTTATTTTTCTTAAAAATAGTGCTATGGGATTGTTTGCAGCCAGGTAACAAGGCATACAGTTTAAAACTCACCCAAATGACAGCATGTCAGGAGTATTGCACTCCCTTAGTAACACAGTTCAGTATCAGCCTCAGAAACCTTTGTTAAAGTCTCTGGAGCAGATCTTGACCCCCCCAACCTACAGACTCCGGTGAGAGTGTATCACTCTTTACCTGAAAAAGTAACAGGCTAAGACTTTAAAATGCATACAAGTGAAGGATCCATTGTATTTGATCAGTACCCTTTTCAAAACATACTATTCAGCTTCCTGGCCAGTGACTTATTTTGTGTTAACTAATTGGTGTGGTTCTGCGTTAGTTGTGTTGCATCACGGATTAATATCTATATTCCATCCACATTTAGGTGTGTAGCTCCAGCTAGACCAGGCATGACCCACTGAGGTGGGGTTCCTGAAAATGAAAGCATTTCAGTAGAAGCAATTGAAGGTAGCCTTGAAAATTTCAAGTGAAGAGGATGTGATTGTTTTCTCTAGTAGCTTGTTTCATAGTGGAATTGACTTTGTGAAGAAAGATTGTTGAAGCGCTGTCTGGAAAACATAGTTTTACTTTAGTTTTACCAGTTTTACTTTATAGTTTGTCTGTTTTTATTTGGTCTTTGTAGTTTGTGTAGATGGCTGCTGTGTGTTTTCTTATTGCCAGATGACATTAGGTACTTGCTCCTGTCAATTTTCAACAGTCCATTCCATATTTAATAGAACATGCTCAGTCTATTGTTCTCCTTCCTTTGCTATAGTGATTCCCATTCCAAATCATTTCTTTTTATTTGTTTGTAGGATATAAGTATTGCTGACTGGGCCAGCATTTATTGCCCATACTTAGTCGCCAAGAGGGTAATTATGAGTCAACCACATTGTGGTGGGCCTGGAATCTCATGTAGGCCAGACCAGGCAAAGATTTCCTTCACTAAAGGACTCCCGAGAAGCAGATGTGTTTTTATGGCAATCGTTACTGTTGGAACATATTCCAGACATTTCATTGAATTCAAACTTCATCATCTGGCATGGTGAGATTAGCACCCATGTCCCCAAAATATTAGCTTCACCTTTTGGATTAATAATCCAGTGACACTAACATGAGACCACCTCATCCCACTGAATTGATCCAGGGTGTGACAGTGGGACATCTCCCACACTGACTTGTCCAGACTTACTTTATCATAGAGTAGAACCGTAGAATCCCTACAGTGTGGAAGCTGGCTATTTGGTCCATTTATTTATATCTCTTTCCGTCTGAGGATCCTACACTCAGCTTGCATGCCCTGGTATTGTACTGACAAATGGTTGGTAAGCCATATCTGACATTTTTGTTGCAATACCAAAGATTCCTCCTCAAAAATCCAAGAATCTGTTGTGTTGATTGTTACCTGCTGAACGTGAAGCCCAAATTAAATTTTTTTTAAAGTAAACCCTCAGGTATGCTGTGTATCTATTGGAGAACTGTATTGTAGAACTTAAAGCAAACTATGGGTGGATCATCATGTAAAATACAGCAACTATTTTATTGAAGAACTATTATCACGTTTTATGAGCAAGTTTCAGACAGTTCAATTCCTGGATTAGTCTCTTTAAAAAACTTTTGTTTCCAATTCTTCAGCCAGTCCTATTGCAGAAAATGGGGATCTACTATTTCAAGGTGTTTCTTTCTAATATAATTCTCTTCCAACTGGTGTACAATGAAATTGATTTACACATCATCAGCTTGTGGTCCTAACAGAAGTGAATACTGTGACTGTTGTTGCTATTAAGGGTGATAACTGCACCACAACTGGTGGGGGCTCACTTACATTTGAATCCAGCAATTATGATTTGACAGACACAGTTTTGTGGGATCCCATGCTCATGGTCCCAGCAGGTGTGCAAATAACTTTACTAACATACCACCGCGAGGAAATTCACCCATGTGACCAGACCATCAGTAGTGTACACTTGAGTTAATTAGATCAAAAAGGTCGAGGGCAGAAGATACATTGGAACACCACCTACTGCAAGTTCCTCTCCAAGTCACTCACTGGTCTGATGAACTACATCACTGCACCTTTACTGTCACTGGGCCAAAATTGTGGAACTCCCTTCCTAAGGGTGCTGTAGGTGTCTCTAAACCTCAAGACTGCAGGGTTTCAAGAATATAGCTTACCACCACCATCTGGGATGCATTTAGAGATGGCCTAGTCAGTAATGTCCACAACTCTTAAATTAAACTTTTAAAAAATTTCCCTCTACTTGCTCTTCTACTTTATTTAGGGCTACTCCCGGCAGGAGTAGAGCCTGATGAGGGGTGCAGTCCTTTAACACAATGGGTATGTGTAGTCATTGCTACCAGGTGGACCTTGTTGACTACAAAGGCCTTGATTGGGGTTATTAACCTGAGCCAAGCAGGAAAGTGCCGCTGACCATTATAAAGGGGGGATCACACGGCGTGCACTGGCACGTTTGATGTCTGTCGCGAGAGATAGACATCGCAAGGGTGTGGAGTGCCATCACCCCATCACCCCATCACCCCATCACCCCATCACTTTGATTTGATCCCTTCCCTCCCCTTCACTTTGTCTCTCACACAGGCATTGCCCCTACAGGGGCTCTGCTCGATACTGATGCTCTGGTCACATGGGTCATTTTCCTGGTGGTGGTGGTATGTTAATAAAGTCATTTGCACACCTGGTGTTATTTTACTGTGTCTAAAAAAACAAAAGAAGACTTTTAAAATAAGGGGAAAAAAGTATAACCAGGAGATTAGAAGCTCCTCAGCTGAGGACTGACTCCGAGCTGGTTGCACTGTGCACTAATAAACAACAGGTGACTTGGTGGTGAGACCCAGCCTCTGTGCAGCTATTTCAACAACCAACTCAATTCTAACTATTCTCACTTCTCGTTAGCATCTCACTCAGCATTTATCTCCCTCTTGGGTTATCATATAAAAAAAATAGCCAGGAGACTGGAGCTGCAGAGTCCATAGACAAAAAAAAACATAAAAAGGGGATCACGCAGTGTGCACTGGTGCTCTCGATGCCTTTCGGGAGAGATGGGCACCTCAGGGTGTGGACTGCTTTATTCCCCCAACAAACTCTGTTTTGATTTGACCGCTTACCCTCCCTCTCACTTTTTTTCTCTCCACATAGGCGTTGCCCCTGCAGCGGCTCTGCTTGACATTGATACTTTAGTCTCATGGGTGTTTTTTTTCCTGGTGGTGGTATGTTAATAAAGTTATTTGCACACCTGGTGTTATTTTACTGTGTCTCACGCCTGCGCACGCACAACAAGGGTGCTGGGTCAAATAAAGAAAAATAAAAACAAAAGAAGAAAAGGAAAAAATTAAAAAACAGGCGATGTCCTGGTGAAGGATCACGCGGTGTGCATCAATATTCTTGACATCTTTTGGGAGAGGTGGGTACTGGGGTTACCAATTCCATTTTGATTTGATCCCTACCCTCCCCCTCACTTTTTCTTTCACGTAGGCTTTGCCCCTAGGGGCTCTGCTTGATACTGATTTTTTTGGAAGCATGGGTTTTTTTTTCTGTTGCTGGTATGTTAATAAAGTTATTTGTGCACCTGGTGTGTTTTTTTACTGCGTCCCACACGCACGCAGGGAAAGAAGGAAAAGAAATGTAAACAGGGGATTTAGAATCTCCTCAGTTCAGGGGACTGACTCTGAGCTGGTTGACAACAGCCAGTGTAGTGTGCACAAGTAAATCAAGGTTGGCTTGGTGATGGGATACTGGCCTCTGTGCAGTTATTTCAGGATGTCAAATATGCCTGTACCACTGGCACATCCTTGCCCTGGCTCTGTGATGCCCTTCCCTTTGCCCTGCCAGTCCCTGAGTGGCTCCCATCGACCTCTAGCCCTCCCCCACCATTGCCACATTCCAATTCCCCCACCCCAATCCCAGTCCTGCACCCCCAGTCATGCTATTGGCAAGGAAGAGCTAGTGGGGGTGCTAAATAGGGTGTGGAGCCAGGTTTGATGGGGTTTGGAGTTTGCACCAAATGCCGAAAGATATGGTTTGAAAGAAGTACCAGCTGAATTCAAATTCTCAAAATTCACCATCGGACTTTAACTCAAGCAAATTATAGTCCATGTCTCCGATTCAGTTGCTGTACAAACCTATCATTGTTTGTTACTTCCTGGCCTCCCACCCCATTGCAATGTTCCAAGAACATTGGAAATGTAACAGATAGTTGGCAAAACATACAACTATTGGGGCAGCCTGAAGTCAAATGGAAGATATGGTACATGCATGAGTTATGAAAAATAGAAAAGTATGCAAAGAGAGACATTTTGAGAGATGTGAGCAAACTAAACAAATGGAACTAACCAAGAATAGAGGAACAAAGGAATCATGGGCTATGAATACACCAATCCCAACAAATTGCACTCAAGTTAGAATGGCTAATTTACAAAAAAGCAAATCAAGCAGGAGGCTTTATTTCTAGAATGATAGAATTGAAGAGAAGAGAAGAGAAGGAATGTGTATTGAACTGTTAACCATATTATCAGTAGGATATTGAGTAACTGGAGAGAATTTTAAGAAGAATTATACCAGGAATATAGGAGTATGCATATCAGGAAAAGGTTGACAGGCTGTCGATCCTTTTGGTAATGAAAATAAAACCAGAGGGGTTACCTGATAGAGGTCTTTAAAATGATCAGCTGTTTTAAGACAGTGGTTACAAATAGAATGTTTCCCTTCGTAGGGAAGTACATATCTGAAGGCCATCCATATAAGATAGGCACCAAGGGATTCAGCAGGGAATTCAAAAGAAACTTCCTCACATAAAAAGTGGTTGAAGCAAAATAATGGATGCATTTCAGGCAAAGCTAGGCAGACAGATGAGACAGGAGGGAATAAAAGGTTATGATGGGAGATTTAGATGAAAAACGATGGGAGGAGGCTAACTTTGGGCATAAATCAGGTCTGCTCATGCCAATGGCCTATTTTTGTGTTGTATACTTTGTGTAATCGAAGCATATAATCAAATAAATTATAGAACATGGAAGATATTATTTTACTACATAGGTAACTAGTTCTTGCAAGTGCAAAGTTGTGATTTATTCCAATCTGGCTAAAGTCAATTAGACTTTGTGCTTGCCCTTAATTATCATATCTAACAAGTTTAAGAATAGCACACTATTATTCTGTTATCAAGTTTTTAACACTTTCAAGTGTTTTTAAGGGATGTTATTTGTTTGTTGTCTTTCAGTTCAAAGCAATATTGGGAAGAAACTGGTCAGCAGCAAGATGAGAAGAAATAGCAATGTTTCATTTCAGAATTTGGATCATTATTTTTTGTAAAGAACAAGTTTTGAGACTGAGCCATGTTTGTGATCATGTTTAAAAGCAACAGCTACATGAAGGCTTCAATGAAAAGTTGCAGGAAAATGGAGATTTTGTATAAAGTAGAGATGAGCTAGCTTCAAGAATATCACTGCTCACAGATTCTTTGAAACTAAAAGTATTGATGAGATGACCTTGGACATCTTGATTGGAATGGCCAAAAATGGACATATTCTGTTCATATTGGGCTGTTACAGTGGGTTGTGGAACAAAAACTGAAGTTGCTGGAAAGGTTCAGCAGGTCTGGCAGCATCTGTGAAGAGAAAAATCAGAGTTAACGTTTCGGGTCCTGTGACCCTTCTTCAGAACTCAACTTCTATTTTTGTTCCTGATTTACAGCATCCTGTGTTTTCAGTTTTTACTGTGGGTCATGGGCCTGTTTACAAATGTCTGCATTGGCAAGAGTCTCTTTTACTTTCTGTGGCCACAATCAATGAGCAAGCGACATATAGCAGCCATGTTTTTCAGCAGAGAGGATTTAAGACTTAATCTGGAGCTGGAAACAAATTTGCAAAGGTTTAGTTTTTGCAGTTCATAGTCTGGAGGAGAAATAATAACAAAAACATTTAAAACAATTAACGAAAGGGGCAGGGAACATGTTTCACTGACGTTTCCTTATGCTTTTGAGGAAAGGTAGAGTTGAGAGAGGAAAATGAACTTTTTAATTGCATCTCTGTGTTTCTGACTCAACCACTCTTTCAGGCAGTGAGTTCCAGACTCCAACCAACCCCTGATCAAAACAGAGACCATCTGGAAACCGATATCCATTTCAAGCCCACCGACTCCCACAGCTACCTAGAATACACCTCCCCCCACCCACCTTCCTGCAAAAATGCCATCCCCTATTCCCAATTCCTTCGCCTCCGCCGCATCCGCTCCCAGGATGAGGCATTCCACTCCCGAACATCTCAGATTCCTCGTTTTTCAAGGACCGCAACATCCCCCCCTCAGTGGTTGAGAACACCCTCGACCGTGTCTGTCGCATTTCCCGCAACTCATCCCTCACACCCCCTCCCCGCAATAACAACCAAAACAGAATCCCCCTCATCCTCACGTACCACCCCATCAACCTCCGGATCTAATGCATCGTCTTCCGACACTTCTGCCATCTGCAATCCGACCCCACCACCAAAGACATTTTTCCCTCCCCACCCTTATCTGCTTTCCGGAGGGACCACTGTCTCCGTGACTCCCTTGTCCGCTCCACACTCCCCTCCAGCCCCACTACACACGGCACATTTCCCTGCAACCGCAGGAAGTGCTGCACCTGCCCCTACACCTCCGCCCTCACCCCCATCCCAGGCCCCAAGAAGACTTTCAACATCAAGCAGATGTTCACCTGCACATCTGCTAATGTGGTATATTGTATCCACTGTTCCCGTTGTGGCCTCCTCTGCATCGGGGAAACCAAGCGGAGGCTTGGGGACCACTTTGCGGAACACCTACGCTCGGTTCACGACAAACATCTGCACCTCCCAGTCGCGAACCATTTCAATTCCCCCTCCCATTCCACAGATGACATGTCCATCCTGGGCCTCCTGCAGTGCCACAACAATGCCACCCAAAGGTTGTAGGAACAGCACCTCATATTTCGCTTGGGAACCCTGCAGCCCAATGGTATCAATGTGGACTTCACAAGCTTCAAAATCTCCCCTCCCCCGACTGCATCCCAAAACTTGCCCAGCTTGTCCCCGCCTCCCTAACCTGTCCTTCATCCCACCTATCCCCTCCTTCCACCTCAAGCCCCACCCCCATCTCCTACCTACTAACCTCATCCCACCCCCTTGACCTGTCCGTCCTCCCTGGACTGACCTATCCCCTCCCTAACTCCCCACCTGCACTTACCTTTACTGGCTCCATCCCCACCTCTTTGACCTGTCTGTTTCCTCTCCACCTATCTTCTCCTCTATCCATCTTCTATCCGCCTCCCCTTCTCTCCCTATTTATTTCAGAACCCCCTTCCCCTCCCCCATTTCTGAAGAAGTGTCTAGGCCCAAAACGTCAGCTTTCCTGCTCCTCTGATGCTGCTTGGCCTGCTGTGTTCATCCAGCTCTACACCTTGTTATCCCTGATCAAAACAATTCTCCTCAACTTTCCTCTTTTTCGTAATTTAAATCTTTGCTCCCAGTTATTGCTCCCTTTCCTAATGGAATAAACGTTTTCCTAACCACCCTTTCTATGTGTCTCGTAATGTTATACACCTCTATCAGATTCCCTCCTCAACTTTCACTGCTCAAAGGAAAACAACCCTCATTTACCCAATCTTTCCTCATGGCTTAACCTGTCCAGCCCAGGCAGCATCCTGGTAAATCTCATCTACGTCCTTTCTCGTGCAGTCACATCTTTCCACTAATGTTGGGACCAGAACTGCATGTGGTACTCCAGATGCGACTTAACCAGCATTTTATACAATTCCAGCATAACTTCCTCGTTCTTACATTTTACGTGGAATTGAGCAAAGAAAATGTACCTTTTTGACTGTTTCGCTGCATGTTCACTAACTCTGCAACTTGAAGGAGATTAACAATTCAGGATTCTCATATGCCTTCTTAGCCATTAATTTACCTGCCCTGCTACTTCAGGAATCTGTGGATATATATCTGTGGACATCTGTGATCTTCAGTACTTTCCTGAGTTCCATTACCCTTGCCTTGTGAGCCCTCCTCACTCATTTCTGGGTTGAATTCCATTGGCCACTGCTCTGCCCATCTGATCTGCTCATTGATATCCTTCTGCAGTTTACAGCTATCCTCACTATTTACAACACTACTATTTTCATGTCACTACTGAACTGCTCAATCATATCCACTACATTTAAGTCCAAATCCTTAATGTACACCACAAACTTCAAGGGCCCTAGCACCAAGTCCTGTAGAAACCCACTGGAAACAGACATCCAGTCACAGAAACATCTCTCTAAAATCACCCTCTGTTTCCTGCTTCTCAGTCAATTTTGAATCCAATGTGATCTGTGCTATCCAGGATGAGGTAGCCCACTTAATTGGCAATCAATCTACTACATTAAACATTAAGCCCCTCCACCAACAGCACACAGTAACAACAATGTGTCCCGTACACAAATTGCCTTCCAACAACTCACCAACCCTCCTGTGACTGAACTTTTCAAATTTCAAACTCTTGCACCCAGAAGGATAAGGGCAGGAGTGCAATGAAACATCATTATCCACAAGTTCTTCTCCAAACCACAATTGATTCCTTTGCTTTCTCTGGGTCAAATAATTAGAACTCCCTTCCTATCAGCACTGCTGGTATATGTAAAGGTAAAGTCACTATAGCCCTGACAGACCATAGGGCTACTCCTCATTAGAGAGCAGGGACTAGTGGTGGTTTAACCTAAGAGTTATCTCAGGCAAGGGGACAGCTTGAAAAGGCCTTCATGGTAACCTTTACTGGTGAAGGAATTGAACCCACATTGCTGAAAACTTTCTGCATTACAAGCCAGCCATCCAAATTAAACTAACTATTTTACTGGTGTATGTGCACCAGATTGATTGCAGCAGTTTGAAACGAATTAGGGATGGCAACAAATACTGACCTCTACAAAAATCACTGTGATTCAAAAAGCACTTAAGCAACAACTGTGACATTTGAGAACAAAACTGTCTCCACCAACACTAGACCAATGCTCACACCCCATGAAAGATTATAAATAAATATTTTCCCGGTGTTACTAATTCTCATCTTGATGAACAGGAGACTCAATGAAACAAAAAAAAAGGTTGAAACAAGAAAAATAAAATTGTTGAAAACACTTCAGTGTTCAACATATTTTAAGAGGACGCTGATTTTGAAAATTCTCCACCCCTCACTTTTACCATGCATCTTCTTCTGCTTGAACTTGGAAAACAAAGCAACATTGTGATACTTTCTTCAGATTGTAGTCTGCCTGCTCATTGTGGTTTTCCTAAAAAAAGTAGTTTTGATCTAAGGTTGGTGGAGACAGTTTCGTTCTCAAATGTCACAGTTGTTGCTTCAGTGCTTTTTGAATCGCGGTTTTTGTAGAGGTTTAATGCAAGACCTCATGCACTTCTTGAAGTCAAAAGGATTGTAATTCGACAGGGAAGCTCTTGTGAGATCTTGATTATGTTGTGCACTTTGGGCCATTAGACAAATTCCTGGTCCTCCTGTATTAAAGCAGCCATTAATGTTTCTCCCATGACATTGCTTAGACAGAAATAATTTGAGTATTAGTTTTTGTGTTTGTAATGTTTAATGTAGTTGTAATGTCTTGGTCAATTACTCCATGAACACAGATAGGGTCAGATCTTGAAGCCATCCAACATCATAGATCTACTTTAGCCAGCAATGACTGGTGTTAGCAAATCAGTAACGTGGGAATAGGCTCTGACTTTTTATTGGCTTCCACATCCAGGGAAGGGTAAAATTTTCAAAGGACACTGATTTCTCCATTCCCGTTCTATTATTTGAAGATTAAAAGGAAAATACAGAAATCTAAAATACTGTACAGAAAAAGTGAAAGATACTGAGTAGATTTGTCCTAAGGAGGGAAAAACTAAAGTGATATTCATCTCATAGAATATGTAGCATGGAGATTATTCATGGAGCTCCACTAGTGGAGCTACCCAAGTTAATTCCACTTCTTCAGCCTTTTGTATGCTTTTTCAAATACTTTCCTAACTTACTTTTGAATTGTATAAATCTTTGCTTCAGTGACGAAATAGCATATTCTAAGAACAATGTTTAAAAATACAAACTTTGTTGCCATGTTATGCAGTGATATTTATTCCTGTGTCTATATGTCCTTCCTATTTCATTAACAGTAGATTCCTTGCTCAAAATGCTTTGAGATCTTGAAAACCTCTTAGACTTTCCCTACTTTGATTGTTATGCAGAAAAAGTAAGAAAACCAACTTATTTGAGTTTTTCTTTATAAAACCTTGAATACTAGCTATCATTAGTAAATATTCACTCTACCCATCCCATTTCCGACAATGCATTGTGAAAAACTGCACTAGTGCACCAAAGCATTCAAGTATAGGCTACCGAATGTCTTGTACAAATTTAGAATCACTTCCTTTTGTTTTATTTTCATTAATACTATTTGAATACATCTTTCACAACATCAGCTCATCTCAAAGCTCTTTAACAACATTTAAATATTTTTATAGTGTAGCCACTGTTGTAACGCAGGGACAGAAATAAAACACAGAATCCCTTTTGTGCTTTGCCATTGTATCTGCATTACAAACTTTAAGTGACTATTTTTTCTGTGCCTTTAAGGCTTTCCTATGCCTATATTCTGTCAGAATCTTAATGCTTAGAGTGTACTTTCCTGTGGGTACTGACCTGTGGATCCCCTCATCTGCCTATTTCAATTATTAATTGTTTCCTCCTGTAATCTCTTGTCTTTTTTTCACAGTTTGCTCTGCTCCTTAGTGTTGTTTTATGGATAAACTTCAACACCATTCTTCTGATCTCTGTCTCCATCATTTATAATAATGGAAAGTGTTATGCTGCTGTTATTTTGTAACTGGGAATGATAGACCAGGTAGACAAGATGTAAATTTAAACAGGAGCACTTTGTTGACCATGCTCACACTTCCACAGCCAGTTCTAGACTGGATCCAAGCTCTGCCCTGCTGGGTCACCTAATGATCTCTCTTAAAGGTGCAGCACATCCAACTACATACATAACAGAGAGTAAAAATGTTCTGAGTATATGAGGGCCCATGACAATCCATAGTCAGAAACACTGGTGCTGTTCAGGAGTTTTACAATGTGGCTATGGGAAGCCACACTTCAGCAAAAATATATTAGCTTTCAATGGAGATAGTAGGAACTGCCGATGCTGGAGAATCTGAGATAACAAGGTGTAGAGCTGGATGAACACAGCAGGCCAAGCAGCATCAGAGGAGCAGGAAAGCTGACGTTTCGGGCCCAAACACTTCTTCAGAAATGGGGGAGGGGAAGGAGGTTCTGAAATAAATAGGGAGAGAGGGGGAGGCGGATAGATGATGGATAAAGGAGACGATGGGTGGAGAGGAGACAGACGGGTCAAAGAGGCGGGGTTGGAATCAGTAAAGGTGAGTTTAGGTGGGGAGTTAGGGAGGGGATAGGTCAGTCCAGGGAGGATGGACAGGTCAAGGAGGTGGGATGAGGTTGGTAGGTAGAAGGTGGGGGTGGGGCTTGAGGTGGGAGGAATGGATAGTGGGAGGAAGGACAGGTTAGGGAGGCGGGGACGAGCTGGGCTGGTTTTGGGATGCGGTCGGGGGAGGAGAGATTTTGAAGCTTGTGAAGTCCACATTGATATCATTGGGCTGCAGGGTTCCCAAGCGAAATATGACACGTTGTTCCTACAATCTTCGGGTGGCATCGTTGTGGCACTGCAGGAGGCCCAGGATGGACATGTCGTCTGAGGAATGGGAGGGGGAATTGAAGTGGTTCGCGACTGGGAGGTGCAGATGTTTGTCGTGAACTAGCGTAGGTGTTCCGCAAAGCAGTCCCCAAGCCTCCGCTTGGTTTCCCCGATGTAGAGGAGGACACATAGCTTTGAATGGAATGCAGTGCAGATTCATCAGAATATTACCAGGGTTCCCTAGGATAGGTTACAAGTAAAGATTACTTAAGATAGGCTTTTATTTCCTGGGATGTAGAAAATTACAGGGTTGATGTGATTGGGGTTTTTAAGATTCTGAAAGGACTTGATAAGATAAGCGAAATGTTCTTCCACTGATGCAGGTGTCCAGGATGAGTGGTCGTGACCTTAAAAGTAGATCCTGGCCGTACAAGAAAGTAGTTAGCAAATACTGCTCAATGCAAAATGTGGTCACATTGTGGAGCTCTTTCCTACAAAATGCAGAAGATACTCTCTCATTGAATAGATCTTTCCTGAGCCTGTTGATGAAATCAGGAATTCAAATCATCTGTAATTGCTTTGAAAGTTGGGATAGGATATGCTTTAAAGACTGAATGGTTCTATACCTGTTCCTATGTACTGTTGGACAGTGAGATATGGGCATGATGGATAAATAACCATTAAGGTTTAAGTAATTTCCACTAGTTTAATGTGTTAAAACATAGTCCTGTATCAGATTAGGTTTTTGTAAAAAATTGAGAGAGATGGTAAAAATTCAGTTAGATTTACAATAGACGGTACAAGAGATGATATGGAGACAGTGATCTAATTATATATGGATCAGATAGGGTAACAGCACTTTGTAGGTGCATTTATTAGTGAAAGAGGAAGGAAGACGATTAGTGCTCTGGGTAGTGACAGCTAGTTTATTACCAGGAGAGACTAATGCATTCGTACCTAGACCCCTTCGTTGGTGGTGATAAATTAGACAATGGTTAAGATAAACTACTGGGACCACATGCTGAATCCAAATGCCACAGTATAATTCACAGAGCTGAGAATGGTTACCTTTGGTATTGTGTAGTCTTTAGTGGATTGTTTGAAATGTCACTTTCACACATAATGTTCAGCACTGTCTGTCCTCTTAGTGTTCAGCTGCACACAGATTTGCTGTTTGTACTTAACTCTTAAAGTGCCAACCCAAAGAATGAAGCTTACATTGTGCACCATCCTTTTAGATGTGGCTTGGGGGATATCACGAGTATATAACTTAGAAGTTAAAGATATAAGAATGTGGTCTTGTGGCAGCCTATAACAAAGAAGGTGAAGATAATCAGCACCATCTCTAGCCAATGCCTTAAATGTGCAGTTGAAATGAAGAGTGGAAAGAAAATCAGTAACCATTGTATCCAGAATCATATTGAAATGTCAACCATGACTCAGTGGTAGGATTCTCACCTGAAGCAAATGTTGTGAGTTCAAATCCTGCCTGCAGACTTGAGTACAAGATCTACACTGACACTGGGGGAGGTGATGGCCCAGTGGTATTATCACTGGACTGTTAATCCAGAGACTCAGGTAATGTTCTGGGGACCTGGGTTCAAATCCAGCCATGGAAGATGGTGGAATTTCAATTCAATAAATATCTGGAATTAAGAGTCTAATGTTGACCATGAATCCATTGCCAATTGTTGGGGGAAAAACCCATCTCATTCACTAATGCCATTTAGGGAAGGAAACTGCTATCCTTACCTGGTGACTCCAGACCCACAAAAATCTGGTTGACTCATAAGTGCCCTCTAGGCAATTAGGGATGGGCAATAAATGCTGGCCTAGCCAGCGATGCCCTCATCCCCTGAATGAATGATCCCTCAGTACTGCAAATGTCAGATTAAAAGCCAAACTGAACCACTGTCTGTGCTCTTGGATTTTAGAAAGATTCCATGGTGCTATCTTTGAAGAAAAGTGGTGGAGTTCTTCCTTGTATCCTAAACATTATTGATCTTCAAACCAACATTCAAGTAAAAATAGATCTGATCATTATCACATTGCTGTTTGTGGGAGCTTGCTATGCATAAGGATCTGTTATACTTCCAAAGTACTTCATTGGTGTAGGCACCCTGAAAGTTTATGAAGGATGTAATATAAAAGCCAGTTTTTATAATTTAACAGACTTGAGATTTTTCTAAAGTGCAGAGACAACAAAGGAAATTAGCTCTGAAAAGAACACTAAAGACACAGAGACACAGACTAGAACGAAAAGGTAAATACAGAAAAGCAGAGGCAAACAGTGATAAGGATGAAAGGATTCAGAGTCACAGATAGGTTTACAAGACTCATCAATTAGGTTAACTAGCTTGTTTTGTATAATATATAGGTTTACCTTGCATGACGAAATAGATGAATGTATTTACCACTGAAGAAAAGGTTGGTTTTGGTGCCTTAGGGACATTAAGATTAATTGTCTCTTTAGATGGGAACAGATTCATATTGGACATATCTATTTATTCTGAAAGAAAATCTTTATATTGAGAATGTGTAATTTTAGAGGTTGGGGACATCAGATTTCAAGACATTGGTGGGGAAACTGTTGGTGATTTTCTTGTCCTGAATCAATTATGTTCATAGGTCTGGTCATGAAAAATGAATTAGCACTAACATCACTGTACTTTTTTACATGAAGAGCTGTGGTTATGTGTGTCAATAATCATTCTGCGAAACTCGTAAGGAATTTCATACACTTATCATTTGAACAATTTCTGAAAAAGCATCACAGAGAGGACAGCCAGACTGAACTTTCCATCATTCCTTTTAATGCTGATTTTGTCCACAGCAGAATGCATTTCATCATCATATCTCTGAATGTAAACGTCAGTGTAACAGGACCTAGGAAGAGTGAAAAATTTTTCATCAATTCATTAGGAAAGTGGTAGTTCAACTTGCAGGATAGCTAGGAGATAGCAAGAACTGCAGATGCTGGAGTCAAAGTCAATACAGTGTGGAGCTGGAGGAACACAGCAGGCCAGGCAGCATCACAGGAGCAGGAAACTCGACGTTTCAGGTTTACACCCTTCATTGGGATCTGATGTAAACCCGAAACGTTGACATTCCTGCTCCTCTGATGCTGTCTGACCTGCTGTGTTCGTCCAGCTCCACACTGCAGGGTACCTATTTGGGAACATTAAGACAGAATTTATGGGAAACCTGAAAGTTAATATTTTAATCAGTAATTGTGTTGCTAACACTTTTGATTTTGAACTTTGTTCGCAGTTCAGTCTGTGATAACACATCCCGCATTGTTGCCTGTGCCTTTTAACACTGCTCAATCCTTTGTGCCTTGTAACTCTTCAGTTTAGCTGAAGACCTTTCTCTGTGATGATATTTTTATTTTTTTAATCTCTTTCACTTGGTAGTCACTTGCACAAAGTGGTCTGAGTAAATTTACAGCACAAGTTTAAAGCAGTTTCATTCTCAAGCCATTTCTAAACTTGTATAATGTGAATTCAGGTGTCACTAAACCACGTTAGATACTTATTCAAAGGGGTCTTAATAAAGTGTTCATTGGAGCTCTGATTCTGGATTTATGTTGTATGCGCTTGTGATGAAGCTGTCACTTTGGAGAGAGATTGTAAGGCAGAGGTGCCGAGTTGTCGCTAGGAAAGTAAGCAATTTGTGAGGCCTTGGGTTTTCTTTGAAAGTTTGAATAATAGAAGAAACAGCCTGGCTGTGGCCAGCTCTCAAAGACCAGGCTTTGTAGTTTATTTTAGTTTTTAGATTTAGTTTTAAACAGAAGCCTTTGGGGGACTCAAAAGAGTTTGAAGCTCTAGTGAATGTCTCCTAATTGCTATCTTCTCTCAATTTTCTCTTGATGTTTTTTTCCCTCCTGGATTGGAGAACTTCATGTGAGAACCTGTGTCTGAATTTGCTTTTTTGCCAAGGGGTGTGTTTATGGGTTATTGCTAAATTGGAACAGTTAATTAGTTAGAGGTACTGTATCTATTATTCGGATAAGTTTTCCAATTGATAAGTTATTCTAAATGCCTGTTTCTTTTGTTTGTATTTTAACTATAGCATTTAAATAAATTGTGTTTTGCTTAACTTCAAGTAGTTTGACCAGTCACATTGTACCTGGAACACGGCACTTCACATCTACCTTTAAAATAAGAAAAAGTTAGGATCTAGGCTACTTCTTGAGATATATTGAGGGGGTCTGGTCTGGTCCATAACACACTATAACTGCAGCATTAGTGTATGAGACTTCATTTCAACACCACAGCTGTGGCTATGAGATATTACACAATACATGAGAAATGTGAGGGAACTGTTTGGATGCTTTTGATTTCATGTACCATGACAAGAACAATTAATATTTCAGAGTCCAAGCCTCAGAAAAAAGAAAGTTGTCTGACAAAAATGGATACACCTTTGGACTTTTTAAGTTCTCAACCTGGTGCACTCTGAGTCCCAGGCAAGTGGCACTAAAAGAGCATATCTACATAAATCTTCCAGCCCAGCAAGAAGCCATTCAGGACATTGTGCCTGTGTGGGCTCTTTGAAACAAAAATCTGTTCAATTTGAGTTCTATAAAGTGTTTTTTCTCCCTATTCCTGAAAGCGAGCAAGCATTCTGCAAATACATGGCCAATTGCTGTGCTGTTGAAAGTTCCTATGGAAGCTGATTCCACCAGACTTTATCATGCTGCTGTTGTGCCTCCTGTTATGATTCTGGTAAATATGAACGGTTAATTTTAATTTCCATCATCTGATTATTATACCTGAGACTTTTCATGGATAACAATATAATTTTTAAAATGGAAGAAATGTGGACTTAAAATGGTTGGAGCTGTCACCTGACCACAGATGATGCATGTACAATAAACTAAATTATCTGAACTGAAATTACCATTCCTGTCTAAGGCCATTAAATCCAGGCAACAGAGTCAGCAGCAAGAAATTCACAGCTCATGTTTTAATTCACACTTGTATACCACATTCACATAGTGGCAAATGATGGGTTTACCTGCCAGTTAGCCAGCTTGGAAAAACAATGGAACTGCAGTCTGGAATACACATTGAGCTAAAGTTCAACAACTGCATTTGTGCAGCAAAAAGAAAGAATGTGGATTGATAACAGCAAATACTTTCTCCCATTCCCCACATCTCTCATAATCTTGGAAAACAGTGCCCAGTGAAAAAGCAAATTGGGGAAACAACAATTTAATGAGAACACAAGGATATCTACAAAATTTTGCCACTGCTGAAGATACCAATCAGCAGTTAAACAAAGCAAATTAAATAACTTTGTCTCATGTTAAAAATCTAATGCCTCAAAGACCCTGAGGCCTTTTGAACACTGTAATATTTATGTAACATGTCTAGACACTCACTTTTAAACCTGTTACTTATATTTCTGTTCTGTTTAATGTTGCATTTTTATTTTTTATCCTCAGAGTTAGTAATTAATAAAATTCTTCTTTCCTTCACTCAAGGCATACAAGGTTATGGGCCAAATGCTGGATTAAAAGAGTTAGGTGATTGTTTTTGACCAGCACAGGCTCAGAGTTGAAGAGTCTTTTTCTGTGCTGTCGACCTCTATGACTCTGTATCTAAAAACTTGTAATTGATTCCATCATTTTGATGCAGTCAACTAAATTTTTAGTTGATGTACAATATGGCTTCATGTTGAAAGAAAATAAAAATATTTGTTACGATCAACTGAGGAAGCTTTAAACAGAGGGAAATTGATTTAACCTCCACACCTGGTCATAACGTTCCTCAGAACGTATTATTTGCAGTAGTTCTGTTAACTGTTCAGCATTCATAATTATAACAAGACCCTAAAATTCTTATTACAGTCTGATTGCTCATACTCAACTAAAAATATCCTTTGCCCCCAGTTGTGGATCAAGCCTCATTTCCCATCCTCACAAAGAACTTCTAACGTAATCAGAAACCTTAATTTTCAAATTGGTTGCGCTGTTCTATTAATTTGGAAATGTTCACCAGTTTTCTCATTGTTCTAACTTTAGCTATATTCCTGATCATCTGCTTAATACCAATCCACTTTGTTCCAAATTTTGCTCCTGCCCTGTTGCTGCTCCCCATTCACTACATCGTCTGCCTATCACAAAATGATGCCTCCTGCTGGTTATGCAATGCAACTGTTAATTGAATTTGCAGTAATGCTGTGGCTATCCACTTTAGTAACAGTTGGCAGAAGATCAGCTCAGCACTGGTTCAGCCAGAATTGGAGAAAATACAATAAAAAGCCAAGAATGAACCAATAAAATTGTAATGATGAAGTTTCACACACTTAAGCAGTGAGTGTGTGATTAATGCTTACTATTTCTTCAGCTCACATTTAACATCAGAATCACAGAGTCTCTTTTTATTTACACTGTGCATTTGTCAAATAAGTGAAGGCAAAGTACTGCAACTGATGAGCTAATCATTAAACTGTGTAACATTACTGGCAAACAGAGATTTAGAAAAGTTTTCTAGGATAAATCAGGTCTCCATTATTTCAAACTTATCTTGTAATGACCTTCCAGTGGCTGATAACCTGCAGCTTTTGTAATTTATTGCATTTTGTTGACAGACTTCATCTTTCATTTTATACATGTGCTTTTGTACTTTTTTTCCCCAGGACTCATTCTAAAGCTTAATTTTTAAACAACGTGGGTCACATTATTAAAAAAACTGTGACTGCAAATTAAAGGTTGATTTTTCAACAGAAAATGTAACTATTGTGATTGAAAACTACATTTCCCAAAATCTTGGCAGTTGTTTCCAGAAAACCAATTCTGATAATTTTCACCATAATATGTTCACTTCTTACATATTAACTATGACTTCTGGAGGTGATATATTTTTGTTTTACATGTATTTGAATGATTGTATATCATCTGTTCATATGGCTCACTCTTCTCACAATCATTGAATGATTACACCACAGTTAGAAGCTGGATTCAACTCTCCTAGTCCCACTTCCTTACGTTTTACCTGTAACCCTACAAAACTTTTGTCTTTAGATCATTATCCGCTTCCCATTTGAAGGCCAGACTTGAATTTGGGTCAACCTGGACTCTTAAATCAGTGCACTTCAAATCAGAGCCATTTGCTGTGTAAATGTTATCCTTGGTTCTTTTGCCAATCACCTTAAATTAGTGTCCTCTGATTGTCAATCCTTCTCTCAGTGGGAACAGTTTTATAGATCCCTCATGATTTTGAAAATCTCTAACAAATCTCCTCTCAACCTCTTCTTGAAAGAAAACAGCAGTAGTATTGTAATCTCAACCATGACTGACACTGCACATTCTTGGGACCAGTGTGGTAAACTCCCACTGCACTCTCTTTTTGCAAACTTCCTAGAGTGTAGTGCTGATAATTTGACCTAATAGTCCAATTAAAACTGAGCTAATGTTTCATAAATGTTCACCATAGCCTCCTTGTTTTTGTCCTCTATGCCTGTTTATGTAAAACTCAGAAGCCCACATGTATTTTTAGCTGCTACATTCAAACATTAGTGCACATATATCCCAGATCCATGAGACCACAAGGAATAGAACAGGAGTAAACCTTTCAGGCCCTCAAGTCTGCTCCACCATTCAATAGACTTAACGGATGATCTGTCATTCCTCACGTCCACTTTCTTGCCCTTTCTCTGTAAACCTCGATTGTCCTACTGATCAAGAATCTATGTGTCTCATATACACAAAGACTCTTCTACCACAGCTCTCCGTGGCATGGAGTTACAAAAAAATCACAACCCACTCGAAGAAGAAATCCTTTCTCATCTCAGTCTTAAATTGGCGCCCCTTTATTCTGAGACTATGTCCTCTGGTCCTAGGCAGTCCCATGAGAGGAAACATCCTCTCAACATTTACCCTGTAAAGCCCCTTAAGAATCCTCAATGTTTCAATGCAATCACCTCTCATTCTTCTAACTCCAGTCAGTAGACTCCCAACCTGTTTAAATTTTGCTCATAAGACACCTCCTCCAAACTGGGGATCATCCTGGTGAACCTTCTCTGTATTGCCTCCAGTGAAATTATATCTTTCCTTAAATAAGGGACCAAAAACTGCTCACAGTTGTGACCTCCAGATATAGTCTCACCAGCACCTTGTACAGTTGCAGTAAGACTTCCCTTGAAGTAAGGGCTAACATTCCATTATCCTTCCTGGTGACTTGCAGCACCCTTGTGCTAGCTTTCTGCGCTGAGTGCACAAGTCTCCCCAGGTCCCTTTGTGCTGCAGCTTTCTGCAGTTTTTCTTCATTTAAATGATACTGTGTCTTTTGTTGTCCATTCCAAAATAAACAACTTCACATTTTACAACATTATACTCCCTTTGCCAACTGTTTACCCACTTACTTAACCTATCAATAGCTCTCTGTAACCTGTCTGTAACCCTCCCACAACCTGTCTTCTCACCTGTTTTTGTGTCAGCTGCAAAATTGGCTACAGTACATTCATTTCCTTTCTCCATGTCATTCATATATACTGTAAACTGTTGTGGTCCTAGTAGTGATCCCTGTAGAACCCCACTGATCATGGATCATCAATCTGGAAAGGAATCCCTTATCTCCATTCTCTGTTTCCTGACCATGGCCCAATATTCTCTATCCATGCCAATATACTACCTCCAACACCGTGAGCTCTTACCTTATAACTTGACCTTTGTGATGCTCCTGCAACACTTTTAGAAATGTATACTTTATATTGCATCTCTTTGTTTTTTCTTCTCTCAATATATATTTCACACTTCTCTGCATTAACTTTCAACTACCACATGTACACCTATACCACCAGTCTCTCTGTTTTCTTAAAGTCTGTCAGTATCCACCTCACTGTTCACAATACTTTTCTGTCATCAGCAAGTTTTGAACTGGTACCTTGTATTCCCACATGTACATCAGTAATATGGATCAAGAAAACAGTATATACTAAAAACAGCTCACAAAAATCAGCTACTTTGTTTTGATCTAGTCTCTTTATTCTGTGGGCTTTGGCTTTGCTGAGAAGCCTGTTATCTGGCCCTTTATCCAATATTTCCAGGAAGTCCATCAAATGCAATGCCTTCATCAGCTCATCAAAAAATGTTAACAATTGTATATTGCTTGTGGAAATTTCCTATTATCAGTGGTATTTCACCATGGTTTCTCATTGTAATTATTTTGTTACTCAGCAAAATCAAAACGACAAATTATTCATCATGTTCACATATGACTTCTAATGATTCACACCAAGTATGACCTACTGGGGAAGAAACATCCCACTAGATGTCGAAACACTAACATCTTTAATTTACCAATATTAAATATATGTGGTATTATGAAAAGAAAATGATTCATTGTTACTGTTACTGTTAACTGTTGATGAAATATAAAATTCAACTATGATTTGGAGAAGTCTGCTAAATCCTAATAGGAGCCTGAACAATATTGCTCAACACATAAATGAAATAGGCTAAAAACCCAATTCAATTACTAAATATAATTGGGCAACATTTAATTCTGGATCAAAGCGAAAATTGCTGGAGAAACTCAGCAGGTCTGGCAGCATCTACGGAGAGATAAACAGAGTTAACGTTTTGAGTCTGTCGTCCTTCTTCAGAACTGGAATCAAAATGTTAACTCTGTTTTCTCCTTATGGACGCTGACAGATCTGCAGAGTTTCCCCAGCAATTTCAGTTCTCGTTTCAGACTTCCATCATCCACACTTCTTTGTTGTCATGTTTGGTGTGACTTCAGGTTCAGTTTATGCTGCAGCTTTAGCGCCGTTGGTAAACTCCATGTTAATGCTCAGACAATGCAGTATAAAATGTGAAATGAAGGCCTGGCACTCTTATGGGAACCATTAAAATAGCACATGATTTCAGTACTTGTACTGATCAACTGCTTTGAAGATTAGGCTCCTGCCATCCATCCTATTCTCTTTCTCTCTCAGATCTTATTGTTGGTTTCTGCAGATGCTTACTTCACTTTCTAAGAAAAGCAGTACTACTCAGCTTGTCAGGCTACATTTATGAAGAAAGCATATTTATAGCTGTACAAGACATTGGTAAGACCACATTTGGAGTACTGCATACAATTCTGGTCATCCTGCTATAGAAGGATATTATTAAACAGGAAAGGGTGCAAAAAAGATTTCCAAGGATGTTACCGAGAGTACAGGGTTTGAGTTATAAGGAGAGGCTGGATAGGCTGGGACGTTTTTCCCTGGAATTTTGGAAGCCGAGGTGTGACCTTATAGAGATTTATAAAATCAAGAGGGGCATAGATAAGGTGAATAGTCAAAGTCTTTTCACCAGGATAGGCGAGTCCAAAACTAGAGAGCATAGGTTTAAGGTGAGAGGGGAAAGATTTAAAAGAGACGTCAGGGGCAGCTTTTTCAAAGAGACGTGGTGGGTAAATGGAATGAACTGCCAGAGGAGGTGGTAGAAGCGGATACAATCACAACATTGTAAAAGACATTTGGACAGGTTCCAAGATAGGAAAGGTTTAGAGGGGTGTTGCCCAAATGCAGGCAAATGGGACTAGTTCAGTTTAAGAAACCTGGTCGGCATGGTTGAGTTGGGCCGAAGAGCCTGTTTCCGTTCTGTATACCTCTATGACTCTAAATTTAGATCAGTAACTAAGTTCTGTTGAAAGGATATATCTGAAACATTTGTTGTAATTTTAGACTATTTCCTGTCTATTGTATACACTGGGATGCAAAATTGTACATTGCGTAAAATAGCTAACTTCTCTGAGTGAGATTTCCACCTGGCTGCTCAGGTTAAAAGTCATCCCCATTTTCCATTTCCAAAGTTGCTTTCTTGCCTGTTGAGAGTTAATATTTATATTTCAGATCTCCAGCGTCTTAGACAATATCTAATCGTAAGATATAGGAACTGAATCAGGCCATTTGGCCCATTGAGTCGGCTCCATCATTTGATCTTGGCTGATAGGTTTCTCAACCCCATGCTCCAAGGCCTCCCTGTAACCCTTATCCCCTTACCAAACAAAAATCTATCTATCTCTGTTTTAAAGACACCCACAGCCTTCTGCAGCAATGAATTCCACAGATTCACCACCCCTTGGCTGAAGAAATTCCTCCTCATCTCAGTTCTAAAGGGTTGTCACTTCAGGCTGAGGCTGTGACCTCAGGTCCTTGTCTCTCCTACGATTGGAACCATCTTTTTCATGTCCACTCTATCCAGGCCTCTCAGTATTCTGCTAAGTTTCAGTGAGATCTCCCCTCATCATTCTAAACTCCATTGAGTACAGACCTAGAATCTTCAACCATTGCTCATATGATAAGCCCATCAATCCATGGACTCATTTTTGTAAACACACTGTGGACACCCACCAAGGCCAGTACATCCTTCGTTAGGTATGAGGCCCAAAACTGCTCACCATATTCCAAATGCGGTCTGACTAGACCCTTATACAGCCTCAGCTGTACATCTCTGCTCTGATATTCTAGCCCTTTTGAAATGAATGCTATTATTACATTTGCCTTTCTAGCTGCCAACTGAGCCTGCATGTTAACCTTAGGACAATCGTGAACTAGGACTCCCAAGTCCCTTTGTGCTTCAGTTTTCTGAAGCTGTTCCCCATTTAGAAAATAGTCTACACCTCTATTGTTCCTACCAAAGTGCATAACCTCATGCTGAGTGATGATGTTTGCTTCCATCTGCCATTTTTTTTGTTCATTCTTTTTGCCTGTCCAAGCCCTTCTGCAGCCTCCCTGTTTCTCCACCTATCTTTGTGTCATCTGCAAACTTAGCAACAATGTCCTTAGTTCCTTTGTCCAGATCATTCTTCAGAAGAGTCATACTGGACTCAGATTGTTAGCTCTGATTCTCTCTCCATAGATGCTGCCAGAACTGCTGAGAATCTCAACCAATCTACAAAACTAAGAATCTTGAAATTGACTGTTCAACTACCAATGTCAATGCAACTGGTAGAACAAAGAACAAAGAACAAAGAAAATTACAGCACAGGAACAGGCCCTTCGGCTCTCCAAGCCTGTGCCGATCCAGATCCTCTATCTAAACCTGTCGCCTATTTTCCAAGGATCTGTATCCCTCTGCTCCCTGCCCATTCATGTATCTGTCTAGATACATCTTAAATGACATTATCGTGCCCACCTTTACCACCTCCGCTGGCAACGTGCTCCAGGCACCCACCACCCTCTGCGTGAAGAACTTTCTACGCACATTTGCCTTAAACTTTTCCCCCTCACCTCCACAATGGCTGTAACATTCAATTTACCCACACTTTGCATCCAGATGCTAAGTTTTGTGACCAAGATGTCTCCTCTTTGAGATTTTCTGAGCCAAGCCACTCCATACACATGGCAGAAAGATCACCAGCAAATATTTTCATGTCTCAAAGTGCCACCTGATCCAAGTTCCCTCTAAGCTGTGTGGTGACACAGCCACTGGAAGGCTGTGATTAGTGTGCCAACTCAATGCCTTTTGTTTCTGGAAGCTGCTGCTGTGCACAGACACCAGTGCTCCATGCCTTTGGAAAAAACTTGAGGGAACACTGCTTATGATCCAGCGAGTGTGTGTTCTTCAATGTTATGACCACATTGGAAGTAGAAGTGT
The DNA here is from genome assembly GCF_021869965.1 of Rhincodon typus. Taxonomy (NCBI): domain Eukaryota; kingdom Metazoa; phylum Chordata; class Chondrichthyes; order Orectolobiformes; family Rhincodontidae; genus Rhincodon; species Rhincodon typus. Next base: position 10,575,987 of record NC_063353.1, on the reverse strand, counting down.
TCCAGAGAAGCCTTGAGAGAATAATTCCAACACTTAAAGAGAAACTCTTGCTCTAGTTTTTTTTTGACACAACAGTTTCACATGTATTTATTCATTATTTATACTGATCACAAACCATTAGAAATGATCAGTAAGAAACTCCTCATTAATGTACAAGCTACGGCTTGTAAAGATCTAAGGGTATAATTTGGAAGTTCAATACAAACCAGGTTCCTAAATATCTACATCCAATGCCTTTCACTGACTTCCAGACACCACTAAGAACAAAGACATTCCTTACAGCTACACATGGATATGATTGAATTTGGGTTGAAAGATCGTCTTAAGGCTAAACTCATAAATTTTGGTGACTGCCATACAGAGCTATATCTAATGATGACTGGTTACAACATATTCAACACATTCAACAGGTCTCTGAGCAAGCACATTCTTTCTGGTCCTTCAGAGATGAACTAGGGCTCTCTCGGAATGTAATGTAGGCCCCCGAGGTGGAATATGAGGTGCTGCTCCTCCAGTTTGCAGGTGGTGTCATTATGACACTGGACCATGCCCAGGATGGACATGTCACCCAGGGAGCGGGAGGGGGAGTTAAAATAGTTGGTGACCTAACTTCCCCAGCCCCACCCCCACCCCTCCTCTCTCTGTGTTTTCCCAGCTCCATTCCCCCTCCCCATTTCTGAAGAAGGATCCCGACCCGAAATGTCAACTTTCCTGCTCCTCTGATGCTGCCTGGCCTGCTGTGTTCCTCCAGCTCCACACTGTGTTGTCTCTGACTCCAGCATCTGCAGTTCTTGCTATCTCCAAGTGGTAAACCCACAGCTCTCTGTCAAGATATAGACCATATATGTATCATTCATGCGAAATGAGAAAAGCAAAGAGATTGGTTTGTGTCTATTTTTTGGCTCGCCATCAATAAGGTCATTGATTAACTTATTCAGTCAAGTGAAACATGTCAACTCCATCAACATAAACTGCCGAGAGAACCTTTCCCTTCACATGTGACTCCTTCTGAGACATGAGGGAAGATAGTGACTGATATTTTCCATATCCAAGGACATGGGGACTGACAACTTCAGCAAGTTCCCTCCTGTGCAACAAGTCAAAGATTCCACAAGTGTAATGGCTGCTGGCAGATTGTTCGCCACATTCAATGTGCTTGGTGTTCTTCAGCAAATTATATCCAACAAGAGTCCACAGCTCACTAGTGCTCCTTTCCAAGATGTGCAGGGAATGCAATGTCCAACACGTTACCTCTTCTCCTCATTACCTTCAACTAAACTGTCTCACAGAATACACGGTCTGTACAGTAAAATTCATGGTAGTCAAATGTAAAGTGACTTGCCAAGGTTTTCGGATAGCGAAATGATTTAATCTATGGGCTACTCCACCAGGGAAATGCTTTACCTGCTCTGGTAGCTCTCATGTTTCAAAGACAGGTCCACAGAATCCTTCCTTACCATACTTTCACCATCCAAACACATGTGCGTGGTGTATTGATGGCAAGAAGGGAGAAAATGGTACAAGGACATCCTCAATGAGTATGCTGTCAGTTATCTTGAATTGAGCTAGGTCAAAGAATAAAGAGCTTGAGACATTCATACAAATACATGGGTTCATTGAAATGTACCATGTCATTATGTCCAGCATTGGTCATAAGACATTGTAATGAGCAGTGGTCAAATCCAGTGAAGAAATAGGCAATGTACCTGAACTGCATATTTTCAACCACTTATCACACGGAATGATGACTTGGATACTAAAGATATCATACCAGGCAACAATCACACATCTAAGACAAGTGATACAGAGTCATCCACAGGTTCCAGACTGAAGCTACACAGCAAAATCATAATAACTGCATAAGATTTGGTTATGTCATACATTCACCAAAGCATTATCTTAATATGTAGAGCCAATGTGTGCATCAATGTACATTTTATTGGGAAATAATTCCTTTTAGGGAAATGGGTGAGATGTTATATTCTTGCATAGATTCCAGACCATAGACAGACGACATTAAAGAGAGTGAATGTAATCATGTGATGTTCCAGTACTCGCCTCACTTTCTGTCACCCTTTCAGTGCAATGGAGTTAGTGCTGTGTGTTCAATCAGTCAGTTATGTACTTGTAATTTGTAATAATCAGTAAGCACAGACTGCAGACTACGTGTAATTGTCTGATTAGTGTTAATAAACTTCAGGACATCTGCCTTAAAAAGTACCCTACCTTGAGGGCAGCAAGGGGCAGCACAGTGGCTCAGTGGTTAGCACTCCTGCCTCACAGAGCTAGGAACCTGGTTTCGATTCCACCCTCGGGCGACTGTCTGTGTGGAGTTTGCACGCTCTACCTGTGCCTACGTAGAATTCCTCAGGTGCTCCAGTTTCCTCCCACAGTCCAAAGATGTGCAGGTTAGGTGGATTGGATGTGATAAATTGCCCAAAGTGTCCAGGGGTGTGAGGCTAGGTAGATTAGCCATGTTAAATGCAGGGTTATAGGGATAGGTTAGGGGGTTAAGTATGGCTGGGATGCTCTTTGGAGGGTCGGTGTGGACTCAAAGGGCTGAATGGCCTGCTTCCATAGTGTAGGGATTCTATGATTCTTGTGTGGTGTATGTTGCATGAGCTAACATAAAGGGCAGCACTCGGATCATATAATAGATGCAGAGCGACATACTAAAGGTAATATCAACCATTAATGGACCTATGCAAGTATCCTAAAGGTAATTAAAATGCCAATTACATTCCCGTGGCAAAAGACTACCCTTTTCAGTGCAATTCTATTCCATGTCAAATGATGAATAAACATTTACTTAATGACAGATTTACAAACTGATTTTGAGTTTTATTTGTCAATGTTAGATTGTGACCCTAGCGTGCCGAGAATCAATTAGTTAATTTACAGACATTGTACATGCATGGGGGATACTTTTAAATTCAGTGATTGACTGCAATTACAGTTTCAACTTATAAATGGAAATGCAACTGAACATCAGTAGAACCATTTGCATTCTGTAAAAAAATGTTGCACATCATTTGTACTGGTCTTACTTTCCATCTTTGCCTTTCAGTTACAATTTTCAGATAAAAATTACTTAATAAGATGCAAATTAAACTTTGAGCTAAAACTGAGCCCTTGAGACAAAATTCTGAGATGATCTCATTTGTATTGAGAGGTAGGTTGATCTGTAGTAGATTGATACAGCACTCCTGGCTAAGTTTACAGTATATCATTTTCAGCAAGAAGGAGGTATAGAATGATATAATATTTACCAGAATTAGGTTAGGTTTCAGCCATCTGCACTTCAATAGAGAAATGATACTAAATATATTCTAAGGGTGAAGCAGATCTATTAACCCTTAAGTGTTAAGGTCATAAGAGAGCTCTGAAGACCTTCAGTATATGTTCTAAATTCGTAAGGCATTCCTAATCAGTCCTAAGCACAATTTTATGAAGTCGAAATACTCTCACTTGCCTACCATCTGAAATATGCTACAGATTCGGCCCATTTCCATGGCAACTCAGCCTCATAATAGTGATCAAGGGGAAATTCCACTGAAATATTTTTAGAGGGATAGTGCACTTGCAATTACAATCATTCAACTATGGCTTTATTTTTCACAATTCTTTTCCGCAAGTTATAAAGCAAAATAATTACAACACAATCTGGAATATTGAGGGGGCGTAACATGAAGTGAATTGTGCTAGGGTGGCTCCTTAATGACTTTTTTCTATTTGTGCTTAAAAATTAATTTGAGGTCTAGCATCCCCATACATTAGGTCATGAGGAGAGGAAGAAACAAAGAAAAAAAAGAGCAGAACTTGCATTGGATAATTCCTGGTGTAGAGCAGGATGAACACAGCAGGCCAAGCAGCATCAGAGGAGCAGGAAGGCTGACATTTCGGGCCCAGACCCTTCTTCGGGCCTGCTCAGCACTGCTCAGCAATAACCTGCTCTTGACTTGTGCCAGGGCCTCTCAACTTCTGACTATTTTTATTGCAAAAATATACTTTATTCAAAAAAATCTTTATATATATACATAGTCACTAGAGCAGTTCGATTCTATACAGTCTTCACATATGGAGAACAAACAAACCAAAGGCATTTATTACTTATAACAGGACTATTTTTACAAACATTTGACAATCTGACAACTGTACAGACCCCTATTTAACTTTGGCAGAAAGACCTTAGTTGCTGGTCTTTCCCCACTGCACCTTCGTGGCAGCTGCCCCAGGCTTTAGTGTGTCCCTCAGCACGTAGTCCTGGAACTTGGAATGTGCCAGTCTGCAACACTTGGTTGAGGTCAACTCATTGCTCTGGAAGACCAACAAGTTTTGGGCAGACCAAAGAGCATCTTTCACCAAGTTGACGGTCCTTCAGATGCAATCAATGTATCGGTGTGCAACCTGGGAACAGACTGTAGAGCACAGAGTTCTGCATCACGGAGCTACTTGGGACAAACCTTAAAAAAAACCCACTGCATCTTTCTCCAGACTTCCTTTGCAAAGGCACATTCCAGCAGGAGGTGTGTGACAGTCTCTACCACCCTCCGCTGCTGCTTCGAGGGCAGTGTGCTGATCTCATCACAGTCTTGGTTCACACATGGACAAAACAATTCCAGAGGTGAGGTGAGAGTCACTGCTCTTTATATCAAGGCATTTAACATATCATTTAACTGAGTGTGGCATCAAGGAAAGCCAGCAAAACTTAAGTCAATGGGACTCAGGGGTAAACTCTTGATGTTGTGATTATACCTGGAACAAAGGAAGGCAGTTGCGGTTGTTGCAGGTCAGTCATCTCATCTCCAAGACATATCTGCAGTGGATCCTCAGTGAAGTGTCCTGGACCCAATCATCTTCAACCTCTTCATCAATAACCTCCCTAGTGTCATTGGGTCCGAGGTGGGGATGTTTGCTGATGTTTGCATATGCAGCACTATTTGCAACTCCTCAGACACTGAAGCAGACTACGTCCAAATTCAACAAGACCAGGACAGTACACAGTCGCAACTAACATGCACGCTACACAAATGACAGGTAATATCATTCTCCAACAGGAAAGAATCTAATAATTGTCCCTCAACTTTCAATGAATTGAATTGAGTTATCTGCTATCAACATCCTGGGGTTACCAATGAGCAAGAATTAAACTGGACTAGCTACATAAATACTGTGGCAGGCCAATGGATCGGAATCTTGCAGCAAGTAACTCACCTCTGGACTCGCCAAAGTCTGTCCATGATTTACAAGGCAAAAGTTAGGACTGCGATGGATAACTTTCCACTTGCCTGGATGAGTGCGACTACAGTAACATTCAAGAAGCCTGACACCATCCAGGACAGAGCAGCCTACTTGATTAGCACCACATCCACACACATCCAATCCCTCCTCTACTGACACTCAGTGGCAGCAGTGTATACTACCTACAAGATGCACTATAGAAATTCAACAAGCTATCAGTGACCCCAACTTCCAACTCCAAAGCTACTACCATCTAGAAAGGATGAGGGCAGCAGATGCATGGAGTGATCGTCTGCAAGATCTCCTCCAAGTCATTCACCATCCTGACTTGGAAATATATCACTGTCCCTTCAGTGTCATTGAGTCAAAATCCTGGAATTCACCCTTTAACAGCATTGTTGGTTTACCTATGGCATACGCACTGCAGCAGTTCAAGAAGACAGCTCACCACCACCCTCTCCATGGAACTGGAGATAGGCCAGCAATACCTCATTACATAAATGAATTAAAGACAAATTAGCCACTGTGATGTTGAGAATGAGCTTGAGTGGATTTGATAGTCTTTTCCTGTCCTTACCTCCATGCGTTTACAGTTTATGAAAATATTCAAGCTACTCTGACAATGTTTTGTATTGGCTCTCCTTTATAAGATGATAGATATAGTTAGTTCTGCACTTTAAGCAGAAAAAGGTCCTGGCCCTATTCATCTATCACGTGGCTTGAATAGATCTAGTTTGTGAGGTTGGGGAAAGGAGTCTCTAGTTTGACCCTCAGTGTGAAATTTACTTTGATGGTGGAAGGTATATGGTTGGAGAAGCAAGCAGACCATCAGGAGCTAAGAATAACTTTAGACTTGGAGTTCCTGGAGAATGAAACTCTCACTTATGGAACAAGGTAAAGTACAAGCATAGAGGAGTTATTTTCTAAGAGATCAGTGAGGGATCTCTCCTGTAGCATAGCGTGTCCATTGTTAACTGAAGAGTGTTTTGATAATATTGCTTTTAGTTTCTTTATTACAGTAAAACGCTTAAAGCTTCAAATTTTGCAATATGATCCTGACAGTCAGCCATCAGATAAGTATGTATTCTTCTAGGACTTACCAGTGTCTACAGTGAATCTAACACATACAAGAGCAAAATATTGGGAATTCTGAAACTATGAAATAAAAGCAGAAAATACTGGAAATAGTCAGCAGGTCCAACAGCACCCGTGCAGTTAGAGATGGAGTTAATGCTTCAAATCATTAACCTCTCACTGGACCTAGAACACATTGTACAAAGTCAGAAGTCACACGACACCAGGTTACAGTCCAACATGTTTATTTGAAATCACAAACTTCTGGAGTGTAGCCTCTTCATCAGGTGAAGTGGGGAATATGCTCTGAAAGCTTGTGATTTCAAAATAACCTGTTGGACTATAACTTGGTGTCATGTGACTTTTGACTTCGTCCACCTCAGTCCAACACCGGCACCTCTACATGATGTTGTACAGAGATACTGAATGGGATTAGGGAAGATGAGGTGTAGGAAAAACAAAGCAAAGTCTGATGGAGTATGGAAGATATGAAAAATAGACTTCATTCCACCCATTTCCTTCAAGTAAAAGATAGAACCCTTAAGCATCCAGCTTTTCTCATCTTTTCTTGTGGGATGTGTGAAACATCCTTTGTTCCAATTTGACTCAGGTTCCCTCCTTCACTTCTTTTTCAGGTACATTGATGACTGTATAGGACCTATTACCTGTTCCCACACAGAAATGGAAAATGTCATCTACATTGCTTGCAATTTCCATGTTTCTCTCACCTTCAAATGGACTCTCTTGGACACTCCCCATTCCTTCCTTGGTTTCTCTGTCTCCATATCTGGAATGGGGCTATCAGTCTGGAAGACCACTGACTATGTTAGTTATCTGATTACACTTCCTCACAACTCACTTTCAGTAAGGGCTCAATTAATCAATTCTCCCAAATTCTCCACCTCTGTTTCATCTGTTCTCGAGCAGTAGCCTTCTGAAACAGATGAAACAGAACTTCTGATAGATCTTCCTTTTCCCTCACTAAGGATCCGTACCCTACAACCCTCCACACCATGTTTGATAGCAAACTCAACCCTGCCCATTCTACTTCACACATTTTTGCTTTCACCCATTACACTGTTTTATGAACCAGATTGGAGCTCCTCAAAATATTTTAATAAGGTAGCCTCAACCCTAACTTTTTCTTACTTTATAGGTAAATGTGAAGTGCTGTGTTCCAGATGCAATGCGACTGGTCAAGCTACTCGATGTTAAACAAAACACAATTTATTTAAACACTACAGTTAAAATACAAACAAAAAAGAGGAACTTAGAATAACTAACTCTATTGGAAAACTTAACAGAACAATAGATACAGTAATTGTTACTAATTAACTATTCCAATATAGTAATATCGCATAAACACACTGCTTGGTAAAAAGGCAGATTCAGACACAGATTCTCACATACAGTTCTCCAATCTAGGAGGAAAAAAACATCAAGAGAAAATTCAGAGAGTGTAGCAGCCAGGAGACATTCACTGAAGCTTTCAACTCTATTAAGACCCCAATAGTTTTTCTGCTTAAAACTAAACCTAAAAACTAAAACACTACAAAGCCTCGTCTGTGGAAGCTGGCAACACCCAGGCTGCTTTAACTTTTAAAAATTACCCCAAGGCCTCACAAATTGCTTATTTTCATAAAGACAACAGTCTCTCTCCAAAAAGAGGACAAAATAACCTCTTGAAAGCCACATCAATGTCACACCTGCATCACAGAGCCACAGTAGGGTTCCAATTAGGCTTCACCTTCCACTCCATCAGCCTCTGCATTCAATGGATCCGGTTTTGTCTATTTTTTGCCAACTCTAGCATGATGCTGTCAGCCAATGCATCTTCCCCGCTGTTCCTCTTTCAACTTTCTGAAAGAGCTGCTCCCTCTTTGACACCCTCATCCATTCGTCAGGCATGTTCTTTTCTACTGACAGCATCTATCCATTCAAACATGAGTTGCAACACCTGTAGTTTCATAATCTCTTTTCTCTTTGCCCAAGGCATCAAGCATTCTTTCCAGGTGAAATAGTGATTTCTGTGTTTTTTTTCAACTAGGTGAACTCTATTCTATTAACAGCATAACGTTTTGGGTCCAGTGACCTTTCCTCTTCTGAGGAAGGGGCACCAGACCCAAAACGTTAACTCTGATTTTTTCTTCACAGATGCTGCCAGACCTGCTGAGCTTTCTCAGCAATTTTGTTTTTGTTTCTGATTTATAACATCCGCAGTTCTCTCGGTTTCTATTAACAGCATCGACTGCTTTACATTGGGATGACTAAACACAGACTAGATGCTCACTTTACAGAATACCTTCACCCAATTCGCAAGCTTCCGGCTGATTGTCATTTTAGTTCTCACCTTGCCCCTACTGTGAGCTCTCTATCCTCAGCATTCTCCCCATGTTCCAGTGAACTACAGTATCACCCTCAAAGAACAGCATCTTGTCATTCAGTTAGATACTTTACAGCCTTCTAGACTTAACAATGAATTCAACAATGACAGACTGTAACTTAACACCCATTTTGTTTCTATTTTGTTGATTTTGGACAACAACTGTTTAAAATCCCCCCCGCCCCCATTCACACCTTCTCTAGGCCCATCTCCTTATTGCGTCACCATCCCTTTTGTTCTTTCTCATCAACACTATTCCCTACCTCATTCAAGGCTAGAGGGGATATTTTTAAGGTGAAAGGAGAAATATTTAACAAAGACGAGGAGCAATTTTTTTTTTACACAGAGAGTGGCCCATACGTGGAACTAACTTCAGTTACAACGTTTAAAAGACATTTTGATTAGAGCATAAATAAGATATGTTTTGAGGGATATGGGCCAAGTGCAGGCAGGTGGGACTAATTTAGTTTGGGATTATGGTCAGCCCAGATAGGTCAGACTGGAGGGTCTGTTTCCATGCTGTTTAACTCTATGACTCCATTCATATACCCATCCAGATGCCTTTTAAATGTTGTAATTGTACCAACCTCCACCACTTCCTCTAGTAGGGCTGCATATTATTCCCTAAATAAGAATAAATAGAGGGGAATAGTGAACCAGATTGCTTTTTATAACAATTGATGGCTATCCTTTTTGAGTTTAGCTTTGTAGTCCAGATTTGTTAAATTAATTTAAATTCCACAGCTACTGTGGTGGGACTTGAACCTGTGACACCAGTGTATTAGAATGAGCCTCAGTACTATCCCAGTGGTCTAACCATTACTCGAGTATCTCCCACTAAAGATTGACATTAAGGAGAAGCCAGGCGTGTTTGAAAATGCCAGATGCATCTTTATTGCACATCTTAGCAGGCTTGATCAAGACTTACTTATTTGTTCATTTATAAGTATTCTTATGTAAATTATCTAATGAAAGAGGAAAAGATTGAAAGCTAATTTGAACTCTGTACTCATTCTCATCAAATTGTTGACCATACTTAAACAATCAGGAAAATATGGTTCTGACACCAAAACTACAAGACTTGGGACTAATACCCACTGAGATGATATTTGACTAGTGTCACAGGATTTTCTGAGGTCTGGTTCATTTTAATAAATTATAAATGATTCGGTTTGTTCATCAAAGTACATGTTGTCACAGAAGAATTTGTGATGTTGGTTGCCCAAGGTTTTGCAGTGAGTTGTAAAATTTAACCAGGACATAAAATGTAACCTTTTCTAACAAGTCAGATTGACTTCAAATGTTCTTTGTCACTCCTGTACATTCTTGTAGCCATAATGTGAATGCACATGCCTGCAGTGATTGCCAAGTAACTGCTATAGGTTGCATCACTATAAAACTTTCAAACAATTTGTAAGTGCCTGATCCTAATTAACACTTGATTAATGGAAGTCAGCCAGTTTTGCCTAGCAACATAATATTGACATAAACCTTTGAATGATTGCACTGCAGTGTAAAGTTCCATACCATTTTATCAAGTAATTATTCTAAGTCATGGATTAAAATCAAAGGTAAATTGCCAAAGCTGTTAGGAAATTTTCCAAGATTAACACCAGTACCTAAATTTAGCACTCTCCTGAATTAAGTGCTGATCTTAAAAGGTATTACTTACATTCCTATTTCCTGCCTCTTTAACTGCCTAGATGTATTTGGTGATAGTCCAGAGACTCTGCCAATGGAGCTGTGTCAGAATTTTGCATTCATATACTTCCTCCAATAATCTTGCCAGGGCTCATAAGCATGATGTTTATTTGAGTCAGGGCTGTATTGGTCTGAATTAAGGACAGAAACCCTACTCACAGCGGTTGAGAGGCTAGTGCTAGCCTATATGTCCCCTAATATGTCTATCACCCCTGCCTTTTCTTTTGCTACAGTACATGTGTCATTTCAGTTGTGTACAGACAGTACATGAGCCAGATTAGTGAAGATTGGTAGATGAAGGGAAAGATTCTCATCCAGATATATCAAAGGGACCAACCTGGCTCTTTCTGCACTTCCATGTGAGAATTAGCTGCTTGCTAAGGAGGAAAAGTCATGTCCAGTATGCCAGCTGTTAACTATTTAGGGATCTCAAGATATGAAGATTTGAAAATGTCCAATTTGCAATCTTGGAAATTAAGCTGTTTCAATTTTCAGATATCATCTTGTTACACGTTGACAAATAAACTAAAATATATAGCCTTAATGCTGCTTGTACATGCTGGCAAAGTGAGGAAACAACACATTTCTTTGGGAAGAAGGGAAGACTAAAGGAGCAGAGACTATAATAAGAAAGGTAAATGCAATTCTGGCAGTTATTGCAAAAGGACTGGATGATAAAGTAAAGAAGTGTTGTTACAATTGGTGAGACCACATAGAATCATAGAATCATACAGCACGGAAACAAACCCTTCAGTCCAACCAGTCCACGCTGAACATAATCTGAAATTAAACTAGTCCCACCTTATACTCATATACTTATCCAAATGCCTTTTAAATGTTGTAGTTGTACCCATACCAACCACTTCCACAGGAAGTTCATTCCACACACGATATCTGGAATATTGTGTCCAATTCTGGTCTCCTTCTTTGAGGAACGTAGACTGTGTTGGCACTGGAGGTAGTTCAGAGGAGGTTCACTGGGTTGATTCCAGGGATGAAAGAGCTGTCATGAGGAGCGGTTGAATAGCCTGGACTTGTTCTTGCTGGAGTTCAGAAGATTGAAGGGTGATCTGATTGACGTCTCTAACATGCTAAAGGGGATTGATAAGGTGGGCATATGGGACAGTCTCAAACAACAGGTCATTGATATAGAGAGAGGAGATAGGTTCAAAACTGAAATGAGGAGAAACTACTTCTCCTAGAGGGTTGTGAATCTGTGGAACTCACTATACCAGTGTGCAATGGAAGCACAATCAATCAACAGATTCAAGAAAGAATTAGATATGTTTCTGATGAAAAGTGGGATAAAGGGCTCTGGGGAGCAGGCAGGAGAGTGGAGTTGAGCCATGACCGTGTTAAATGGAGGAGCAGCTCCAAAAGCTGAATAGCCTACTCCCTCTCCTAATTCCTGTGAATTTAATTATTAGGATTAATAACAATGCTATACTTTGTAACTTTCAGCAAAGCCTCAGTTATTTTTCATTTCAAAAGCTTGCCATTTAAAGAAATATATTACCTTTTACATTCTAAGAGGGTGAAAAATTCTGCTTGTGATTCGTTTCCCTACTCACTTTGGCCCTGCTCTCACCAGCAGGAAATCAAGTGTGGTCTCCTTCTCAATGTTTAGTGTTTGTGCTCATACACATGAGGGCAGCCTTGTCGAGAAGAACACTGATTAAGTTTTGCTCTGACTTTGTGATAAATCTTACTAATGTGGTTCAAAAATGACTAAACTTGCCTTCAGCAGTGGTAAACGATGAAAGGGAGCAGCCTGAGAATTTGAATTCGCAGCTTTCCATCAAACACGCTCTACCAATACATAATTGTGAAATGATATGATGGATAATGGGTATGGAAGGTGGGTAGCTGAATTGTTAAATTGTCTTTTCCCTGTAGAGACACTGACTGACCTGCTTTTTGTGTTCTGAAAACTGTAAAGGTGTTTGTTATTCAAAGGGCTCGTCGAAAGAGAACTACACAAGAATAACAACATGGAAACAGATTGTTCAGTTGACTCATTCCTTGGTGCAGTAGAGCAGCACTCCTAATCCCATGTGCCTAACCTACTCCCTAAGCCTTTATTCCACTTTCAAACAGCTACTGAACTGAAGTCAGTAATGCATTCCATAACTTCTCATCCTCTGTGTGAAGGGATCGTTATACTTGACCAAGATGCTGTTTACATTTGAATATCATCCTAGACAGAAATAACATGAATGTTTCTTTTATTTGCTCACTGACTGTAAAGTCTGTGCTGCAGAATGTATTGTCCATCCCTAATTGCCTGTGAGAAGGTGAGCTCCCTTATTTAACCACTGCTGCCCATGTGTTGGGGGCACACCCACAGTGCTGTTAGGGAGGGAGTTTTAGGACTTTGGCCGAATGATTGCGAGGGAATAGCAATGTATTTACAAGACAAGATGATGTATGGCTTGAAGAGAAACTTGCAGGTGGCAGTATTCCTATGTATCTGGTACACAGTGCTGCTGCTGTGCACGAGTAATAGAAAGAGTACATGTTTGTTCGATGAGGCACTGATGAAACAACTTAATCCTTGACAGTGTCGAACTTCTTGGATCCTGTTGGAGCTGCATTCATCCACACGAATGGAGAATATTCTGACTTGTGCCTAGTAGATGGTGAAACCATTTTGACACTTGAGGAGGTGATCTACTTTTTTGCAGGATTCCAATTCTCGGAGTTCTGAAGAAGAGTCAGATCAGATTCAGAAAGTTAACTCTGTTTCCTTTTCTGCAGAGGCTGCCAGATTGGCTGAGTTTCTCCAGCTTTTTCTGTTTCATTTCTCTGTGTTGCTTTTGTACAGATCTACTAAAGCTTCCAGGCAAAGAAAACCCTCAGCATGGTAATTCTGTTGAATATTAGAGGGAGGCAGTTATATTCTCTTTGTTGGAAGTTGACACCTGTGTAGGATAAATGTTGCATGCCTCTTACTAGCTTAAGCCTGAATATTGTGCAGGTCTGAGTGCGTGCAGGCATGGACTGTTTTGTTCTCTGCAGACTGGCAAACAAAACTGTGAGAGCATCTTTACTTCTGATCTTATGATGGAAAGAACCAATAATGAAACAGTTGAAGGTGATTGGGCCAAGGACTCTGAGAAAGTCCACGCTGATGTTTTGGGGCTGAGATGCATGTTCTCCAAAAATTACAATTATTTTCCTTGGTGCAAGAGAGAGTTTTCATCCTGATGCCCAGACTTCAATTTTATTTGGGATCCTTGGTGTCACACTGGGTCAAATGCTGGCTTGATGAGAAGGGCAGCAACTCTCACCTCGCCTCAGGATTTCAGTTCTTTTGCCTATGTTTGCATCAAGGTCGTAATTAGGTCCAGAACGTAGTGGTGTTCCTGGAATCCAAACTGAATATCAGTGAGTTGGTTATTGGTTAATAAGTAACTCTTGATAACACAGTTGATGACCTTCCTCATCATTTTGTTGATGACTTGGAGTAGACTGATGGGGCACAAATTGGATAGGATTGGATTTCCCCTGTTCTTTGTATACCGCACATTCCCTGGGCAATTTTCCACATTGTTGGAATAAGGTCGATATTGTAGCTGCACCAGAACAAGTTCTCTGAAGGCGAAGTCTGGAGAGCAAGTCATCAACATCAAAGTGGGATGTTGTTGGTGTCTATAATATTTGCTGTACCCATTGTGCTCATCTTTTGCTTGATGTCAGGTAGACTGAAAGCAATGGCTAAAAACCAGCAGCTGTGATAGTGGGAGCCTCAAGAAGAAGGTGGAGAGGATAATCTATTCACCACTTGTGGTTTCAAACATTTCATCTTTTACATGTGGGGCTCCACCATTGTTGAGGATGGGAATGGTCATGAAGCCTCTTTGTTCTGTTAGTTATCCACTTGTCTGCCACAATCTGTGACTGGCAATATGAATAGAATGTCAGCTATGGCTCAGTTGGTCAGACATTTACCTATGACTGGGTGGTAAGGGGATACATATTCCATACTAGAGAGCTGAGTACAAAATATCAAAGCACTCACAACAATGTAATGCTGGAGGAACACTGCTGGTTCAAAGGCACCACCTTTGTGATATTGAACCAAAGCCCTGTCTGCCCGCCTGGGTACACATAAAAGATGCCCTTGGCACTATTTTGAAAAGAAGAGCAGGGGGATTGTCCCTGGTGCCCTTAAAAATAACCCTTTACAACCATCAATAAAAGAGGTACTATATCATTTCTGTTTGTAGACCCTGCTGAAGTCAAGTTTCCTACATTACAATAGTAATGATGCTCAAAAAAGTACTTCTTAATGTACTTTGAAATACTTCGAAGTCTTTAAGCGTGTTAGATTGATGCGAGTCCTTTTTCTTTCTAGGCTAAATGACCACTCATTATGAGTTTCAATTTACAGAGTTCGGCTAGGGTCAGCAGATTGGTTATGCTGATCAGAATGATTTGGAATGGTGATTACCATAACCAATTTAAATTTTATTGATTTAACCTTCTGAATGTTGTAATTGAACACAAGATGTTGGGTAGTGGCTCCCAAAGCTAAATTGTAGTTTGAGGTACATGCCAGTATTTTGCAACAATCAATAAGTAGTCAGTCACATTATCAACTAAACAGCTCAATTAACATACTGTGATGCTTGTTGGACTTTATTTTTATTTATTGTTCTGTCAATGGACCACAGTTGTTAAATGACACTGTGCAAAAGTTAATTAGGCCACAAAAATTAATACCATGTTTTTTGCATTAGCCTGTCCATATGATTCACTATTTAATGATAAATGTATTTCTACTTTATGCAGTGAAAATAGCCAACAAGTCTCCTTAGCTATCTGTGAATATTATTCAAACTATGATATTATGCTACAAAATTAAAAAAAACTCCTTCAATGTCAGGAAGATCCTAAATATGAAGCTTGTGATTTGTTTTCATGTCCTAATGTAGGGTGCATTCATGTTACAACTGCAGCCTAATTGCTTTAAGTATGCATAGATGGAAGGTAGTTTGCTTTATTTAAACTACAAGCTGTAGCACCGTAGGTAGGATCCACCCTAACAAAGCAGAGTGAAACCAAATAAAGTCTCATTCTAATTCATATTTAAGGCAGTTTTGGCTGTAACATCCAGGTTTGTAGCTGAAATTACCTTGCACCAACAGTAATTTGTATACTAAATAAAATAGTTCTAACTAAATAGTTCTGAGGAAGGGTCACCGGACCCAAAACGTTAACTCTGTTTTCTCCCTCACAGATGCTGCCAGACCTGCTGAGCTTTTCCAGCAACTTTGTTTTTGTTAATAATTTGTATACCCTGTATTTCTGTGAGTTGAATTGCTTTTACACCCAATGTGTGTATGGATGGTCTGAAGAAATATTCATTTGAGTTTATTTCTTAACCTGTCTGCGGCCTTCAACACAACTGACCATACCACCCTCCTCCAACATCCCTCTTCTTCTGTCTCTTTGGGTAGAACTGCACTGTCCTGGCTCCATTCTTATCTCTCCAGTCATGGCAAGTGATATACCTGTAGTATTTTTACTTTTTGATCTCACACCATTACCTCCGGAATCCACAAGGATGTATAGTGTGTGGTCCTGGATGTAGACCCCTGTCCCAGGTCCTGAGCAGAAGAAATATGTTTCTACATTGTTAACTATGGCGACGATGAAGATAGGAAATGATGATGAGAGCTAGGTGATTGAGTACAAATTTTATCTATATTTCTTCATCCCAACCCTCTCAATCTTACCCACTGCACTATGAGATAGTAAGAACTGCCGATACTGGAGTCTGCGATAACACAGTGTGGGTTTGGAAGAACATAGCAGGCCAGGCAGCATCAGAGGTGCAGGAAAGCTGGCATTTCAGATCGGGACCCTTCTTCATAAATGGGGGATGGGGAAGGGAGATCTGAGATAAATAGATAGAGGAGGGGTGGGGCTGGGGAATGTAAGTGGGATGGTGATAGGGGAGCGCAGGTAGGCAATGGTGGGGATTGGTCAGTGAGGTGGGAGGAGCAGATAGGTGGGAGAGAAAATGGACAGGTCAAGGAGGCAGGGATGAGGGGATGGGTTGATCATGGGATGAGGCTAGGGGTGGGGAGATTTTGATACTAGTAAAGTCCACATTGAGCCCACTGCACTATGTGTGTGAGTGTGTGAGTGTGTGAGTGCGCGTGCACGTGGCAGGGGGCGTGGCCGGGCGAAGATGGTAGGGGTGGTGCATTACATAGAGGATGAGAGTTTGGAGCACTTGTAGGATGAGGATCCTGAAATGGGGAGAAGTTGGTGAAAATGCTGCCTCTCTTGTGAAATCTGAGGAGGAGTCTCACCATAACTCTATAGTTTGTGAAGCAAAGAAGGATGTATGAAGGTCACTTTTTGTATCTTTTAGGCTTTGAGGTCATTCTCCATGGAAATACCAGGTGAATTGTGAGTGTGCAATCAATCTTGATACTAGCTTCCGCCCCATTTTACTGAAAACTGCAGTTGCAGCCCTCTCCATATGTTGAAGCAACGCGGAAAGTGGATCTTCACAACATGTAGGACTGTGTTCATTATTTGGCTAATTAAGATGGACGAGTCTACTTGAGTGAAATTGCTCTCAATCACTGCTAGTGTTGTCCAGTTATTGATGTTTAGGAGCACATTGCAGTTGACTACGAGCCTATCCTCACTCAGCGAAAATGTGCACACACCTTTGCCTATAGGTCACTGGATTTCAATTAGGAGCTGGACTCCTAGTTAACTTTCTTCACTTTCTAATCCAAGGATGTTGAAGCCAGCTGCCCAATCTCCACTGGCATCCCAGTAAAGGTTATTTAGCTCGTACACTAGAAATTAATTTTAATTGCCTTGGCCAATGAGATGCATAAATGTACCAAACCATTGGAAGAATGTAAGTGTAACTTTTAAGTTACTTTTGAAGTTTTTCCATTTCCTTTAATTTGCCCTGTTACCGCACTTCAATATCTGAAAGTCTCACGCAGTATCTTACTTCAGTCTTCAAACCTGAAGGAACCTTGTAAGGATGAAGGAAAGAAATGATCTCTCTGGTTTTGGTCAATTTTCTTCTCTAGACAAGTATACTTTGAAAACAATTGCTCCCAAAATGTGAATTATTACATTGGGAAGCCTAGGTAACTGTCAATGAACCTGAAAGTGGATTGAAGTAAACCACCATGAATTCTGGATAGTACTTCAGTTGAAGTGACCATTCTTTCCAAAATCTTCATTAGGACACTCTATTATTAACTCAGAACCAGTATCAGTTCAAGAAAAAAAACATTGCAAGCTTGAGGTCATTTAACTTTTGTGTACCATTTGTGCAATTTGAACTTGCACAAATGAATTTTGACGCAAGTATTATAGGTTAAGCAGATGAACTGGATCAGTACATGGGAATATGATGTTGCAGAAATTTAGTTGAGAGAAGGACAGGACTGGCTGCTCAACATTCCAGGGTTCCGTTGTTTTAGACGAGATAGAGTGGAAGGTAAAGGAGGTGGAGGAGTTGTATTTCCAGTCAGGGAGAAAGTTACTTCTGCAGTCAGAGAGGATATATTGGAGGGCTCATCCACTGAGGCAATATGAGAAGAGCTCAGTAATAAGATAGGTGCAATCACTCTGATAGGATTATACTATAAGACCCCAACAGCAACTGAGACATTGAGGAACAAATATGGAGGCAGATTAGGGAAAGATGCAATACAAGCAGAGTTGTCATTGTGGGTGACTTTAACTTTCCCAATATTGACTGGGACTCCCTTACAGCAAGAGGCTTAAATGGTGCAGAATTTGTTAGGTGCATCCGAGAGGGTTTTTTGAAACAGTCTGCGGATAGTCTAACTTGAGGAGGGGCCATACTAGACTTCGTATTGGCTAATGAGCCTGACGAGGAGACTGACCTCTCAGTGGGACAGTATTTTGGAAACAGTGATCACAACTCCTCAATATTTAAGATTCAACGAACAAGGATAACGCAGGACCTTGCGGGAAGGTATTAAATTGGGGGAAGGTAAATTATGTCAGTATTAGGCAGGAGCTAGGGAGTGTTAGTTGGGAGGAGCTGTTATCAGGCGAGTCCACATTTGACATGTGGGAATTGTTTAAAGACCTGCTGAGGAGAGTTCGAATCCGGCATGTTCCAGTAAGGAAGAAGGACAAAGATCGCAAAGTAAGGGACCCTTGGAAAATGAGGGAGGTTGTAAATTTAGTCAAAAGGATAAAAGAAGCATATGTAAGGTTTAGGAAGCTAAAATCAGACAGGGCCCGTGAGAAATACAAGGAAAGCAGGAAAGTACTCAAGCAGGGAATTAGGAGAGCAAGAAGGGGCCATGAAACAACCTTGGCAAGTAGGGTTAAAGATAATCCCAAGGCGTTCTATAGATATATTAAAAGTAAGATGATAACTAGTGAGAAGGTAGGACCACTCAAGGATAAAAGAGGGAACTTGTGCTTGGAGGCAGAGGATGTGGGGGAGATCTTAAATGAGTACTTTGCATCAGTATTCATCCAGGACAAGGATATGGCGGATAGTGAGATTTGTATGTAGCATGGCATTTTGAGATCAAGAAAGAAATGGTGTTGGGTCTCTTGAAGAGCACTAAGGTGGATATGTCTCCAGGGCCTGATGGTACCTACCCCAGGTTATTGAGAAAGGCAAGAGAGGAGATTGCTGGGGGCTTGACCAAGATCTTTGTACCCTTGCTAGCTACTGGAGACATGCCGGAGATCTGGCAAGAAGCTAATGTTGTTCTTCTGTTCAAGAGGGAAATAGGAATAATCCAGGAAACCATAGACTGGTGAGTCTCACATCGGTGGTTGGGAAGCTATTGGAGAGAATTCTTGGGGATAGGACTTACACACATTTGGAAAAGCATGGCCTAATTAGGGACAGTCAACATGGCTTTGTGCAGGGTAGATCACGTGTTACTAACTTGATTGAATTTTTTGAGGAGATGATGAAGGTGATTGATGTGGGTAGAACAGTGGATGTTGTTTACATGGATTTTAGTAAGGCTTTTGACAAGGTCCCTCATGGTATGCTCATCCAGGAGATTAAGACGCATGGGATCCATGAAGACTTGGCCGTGTGGATTCAAAATTGGCTTGCTCATAGAGGACTGAGGGTAATGGTGGAAGGGTGTTTTTCAGGCTGGAGGTCTGTGACTAGTGGTATTGCTCAGCGATCCATACTGGGGCCTCTGCTATTTGTGATTTATATAAATGACTTGGATGAAAATGTAGATAGGTGGGTTAGCAAGTTTGCAGATGATACAAAGATCGGTGGAGTTGTGGATAGTGTAAGAGGTTGCCAAAGGATCCAGCGGGATATAGATCAGTTGCAGATATGGTCGGAGAAATGGCAGATGGAGTTTAATTTGGGTAAGTGTGAGGTGCTGCACTATGGGAGATCAAATGCTAAGGAAAAGTATGCTATTAATGGCAGGACTCTGAATGGCATTGATCTGCACAGGGATCAAAGGGTTCAAGTCCATAGTTTCCTGAAGGTAGCCATGGAGTAGATAGGGTGGTAAAGGTGGTGTATGGCATGCTTGCCTTTATTGGTCAGGGCATTCAGTACAAGAGTCAGAATGTCATGTTGCAACTTTATAAGACTTTGGCTAGGCAACATTTAGAGTATTGCGTTCAATTCTGGTTGCCACATTACAGGAACGATGTGGAGGCTTTGGAGAGGGTGCAAAAGAGGATGCTGCCTGGATTAGAGGGTATAAACTATAAGGAAAGGCGAGTAAAACTCGGGTTGTTTCTCTGGAGCAGTGGAGGCTGAGGGGAGATTTGATAGAAGTCTACAAAATAATGAGATGCATTGATAGGGTTGATGGTTGGAATCTTTCTCCCAGAGTTGAAATGTCTAAAACTAGGGGGCTTGCTTTTAAGGTGAGAGGGGTGAAGTTCAAAGGAGATGTGAGGGGCAAGTTTTTTTTACACAGAGAGTGGTAGGAGTCCGGAACTCACTGCCGGGGGTAGTGGTTAAGGCAGACATGATAACGGCATTTAAGGGACTCTTAGGTAAGCACATGAATATGCAAGGAATGGAGGGGTATGAACCACAGGCAGGCAGAAGGGATTAGTTTCATTTGGTATAACAAGGTGTAGAGCTGAATGAACACAGCAGGCCAAGCAGCATCATAGGAGCAGGAAGGCTGACGCTTCGGGCCTAGACCCTTCATCA